>NC_080757.1:11282378-11923568 GCF_020826845.1 Diceros bicornis minor
TAAAAGATAAATGTTGCAATACAGGAAGAACTTCACTGTTTGCAGAGTTCTTACTTGAACTCTTTCTTTGACTATAAATCCTATTCAGCTATGCCTACTTACACTTTATAGTTGCTATTCAAGAATAAGAGAGAGTGCCCTTGAACCTGTCCCTCAGTGTCTCCAATGAGAGAACAGTTATGAACAGATGTTCACACATGAAGTCAGGTGGCTGTCACTGCTGTCATTTCTGACCCTTTGAAGGATTTGCATGCTTGTTCCTCCTGAGCCCAAGGGCAATCTTCAAGAAAGTGGAACATCAAGAATTCTGGAAGAGTTGCAAGAAAGAAATTTATCTCGGCAGTGGAGGGTTAAAACTTATGTGGATATTGTTTGAACATCTCTTCGTTCTGATTTAGCTTGGTGATAAAGGGGAGAATATTAGAGAGAAAGAGCCTTTGTCTCGTACCTGTCCTTTTTTGTTCTGAAATTTAGCTCCAGCTCAGGGAGGGAGATTTTCTTGTTTTATTGTTTTCTAAAAGAAACTGGAGTTGGGATTGGTTGTGGGACTCCTTCTGCTGGGGGATTGCTGAGGCCAGGAAGATAGTATGAGAAGGGTGGGCGGGGGCGCTGGGGGAGATTCTGCCCCCACTGCCCCCTGTGTATTTTTGCTGTGGGAGACAGTTGAGTTCCCTTTCATTGGAGCCCACAGTTGCTTGGAAGTATAGTCAGGAGAAGCCCAATTCCTCTTCAGTTTTACTCCTAGTTTCTTGCTTAACATTCTTGTCCTTTGTATCAGATGTTAGGGTCTTATGATTATGCCCTGGGGTGGTTTTAGAACATGTCCACAAATTGTTTGACACCCTGTCCGTTGAAAGATGGGGTCTGTGTCCTCCTCTTGTCCTGAATCTGGGCAGGTTTTTAACTCACTTGTAACCAACAGAGTGTGATGGAAATGGTGTGTGAATTCTGAGGCCAGGTCAGAAAGGATGCCACAGCTTCCACCTTGTTTGCAGAACACCCATTTTTGGGAGCCTTGAGCTACAAGGTAAGAAGTCTGAGCCCAGGCCGTAGGGAGAGGCCGTATGGTCCATAGCTCCAGCAAAGGTCTCAGCAGACAGCCGGCGGCAAACACCAGACACGGAAGTGAAGGCACTTCCACGTGAACCCAGCCTCTAGCAGTTGGTCTTCCCAAGTTGAGGACCCTTCCCAGCTGAGGCCCTAGAGCTCATGGAGCAGAGACAGGTCTTTTCTGCTGTGGCACCATCTGCGTTCCTGACCCACAGAATCCGTGAGCAAAGTAAAATGATTATCTTAAGCCTTTATATTTTGGGTTAACTTGTTATGCAGCAGTAGTATTCAGACCACACTCCCAAACTGAGCCTCCCCACTCCCCTGTACAACTAAGATCTTGGAGGGCAGTACTGGAGAACTCATGGCCTCTTGGGCAGGCTGGCTCCCAAGAAGAAAAAAAATGGAGGAGGCGAGTCAAGCATTCCCATTTTATTCTTGCCATTAATACCAATGAGATATGTCCTTCTCTCGCCCCTGAGACCTGGAACCCTACACGGATTAAGCCTCCTCCTCATCAAAAAAACATCAGGAGAGGGGAATAAGTGTTCACCTCTGTCAAGATGGTATTTTAAAGACTTTCTTCTGCATCACCCCTCTCCAAATTATTCAGTTTATTCTTTTATTTCTTTTTGTTTTGTTATAGTGTAATAATATAAATTATAGTGAAGTTAAATAAAAGAATGGTTATGACAAAAAGTTTTAATAAATTTGTGTTATATAATTATATAATAAAAAGTTGTAATAAAGTTATAATACAATATGTTATACTAAAAGAATAAAAATGCTTTTATTTGTTTGCTTTTGTTATTTTGTTCTCTCTCATTTTAGAGGTTCTCTTCCAATGTTTTGTGTTCCTTGGCTACCTCTTCATGGAAGCGTGAGGCATGACACAGCTGACTGGAAGCCCTGAATGCGTGGGCGGGGTTTGTGGATTTGGGGCCTCACACAGGGAAACTGGGAGGTGCATGTGCTCTGTCATTGGGTATACCCCCAAAGGTTAGTTAGAACAAGGAGGCCCTTTCTCTGGAGTGGTTTAATTCTGCAGAAAAGAACTGCCCCGTCTCCTGCTTTGGTATTATGAGCTGCTCGAAAATCTAGGTGCAGGTTGAGGAAGGCCTGAGGTCCCCATCATTCAGTGTTAAGTTTCATTTAATCTCCCTGTTTGCAGTCCTATAGCTCATCCTACTCCATCTACCCTACCTGTTCTCCCCAAGTCCAGAGCATCTCATTTCTTTGAAGGATAAACCTACCATCTCTCGCTGTGTGGAAGGGTGCTAGCCTATATGTGTGGGGTATGAGAGGATTTAGTGGTCTGATCCCTCAGTAACACACTTTCAAGTACCCTCTCATTTCAGCCTCATGTCCTACCTACAGCTTTTTAATTAATTAATTTATTTTTTGGTGAGGAAGGTTGGCCCTGAGCTAACATCTGTGCCCATCTTCCCCTATCTTGTATGTGGGACTCTGCCACAGCATGGCTTGATGAACGGTGCCCAGGATTCCAACCTGTGAACCCTGGGGCGCTGAAGCAGAGCGCACGAACTTAACCACTACACCACCAGGCCGGCCCCCCACCTACAGCTTTTGTGGTACCTTTGATACTGGCTCAACACAAGGTTGACAAAGGGGAAGCCATATTGTAGGGAAAAAAACATATTGTAACTTTGAATGACCTCTGATTAACCCAGCTGGATATGCACCCTCCAGGAGAAATACATGCTCTGTAGATTTTATGGCCCCTCCCAGCTACAATAAGTCGATAACTTTTTTCTTTCTTTTTTTTTTTTGTGAGGAAGATCTGCCCTGAGCTAACATCTGCCAATCCTCTTGTTTTTGCTGAGGAAGACTGGCCCTGGGCTAACATCCATGCCCATCTTCCTCCACTTTATATGGGAGGCCGCCACAGCATGGCTTGATAAGTGGTGCGTCAAACCCCGGGCCCCCACAGTGGAGCAAGGTACTTAACTGCTTGTGCCACCGGGCGGACCCCAATAACTTTTTTCTTTTGAGTTCCTTAGGAATGTGATGACCCCGGTGCAGAGAGTCTATGCTGATAGCCATCATCAATGACAAAGATCTGGGTATAGGGCAGTTGCTCCAGTCTCTGATGCATATCCTGTAAAACAAAAGATTATCAGGAACTAGGGGCTGGCCCCGTGGCGCAGCGGTCAAGTGCGTGCCCTCCACTTCTGCAGCCTGGGGTTCCAAGGTTTGGATCCCAGGCGCACACTGATGCACTGCTTGTCAAGCCATGCTGTGGCGGCGTCCCATATAAAGTAGAGGAAGATGGGCATGGATGTTAGCCCAGGGCCAATCTTCCTCAGAATAAAGAGGAGGAATGGCATCAGATGTTAGCTCAGGGCTGATCTTCCTCACGCAAAAAAAAAAGTTCTAGGAGTTTACTTTCAGGAAATACTTGTGATGTGCACAAAAATTTAGCTATGGGGATATTCGTTTCAGTGTTATTTATAATATTAGAAAATTAATAACAATTTGTGCACTAATATGGGCTTGATAAAATATATTAGATATAAAATGTTGAATAATTTTAATAAAATGAAAATATGATAATATATTAAGTGAAATACATAGATTCAAAACAGTATGTTCTCAATTTTTTGTTTTATAAGGGATTCTTTCTGTTGCAAGTGACGAAAACTCAACTAAAAATGGCTTAAGAGAAAGAAAAGAAATGTGTTGATTCAGGGCCGGCCCCGTGGCGTAGCGGTTAAGTGCTCGCGCTCTGCTGCTGGTGACCCGGGTTCGGATCCTGGGCGCGCACCGATGCACCGCTTGTCGGGCCATGCTGTGGTGGCGTCCCATGTAAAGTGGAGGAAGATCGGCATGGGTGTTAGCTCAGGGCCAGTCTTCCTCAGCAAAAAGAGGAGGATTGGCAACGGATGTTAGCTCAGGGCTGATCTTCCTCACACACACACAAAAAAGAAAGAAACGTGTTGATTCATAGTACTGCAAAGTCAGGAAGCATAATGCCTTCAGGCAAGCTGGATGCAGGTGCTCAAGGATCATCATTAGTAATCTGTTTCCATCTCTTAGCTCAGCTTTATTTTGTATTGGTTTTACTTTCACATAGACTGTCCACCAGTGTTGTTAAGCAGGGTGTATTAGTCAGGGTTCTCCGGAGAAGCAGAGCCAAGGAGACCCAGGAACACTGGTGGTGTAGTTCAAAGGCCTGAAAGCCAGAGAGCCAGTGGTGTGGATCCCAGTCGGGTTCTGAAGGCCTGAGAATCAGGAGCTCTGAGGGTGGAAGATTGATGTCCCAACTTAAACAGTCAGCCTAAGAGCAAATTCAACCATCCTTCACCTTTTTGCTCTATTGGGGGGGGGCCCTCAGTGGATTGGATAAGGCCCACCCACGTTGGGTAAGACCATTGCTTTACTCAGTCTACTAATTCAAATGCTAATCTCTTCTGGAAACACCCTCACAGACACACCCACAAATCATGCTTAACCAGCTATCTGGGCATCCTGTGGCCCAGTCAATTTAACACACAAAATTAACCAGCACAAGTCCACCCCTTGTCAACTTGGCACCCATACGTATCTCCTTAAACCATCTTAATCTCCAGGTAAAGACAATAACGTCATAATTCCACCTAACATGATACAGTTGTCCTGCGTACAACTGAAAACATACTAACCCATTCCCCAGAAGAGTTCTCCAGAAGGTAAAGTCCTTGAGAGACGTTTACTCTTCTTGATATCCTGTAACTTAAATACTATAATGTAAAATTAACAATACTTAAATACTGTGATAGGAAGTCAATACATCTTATGTTACATGATAAGGGAATAAGGGAGAAAAGAAAACGAAAATAGATATATACACACTCGAATGTATTCATAACAAAATAAGGAGGCAATAATTATACTTAAGACAATTATAGTCCTCATTTCTCTAACTGGTTATGTGGCTGGTGTTTTTAACTAACTTCTGCTACCCAATCTGCATTCCCTTTGCCTTCAGCAAGCACCTCAGCCTGTAGTTATTTACCTAGTAGGGTGACCAAACTTTCATGCCTCAAGGGTCTGGGCCATTAGTAGTCCTGCCTGGATTGGATTGTTGTGGTTTTCCATTGACCTTAATCACAGGGTGTGGTAATACTATGAGATGCCCTAAGGCATCTCCTGTATTTCAGACATACTCTTCCTTACCTCCATTGTGGAGTAATAGTCCCTTTTCTCCTTTGTAGTCAGGATCAATCACCCCAGCCAGCACAGTAACTCCCTTCTTGCCTGTTGATTCAGAGGCGTGAGGAGCCCAAAGTGGCTGGGTGGCAGTCTTAACCTCCAGTTCAATGGAATCGTTGTATCTCCTGGTAGAAGCATTCTTCCCTCTGGAACTAAGACCTCTAGGCCAGCAGAACGTAAACAGGAAGGAGAAATTTTGCTAGTGGGTCACTAGGGATAGTAGTGATGGTGCCACTCCCATTTCCACCCCTGAGTCCTGGAACCGTGAATCCTGGCTATTGGAGAAACAGCACCATATATTGAATGCTGATTCAGAGCATATACAGCCTTCTGGAGAACCTTGCCTAGCCCTGCAAGGTATTGCCACCTAGCTGGTGCTGTAACTGAGTCTTCAAAAGGCCATTCCACAGTTCTGTCAAACCAGCTGCTTCAGGATGATGGGGAGTTTGGTAAGACCAATACATTCCATGAGCATGGGTCCATTGCTGCAATTCTTTTGCTGTGAAGTGAGTTCCTTGATCAGAAGCAATGTGGTGTGGAATACCGTGGTGGTGGATAAGGCGTTCTGTAAATCCAGATGATAGTTCTGGCAGAAGCATTGCATGCAAGGAAGGCAAATCCATATTCAGAATAAGTGTCTATTCCAGTAAGAACAAAATGCTGCCCCTTCCATGATGGAAGTTACCCAGTGTAATCAACATGCCACCAGGTAACTGGCAGATCAACTTAGAGAATGGTGCTATATCGAGGACTCAGTGTTGGTCTCTGCTGCTGGCGGATTGGGCACTCAGCAGTGGCCATAGCCAGGTTGGCCTTGGTGAGTGGAAGTCCATGTTGCTATGCATACATAACCTCCATCCTTGCCACCATGGTCACTTTGTTCATGAGCCTGTTGGGCTGTGGAAGAAGGCTGACTGGTGTCCATAGAATGGGTCATCCTATTCACTTGATTATTAATATACTCCTCTGCTGAGGTCACCCTTTGGTGAATATTCACATGGGACACGGTTATCTTCATGTTTTTTTTGCCTATTCGGAGAGGTCTATCTGTGTATCTCTTTGCCAAATTTCCTTGTCACCAATTTTCCAAGCATGTTTCTTCCAAGTCCCTCACCATCCAGCCAAACCATTGGACACATATATTGGTATATAATTGCATGTCTGGCCGTTTCTCCTTCTAAGCAAGGTGAACAACCAGGTGCATGTTTGAAGTTCTGCCCACTGTGAGGATTTCCCTTCACCACTATCCTTCAGGGATGTTCCAGAAAGGGCCTGTTGTGCTGCAGCTGGCCCCTATTGAGTGGTGCCTGCATATTGTGCAGGACCATCTATAAACCAGACCTGAGTCTTCTCTTCCTCTGTCAACTGATCATAGGGAACTCCTCAAGAGGCCATAGGTACAGGCTGGGAGAGGGAAGGCAGTGTGGCAGGAATGGGATCACATTTGGGCCAGTTCTTCATGTAATTTTACTTGTGCTTTCAGAGCGTGCTCAGGCCTGTTCATATATATACTATTTACATTTGATGATGGAGTGCTGCTGTGCATGCCCAACTTTATGGCTTTGTGGGTCACACAACACCCAGCTCATGATGGACATCTTAGGTTGCATGGGAACTTGAGGGTCCATGGTCAAGCATGCAGTTTCTACTAAGGCCCAGTAGCAGGCCAAGAGCTGTTTCACAAAAGGAGAGTAGTTATCTGCAGAGGATGGCAGGGCTTTGCTCCAAAATCCTAAGGTCTTGCACTGCAATTCACCTATGGGGGCCAGCCAAATGCTCCAAACAACATCCCTATCTGCCACTGACACTTCAAGCATCACTGGATCTGCTGGATCATATGGCCCAACTGTCAGGGAAGCTTACGCAGCAGTCTGGACCTGTTGCAGAGCCTTCTCCTATTCTGGGCCCCACTCAAAACTAGCAACTTTTTGAGTCACTTGTTAAATGGGTCATAGTAACACACCTAAATGAGGAATTTGTTGCCTCCAAAGTCCAAAGAGGCCCACTAGGCATTGTGCTTCTTTTTTGGTTGTTGGGAGGGGCCAGATGCAACAACTTATGAAGAAGGAGATATTCCTTACCTTAGAAGGAATATCTTGGGGCTGGCCCTGTGGCGTAGCAGTTAAGTGCGCACGCTCCGCTGCTGGTGGCCCGGGTTCAGATTCCGGGCGCGCACCAATGCACCGCTTGTCAGGCCGTGCTGTGGTGGCCTCCCATATAAAGTGGAGGAAGATAGGCACAGATGTTAGCCCAGGGCCAGTCTTCCTCAGCAAAAAGAGGAGGATTGATGTGGATGTTAGCTCAGGGCTGATCTTTCTCACAAGAAAAAAAAAAAGGAATATCTTGACATGCGCTATATCACTGAACCCCAAGAAATTTCACTGAGTTGGAAGGCCCCTGAATTTTTGTTGGATTTATTTCCCACCTTTTGGCATGTAAATGTCTTACCAATAAGTCTAGACTACTTGCTACTTCTTGCTTACTAGGTCCAATCAACATCATGTCATCTATGTAATGGACCAGTGTGATATCTTGTGGAAGGGAAAGGCAATCAAGATTCCTGTGATCAATAGCTGCATACCAGCTGCCAGGGGGATGTCTTACTTTGCTCAAGGAATGAAACTACATGTGGTACAGCAGCTGCAATTGCAGTCGCCACTTGGTTAAGCTGACGACAATTCACTGTCATTCTCCAAGACCCATCTGTCTTCTGCACAGGCCAGATAGGCAAGTTGAATGGGAATGTGGTAGGAATCAACACTTCTCTATCCTTGGTATCCTTGATGGTGGTACTAACCTGCAATCCCTCCAGGAATGCAGTACTGCTTTTGGTTTACTATTTTCCCAGGTAGAGGCAGCTCTAGTGGCTTCCATCTGGCCTTTCCCACCATAATAGCCCTCATTCCACAGGTCAGGGAACCAATGTGGGGATTCTGTCAGCTGCTGAGTATATCTATCCCAATTATGCATTCTGGAACTGAGGAAATAACCACAAGATGGGTTTGCGGACCCACTGAGTCCTCTAAGACAGACCTGAGCTAAAACTCCATTGATCTCCTGGCTCATATCAGCCTCTACTCTGACTGGTGGGCCACGGTGACATTTTGGGTCTCCTAGAATTAGTGTCAGTTCACAGCCACTGTTCAGTAGTCCAAGAGGTCTGATTATTTCCTTTTCCCCAATGTATAGTTACTCTGGTAAAGGCTGTAGGTCCCTTTGGGGAAGGCTGGGAGAAAGATTAACAGTATAAATATTGGGTAATGTTATCAAGGCCTTTCCTCAAGGGGACTTGGTCTCTTCATTCAAGGAGTTCTGCATCTGTAAACTGGCTCAAGTATGGGAATTGATTGAGGGACCATGGCTCTCTGTGTTTATTATTCCAGTTAGACTTTTGTGCACTTGACCTAGAACTTTTCTGCTTATACAAATCAAGTAAGAATTTAGAAGGTTTCCTATCTGTTTCGCTTCTGGAACATCATGATCAACTAGCCAACACCATAGGTCTGTGAGAGACTATTCTGATTACTGCTTTGACTCTGCTTTCCATTACAACCACCGTGCCCACCTTGCCTTTGGCAGTTGAATGCTGCCACTTGGCCTCTGCTACCCTGGGATCCAATTACTCCCATTGCATTTAGATTTCCCAATTCAGTGGCTGCAGTTCCCACTGTAAGGTCTGGCCTACAGAGAAGGGCAATCACAGAGCTCTTCCAGGATGCCAGGCTCCCCTCACAAATTTATTTCTCACAGTAGTGGTGAAAAGTTTGTCTTCTGGATGTTCCCAAGGTGGGTGAGTAGGTCTTAAATGACTAATCCACTCTAACATTCCAATCTCCCTCAGCCTTGGAACCTTTTTCTCTACATTAAACCAAGGCATGTCTGGCATTTCCAGTTTGCTCACTGTGGGGCAACTTTTGGTCCATATTTCAGCCAACCAACCAACCAAACTGTTAGAGCTGTTCCTAACTCTCCGAGCTGCATTATTAAATGTAGAATCTCTGCTTAGTGAGCCCATATCAATAAATTTGGCCTGACCCAACTTTATATTCCTTCCACTATTATCTCACACTCTTAGCGTCCATTCCTCACATGTTCCCTGGATTTCTGTCTGTATAAACTAGAAAACTCAAGTAGTTCTTTTGGAGTTTAGCACACCGCCTCGCGGGTCACACTTTACCTCACCTTTAGAGGCCTGCTGGGACTTGTCTAGTTATAGGTCTAGAAGCAAAGAGGGGTGCTGAGGAGAATCAGCATTATCTTGCATGGCAACTGCCTCAGGAGAGGCCATAACAGTTTCCTCAGGCAATGAAGTGTTAATCCCCTCAGCCGGAGGTGGAAAGGCTGGTAGCACTGGGGTGGAGACTCATCCGAATTTAGAAGCCGGGGGTGGGGGGGTGGGGGGGTGGGGTGTGGGGGGGGGTGGCGGCAGCCCGGTGGTGTAGTGGTTAAATTCATGTGCTCCGCTTTGACGGCCTAGGGTTTGCAGGTTCAGATCCCGGGCGTGGACCAATGCACTGCTCATCAAGTCATGCTGTAGTGGTGTCCCACATACAAAATGGAGGAAGGTGGGCACAGATGTTAGCTCAGGGCCAATCTTCCTCAGCAAAAAGAGGAGGATTGGCAAGAGATGTTAGCTCAGGGCCAGTCTTCCTCACCAAAAAAAAAAAATTTAGTGGCTCAATGTCTCCAGCCTCATCAAAGTCTCCCCACATGTTTCTATCCCAATTTACAGGATCCCAATTAATGTCCTCATTTTAACAGTAGACACTGCAAGGTTGGGAGTTCAACTTGCATTGTCATTCAGCCAGCTGCAGGACAAGATTCTGTGTTTGATTTTCAGCACTCTCAGCCCTGTGGCTATAGGATATAAGGGTCTCCTTCAGGGCACACATAGAAGCCTTCAGGTCATTTATACAGCACTTGAGCTGGGAATTCAAATGAGATGGGGGGTGGGGAGGGGCGGGGGAAGCAATTTGCTGTAACTATACTCACTTATTTGTTTGCAAGAGTAGTTAGATAAGGCATTACTAAAACCCACCCTGTACCCTAAGGAAAAAAAAAAAAACCCACTCTATAGATAACATCTCTGAGGCTTGGGTCACCATGGTAACGGGTGGAGTGCTTGAGTTTTTCAGGAACTGGGAGTCGGACCCCTTGTCCAGGTCAGGCCGGTTGAGACCACCAACCTATCAACTGGGCCTGCTCAAATGCTTGACAAGTGCCCTTTTTGACGTCAAGGAGCTAAAAACTCCATCCTCTGATCATGGTAACGTTTTATGAACATGCGTCCTATGAAGAGGCAAGAAGCTTGACTACGCTTGTGCCAATCATCAATTACCTCACCTCTCCTTACCCCCAATTATCTATTCCCACACTTCAGACTGCCCTGCCCCCTTATCCCATACATATCCCTGAGTCCCTATTTTCAAGGAGGTGGATCTGAGATCGATTCTTCCACCTCCTTGCTTGGCTGCCTTGTGATTAAATCCTTTCTCTTTGCAAACTTGTTGTTCCGGTGACTGGCATAATCATGCAGCGGACAAAACAAACCTGGTTTGATAACAAAATTCCTGAGCTTATCCTTTTCTTTTACCACTTTGTCCAGTGACATTAGGAACAATCAGCCAACCTTATTATATTTGTTAGTTTTCCAAAAAGTATCACGTGCATAGTCACCCAGCTCTTTGTTTTTTATAAGTGGCTGATTAGGAGTACCCAGTGCAGATGTTTTCTCTCTCTCTATTGCCAGATCATGCCATGGACTATCAGTGTTCTCTTTACTACTGGAAATAGAATCATAGCATCTTTAATCAGATTAGAGAGTCAATTCCAAAAATCCCAGAAACAGTTCAGAAAACTCATCCTTATAATTCTGTTCCTCTAGAACCATTCCTGGTACCAAACTATGTAATAGGGTTCTCCAGAGACACAGAGCCAATAGGTATTGGCTCATGTGATTGTGGAGGCTGAGTAGTCCCACAATCTGCCATCTGCAAGCTGGAGACCCAGGAAGCTGATGGTGTAGTTCAAAGGCCTGAGAGCCAGAGAGCTGATGGTGTAGATTTCAGTTGAGTCTGAAGGCTTGAGAACCAGGAGGGCTGAGGGCAAGAGAAGATTGATGTCCCAGTTTCAGTAGTCAGGCAGGGAGTAAATTCAACCATCCTCCACCTTTTTGTTCTATTTGGGCCCACTCACATTGGGGAGGGCCATCTGCTTTACTCATTCCACTAATTCAAATGTTGATCTCTTCTGGAAACACCCTCACACACGCACCCAGAAATAATATTTAACCAGCTACCTGGGCATCCTATGGCCCAGTCAAGCTGACACATAAAATTAACCATCACAGAGGTCTACTAGCAGCTCTGGGATTATGTTTTACCAATTTAATAACCTAACAAAAAAAGAGTCTTTCCTTCCAAACCATTCCAGCAAAAATCCCAGTGGCAAATCTCTTTGGCCAAGCCTGAGTCATGTATTCCTCTCTTCATCTGAGAGGAAGACTGTAATAATGAACTATGTAATAATGATGATAGCTGATATTTATTGAGTACTAATTAAGTGTCAGATTATGAATCTGAGTTTGGGTTCTATGATTAGATATGTAGCCTTGGGCAATGTAATCTCCCCAAGCCTGAAAGGGACACACAATCAGTGTCCTTTGTATTATTTTACTTAATCCTCTTGACAACCCCAATAAAATAGATTCTATCGCCATCCTCATTTTAAATAGATGAAGAGAGCTGGCCCCGTGGCTTGGTGGTTGGGTGCGCGCGCTCCGCTGCTGGCGGCCTGTGTTTGGATCCTGGGAACGCGCCGACGCACCACTTCTCCGGCCATGCTGAGGCCGCGTCCCACAAAAAGCAACTGGAAGGATGTGCGGCTATGACATACAGCTATCTACTGGGGCTTTGGGGGGGAAAATAAATAAATAAAATTATAAAAAATAAATAGATGAAGAAAGTAAGGCTGAGGCGGGTTAAGTATATTACACATGACAAAAGAATTAGCAGGGGTCAGCCTGGTGGTGTAGTGGTTAAGTTCGCACACTCCGCTTCAGCGGCCTGGGGTTTGCTGGTTTGGATCCCGGGCATGGACCTATGCACCCCTGATCAAGCCATGCTGTGGAAGGATGGCACAGATGGTAGCTCAGGGCTAATCTTCCTCAGCAAAAAGAGGAAGATTGGCAATGGATGTTAGCTCAGGGTCAATCTTCCTCACTGAAAAAAAGAATTAGCAAATGGTGTGTCTATTCATTTGGATTGAGAATGTGAGATGAGGCAGTTCCCCAAAGAAGAATCAGATGCTGCTGCTTCTGACATTGAAGATAGAACCCCAAATAGAAACAAAACAAAACAAACAACCCCACAGAATACACAAGGATTTAAAAAAATCTATCATTGGGCCGGCCCGGTGGCTTAGTGGTTAAGTGCGCGTGCTCCGCTGCTGGCGGCCCAGGTTCGGATCCCGGGCGCGCACCGACGCACCGCTTCTCCGGCCATGCTGAGGCCGCATCCCACATACAGCAACTAGAAGGATGTGCAGCTATGACATACAACTATCTACTGGGGCTTTCGGGGGGGGGGGAATAAATGTTAAATAAATAAAAAATCTATCAATATACTCATAAAGGTAAGAGAATATATTGCATTCATGTTATAAGAGCAGAATATAATTATAAAGAGAATAAAAAAGAGCCCTTAAAAGTTAAAGCAGGATAGTAGACCTGAAAAATGTAATAGAAGAGTTGGAAGATAAACTTAAGGAAATCCCTGAAGAAGATGAAGAGATGGAAAATAGAAGAGAAAAGATAAGATTAGAGAATAAGCCTGGGAGATTCAATACCTGAATAATAGGAGTTCTGGAAAGAGAGAACATTTAGAGAGGCAGTCATAAATAAACAACACAGAAAAATTTACCAAAATGGAAGGACATGTGTTTCTAGATTGAAAGGGTCCTTCAAATGCCCAGAAAAAAAGGATAAAAAGAGACCCACCAAGACACATCATCATGAAATTTCAGAACACCATGGCAAGGTGATCTTAAAATCTTTGAGAGAGAAAAATAGACAGAGGGAGAGTGAGTGAGTGAGCGAGTGAGAGAGAGAGAGACAGCATGTGCACACAAAGATCATATACAAGAGACTGGGAATCAGATTTGGCTTTGCATTTTTCAACAAACACTGGAAGCAAGAAGACAACAGAACAGGGCCTTCAAAATTCTGAAGAAGAGTGATTTCCAACCTAGAATTCTGCACCCAACTAAATGATCCATGAAATATGAGAGTAAATAAAGACATTCTCAGACATGCAAGATTTCAAAGCATTTACCTCCCATGCATCTTTTCTCAAGAAGCTACTGGAGGCTGTGCTTCTTGAACAAGAGAATAAACCAAGAAAGAGGAAGGCATGGGATACAACAAATAGAAACCTGACACAGGAGAGAGGTAAAGGGAACCCTTAGGGTGAGGGTGATGGGAGATTCTGGGATGACAGCTGTGCACTAGATGCAGACAGAAACAAGTTCAGACTGAAGCAATGTGACTCCAGAGAGAGACACTGAGGGCCGCCACCACCATTACCCCCACTACCATCAGGCTAAGTTTTATATCAAGGACAAAATTCCCAAGTGTCTGGCCCAAGTTTTTCTCCGTACTTATCTTATTTTGACCACATGCTGATAAAATTCCTGCTCATTCTTGCATGCCCTTCTGCCTGATCTGCTGTGGATATCGTCTAGAAATGTTCTGCTTTGATCTCTCCTGAGAGCTGGAGGGGAAGTCATGGTAAACAGAAAATACAGAACAGCTCTGACTATTTCCTGGACAAACATGTAAAATCTGGCCCATGCTACAGAGCTGCCACATGTCTCAACTGTGCTGAGCCTGATGCCCAGTGTTACTCATCATCTCACTCAATGATTTTCCCATAAAAGCCTCTTGTAAATGCTCAGGGAAGCTGAAGGCAGACAACAACGTAGAGACTGTTCAGTTTACCTTCTCCCCCGGAGCCTTCCTCCAACAATGGCAGCATCACCCTCTCTTTGACCTCCTTGATTGGCGCTTGCTGCTCACATTTTCAAAGCTGAGTGATGTTTAGGGATGCACAGGTGGAAAACTAAAAAGGAAAAATGGGAATGATCAACACGAAAGTCACCACAGTGGTTACCGCTGCATGTAGAGAAGAGACTACAACTGAGGAGGAGTGAACAGAGGCTTCAAAATGACTGGCTCTGTTTTACATCTCAAACTGGGTGGATGAGTGTTTACCGTATTATATTTAAACTGCGCAAATGATTTTATGCCCCCCTCTATTTGTATGATGCATTTCACAACAAACCATTTTAAAAATCAGATGCTGTTACTCAATAAAAAGGAAAATGAATGGAGACAAGCAGAAATAAGAGACATTCATCCAGAATCTTTGGAAAATGAAAACACCTGCAAAGAGAAAGGACAGGAAGGGACATTTGTGTCTGGCTCTGTTTGTTGCAAGGGACAGAGACCTGCTAAATTTAACTCAAGAAAGGAGTAGGGGTTGTTTTGAGCCTACCTGTGGAATGAACTGGAACTATGAAACTCAGGCAGTTTTTCACTCTCCCTACAGGCATCTCTGTGTGTCTGTCTCTCTGGTCTATTCCCTATTGGCCGTATAGTAAACCTCCTCAAAATTCATTGGCTTAAAACAACAATCGCCATTTATTTATTGGCTTATGATGCTGTAATTTGGGAAAGGATTGGCAGGAACAGCTCATCTCTGCTTCGTGAAGTTTGGCTGGGCCAGCTTGACTGGGGCTGAAGGATGTGGATGGCTTCACTCACGTATGTGGCTCATCAGCTAAAGTGTCTAGAACAGCTAGGGGCTGGCTGGGTCAATCTCTCCAGCAGGGCTTCTTTACGTGGTGGCTCAGGGCTCCAAGAGAAGTCGAGCAGAAGCTGTCAAGCCCCTTAAGCACTAGGTCTAGAATTGGCACCGTGTCATTTCTGCTGCATTTTGTTGGTCAAAGCAAGTCCATATCACGAGGAGGAGAAATAGACTTCACTTCTTGATGGGAGAGGTGGCATGTGCTTACAGAGACGGGAAGAATACTTAGTGGCTATTTTTGCAAACAAGTTGCCATATCTTTTCTGCAACACACAATTTTGGTTTGCATATAATTTTAGCTTGCTATTGCCTTAACTCCACTCATGTTTTGCTATCACCTCTGACTTTGCTGCTAACTAGCAAATTCTTTTTGTGTTTTTAGGTTCAAATTCCTAAGAACTGGTTGGTTCAGTTCATCTTTTTACTTCATGCCGGTGGTCAAAGGTCAGAGGCCAAGCTATTTTTTTGTCAGGTTTTTAGTTTGAAAAACTTAAGCCTTCAGAGTAGTTGCAAGAATAATATACCAAATGCCTATAGACTCTTCCCTTATAGACACTTCACATTTGCCACATTTGCTTCGTCACACTTTCTCTCTCCATGCATATATGTATGGAGTTGGTTGGAGACATCATGACATTTGACCTTTATTAAATTTTTATTTATTTATTTATTTATTTTTTGGTGAGGGAGATCAGCCCTGAGCTAACATCCATGCCAATCCTCCTCTTTTTTTGCTGAGAAAGACTGGCCCTGGGCTAACATCTGTGCCGATCTTCTTCCACTTTATGTGGGACGCCGCCACAGCATGGCTTAACAAGCGGTGCGTTGATGTGCGCCCAGGATCTGAACCCGGGCCGCCAGCAGCGGAGTGCGCACTTAACCGCTATGCCATGGGGCCAGCCCCAACATTTTATCTTTAAATGCTTTAGCATATACCTCCTGAGAACAAGAGCATTCTCTTCCATAACCACAATCAAATGATCACACTCAAGAAATTTAACAATTATATACAACTATAATATAATGTACTACCCATATTCGTGTTTTCGTAATTGCCCCAATAATGTCGTTTATATATGATTTTTTTTAATCCAGTGTTCAAACTATGATCACACATAGAAATTAGTTGTCATGTCTCCCTAATGTACTTTAATTTAGATAAATTCCCTGGCCTTTTCTTTTTTTTGAATTTATTTTTTTATTGCAGTAACATTGGTTTATAACATTATATAAATTTCAGATGTACATCATATTTCGATTTCTGTGTAGACTACCTCATGTTCACCATCCAAAGACTAATTACAATCCCTCACCACACACATGTGCCTAATCTCCCCTTTTGCCCTCCTCCCTCTCCCTGGCCATTTTTTCATCCTTTATAACATTGACCTTTTGGAGAATCTAGGCCAGTTGTTTTGCACAATGTCTTTCAATTTGGATTTGCCTGATTATTTCCTCATGATTAGATTCAGCTTAAATGTTTTTGGTAAGAATACTACATAGGTGCTGTTGTGTGGCTGGCTAGTTGGTTGGCTGCTCTTACACAATTGCTGGCCAATTGCCTATTTGTGCTTACTCCTATCCCTGCTTCCTCCTTTCCCCTCCCCCATCATTTCCCAGGCTCCTTAGCCCGGAGGCTTCTGGGTAAGTTTGCCAAGGGAAGACAATTGCGGATGATTGGAGGGTAGGAGAAGGGAAAAGGCTAGGATATTTCCCCCATTTCTCTTTTCCTGTGAGGTCCTTGACTGTGGCTGCTTCTCTTCTATGAAGTCTCCTGTTCCCCTCACACACACCATCCCTCTATGGTTCCAGCTCCCTGGAATCCCCCTGCTTGGTTCTGGCTCCTTCTGGCAGGCCCCAACTTCTGTGCTGTGATCAAACCTCCTCCTCTTGTCCCTTCAGGCCCGTGGGTAGCAGTTGCTTCCGGCTGTTGCTAACCTCTTAGTTGCTTCACCATCCTGTGTTTGGCCTCTCAGCTTTTCCATTTCCTGT
This sequence comes from Diceros bicornis minor, assembly GCF_020826845.1. Taxonomy (NCBI): domain Eukaryota; kingdom Metazoa; phylum Chordata; class Mammalia; order Perissodactyla; family Rhinocerotidae; genus Diceros; species Diceros bicornis. The sequence continues at coordinate 11,299,496 of NC_080757.1, forward strand.
GTAACCAATTTCCTTTATTTGGTTTGAAAAACCCAGGGTGGTGTCTGTTTTCCTGACTAAACCCTGACTAATATAGTTACAGCGCTCACCCTTGGTCTAATCCGAGTGACTTGTGGAATGGGGTTACGTGGTATAAACTAAGGCAGCATTAGCAGCAGAGGCTGTAAGAGGGGAAATTCCTGTGGAAGGAGGAGTGAACGCTGTAGGCCTCCTCCCTGGTTACACAGAAAGGAAATGTACAAAAAGGTAACATCTCTAGGTGGTAGAATTTTGGATGATTTTTATCTTATTTTTTCTTCTTTTTTGTTTATCCAAATTACCTAAATTCCTAAATTTTCTGCAATGGACATGGATTGTTTTGGCATGAAGAAAAATTGCTAGTATGCCATATTTAGTAAACAAATGAAAGAGAATGGTGAACATGTTGTGTACAATGAGGTATATTAGAGAATATGGAAGTGGCTCACCCCCATAAAAGTACTTTGGCCCCCAAATATTTTTTTTCAGCCTTATTGAGGTATCATTGACAAAAAAAAATTGTAATATATTTAAAGTGTACACCTTGATGATTTGATGTACACATACATTGTGAAAGGATTCTCACGATTGACCTTTCTCACATATTTACCTTTTATTTTTTTTTGTTGTGAACACTTAAGTTTTACTCTCTTAGCAGATTTCAATTGTTCAATGCAGTATTATCAACTCTAGTCACCATGTTATACATTAGATCTTCAGACCTTATTCATCTTATAACTGAAAGTGTGTACCCTTTACCAACCTCTGCCCACTTGTCCCAACCCCCAGCCCCTGGGAACCACCACATTCTATTCTCTGTTTCTATGAGTACAACTTTCACAAAAATTTTTTAGGGCCAGCCCCGGTAGCCTAGTGGTTAAGTTCGGTATGCTCCACTTCAGTGGGCTGGGCTCACTGGTTCGGTTCCTGGGCGTGGACCTACTCCGCTTGTTGGGGGCCATTCTGTGGTGGCCAACCAAATAGAGGACGATCGGCACAGATGTTAGCTCAGGGCGAATCTTCCTCAGGAAAAAAAAAATTTTTTGGATTCCACATTTAAGTGATACCATGCAGTATTTGTCTTTGTCTCCCCACGTCTTTTAAATAAAAAAAAAAGAGTCATTCAATATAATATATGAAAGTATATGAGAGTAACAAGAGATTTCTCTTGTGAGATTAATATAAAATGCTTATACTTTTTTGTATGTTTGATATAGTTCGTAATATAATTTAATAATTTACAAAATCTGGTGCTGTAACCGTAAAAAGGAGAAACAGCTCAGTTGTTGAGGTTTTTCACATAATCACTCAAGCCCACAAATGGGGAAGTCTCTAGTGATCAGGGGGAAATCCACGCTGGCTCATATGAATGTGTTTACATTTAACAAGTGACTTGTGTGGTTGTTTATAAGAATTGGAGCCATTTTTTCAGTGTTTAATTACTTAATCTAGTAATCTTAGGTGTTATGGAAAATTTATTAACTGAGAGACTGTAGGATTTAAAGGGATATTAAAATAGTGGCGGCATAGGTTAGAATTCTGAGAAAATGAGTTTAAAAAGGCTAAAGAAATGGCAGTGGGAAGATTAAATAGGATGCAAGGTTAAAATAAACCCACAACAAGGAGGACAGACGGGTCATTGGAGACAAAATGAACTGTTGGAAATGAGAAGACCAAAGGAAAAAGTTATAGGGTTAATTGAACAGTGCCGGATTTGAATAATTAGCAAGCTGTTTTACCCGAAAAGCCTAAGATAGCAACGTGCTTTGTAAGTGAGAACACAGCAAAACCTGCTTCCATTCTACATATAATCCAATATAGTCTGGTGCAAAGTGTCTTAAAGAGTCAGAAGACGACGTTTTCCTAGATGCTTAATTGCTTCAATGACCATCAGCGAGTCATAGCAACACACTTTTGACTTCAACCTGCTTCTATCTGCCCAAACCTGTAGGCAGTCATGGTCTAATTATGGCTCTCTCAAGAGTTTATTCACTGGACTCACAAAGTGCTGTAGGTGAGAAGAATAAGATTGTTAATCCTGTCTGAAATGAAGCAAGTGAATAATTAGAAGAGTTGACACTTTATATGAATTATTACGACCTCTTAGTATTGCATATTTAATGTTGTTATCTTTTATGAACACAGAAGAAAGTATCCAGTCAAAGTTAGACCTGGTTGTCTTCACCACCCACACTGAGACAAGAATAGGTTCTGAGAGAAAGAAGAAAACTTCCCCCGAATCCAAGTTCTGTTTTGCCAATCATCATTGTCCAGCTAGACTTACCTTTCCTAGGAGGCACTCTGCTGAACTCTTTATGTACATTATCTCATCTAATTGTCACAACAAACCTGTGAGGTTATTATGTTACCTCATTTTTCCTATTGAGGAAATGGATACTCAGAGGGTTTAAGTCAGTTGCCATGGTAACACAGCTAGTGAGTGGTAAGAGAATCTTGAACACAGCTCTATCTGAGGTCCATACATAAGCACTTTCCTTTCCCGCCTTCTAAAGGATCTTCAGGCTCCTCCCTGACCCTGAGGGTGTAAGATCCAAATCAAGCCATGAGAGGCTGATTCACATACTTGGAATGCCATAGTGTCAATAATCTCTATCTTATTTTATTGATGTCAGGATTATATAAAATAACATTTGACACTAAGTCAGGCCAATTCACCATCTTGTGGTACAAAAAAATACGATCACATTTTTTGTTGTTGTTTTTTGTGGTGTATTTTATATTGATTAAGTGCATGGATCTTAAGTTTGATTAGTTTTTTTACGTATTTATACACCTGTTTACCACTATCCAAATCAAAATATAGACTATTTCAATCACCTATCAGTATTCCCTCCTGTCCATATTCCTACTTCCAGAAATAACCATCAATGTAGCTTTTTATCCCTTTAGATTAGCTCTGTCCTTTTTTGTGTGTGTGTGAGGAAGATCAGCCCTGAGCTAACATCCATGCCAATCCTCTTCTTTTTGCTGAGGAAGACCAGCCCTGGGCTAACATCCGTGCCCATCTTCCTCTATTTTATATGGGACGCTGCCACAGCATGGCTTGAACAGCGGTGCATCAGGTGTGAGCCTAGGATCTGAACCTGCAAACCCTCAGGCCACCGAAGCGGAGTGCGCGCACTTAATTGCTGAGCCACTGGTCTGTCCCCTGTCTGTTCTTGAACTTCATATAAATGCAATTATACTGTATATACTCTTTTGGTCCTGCTTCTTTTGCCCCACCATATTTTTTGAGATGAATGCATGTTATTGCATGTAATTCATAGCATATAATTGTGTGACAGACTGGGAGAAAATATTTGCCAAAAAATCTAATGAAGGGCTGTTATTCAAAATATACGAAGAACATTAAAAACTGAACAATAAGAAAACAAACCTGATTAAAATAGGTGCCAAAGACTTTAACAGACACCTCACCAATAAAGATATACAACTGACAATAAGCATATGAAATGATGCTCCACATCATGTGTCATTAGGGATTTGCAAATTAAAACAACAATGATATACCACTACGCCTATTATAATGGCCAAAATTCAGAGCACTGACAATAGCAAATGCTGGTGATGCTGTGGAGCAACAGGAACTCTCATTCGTTACTGGCGGGAATGCAAAATGGTACAGCCACTTTGGAAGACAGTTTCGCAAGTTTCTTACAAAATTTAAACATACTCTTACCATATGATCCAGCAATCATGCTCTTTGGTATTTACCCAAAATAGTTGAAAACTTATGTTTACACAAAAACCTGCACACAGTTTATAGCAGCTTTATTCATAATTACCAAAAGTTGGAAATAACTAAGATGTCCTTCAGCAGGTAAGTGGATAAGTGAACTGTGGTACATCCAGACAATGAAATATTATTCAGTGCTAAAAATAAATGAGCTATTGGGGCTGGCCCGATGGCACAGCAGTTAAGTGCACACGCTCATCTTTGGTGGCCCGGGGTTTGCAGGTTCTGATCCCAGGTGCTCACTGACGCACCGCTTGTCAAGCCACGCTGTGGCAGCATCCCATATAAAGTAGAGGAAGATGGGCACAGCTGTTAGCCCAGGGCCAATCTTCCTCAGCAAAAAGAGGAGGATTGGCATCGGATGTTAGCTCAGGGCTAGTCTTCCTCACAAAAAATAAATTAAAAAATGAGCTATCGAGGCATGAAAAGACACGGAGAATCTTAAATGTATATTACTAAGTAAAAGAAGCCAATCTTTCTTGGCTACATACTGTATGATTCCAACTATATGACATTCTGGAAAAGGCAGAACTTTGGAGACAATAAAAACGTCAGTGGTTGCCAGGGGTTGAGGGCAGGAGGGACGAATAGGCAGAGCACAGAAGATTTTTAGGGCAGCAAAAATACTCTGTATGTTACCATAATGATGGATACATGTCATTATACATTTGCCCATACCCACAGAATGTATACCAGGAGTGAACCATAATGTTTTACGGACTTTGGGGCTGGGGGGTGGGGCACTCATAGGACAGGTCTGGCACCCAGGTCCTAGACTTTATCTCTGTCCAGGGCAGGCAGCTCCACTTCAACACAACCTAGGTGAGAAATACTCCTTGATGCACTGTCCCAGGGCCACTTGGGATGCAGAGAAGAGGGATCTCAAGCTGCTGGAACCTCCTAGCCGCTGCCCTACATGTTCTTTGTACCTGCCTTCTTCTTAGAGACCCAAGTTCCAGCTTTCACCTCACACTGCTTGTGTGGCCTTGATATCTGGGGTCAATAATGTCCCCTCCACCTTCTATCCCATCTCTCCTACATCCTCCATCCCTACCCTACAGTAGGAGACCAAGGAGAACTGGGATGTCGAGTTTTCAGTACACTGCTAGATGGGTAGGGAAACAGTGAGCTGAAATGTTGAGGGAGATCTGGTCCCCAGTCAGGGGCTTTGAAAGAAGGATCCTGACTCAGGGCCCAGTCCTCCTCTCCACACCCAGATGCAGAGTTCCAGGGTTCCCCATACACCCTGAGCTTACTTGCTGATGGGCCTCAGCCTCACTGCTGCCTCCTCATGGCCTCATTTGGGATTCTCAAGGCTCAAGGGGACCAGCCTGAGACCCAGCTACACAGATGCACAGGTGTTGACAAGTAGGGGGATGGGAAAGAGATCCATATGGGCATCCAGCCCTTAGTGGACCTAGACAACCCTGTGCCATTGTATTTGTACCTGCTGCACTGCTTCACACATGTCTTTGAACACAGGAGCCCCTTCAATAAAAGTTTGAAATGAAAAGCAAATCAAATGAAAGCCTGCATTTTTCTTGGGAAGGAGGCAGAAGCAATGCTAGTTCAAGCTCTTGGGAAGGAGAGTGTGACTTCTCTTACAGCAATGTTAAGATGCAGAATATCCAGAGGCTGAGCGAATTCAGAGCAAAGGGAAGGGTCCATTCAAACAAGGCAGAACTCCGTCGGTGGGAGATGATGGAATAGGATTCGAATTGGCAGAAAAGAAAGGGGTAGGCATTCCTATGGGCATTTGAGTGGCTGCATCACAAAATTGGAAATGTGGAGTTGAGACCAGGTGGCACAGGCAGGAGGGAGACAAATTTCACTTCCTCCTCTGTTCTCACTTGCCTTCCGTTTTCCCCTGGGCAGATACATCTTTGTGATCCTTTTTTATTTAATATTGCATTGTAAGCATTTTCCATATCGCTAATATGTTTTCTTAATGAAAATTTTATTGTGGAATCCTGTTAGATTTACAGAGAATTTGCAAAGAGAGTTTGCATGCTCCCCTCACCCAGGGTTTGTCTCCCAATGCTATCATCTTACATTACTGTGGCCCATTTGTGAAAACTAAGAAACCACTATTGGTACATTACTATTAACTGAACTCCAGTATTTTTATTTTTTTTTGGATTTTACCAGTTTTTCCATTAATATCCTTTTTAAATTTCAGGATTCAACCCAGGACACCACATTGCATTTAGTTGTTATGTTGCCTTAGTCTCTGTGACATTTTCTTAGTTGTTCCTTAATTTTCATGACCTTGATAGTTTGGGGGAGTCCTGGTCAAGTGTTTTCTAGAATGTCCCTCACATTGGGTTTGTCTGATATTTTTCTCTCTTTTTTTTTTTTTGTGAGGAGATCAGCCCTGTGCTAACATCTGCCAATCCTCCTGTTTTTTTTGCTGAGGAAGACTGGCCTTGGGCTAACATCTGTGCCCATCTTCCTCCACTTTATATGGGACGCCACCGCAGCATGGCTTGCCAAGCAGTGCGTCGGTGCGCGCCCGGGATCCGAACTGGCAAACCCCGGGCCGCTGCCGAAGCAGAGCGTGCACACTTAACGACTTGCGCCACCGGGCTGGCCCCTGATATTTTTCTCTTGATTAGAATGGGGTTATGTGTTTTTGGAAAGAATTCCACAGAGGTGATGTGCCCTTATCCCATCACATCAGGGGGTGCGTGATATCCATGTGACGTTACTGGAGATGTGAACCTTGGTCACTTGGTTAAGGCAGTGTTGGCCAGTTTTCTCCACCAGTAAAGTTACTGTTTTTCCCTTTCCCTACTCCATTCTTTGGAAGTGAGTCACTAAGTTCAACCCACACTCAAAAGAAGAGGAGGAAACTATGCTCCTCTTCCTGGAGGGGTAGTATCTTCATAAATTATTTGGAATTCTGTAAGGAAAATTTATTTCTTCTCCCCATTTATTTATTTATGGAATCCTTTATATCAGTATGTATACCTATATTGGACTTCATGTTATAATCCAATACTACATTATTTTGTGCCCAAATTATTCCAGCTTTGGCCGTTGGTGGCTCTTTCAGGTTGGATCCTGTACCCATGTGACATGATCCATCCTTTTATTTTTTTGAGCACTTCCTTACTTCTGGCACTTCCTTACTTCAGCCATTTCTTCAAACAGCCCTGGTTTCTTTGATTGGAGGATAGTATTTAGAACCAAGATCTGGGTGTTAGGCATAGCTACATGGTTTTTATAACTATGATTTTCATTTGTTTATTCCATTTAGTAGATTACAATGATTAATTCAGCCACTCTGAATTTTACATTTAGTAGTAATTATTTTTAGTGTTAAAAAATCATTTTGCAAATTTTCCCTTCTATTGAATTCTTTCTGGAGAGTAAGTTTCCAGGAGAAGAATTAATGCGGACAAGGTCATGAATATTTTTATGTTTCTAGATACTTGGAGGCAAATCGATCCCCTAAATATGGTACTAATACATACTGTCTCCAAGAACTTATAAATGCACTAGTTTCACCTCAATGTTTAGAATAAGTAGAAAGGTATAGAATGAAAAATCTTCCTGTCGCCCTTTTTCCAATTCCCATACTCTTCCTTCCCAGACACCATGGTATTAGTTTCTTGTATATTCTTTTAGAGTTTCCTTATGAACAAACCAGCAAAATGAATGCATGCAAAAGAGGGCATAATAGGGCCGGCCCCGTGGCTTGGTGGTTAATTGCGCGCACTCCGCTGCTGGCAACCCTGGTTCGGATCCTGGGCATGCACCGACGCACTGCTTCTCCGGCCATGCTGAGGCCGCGTCCCACATACAGCGGCTGGAGGGATGTGCAGCTGTGACATACAACTATCTACTGGGGCTTTGGGGGGAAAAAATAAATAAAATTAAAAAAAAAAAGAGGGCATAATAAACACACTGTTCGTAATCTTACCTTTTTAATTTGTACTTTGGAAATATTTCTATATCAACACAGAGAACTTCTTCATTCTTTTTATAGGGGCAAAATATTCCATTGTCTGTGCAAAGTGTTCCTGGACCCAATTCCAAACGTGTGTGTGTGTTTGTGTGTGTGTAGGCTTCCCCACACCAATAATCAGTTCTCGGAGGCCAGCAGGGTGTCTGAGAATTCAACTCAATTCTGACACTGTCTACCTGGAGATAGAATCATATTCCACAGGTAAAGGGCTCAGTCCCACAAGACTGCCCCCCACTTCAGATGCCAGCACGAGCCCAGGTTGTTACCTGTGCTTCTGACCAACTGGCTATAAACTGGAGGTTCCAACTACCCCCTCCCACTCAGGATGCCAATCACAAGTCCAGGATATTACCTGTACTTCTGACCAACTGGCTATAAATCAGAGGTTTCCACGATCTCCTCCTCAGGTTCGATTCATTTGTGAGAATGGCTCACAGAACTCAAGAAAACCTGTTTACTCACTAGATTACCAATTTATTACAAAAGATATTGTAGAGGAGGAAGACATATTCCTCTACCCTCTAGGTTCTTCTGGCTGGTCTAAGAATTAAATTGACATGAGACAAAATAATAGGAGAAAATCAAACAAATTTAATAACAGGTATACATGGGAGAAACCCAGGAAAACTGAGTAACTCGCTAAAATGGCCAAAACCACAACTTTAAATACCATCTTCAGCTAAAGACACAGAAGGGTGTTGGGGGTAGTGGTTTTGGAACTCAAAGGGGAGGAAGGCAATTCACATGAAGATGGAAAAGCAAATGTTTGGTAAGCAAAGGTTTGCCATGCCTTGCAGAGACAATGTGACATGGGGAGGACTTTGATTAAATGGGCCTTGCTAGGTTCCTTCCTGTCTACCATCATAGTTATCTATGGTGATAGCTCCTTCCTGAAACAGGCCTTCTATCTTAAATTCTTTTAGGCAGTTAGGGGGAAGGTCAAAGTTTCTTTCTGAGTCTTTTTTTCTTAAAAATAATCAAACCAGAGAAATACATTTGGGCTATCAAATTCTGATCCCCCACAATATTAAAGGATATGAATCAACAGCCACATGAAGAGATACATGGGGCGAGGTCTTAAACAAAGGAGCTTCTGTCCTCGTGGAGCTCGGGGCCCTGCACAGTGGCATGCGGAAGCATTCTGGTTCCCCAATGTGGAAGCTCTCTGAAAAAAGGGCCTATGAGCTAGCCTTTTGGGGTTTTATGGAGGCTTCATTACGTAGTCATGATTGATTAAGTCTTTGGCCATTGGCAATTGATTCAACCTTAAGCCCCCCTCCCTTCCTCAGAAATCATGGGGCAGGACTGAAAGTTCTAATCCCCTGATCACATGGCTGGTTCTTCTGACAACCAGCCCCCACCCTTGGGTGGGATCCGAAAGTATCCTTCATTAACATAAACAAGACACCCTTGGGGCCTTCCCGGTAGTGTAGTGGTTAAGTTCGGGTACTCTGCTTTGGCGGCCCGGGGTTCGCAGGATTGGAACCCCAGGCACGGACATACGTACCACTCACGAAGCCGTGCCGTGGCAGCATCCCAAATACAAAACAATAGAGGAGGATGGGCACTCATGTTAGCTCAGGCCTAATCTTCCTCACCATAAAGAGGAAGATTGGCCACAGATGTTAGCTAAGGCCGGATCTTCCTCACCGAAAAAAAAAAGAAAAAACCCAAAAAGCAGACACCCATTTCACCTTTATGACCCTGAAGGGTTCCCAGGAACTGAGGACAAGAGACCAAATATAACGAAAGAGGCTCCCGTTGCTCTCATGCTCAGGAAGTTCTAAGGGTTTTGGGAGCTGCGAGCCCGGAACTGTGGAGGAAGACCAGATGTATCTGAGAACTATATTTCGGTCATCTGAATAGCCAAATACATATATATTTCTTATAAATCACAGTGCTGCAGTATGAGTTCACCGTAATGTATTTAGCCAGTCATGTACTGACGACATTTAGATCTTTTCCTAATCTTTCCCTAAAGCAGACAATGAGGCAGTGATTAACCTGCTCCTCACATTGTTCTGCCTGTGTGCAAGTCTGTTTGAGTAATGAATCCTCAGTGACGTTACCGCTGGGTCAGAGGGTGTTAGGTATTCCCAAATTGCCCTCCACAGGGGTTATATACAGTTTACATGCCCACTAGCAATGTATGCGACTTTGATTACCCTAGTATCCTATTACCTGCAAAAGAGCGTGCTGTTGGACACTTGAGTGGAGGTGTCTAAAGCACTTTGCACAGTGAATGAAACATAGCAAGAGAGTGTTAATTACTTTTACGATTGTTATTATTAGATTTTTGTCACTCCAACTGGTGAAAAAGGGTACCTCGGTGTCCTTCATTTGCTTTTCTCTCTCTCTCTTTTTTTTTTTTTTTTGGTGAGGAAGATCAGCCCTGAGCTAACATCCATGCCAATCCTCCTCTTTTTGCTGAGGAAGACCGGCCCTGAGCTAACATCTATTGCCAATCCTCCTCCTTTTTCTCCCCAAAGCCCCAGCAGGTAGTTGTATGTCATAGTTGCACATCCTTCTAGTTGCTGCATGTGGGACTTGGCCTCAGCATGGCCGGAGAAGCGGTGCGTCGGTGTGCGCCCGGGATCCGAACCCGGGCCGCCAGTAGCTGAGCGCGTGCACTTAACCGCTAAGCCACGGGGCCGGCCCCCATTTGCTTTTGTCTTATTGCAAGTGAGGCTGAATCTCTTTTCACATGTTTAAAAGCTGTTTGTAGTCCTTTTTCTGTGATCTATCTTGCATGTCTTTTGCCATTTGTTTATTGGGTTGATGATCTCTTTTTTTTTTTTTCTTATTTCATAGGAGTTCTGGAAATATTAGGGAGATTAGCCCTTTGCGATATGAATGGCAAATATTTATTCCCAGTTTGTCATTTGTCTTGTCAATCTTTGCTTTTATGGATTCTGAATTTTGAGTCATAGTTAGAAAGCCTAAGGTTTCCATTTTTGCATTTTAACTATTTTATTCTTTTGGAATATATCCTGGCAGATGGTATGAGGTTTGGAATGTTTTAAATTTTTGTTAACTTAATAGCTGTAAATTAGTACCTCGGTGATATTTCTCTGCATTTATTTGATTATTGGTGAGGTGGAACATTATTCTCTGCATTTTTTTTCTGATTGTATTTCATCTCAAGTGAATGGTTTGCACCTACTTTTTCATACACTAATCTTTGGAATCTCAATAATTTTCTTACCAACTTGCAAGGTATTCTGTGTATAATATTGACAGTGTTCATATATTTATTGCAAATATTTTTCCCAGCCTATTTTTGTCTTTTTATATTTACTATATTCCACACAGTTTTAGCTTTTTATACATTAAATATTTACCCCTATGCCTCATTTTGGATTGTTCCTGTTGCTATGTCTTCAACTTCATCGATCTACAGTGTCTTATAGAACCAAACTAAAATGGAGTCACTTATGTCAGGGACAAAATGGAGACCATCAACAGCAAGTGTATAGGGGAAACTGAACCTAACCTTACAGGAATTGGCAGCTCTTCTAGAACACCAGCCAATCCCCAAGCACCAAGTCTGTTCACACTGTTTCTGGACTGCCTTGTTCCCCTGACTCAGCTACCCTCGTCCAAATAAGAAAGAAGACCACTAGGCAACCCATCAGCTGAAAAAGCCACATAACCTCTGCATTTACCCCATAAAAACCCCTTAGTCTGTGAGTGACTCAGAACTTGTTGTTCCCATAGCCTTGAGTTTCCTGGCTTCCTGGTCGAAAGCCTTGCAATGAACTCATCTTTCTGCTTTGTTTTATTCAGTGTGAAGAGTCTGGTCTTTGACAGTCTTATCTGCTGTTGATTGCACCCGGATAGATAGATGCTGTAGATACTATATTTATATTTACTATATTTAGATACTATATTTATCATCTCTAGAAGTTCCATTTGGTTATTTTTTATATCCTTCATTTTTATTCTTAATATCTTTTTATAATATTTGTAATAGCTGTTTTAAAGTCCTTGTCTGCCAATTCCATCATCTCTGTCATATCTGATCTGTTTCTATTGACCATATTTTCTTTGGGTTATGGGTCACACTTTCCTACTTTGCATTGCTAGTAATTTTTGATTAGATGCCAGATATTCTGAATTTTATATTGTTGAGTGCTTGATTTTGTTGTATCCCTTTAAAGAGTGCCAGACTTTATTCTGTCAGGTAATTAATTTATTTGTGGATCTCCTTGATCATTTTGAGGCTTGTTTCTAAGCATTTTTTTAGGATAAATCTAGGATAGCCTGTACTCAAGGCTAATTTAGCCCCATTACTGTAGAAGACTCCTGGGGTCTTTGCTGAATGCCTCACGTTTTTAATGAGATCTCTCCACTCTGCCTAATGGGCACTTAAATAATTTCCAGACCTGTGTGAGCCCAGGGAATTTTCAGCTTACAGATCCACAAGTAGTTGCTCTCTTTCTGGCCATTCTTTGCCCGGCCTCATGGAATTTCACCCTTGGTCGGATTAATTTTAAGTCCAACACTCAAGGAGTCTCCTGTGCAGATTTCTGGAGCTCTTTCTCTGAGTATATCCCCCCTCCCTGGTATTCTGCCCCTAATTCTGCCTGGACCTCCCTGAACTCTGATCTCTGTTTCCTCAATTCAGTGAGGCTCTATTTGAGATTCCTCTCCTTGTGTTGCAGTCCAGAAATTGCCTCTAGGCAGAAGGCCTAGGCAATTATAGAGTTCATCTCATTTGTTTCCGTTCACGGTCCTACACTCCCTGTTTTCCAATGTTTGAAAATGGTTGTTTGCAATAGGAACAAGTATAAGGATCTGGTCATTGCACATGGGGTATGTGTTTGTGTGTCTAAAAATAACAAAATGTTAAAGATTACCTAAAGTTATAATAAAAATGGTAGTGACACTGAAAATAAGGCCTTCAGCCAAATGAGAAGATGTTGTCCTCATCCTTCATCTTGAGGTAATGTCATTTATTATTATTATTTTTTTACATTTAGAGTATGAAGATGAAGGTACATAGCCAAAGAAGATGTGACAATATTAAAGCAATAACACTATATAAACACTGAGATGTTATATAAAAAGCACTGAACTGGGAATCAGAAATTCTGGGTTTTAGTTCCTGTTCTGTCATTGCAGGCTGTGCAGCATGTAGCCTATCTTAACCTTAGTTTCCTTGTTCCATGGAAAAAATATCTGTCATGCCTCTCCCAGGAGAGGCTCAAATGAAATAATACAAATGAGAGTGCTTTGTAAGCCACTCGCATGATCCAGGGGTAAGATATCACTGTATGATTGTTATTATTTTGCTTAGTAAATATCAAGATGCAGACAGTCAGAGTAAAGCTTTGATCAAAGCCAGATGGTTGTGATCTTGGAGGTCTTCCTGTAGGAAGTGTCATTAAAGATAGAAATAATAACTAGGTAGGAAGGAACCAGTATGGTAACCACCATAAACAAAACTTTAGAGGCAGAAACAAGCTCTCTTTTTATGTTGGCCCCTGGGACAGTTTACCCTCCCTCCACAAAGAGTAGCTGACTGACACTTTGAGGAAATTAGAGCAGAGAGCTTACAGGCTGGAGTGGGGAGATTAGGGGTGTGCTGAGGGAGAGGTGAGGACACTGGCTGAGAAGGAGCTAAGAGGGATGGCTGGAAAGAGAGATAGGAAGATGTGGGAGAGAAAAGTGGTTTATCACCACCGTTCTTTGGCTGGAGTGGGAGTGAGTGTAATTGTAAAAGTAATGCCTACTAATTGTAAAAATTCACGCACAACAGAAAGAAAGGTCCTCAACTCTTTTTCACTTAGGAGAGGTGACTGATCCTAATAATTTGGTGTATATCCTTTCACACTTTCACAACATATAAATACAAACTTACATTCACACCAGATGACAATTAACTCCCTAAGCGTTGAACCCCCCTGCCATTGGCTTGTTAGTCCCTGTGCTAGTTCTCCTCCTAACCCCCAGGTTAGCTTTCTTGCTTTCTCTTTCTCACCCCTAAGAGGAGATGTGTCTCCAGGCTCAGTCCTTTTTCTGCTACATTCTTTGCTCTTGAAGATCTCCATGCGGATGACTTCCCAGTCTCCTCTTCAATACCTGACTTCTCTCAAGAATCCCAAGTGTGTATTTCCTACTACCTGCTGGACATCTCTTCCTTGATCTCTCACCCCGACCTCTCACTGGGACCTTGTCTATAACCAAGGTCAACAATTTATCTTAAAAGATGTCCTTCAAGCTTTCCTGTGTTTATGGTTTACATACCCTTAAAGTCATGTGCTCAAAACCATGGCTTTATCTTTGACTTCTCTCTCTCACTAGCATCCAGCCCCAATTGTTTCTTCTCTCGTAATATCTTTCTCCTCCATCCCATCTTTTCATTCTCTATTTTCACCACCTAGACCATGACAATCGTCCAGCCACAAATCTCTCCCCACTCTAACCTGTCTCCTCATAGCTGCCATGCCAACCTTTATAAAGCACTATTTACATCTTAATCCTCTGTTCCTCCTCAGTGTAGAATTCCCACCTTCTTGCTTACCTGCCACTGTCCCAATTCCTCAACCTGCCAATTATACCTCTCACAGTCTAGTCCCAAATAATCTTTCCAATCTCATCTCCATGACTTTTCTATACCCCCTTTCCATGCCAGCCCAAATAATTTAATTTTTGTTCTTTTAAATCACCTTGTACCTGCTGACTCCTGGATCTTTGCTCAAGCCACTGACTGGATCTGAAATTCTTTTTTTTATTTTTTTATTTTTGTGAGGAAGATCAGCCCTGAGCTGACATCCATGCCAATCCTCTTCTTTTTTTGCTGAGGAAGACTGGCCCTGGGCTAACATCCGTGCCCGTCTTCCTCCACTTTATATGGGACGCCACCACAGCACGGCCTGACAAGCGATGCATGGGTGCGCGCCCGGGATCCTAACCCGGGCCGCCAGCAGCAGAGCGTGCGCACTTAACTGCTACGCCGTGGGGGCCAGCCCCTCAATCTGAAATTCGGATTCCCTTTTTTTAACTTGTCCAAGAACTTTTCTTCTCAGCTCAAAAATTAGTCAAGCCCTATCTCCTCCAAGAAGCATTTTCTGACCATCTGTCATACTGCCCCTTCCAAGCCTGAAGACACAAATCACTGATGGACTGGATTGGTCTTTACATATTATAACTTTAGATACATGTATAGCCTCCCTGAATTTCCCATGTGCAGAGACTGTGCCTTATTCCTCGGTTTACCCTCAGTGCTGCCACAGGGCCTAGATGTCATCAATGCTCAATAGCTTTTATGTACAGTGACTGTGCTTAGGGATAGGATGGTTAGGTTGATGGTTTGGAGACAAAGAAGATAAAGTATGAGGAGATGAGATGAGATGAGAGATAAATTGTGGTAGGGGATGAAGGGAGCAGGTTGAAGGAGAGGCGGCAATGGGTGTTTGGTATAAGAGCATGAGATTGAGTGAAGGTCACTCTCCCACCTGTCATTTGTAGGGCCTGGGTTAGAGGCCCCATCTAGATGTGGTCACGAGGTGGCTGGGGGACGCCCCAGATGGGCCTCAGACCAGAGGAAATTATAGGGTTGGCTTCCTCAGCTCTACTATGGCAGGCAACCAATGAATTAATTTAACTCTTACAGAGGCTCAAAGAAGCCCCTGCTGGAAGGCCTGTTGCTTATTTCACAGAAAAAGAAGGGTAAAGATAGGAAAGTATTTTGTTTGTCTACTGGATTCATTCAGAAGTATTTGTTGAGCCCCTCGTATACACTAGGCACTGAGAATACAGAGATTTTGCCCTCAAGGAGTTCTGAGTCTAGTGGGGGAAACAAAGACATAAAGATAAATGCAACAATGTGTTACTTGAAGAAAGAATTCTGTATGGTGTGTTATGGGGCACAAGGCAGGGAGGGGTCGGTTTACCTTGGGGAGACATAAAACACTTCTCAGGGGAAGCAACTTGAATTGAGTCTTGAAATCTGAGTAGGCATCTGTCAGGTTGGTGGGAACAGAGGAGAGTTGGGGAGACGGAGGGCACTGTGGGCAAAAAGGCAGCAAGAGTTGCAGGGAGCTGGTGAAATTTCAGGAAAATTCATGAGGTTGGGGCCAGGAAGAGATAAGTGATGTGGTTACAGAGAAAACAGACCCATGAGGAAACTTCTTTGGATGCTGGTAAGAGATGATACGGGCCTGCAACTAGGCTGTGTCAGCAGGAATAGAGATGGAGGAGGGTAAAGAGATGCTAAGAGAGTGGAATTGTCGAGACTGTTATTCAACTGGTGGTGACAGGAAGAGAAAGAGGGAGAGAAGAATGTGAGAGAGAGGGAGAGA
The DNA here is from genome assembly GCF_020826845.1 of Diceros bicornis minor. Lineage (NCBI taxonomy): Eukaryota > Metazoa > Chordata > Mammalia > Perissodactyla > Rhinocerotidae > Diceros > Diceros bicornis. The sequence goes on from NC_080757.1 coordinate 11,315,547, forward strand.
GAGAGAGATTGATGCGCTATGACTCCCTGCATCTTGGCTGGGGCAGCTAGGTATGTGGTGGTGTTATTTACTGAGATGCGGGACACTTAATGAGTGGAAGGATTGGGAAATATGATAAACTCACTTTTTGAGAAACCAAGTTAGAGGTGCCTCTGGGAATTGTAGAATTGCTCCTCACGGCCCACTTCACTGTTTTGCACATGTGAAAGCTCTGATGTCTGTGAAAGGTCAGAGGAATCATTGGTAGAGGAACTGTAAGCAAGTGAAATCCAATTCAAAATAAGTTATTGAACATTTACCATGTGCCAGACACAGTGCAACACACTCTGATCTCCAAGGGGGCAGGGACACTATCTGAATTGCATCCCAGTGCCTGGTACAGTGACTGATACGCAGTGGACATTTCATTCATATTTGTTGAGAATGACTAACTGCATGAATGAAGATGCATGGTAATGGGACTATAACAATGAGCATCTCCTGAATCCCTCTCTTTGGGAGCTTGCTGTCTGGTTGGGGAGACAAATGCATAGACAACCAGTGTCAAACAGCATAGTAAATGCTTGAATACAGGTTGGATGTAAGAGCAAGGAGGCTCAGGGGAGGAAGGGGGTGACTTAGTCCTTGTGCTGGGTTTTAAAGGACATATACAAGTTTTCTAGGCAGAGAAGAGAAAAAGACATTCCATGAAGAAGGAATACACCAAATAATGGCTTAGAGGGTCGAAGTGTATGGCACAGTTCTCAGACTAACAGTTTAGTGCAGCTGTACTGCACATGGCCATCATTATACCTGCCATCCCCTTATGAGGAAATCTGCCCCATCCACAGCTCCTGCTGAGGGGAAGCTCTGGGGATACTTGCTTTACACAAAATAAAACTGCTGTTCAGCCACAGGTGGCCACTTACCCAAGGACAGACAAATCATAGGCTGTCTAACAGCCTAAGAGGGATACTTGAGTAGAACCCAAACTGGAAGGAGCAGGGCCAGTTTCTCACTGTGATGTGAGTGTGCATGTGTGGATCTGGAAAATACAGAGAGAATCAGGCAGTTAGCCATAGGAACAAGATGGAGAGAAGCCAGAGGGGCCAAGATGGCCATAGGAAAACGAAGTTACAAAGAAGCAGAAGCCACATGGTAGAGAAAAGACATGCTGAGCAGAGGGATAAGAAGCAGTTGTGTTCAGAGTGAGTCAGATGGAATCAGAGATCAGCCCATTATATCACAGCTACATATATTAAAAACCCATTAATGTTGTAATATTTTCTGTCAACCATTAAACATTTAATGATTCATTAGGAGAGGAATAGTCTATTATATTTACTCAGATATTTACATTTTCTGTTGTTCTTCCTTTATTCCTGGTGTTTCGAGTTTCCTTTTATCCTTTCCCTTCTATCTGAAGAACTTCCTTTAGCAATTCTTTTGGAGCAAATCTGCTGGCAATGGATTCTCTTTGTTTTTCTTAATCTGAGAATGTCTTTATTTCACCATAATTCACCAGGATATTTTAGTTGGATATAGAATTCTGAGTTGACAGTTCTTTTCTTTTAGCCCTTTAAAAATATTATTCTACTTCCTTCTGACCTCGGTTGTTTCTGACGAGAACTCCACAGTCATTTGTATCATTGTTTCTCTATAGGAAATGTGTCGCTTTTCTCTGGCTGCTTTCAAGATGTTTTCTTTGTCTGTAGTTTTCAGTAGTTTGATTGTGATATGCCTGGGTGAGGATTTTTTGTTTGTTTGTTTAATCCTGTTGGTGATTTGTTGAGCTTTTTAAATCTGTAGGTCTATGTCTTTCATGAAATTTGAGCATTTTTAAGGCATTATAAAAATTTTCTTAAATTTTTTTTCTGCACTACAGTCTCTTTTTTGTCCTGCTTGGACTCTGATGACATAAGTATTAACCCTTTTTGGCATTGTCCTACATATCCTTGAGGCTCCGTTCACTTTTTTTTAACCTTTTTCCTCTATGTTATTCAAATTGCATAGTTTCTATTATCTATATTCATGCTCACTGAATCTTTCCTTTGTCATCTCCATTCTGTAGTTGAGCTCATTCAGTAAATTAAAAAAATTTTACTCTTTGTATTTTTCAGTTCTAAATATTCATTTGTTTCTTCTTTATATTTTCTATTTATTTTCTGAGACTTTCTATCTTTTCATTCATTTCAACATTTGCCGTTTCTCATTGGAGTATTTTATAATCACCCCTTTAAAGTCTTTATCAAATAACCCCCACATCTGTGTTATCTTCACGTTGGCATCTATTGACTCTTCTTCTGTGAGTTGAGACATTCCTGGTTCTTCATATTATGAGTAATTTTGGATTGTATTCTGGATATTTTGGTCTGACACTCAATCTTGTTTAAATCCTATAGAGAATGCTGGTATTTTTGTTTTATTAGGCAATTGAGCTGGTTGGGTTCAGATCACAAATTCCAGTCAGTCTTCCATGGTTGTGGTTTCAGTGCCAGTTCTGTTTTCCAAGCCTTTGCAATGCTATTTGGATCTGTCCTGTGTGTGTGCCACCCAGTGGCCAGTCTGGAGCCTGGGTGGTGGCCTGTCTCTTACTTCAGTTCTCAAGGTCTTTGGTAGTTTGTTTGTGATCTGATTTTTGCATGTGCAGTTCCGGAATGGGCCGGGAATTCATAAACAACATTTTGGGGTTCCTTTCATGAGCTCCTCCTTCTCTTTGATCTCCCCAGTGCTTTCCAGTTCCCTGGCATTTCCCTTTTTGGTCCTCCAGCCAGAAAGTTGGGCATAATTTACCCTGCTCTGCTGTACACTTATTGCAACTGTGCCCTCCTCTGGGTTCAGGTGGCAAGAGGATAGAGAGAGGAAAAAAAGTCAGTGTGAGTTTTCCCCATCCTTTTGGGACCATGCTTCTTCTGACTGGAAAGGAAGGTTCCCCTTCTTTGGGGCTACAGGTGTCTACAGGTCCCTGCCGCTGCTGTTGTTTTTTCCAGAAGACCCCTCTCCCACTTGCTAAGCCAGAACTAACAGCTTCCCCTGAAGTGCTCTCTGTCCATGCTGATACACACCTCTGGGTTTTAGGCTGCCTCGAAGTCAGCCTACAGGTTACTGGAGGGAAAAAAATAGTAAACTCACTGCCAGTTTGCATTCTAGTCTTTTCCCCCAATCCACCTGCTACTACTACTTTTCAGCGTCCTTAAAAAGCTGCTCCGTACATTCTATCCAGGTCTTTATAGCTTCATTCAGTGGAAGAGAGGAAACAGAACTCCCGTCTTTTAAAAAAAAACCTACAAATGATAAAGCATGATTATTTTAACCCAGAAATGTTTGTTTTGGTTTCCTTACACGTTACTATGTTCTAGTATCTCAAATAATTCTTATGGGATTATTTTCCTTCTTTTTTGGAGTACATTCTCAGAAGTTTCTTTTTCTTTTTTTGTGTGTGTGAGGAAGACTAGCTCTGAGCTAACATCCATTGCCAATCCTCCTCTCTTTGCTGAGGAAGACTGGCCCTGGGCTAACATCCGTGCCCATCTTCCTCTACTTTATATGGGACTCCGCCACAGCGTGGCCTGACAAGCGGTGTGTCAGTCTGCGCCCGGGATCTGAACCTGCGAACCCTGGGCCGCTGAATCGGAGTGTGAGAACTTAACAGCTACGCCACGGGGCTGGCCCTCAAAAGTTTCTTTAAAGCAGATCCTTAGAAGTAAGTTTCCTCATTAATTTTTTTTTTTAATTTGAAAACACTTTTATTTGAGTTTTGCTGGGTCCACATTTCTTTTTTTTTTTTTTTTTGTGAGGAAGATCAGCCCTGAGCTAACATCCATGCTAATCCTCCTCTTTTTGCTGAGGAAGACCGGCTCTGAGCTAACATCTATTGCCAATCCTCCTCCTTTTTTTTTTTTTCCCCAAAGCCCCAGTAGATAGTTGTACGTCATAGTTGCACATTCTTCTAGTTGTTGTATGTGGGACGCGGCCTCAGCATGGCCGGAGAAGCGGTGGTTGGTGCGCGCCCGGGGTTCCGAACCCGGGCCACCAGTAGCAGAGCGCACGCACTTAACTGCTAAGCCACGGGGCCGGCCCGGGTCCACATATCTTGGTTGACCAATATTTTCGTTCAGTGAGCCAAATACCTGATTGAGATTTTTGTGTCTTGGCAACTCTTGTTCCTTTGTGGGTGATATTTCCTTTCTTTCTGGCTGTTTTCAAGGTCTTTTCATCTATGGTGTTCTGAAGTTTTACTCTGATGTATCTGGTTATGGATTTATACTCATTTTTTCTGCTTGGGATACACTGATCTGTGGGTTTTGATGTTTCGTTTGTTCTGGAATATTGTTAATCATTATTGGTTTAAATATTTCCTTTTGTCTATCACTATACTTTCCTTCTGAAACTGCAGTTATTTCTATATTATACCTTCTCATTTTATCCTCTATGTATCTAACTCTCTCTTTTATATTTTTCGTGTCTGTATCTATCTTTGTCATATTCTGGATATATCCTTTTGACGAATCTTCCAATTCTCTAATTCTTTCTTCAGTTGTTCCAAATCTTCTGTTTAAGCCATCCTTTGAGACTTTAATTTCCACAATTTTATTTTTTCTTGTTTCCAAAATATGTTTTTCTCCTGATCTATCCATTGAACCTAGATCACTTCTTATTATATGGTTACATTTGTAAATACAACTCTTTTTACTCTTTAAGCATTTCAGATTTATATCTTCTATATTTTGTATTTATCACTTCTAATAGCTTCATTACTTTGGGATCTAAATGTATTTTCTTTTTTGCTGCTTCTGATTTTCTGCTCCCTTATGTGTCTGATAATCTTTGTGAACCCATTGCTTGATCTTAATATATGGGAGCAGCTTTCTTCTGGGGAGTGTTTGCTTTGGCATCTGGAGTAGTCAGGGAGTGCTCCCAGTGTAAGCCCACTTTATTCTTCCTTTGAAGGTGTTGGCTCAGATAGAAGTTGCATGCTCAGCTTCCCCAACTTGCTGCTATTCCAAGGTTAAATATCCCCCACAACATTGTTCCTCTAGAAATCTGAGCTCTGTGCATCACTGCCTTTCCTGGCTGCCTGTCCACACAGGCTGGAAACTTGCCTCTCTTTCTTCTCACCGTTCTAACTCCCTGCTGGAAATGAAATTTATACTCACTGAAAACCAAAACACTATAAAGAATAAGTTCTATACTGGAAACAGTTTATTTTCTTAGAAAATTATCACTCAATTGAAAAAGTTTTCAAATTTATTTGCATAGCATTGAGCAAAGTAAGTCATTTATAATATTTTAAATGTCCTCTGTCTCTTTATTTCCCTCTATTATTTGTTCCTTAGTGTATTTGTACTTTCTCACTTCCTCATTTTTGATTAGGCTAATGAGTTGTTTGCCTTTAAAAAAAAATCTTTTAGGGCCGGCCCCCTGGCTTAGCGGTTAAGTGCGCGCGCTCCGCTGCTGGCGGCCCGGGTTCAGATCCCGGGCGCGCACCAATGCACCGCTTCTCTGGCCATGCTGAGGCCGTGTCCCACATACAGCAACTAGAAGAATGTGCAGCTATGACATACAACTATCTACTGGGGCTTTGGGGGAACAAATAGACAAATAAAAAATTAAAAAAAATCTTTTATATATTAGTTTGGTTTTTCTTTCCTGTCTTCTAATTTATTATAATTTGTTTTTTTTTCTTATTTATTCCTTTCTAAAGCTTTCCTTTGGTTTATTTTATCTTTCTAACTTTTTAAGATGCTTATTTCTTTATTTGGTATTGAAATATGTATTTAAGGTGATTTTCCTCTGAGTACTACTTTAGCTGCATTCCATAGATTCTGGTATACATTCTTTACATTGTTGTTGTTGTTATTATTTTCCATTAATTCTTTAGTTTTGGATTATATTTCCTTTTTGACCTAAGCCTTATATAAAGAGAGTTTTATTTTTAACTTCCAGATAGAAGAGAGGACTCATTGATTTTCTTATTAAATTCTAGTTTGTTGCAGTGTGATAAGAGAATATTTTCTGTTATTTCCATTTGGGGGGGGATTATTGAGATATTCTTTGAGGTCTTAAGTATGAAGAATTTTCATGAATATTATTGGACACTGGAAAGTATGGAATATTCTCTACTTTTGGGATGCAAATGATTGATATATATCAGTGAGGTCTACTTTGTTAATTATATTGTTTAGGTCAACTATATTTTTAGTTATTTAGATTTATTATTATTTGATCTTTTTTGGATGGAGACAAGTAAATTAAAGCCTCTTTTTATTAGCATATTTCTGTTTACTTCTTGCTTTCTTGTGATTTCTACTTTATGAAAGTTACTTTTATGTTATTTGGTGCATCAATATTTATAATTATTATATTTCCATTGCCAATTAGACCCTTTAGCTTTATAAAGTAACCTTGCTTTTTGGCTCAAATTCCATGTTGTCTATTATTAAAATCATGGCTTCTGCTTTAAAAAATTTTCATTATATAATGAAATATGGCATATCCTTGGCATTATCCTTGCCAATCTTATTTTTTAAAATAAACTTTATTTTTAAGAATGGTTTTAGATATATAGAAAAATTGTGAAGATTGTGCTGAGAGTTTTCATATACTCCACACCTAGTTTCTTCTGTTGTTAACGTCTTATACTAGAATGGTACATTTGTTACTATTAATGAGCCCAGACTGATACATTGTTATTAGTTACGTTATTCCATTTACCTAGTTTTTACCTAATGTCCTTTTCCTGTTCCAGGATGCTATCCAAGATACCATATTACATTTAATCATTATGTCTCTTTAGGCTCCTCTTGGCTGTAAGCTTCTCAGACTTTCCTTGCTTTTGATGACCTTGACAGTTTTGAGAAGTACTGGTCAGGCATTTTGTAGAATACTCCTCTATTGGGATTTGTCTGATAGTTTTTCTCATGATTAGATGGAGATTATGTGTTTTTGGGAGGAAGACCACAGAGGTAAAATGCCATTCTCATCACATCATGTCAGGGGTACACACTATCAACATGACTTATCACTACTGATCACCTGGCTGGAGGAGTGTTTGTCAGTTTTCTCCATTGTCAAGTTACTCTTTTTTCCCCTTTTCAATATTGTACTATTTGGAAGGAAGTTACTAAGAGCAGCCCACACTTAAAGAATGGGGAGTTATGCTCTACCTTCTTGAGGGCAGAGTATCTACATAAATTTTTGAAATTTTTCTGCATGGAAAATTTGTATCTTCCCTCATTTATTTATTTGATCATTTATTTGCATCATGAGTATGGACTCATAGATATTTATTTTATGCTTTGGGCTATAATCTCAATACTGCTTTATTTAATTTATTGTTCAAATTGTTCCAGCTTTGGCCATTGGGATCATTTTCAGTAGGTTCCTGTATCCCTTAAACATACCCCCATCATTGTGGTTTTATGTGTATACCTCTGTGTGTGTGTGTGTGTGTGTGTATGTGTGTGTGTGCATGTATGTATGAATATTTCCTTACTTTCTCCCATTACAAGATACTCCAGGCTCATCTTATAATTTCTGCTCCAGTCCTAGAATCAGCCACCTCCCTAAGGAGCCCTAATTCTTTTTATTGGAGAATGGTATTAAAAACTGTGATTTGGGGCCAGCCCCGTGGCTTAGCGGTTAAGTGCTCGTGCTCTGCTACTGGCGGCCTGGCTTCGGATCCGGGCATGCACCAATACACTGCTTGTCCAGCCATGCTGAGGCTGCGTCCCACATACAGCAACTAGCAGGATGTGCAACTATGACATACAACTATCTACTGGGGCTTTGGGGAGAAAAAGGGACTAAAAAAGGAGGAGGTACCTACAGCAACTAGAAGGATGTGCATCCATGACATACAACTATCTACTGGGGCTTTGGGGAAAAAAAAAGGGAGGAGGATTGGCAATAGATGTTAGCTCAGAGCCAGTCTTCCTCAGCAAAAAGAGGAGGATTAGTATGGATGTTAGCTCAGGGCTGATCTTCCTCACACACACACAAAAAATAATAGATAAATAAATATTAAAAAAAAAAAAGGAGAAGGATTGGCAATAGATGTTAGTTCAGGGCCGGTCTTCCTCAGCAAAAAAAAAAGAAAAAAGAGGAGGATTGGCATGGATGTTAGCTCAGGGCTGATCTTCCTCACAAAAACAAAAAACCTGTGATTTGAGCACTAGGTGTGCTCACTGCTACTGGAGTGGCATTGCTTCTAGGCCCTCGCAGGTGATACTACAATTATATATATACCAATATCTCAAACTCTAATCCGTGACCTCCAATCCTTTTATTTTTAGCATTTCTTTTTTTTCTTTGAGGAAGATCAGCCCTGTGCTAACATCTGCCAATCCTCCTCTTTTTCTTTTGCTGAGGAAGACCGGCCCTGGGCTAACATCTGTGCCCATCTTCCTCCACTTTATATGGGAGGCCGCCACAGCATGTTTTACCAAGCAGTGTGTCAGTGTGCACCCGGGATCCGAACCGGCGAACCCTGGGCCGCCTCAGCGGAGCACGCACACTTAACCGCTTGTACCACCTGACAGGCCCCTTATTTTTAGCATTTCTGATTAATTTTGTTTTAGGTATATTTCTTGTATACAGCAGAAGAGTATTATTTTTAGAGCCAATGTAAACACGTTTTCTAGTAATTGGTACATAAGTTGATTTATATTTAGTCATTTATATTTGTCTCTGATTCTGTCATATGATTTTTGTTATTATATGTATTTGTTTATATATCTCAATTTTATGTCTACATATCTCTCTATCTATCTACACTCACACACACAGAGACATAGAGATATTTAAATTATTTCACTATGTGGCCTGCTTGCTTTGCTTTTCGTTGTAGTTTTACAGATATTCAGGAAAGTTTGTATTTTTGTCCTACTAATTACTAGTATAATTATATCTCAATTAATTCAGACAATAGTTATTAGTTCTTACTATGAGCAATGCTAAAATTAGCTTGTGTACCATTCCTCTTACATTTTCACTAGCACCCAATTTTAGCCAATATTAACTTTTTTTATTGGTTGTCTTTTTACTGTTAAATATGCTCGTATTTTTACTACTTGAGCCTTACTCAGCTTTTCAACTTCTCTCCCTGTTCTCTCATTTTATTGGTTATATAATTTCCACATTATCAAAACAAAATATTTACATTCTATTATATAATCTTTCTCCCCAGAATTGCTTTCCTCTTAGTTCTGTAGTATTCAGTGCTTACCACCCGTCTTTTTGCCCAAGTTTCTCTTGGTTGACTGAAATTTGTCCTCTGGTAGTTTCCACAAGAAGAGCTAATGAGAACAGTATTCCTTGATTTCTTATGTATTCAAAACTGTCTGAAGCTCTTATACTAGAAGTGCAATATGGCTGGATATAAAATCCTTGACTCACTCTTTATTTTCTTGCTTATCTTGTATAGTTGCTCAGTGTATTCTGGCATGGGATGCTGGTGTGGAGAATTATAAGTGATTTGATCTTTTGGTCTAGCTAGCCAAAGGATTCTATCTTTATCTTAAAGTCCAGTGACTTTACTATGCTGTATCTTGGTGCTTACATGTTGGATCAATTTTCCCTGGGACATGGTGTGCCCTTTCAAAATGTAGATTTGAGCGTTTTGGGTTTTTTTTTTTTAAGGCACATTTGCTTGAATTAAGTTTTAAAACATTTATTATCTTCCTACAGATTGTTCCCATGGTTTCCTCTTCAGGGACCTTGATTATGTGTATGTTGGCAAGCTTGTACTTGTAACTGTACCTCTTAATCCTCTTAATCTCCCAATCTCTTTCTTGATTTGCTTCATTATGTTTGCTTACCTTGTTTTATCATCTCCATTACTGTGCTTTCTGTGATATCTCTTCCCCATTGTACTCCTTTTAATTTTATCTTCATTTCTGTGATGATTTTGCTTTTTCTTCTATTTCTTTTCTGATTTCTACCAATTCTCATTTTAATTCCTGCTATTGTCTGGTCATATCATTACTGAATTATTGTATTTTCTACTTTGTAGTGTTTTTTCACAGTAACAATTGCTCAAGTATTTTTTAACTCATGGTGAAATATTTGGATATACATTTTTATCCAATCCATGAAAACATATTTCTGGTAAATGTTTTCTGTAGAAATGTTTTGTGCTACTTTTATGTTTAAAAATATATACTATATCTATTTGAATGTTATAGTAATTCCTTTTTAAAATTCATATTTGAGTGAGTTAGATTTTTCTCTATCAGCTGTTTGCAGGAATTTCCTGTTGGTCTTGGGTTATGAAGGGACAAGAATAGCTTTCCATGATGTGCAGCTCAAGGATTCCCTTTCCTGGATCTAGAAAGATGGGTTGTTTCCTTTTAAATATGCTGCTTTTATATATCCACACATCCTCAGTTTCCCCAAACCTAAGCAAGTTCCAGAGGACTTGGCCCTTTCACTGAGCACTGCCACCACAGGGCCCAGCCAATGTCTTTCAGTTCCATCTCCTCACCTTCCAAACAGTTATTTTTGAATTCTGCCACTCATAGAACCCTATACACTACTCTATCTTCCTGCAGAGCCTTCTGTGTAGCTCTTTTGGTATCAACTACTTTTGGACATGTTTGCACATAATTTTGAGTTCGAAGCATGTGTCTGTCTCCTAGATTACTGAAAATTAAGTTTTAAATTCCTTTTGTTGTTCTTTGTAGTTTCCAAGAGGAGGAATGGGAATTTATATGATTTAACCACTTGAGATCCTCAAAGAAAGAACTACTGAAAGATGTACCTCATTGAGAAAAAATAGGATCTCAGAAGAAAGGCATGGAATACCAAGAGCACAAAAATGTATAAATATGTTGTTCAGTTTAATTAATTTATTCACTTAAAGGATTTGATTAACTATTAGCTATAAGGAAACAATCATAATCACTGTTTTTTGTATGTTTAAAATAAAGATGTGACCTAAAACTCCAGACAATAAAAAGTTGTTTTCTGGTTTGGTAGGAAGAATACATACATATATATAATATTTTTAGATTTTATAGAAAAATTTATAGTTAGATTTATGATTTAAAAAAAATGTAAAAGTAGCCACACACACACACAAAAGAAATCCAATTGATGGCTTCTAATTTAGAAGAGGGGAAAATGTAATAAAAACATTGTCAATTAAACAGAAAACAGAGGAGAATAAAAATTAAAGAAAAGGTGGTAAAACGTTATACTCATAATAAGATGGAGAAATAAGTCCAAATATGTCAGTATTTCCAATACACGTAAATTTACCTGCAAAAAATTAGAGATGATTTATATGGGATTATAAAAATAAAATCTATTTATATGCTATTTAGAAGAGACATCTGGAACAAAACCACTGAAGTGCTGAAAATAAAAAATGGATGGCAAAAGATATACCATGTAAACACTAACCAAAAAATACTTGTCATAACCATTTTAATGTCATGCAAAGCAGAAGGCAAAAAAGCACTAAGGATAAAGAGAGACACTATGTAATGCCAAAAGGAACAAATGCCAAAATAACGTAACAACTATAAACTTATATAGACTCAACACTTGAAATATATAAGGCAAAAACTAACAAAATTGGAAGGATTAATGGATAAATCCTCAATCTCTGTGGGAGCATTTAGGCATACCTCTTTGAGAATTTGGTAGATTAAGCAGACTTAAAAATTAACATAGGAATTGATACCTCTTTAACATGGAAAAAATACATAAATATAAAGCCATCTTTCTTACTGGGGCAAAAATAGAGGCATTCCTAGTAGTCAGAGAAAAGGAAAGATTGTTCACTATCTCCATTATAATTTAACAGTGTATTGGGGGTATTAGCCAGCATAGGGAGTGGGGAGGTGTAATAGAGAAATTAAAAAAAAAAAAAAGAAAGAAGTAAATTTATCTTTTTTGTAGATTATATCATTATATATCTGGAAAATCCAAAAGAGTAAATGGATAACTACTAAAAACAAAATGAAAATTTAGTAAAGTAACAGAATACAAAATTAAACACAAAAATCAGAAGTCTTCGTATAGAAAACAACAACGAGGGGCTGGCCCCGTGGCATAGCGGTGAAATGTGCACGCTCCACTACGGCGGCCCGGGTTCGGATCCCAGTGCGCACTGACACACCGATTGTCAGGCCATGCTGTGGCAGCGTCCCACGTAAAATGGAGGAAGATCTGCACGACTGTTAGCCCAGGGCCAGTCTTCCTCAGCAAAAAGAGGAGGATTGGCATGGATGTTAGCTCAGGGCTGATCTTCCTCACAAAAAAAAAAAAAAAAGAAAGAAAAGAAAACAATGAGGTGGAAAAAATAATGAAAGACCACATTTACAATAGCAATAAATAAAGAAAAATTTCTAGGCATAAACTTAACAATAAATGTACAAAACCAACATGAGAAAATTATAAAACACTCTCCAAAGATAAAAGTTAGACTTGACCAAGTGGAAGAACATGTCATGTTTATGAATAGACAGATTCAACACCATGTTGATTCTCCTTAAATTAATTTTAAAAGGTAATGCAATCCCAATAAATGTACGGTTAATTTTTTTTCTAGACCTAAAAGATTGATTTTAAAGTTTATTTGGAAGAATAAACTAGCAAAAACACCCAGGAGATCTCTGAGAAGGAAGGGCTGTGGGGCCATAGTCACAGCCCAGTCGAGTACTAAATAGATTTTAAAGTCTCCATTATGAAAATTGGGGTGTTGGTGCACGAGTAAATAGACGGATCAATGAAACATTATACAAATCTAGAAATAGATATAAGAGCATATGACAAATAGTATATATTAAAGATATCACTTACTCTTGTTGTGGAAAAGAAGGGCTTTTAAATAAGTGACGTTGACACAGTTGGATAGCCATATGGAAAAAGATAAAATTGAAACCATTCTTTAAACCATAAAGTAGGGAAATTTCCAAAAGAGTCAAGTACCTAAATGTGAAAAAACAATAACAAACACCGCCCCCCCCCCCCGCCATTATGTGGTAATGGAAAATGTGGGTGAATTCTTGTAGAATCTGGCAGTGGGAAAACTCTTCTATGACCAAAATTCTAGAAGCCATAGAGAAAGAAGATGAACTTGACTATATAAATACAAAACAAACAAACAAGTCTTTTGCATGGCAAAACCCCACAAATGAACGAAAAAGACAAATGGTAAACTGGGAAATAATTAGCAACTTTCACCACAAAGGGCTATTATCTTTAATATATAATGAACTTCCAAAATTTGATAAGAAAAAGACCAATAACTCCATAGAAAAAAATGATCAAAAGATATAAACAGATAGTTCATAGAAAAAGAAATTAAAATGGCCCTTAGACATAAGAAAAGATTCTCAACCTTGCTCATAATAAGAGAAATGCAAATGAGAATTATACTGAGATGTCATTTCCCACCTCTCAAATTCGCAAAGATCCAAAAGCTTGACAACACTTTCTGTTGGCAAAGCTATGGGGAAACAGGCACACTTATACATTGTTGGTGTGAATGCGAAATGGAGATTTGGTAATATGCAGCAAAATTACACATGAATTTACCTTTTGAAACAGCAATTCCACTTCTAGCACTCTATCCCAAAAATACCTGGGCAAAAATGAGAAATGATGTAAGCATAAAACTATTAATTGTAGCACTCCTTGTAATACCAAAGGACTGGAAACAACGCAAATATCCTTCAATAGGGGACTGCCTCATGGATATGGAAATGTCAAAAGTAAAAATATAGAAAATATACGTTAGTCATTAACAACAACAACAAAAATACTGATCTGGCCTGACAATCCACAAGGAAGACATAACAATTCCAAATTTGCTTTGCACCTAATAACATAGTCTGAAATATATAATGCAAAAATTGACATAACTATAATGAAAAACATACACATCCTCAGTTTTAGAGGGAAATTATACCACACCTATCTCAGTAACTGATGTACCAAGTGGACTTCTGTGAGGTTGTAGAAGATTTGAACAATGTAATTAGCCAATTTGACCTCAAACACATTATATCCAAGTGCACATGGAACATTTACCATAATTGATCATACAGGGCCATAAAGTAAACCTCAATAAATTTCAAACTATTTAAAATCATGCAGAGTAAATTTTCTGACCACAATGGTATTGTTTGAAATCAAGTAATATAAAGATAATTAGAAAATCTCAAATGTATGGAAATGAAGCAATACATTCAAAAGGAACTATCAAAAAAACATGGGTCTATAAAGAAATAATGAAAATTAAAACATATTTTAACTAAATGTAAATGAAAATATATGTCAAAACTTGTGCACTGCAGCTAGAACCATGCTTAGAGCAAGACTTATAGCATTAAATGAAAATATCAGAAAAAAGTCCCAGGCTCAATAGCAATTATTTGAGTATCATCTCATCAAGTTAGAAGAATAATAGCAAATAAACTCAAAGAAAGTAGAAAAAAGCAAATAATAAAGAGCAGAAATTGATGAAATAGAAACAAACTCATAACAGGGAACATCAAAAAAGCAACAGTTTGTTACTTTAAAATACTGATAAAATTGATAACACAGACAAAACTTACATAGTAACAAAAATGAACAAACTATTGCTAAATGCAACAAATAGATGAATCGCACAAACGAATGTTAAGCAAAACAAGCCAGAGTAAAAGAGTATATACTGTATGATTCATTAAAATAAATTTCAAAAAACAGACAAGACTATACACGGTATTAAAAGTCCAAATAACAGTTACCTTTGGGGAGAAAGGAAGGAGAAGTGATCGGAGGAGACGCCATGAGGGAGCTTTTGGGATGCTGGAAATTTCTATGTCTTGAATAAATATTAGTTACATGGGTGTGTTCACCCTGTGATAATTCACTGACCTGTGCACTTAATGATCTGTGTGCTTTTCTGTATGTTATACAGCAGTAAGATTTTATCAAGAAGAGACAGAAATCATCAGAAAACAGTTACTTGACAAAGTCAATGCCAAGAAAAGAGATAAGAACAGACCCCTATCTCCTTTACTCTTTCTAGCTGCCTGGAACATGCACAGGATGCCTGTAGATTCAGAAGCCATTTGTAATCATGAAGATGAAAGCCACAAAGGACGACAGATCTGGAAGAGAGAAGCAGCCACGACGTCAGCCTTGGACAGCCTACTACAGACAGGTTACAAAAGAAAAATGAACCCCTTGTCTCCTGGAGCCATTCTTACCTGAAGCTGAATGCCACCTCAACTCGTGGTTTAACTATTCAATTTTTCAAAACTAGAAGAAGTACAGTTTAAACATAAGGAGAGTAGAAGGAAGCAAATAGAAATTAATATTGTAGAAAATGGAGAAACAATAAGAATACACATAAAATATTTAAAAATAGTCAATAAAATAAGCAAATCTCAAGCAAGCTTTATTTTTTTACAAAATGACAGTAAAACTAAACCATATTAAGAAGGAATAAAAGAAACACAATTACTTATACAGTACAGGTTTTAAAAAAAATTGTAAGAACTCTACAGCAGGGGTAAAGAGGGGAGTGCTCTGGGAATCCCTGATAATTTATAGAGCCTACTCTTTGAACCTCATCATTACCTGACACGTGTCGTGTCCATGCTGTAACAGTTTATCCTTTCAGTTAAAAGTGTCAACTGTCCTCTTTTTAAGTAAATGGGATTGTTGCTTTGATTTCAGCCAATCCGTAAAGTGGAAAATGTAACCCACCTAGTGTGGAGGTGAGACACTCTAGGACCACACATTTTAATTCCTTGGATTATTGCCCAAGGTTTAAATAGAGAGCCCTCTAGGGGCCAGCGATGGAATAATAGGAGCTGCTGTTTGGCTATTGTGGAGAGAAGGCGAGACCTCTAATCTGGAGCTTCCAGCCAAAAGAGAAGCCTTGGCATCAGAACTCTTGATCCTTTCTCTTACCATTTACAGATGGCCGCAATGTCTCAAAACTGCTGCGGAAACCATTCTCAGAGAATTCCATGTGAGTGCCCACTCTGGAGTTGTGCAGCCCCACCCGGGTACAGATGGAGTAAGAGGGAAGAACTGATCAAAGTCAGCTCAAACAAGTCTGACCAAGATTCCTGAAGGTGTTTCGAGCCTGGTATAAAAGGAGGGGAGAGAGATGATTGATGGGGAAGTTAGAAGTGTGCAGTCCATTAAGATTTAGAGGCAACGGTTTTAGATGCCCACACTCAGAGGCCCTTCCTGTGCAGTGGTGCCGGGCAGATTGCCTCAGTAAAGAAGAGTGGCTGTACCAGACTCTCCTGGCAGATTAGGGTGGAATGCTTTGAAGGCAGGACTGAGTAAATTCAAAATGTCCTGTGGGGGAGGTTAGAATACTTGCTGAGAAGACTCCAAGGGAAGATAAGAGGGAGGATTAGAGAACAGAGTTGAAGGAGAGATAAGACACTGGGGAGATATCCTGTTTTTTCTCATAGACTGATCCTTCTCTTTCCCAAGCTCCACATGTCTGTCTCAAATCCCTAACTGTAGGTGTGCCCTAAGAGTCCTTGGCCCACCCACATTCAATCTTGATAGTCCGATCTGGATCTCAATGACCCCTTGTCCAGTTGTCTGCTTAATTTCTTCCCGTAAGTGTCCTACTATTACTCAAACTTACACTTTTCCTTCCAAACCTGTCTAGCCCAATCGTGCCCACACTCATAACCTCAGACTCATCTTTTAATCTCCCTCATTCCTTCCTTCTCTTCTGAAACTCAATCTTCTAGTTCTTTCAATCTTTACCTCACAAAGTCTCTCTAAAACACTTCTAAGTGACCAATGCAAAGATTCTGGAAGTCTGTGATCTCTGAGACTGTCGTTTACTATCCACCTGAGAAGGCAAGCTCTGGGCTAAAACTCCACGTCCTGCTTGGTGAGACGGGGACTGGCGGCATCAATTGGTGAATTTGGATGGCTCATACGTCTGTTTTTATCTTATTAACTATATTATGTTAATCTTATTTAAATTCCCGCAAGTATTTGTAGAAAGCTGTGGGGCATAGAGAAACTGAATGTGTAAGATGTTTTAAGGATTCAGACTCTCTTTATCAATCCTTTCCTTTGCTACCCCACAACCCCTACCCCAGGCCAGACTCCCATCTCCTCACACTGAGATGACAGCAGTAATTTCCAGATTGGTCCTTTGGTCTCTACATTTTAAGATTTATCTTTTTATGCACTGTTTTGCTCATGTTCTTAATCCTAGCTTTGATTCTTCCTCTTAACCGGCCCTTGATCATGTTATATTTGGTTATATGTCCTGCTTTTCTTAACCTTTTTGAGCATATGGGCCTGGTGGAGACAGAGCAGTGAGTCTACAATACCCTTTTTTGTCATATCCTTGGAGATGTGTGGTAGCTTCTGCGTGGTACCTGGGTTCCAGGAGTGATAGTCCAGCTGCAATAGGAGAACCACTCAGGGATCCAGGCTGCTGACACATGCATTCTATCCTCCTGTTCTGTGTTCTGAGGGACACCCCCCCCCCCATTACAGATTACCTGGCCCAGGTTGGCAGAAGCACACTGACCGGTGTATATGAAGATGCACATGGAGGCAAAATGGCTGAACTGGAGATGGGGGGAACTGGGTAATATCAAAAGAGTTAGAGGCTGAGAGACCAGAGCTCAGACAGCAAAAAGGATGCAAAAGGCCGCAAATGTAGATATACAGAGAGGGAATAAAGTCCTGGGTGTCCGGGCCTTTGGATTATGTGGCTCATTCATAGTGAGTATTTGAATGTTTGTCAACATGGAATGAAACTTGGAACTATGGGGAACTATGGAACATACTGGAACTATGTAGGAAAGGGTGAGAGAAATTATCTGAGACAGGTAAAAACACTTAAAAGAGTATAAGAGATATGTAGTACAGGTACATGCAAAGAAAACCATATCTGCACACATCATAATCAAACCACTGAAAACCAAAGAAAGAGAAAATGTTAAAAGATGCCAGAGAAAGACACATTAATTTCAGAGGAGCAATAAGACTGACAGCCAATTTCTCAACAGAAACAATGGAAAGCAAAAGACAAGTTCTACAACAGAGTAACTTTTAAACCTAGAATTCTATACTCAGTGAGAATATTCTACAAAATGAAGTAAAAATAAAGACATTTTAAGACAAACAAAAGTAAGAGAATTTATCTCTAACAGACATGGTCTGTAAATAATAATAAAGAGAATTCCTTAGCAGAAAGAAAATGTTTCATGAAGGACACACAAAATTATAAGAAGGAAAATGATCCTAGAGGAAAACACAGAAATACAGAAAGGAAAATATCAAGAGTAGATATGTGGGCAAATATAAGTGAATATTGATATTGGAATGATATTGATATTGTAGAGTTTAAAATATACTTGAAATTACAATGCACGACAATAACGCAGGAGGAGGGAGTTAAAATGTTTCTGAGATACTCGTATTATTGGGTATATGGTCAAGCTACTAATTTATCTTATTACAGTAAATCAAAGATGAATGTTGTAATCCATCATATAACCATCAAAAATTGCAGTACACACTCACACACACACACATACACACACACAGGCTAAAAGGAAAATGAAATAAAAATATTTGATTCAAAAAGAAGGCAGAAGGGAATTACTATATCTTGGTAAAGAGCATCTGCAAAAAACCCACAGCTAACATCACAGTTAGTGGGTAAAGATTGAATGCTCCCCCTCTAGATCTGGAACAAAATATCCACTATAACCATTCTTATCCAACATAGTACTGAAAGTTCTAACCACTGCAATAAGGCAAGAAAAACAAAAATCATACATACTTGAAGGAAGAAATAAAATTATCTCTATTTGCAGATGACATATTGTCCCCACAGAAAATCCTAAGGAGGGGCTGGCCCTGTGGCTTAGCGGTTAAGTGCAAACGCTCTGCTACTGGTGGCCCTGGTTCGGATCCTGGGCGTGCACCGACGCACCGCTTCTCTGGCCATGCTGAGGCCGTGTCCCACATACAGCAACTAGAAGGATGTGCAACTACGATGTACAACTATCTACTGGGGCTTTGGGGAAAAAAAAAAAAGGAGGAGGATTGGCAATAGACATTAGCTCAGAGCTGGTCTTCCTCAGCAAAAAGAGGAGGATTAGCATGGATGTTAGCTCAGGGCTGATCTTCCTCATGGAAAAAAAAAAAAATCCTAAGGAATCTACACAGAAAAAAAACCCTCCTAAAATTGATAAGTGTGTTCACCATGGTCACAGGATACAATATCAACACACAAAAATATCAACACACAAAGATAAACCAATATCTATATAATAACAATAAGTATATGGAAACTGAAATTTAAAATGGAATACATTTATAATCACTCCAAATAAAATGAAATACTTAGGTATACACTTAGCAAAATATGTACAAGATATGGATGCTCAAAATTACAAAATTCCAATGAAAGAAATCAAAGAAGATCCAAATTATAGAGAGATATATAGTGTTCATGGAATATGTCAGTTTTCCCCAAATTGATCAATAGGTTTAATAAAATTCCTATCAATATCCCAATAAGGCTTTTTGTAGACATAGACAAGCTTATTGTAAAATTTATATGGGAAAGCACAGGCCCTACTATATCTAAAACAATCTTGACATGGAAGAATAGAGTGAGAGGAATAACTCTACTCGATATTAAGCCTTACTCTGTAGCTACGGTAATCAAGACTGTGTAGCATTGGTGGAAGAACAGATACATACTACCATTAAAAATAAAGAGATGTTATCAATGTCTTTATGGCAGTAAGTTTAATAAATTATATGAAATATACAAGTTCTTTGAAAAATATAATTTACCAAAATTGACACAAGAAGAAATAGAAAATTGAAGAGCCCTATATCTGTTTTTTTTATTTTTCAAAATTATGGTAAAGTATACATAAAACTCCTAGAAGATAACATAAGAGACAATCTAGATGACCTTGGATTTGGAGATGACTTTTTAGATACAACACCAAAGGCATGATCCATGAAAGAAATAATTGATAAACTAGACTTCATTACAATAAAAACCCTTTGCTATGCAAAAGACACTGTCGAGAGAATGAGAGGACAAGCCACAGGGTGCAGCCCTGGGAGGCACCTCACAGTGGCCACGGCGATGACTTTAGCCAGCAGATGGTTGTTCAGCAAGTGATATTGGAGCTCCTGCAGTTGGAAATCTGAATTTCAGACTCAGCGTTTGGCCAGGAGCCAGACAAGTGGAGGATCTGAGGGAACAGTGGTGGGGTGGCGTGCTGGGGGTGGAAGGCTGGGTCTGCAATAAAGAGGAATTAAACATTCATTGACCATGTGTAAGGCACCATTCTCAGCATTCTGGGGTAAACAGAGATGGCTAAGGTAAGACTACTGCCTTCCAGAAGGTTATAATCTAGTAGGAGGGTTGAGAACCCTTCCACCCAGCCTTATCTAACTGTGGCACCGTGTGAGCGCCATGATGATCAGGTTGAATACAGGAGAGTCAGAAGCAGGGAGTCCAGTAAGAAGATCCTAACAGTGGTCTGGGAAAAAAGTGATGGGGTCTGAGCTATGGTGGGGGAAGGGGAAGGGGAAAGTAAGAGTGAGAAATTGACAGTACGTGTCAACTAATTGTGAGAATAGTAGGAGTGGAAAATCATTAAAGCCAAGGGAAAAAGACATTTAAGAAAGAAGGTGTATTCCACAGATTCAGAGGTCACAAAGAGATTGAGTTGCCTTAGGGTGAGAACCAACAGAGACCATTATGACTCTCAAACAGGCGATTCCAGGTGAGTAGTGAGCAGGCTGCAAGGAAGAAAGGAGTGATGGGAGACAAAACAGTCTCACTGAATGAGGTGAGACTGGGGGACAAGAGCCAGTGGTCTTTGTCTCTGAGCAGAGGTTGGGGTGAACAGAGAACAGTTTTGGGAGGGAGATTCCCAGGGCACCTCACCTGGATGACTATGGGTAGCAGCTTCCCGTTGGGTTCCATCTTCAGTATCAGGAGGGGGGCAGCAAGGTACTGCTTTTCTCCTCAGATCGCGTTGGCTGGAATTCCATCCAGCAGAATGAAGTCACCTTCAAACAGGGAACTGTTCTGAGGAAAGGGGGGATGTATCCATAGTTAAACTTGAAAGCATACCTCCAGAGGGCCAAGGCAAAGGGGAAGATGTAGACATTCAGTCTAGTTCCTTGCCCTTATCCCACATCGTACCAGAGTCCTGGTGGCAGAGCTGAAGGAAGCATCCAGAGCATCAGGTTCAAGTCCTCTCATTTTATGGTAAGGGATAAGACCCAATGAGGGGAGTCTTCCCTAGGGACATGCAGCTTGTTTGTGGCAGAGGTCGTTTTAGAACTAGGCCTGCAAATTGATTCTGCACCACAGGTATATTAAGCTCTCCCCTTGTCAAGTTGTCCAAGCTCCTTTCCCCAGCATCTCCTGATGGTCTACCTTGTTTGGCCGTAACCAGCCTCAAAGCTTTTCCTCTACATACCTTATCATCTCTAGGTTTTTCCAGCACAGGACTCTGCACCCAGGGGCAGTGGCTTAGCGCAGGTCCCTTCCCTGACTCATCTTTGGTAACCCCCCTTCACCAATTTTCCTTCCACACTGCCAAGAAGAGAACAATGCAGGTGGGAGGATGTACCTGGAGTTCTTTCTCCAACTGGGCCTGAAGCTCCTCCATCCCCATGGGCAGCACCAAGTAGGAGGGCAGAGAGGTGGAGCGTCTCAAGAGCATGCGGTTGGGGCCATTGAGGAACTGGTAGCCAAAAAGTTCATCATCCTGCCAGCACCAGTGAACCCTCTCTGTGGGGGTTGGGTTGTGGTGTGGATGGAGGATATTTACCCTGATATTCCTCTCCTCTAGCCTCTACCTCAGGGGTTTAGTCACATGACTGCTCTGTACCCAGCCCCCCCTTCTCATTCTTGAGGCCTCTGTGAGATCACCAGGCACAATAAGGTCTTTTTTGGCAAGCAGTTTTGGGGACTATGGAGTGTGACAGATAGGTAATTAAAAGGGCCATCAAGGTGTTATGGAGACCTGGAGAAACCACTGACCAGCCAGGGCACTCTTTTGTCCTCAGAAGATCTGATCAAAAACCTCCAGGCATTTCCAGGAGCTCGGGAGGGTATAAACATGTTTGATGGCAATTTCCATAACCTTAGAACAGATATTGAGGATGAAACCATCAATTTACCAAATCCTACTGTTGCTGGATCCACCGGCCCCACTCCACTCTGACCATTTCCTCACCTTGCCTTCACTGCCCATTCAAAGTCCTGTCCCTTCTCCTCGTGGAATCTCATATTTGGACATAGATCATCCTTACACTCCGCAGCTATTGTCAGGGGTAACTCTTGCTTCTAGGTGGCCCTGCTAGGAGATGGGGACAAAAGTTAATGGAGAGGGTAGAAGTCAGCGATGGAGGAAGTGTCAGGGAAGGTGTGGGGCAATTGGGAGGCTCATGGGAGGGTAGTCACTGGTAGATCTGCTGTCTTTCCTACAGTTCTTTCTCTCGATGCTTCCAGAACACGTCCAAGGCATTGTTTCCTGCCAGGTGGGCTAGGGAGACATTAATGCAATTGACCACACTGCTTTGTCCAATCTCGCGCTATGCCCTGGCTTATCCCAGTCTCCTATTTCTTAACTGTATTGCATCAGACTCTTTTGCCTTTTTCTCTGGCTGGCTCTCCTGATTAATTCCCTGGCAATTTATTTCATCTTTGCCCACTCCCTTTTCTTGATTTCACCTATCTCAGATCTCATATTCGTCCTGAGACAAAAATCTCATTTTTGACACCTTTTCTTAACCCTTAACTCAAATTTCCCTATTCTTCATTGTCTATGAATTTTATGCTTAATCACTTGAAATGTCCACACCTATCCCACATTATCCCATATCACTTTGTTAATCTCCCCTGTCTTGGTCCTCCCCTGTCCACACCTTAACTTGTCCTCCAAAATGACACATTTCCAGGGGCTGGCCCGGTGGCGCAAGCAGTTAAGTGTGCGCGCTCCGCTTCGGCAGCCCAGGATTCGCAGGTTCATATCCCGGGCGCGCACTGACGCACCCCTTGGTAAGCCACGCTGTGGCGGCGTCATATAAAGTAGACGGAGATGGGCACGGATGTTGGCTCAGGGCCACTCTTCCTCAAGGAAAAAGGGGGAGGATTGGCATCGGATGTTAGCTCAGGGCTGGCCTCCTCACACACACACACACAAAACCAAAAAAAAAACCAAATGACACATTTCCAGGTAGGTGCACTTACACACATTGACCTCGCCTGTCTCCACCTTCCCCTGTTCCCTGGGATAAGATATTCTGTATGTGCCATCCTCAAACGTACCATCCCACCTGTCCTGGAGAACAAATGGTTTCATGTTGCTACCTTTCCCTGGCTCTATCTCACTTGTCCTCAACATCACATTGTCTACATTTGTTAACCTGACCTGTTCCTGCCCTCGCCTGTAATTATACTTGCTTTTCAAAGACGCCTATTTCATGTTTCCATTCTTATCTGTCCTTTCTCTCAATCGTCTCTCCTACTTATTTCCTAAGGTAAAAGATTCTGTATTTTCTGCACTTACTCATTCCCACCTCCTGCCGTGTGCTCCCTGTCTCTCACACTGGTCTTCCATGTTTTTCTAACATTCCAGCTCTCCGAGTTTATATCGTTTGCTTCCCTAATTGTCTCCTCTTGGGGGTCACCCACCATCTCCTATGCCATGTATTACCCTGACCTGTCACTGCCCTAACTTGTTCTCCATCACACAGAGGTCTCCTTTCCACTTTTACTTCATTCTTCAGTTCTCCATCATTGCCGCAACTCCCATTCCCTGTCCTCACCTTCTCGGAAGACCAGATCTCCAGATCACTTATTTTCTGGCCATAGCCTCACCGGCAGCCTCTTTTAGTCTATATTTTACTTCAGGACTTGATAACTATTTCTCTCTTCCCTTTCTTGCTTCCTTTGTTTCCCTACTTTAATCTGCCCTGAGTCTATCCCCTCCTTAAGTTCCCTTTTCAGCCCTATCCCACCCGCAACCCCAGGCAGTTCCCGAGGCCCTACCCCCTCTCCCCCGACACTGCCCCTCACCGGTGCCCTCGGGCAGGCTCAGCACGCCCTCGCCCTGCACCCAGCGGTAACACGGGAAGGCGGCCTCCGCGCAGGCTCCAGGGCCCTGCACCGTGATGCGGTCGCAGAACCACGCGTCGTCCACCAGGGAGTGGTGTTTGCGCAACTTCACGAACTGCAGTGGCCCCAAGTCCTCCGCAACCTCGCGATCAAACTCCTCGTCCTGCGGAGGCCACAACCCGGCGGGACTTAGTCGCAGGGACCGGGAGAGGCCGTTTTGTCGGGGGTTGGGACTGGGGTTGGGGGGGTCAAAGGCGGGGTGGGGCCGAAGAGAGGCGGGGACCTTTGTGGAGTCTCCGTTGACAAGGCCTCCAACGACAGCATCGCCTCGTTCCCTCCTCCCGACACCTGCGCGGTGGGCCTCGGACGCCCGATCGCGGGGAGGACAGGGGAGCGCGGGGCGTGGCCCGCAGTGTCTGGAATTGATGACTGAGCATCATCACCCGCATCGGTCCGTTTACTGAGCTCTCACTGCGCCCGCGCTCTCCCAGGAGCTTCACGTTCGACCACTGACCCTATATGGATCCTATAGTGCCACTGGCTCTGGGGTCATTTGGGGAAGGAGTTGGAGGCTGCGAGGACCAGGGTCGGGAAGGGAGAAGGGTTTGAGACCAGCCTGGCCCTGCGTCCCGACCCTCTTCCCGCTCCTGGCGCGGGAGTCCCAACTCCCTGGAAGTCCCAGCCGGCGCGGTCGCGCTGTCACTCGCCCCCGGCCTCCCGCGTCCGGGCCGCCCTCCCGCCGCGAGCCCAGCCCGGGCCAGGGTCGGGGTCCCCGCTCCCGTCCGCTGACCTGGCCCCGCGCCGGCTGCAGCTGCAGCTCCAGCTCCGCCTCCCCGCGCGCCCCGACCAGCCACAGCTGCACGCGGTTGTGCGACCCGGAGAAGAGCGAGGCCCCCGTGGCCACGCGGATGCGGTAGCGGCCCACGGCAGTGGGTGAGTTTGCCCGAGCTTCAGAGGTTCAGTTAATGATACCGAGCAAGAATTCCGCAGCCAGGTCTTGTGTTGCCAGCAGGACCAGTCCAGGACTTAATAAAGCAGGACTCTGCGAGCCTGCTCACTCCAGGATTCGGGGCACTCCTAGGTCCCCACCCCAGACAAGAACATGTGATTAGCCCATGGGGTGTGGACAGGCTGTTCCTTTCAGCTCAATGCTGAGAAGTGGGGCTTTGAGGAAGGTGAGGTCACGCTATAAAAATTTTTTCTTGGAAGTTGCTTTCCACAGTTAACAGTACATGATGGGAATATCTTCAGATCAATAGATAGAGAACCAACTACACTCTTCATTAGCTCTAAGGATTCGCCTCTTGATGAGCGTCCAGGTTGTTCCCAGGAGTATTAGCCATGATGAGTGCTTTAATCAACACCTTTCTATGTACACCTTTATGTGCAGGAGCTTTTATATTTATAGGATTGATTCCCAGAAGTGAGATTTCTGAGTGACATGATATCAATATGTATTAACAGATATGATCAAATATTTTCCAAAAAGCCTGTAGCATGTTATCAGAGTGCTCTTTCTCTGCATTCTCACCTGCACGGGGAATTATCATTTAAAAAATTTTTGCCAGTCTGGTGGGTGAAAAGTGTCAAGAACTACGAGAAATCTCGGATTTTACTTTACTTAAAAGCTAGCCAGTTAGCCTGCTACTGTTTGAGAGATGGTGGCAGAAGACACAAGACTCCTATTCAAAGTCCTAAAGAACGTTATTACTCACAGCAAAAGCAAGAGCCGGAGGTTCATATCCCATCAGTTCCTCCTGCCCCCAAGTTCCATGGTGGTGACTCAGGTGGCCTGGATGGATGCCTGCACCTACTGCAGGTTGCATTACAGGAGAGGACCACTGAGTTTGGGGGATTCACCATTTTTTACACTAAGTGGAAGGAAGTCTGTTCTCTGTCTGGGGGTGATATTACCTCATCCCTCAAGGTTGCTTGCTACAAACACAACTCTTGAGAAATAGCCCAAATAAAGAGCAATAAAGGTCTTGCATTCCTGGAATACCCAGCAGGAATGTTCGGGGGCACTCAGGGCTCATGGCAGATTTCCTCTCCTAATAGAAAGTAGTGTCTTAGCTGCTTAATACCTTCTATAACTTCCTATTAAACATAAAATAAAATCTAAGTCCCTCACACAGGTGTGGTATGCCATCCATGGTCAAGTCTGCTCTGGGCTTAACGATGAATAAATAAGTTGAACAGGAAGTATATATAACAGTGTATAACTGTAGTACAGCAAGAATTTCTTTCCGTGGTAATGACATGAATCCCTGAGTGCTGACAGAGCATACCTTACACTATTTCACCAATCTAATGCTACAGAAGGCAGCAAGCTTACTATTTCAGACTTCACTGCCCTGATGCATCTTCACTTTGTATGACCACTGAACATCCAGCAAGCCTCCACAAGCAAAAGGAAAAGAATTATCATGAAACTGTAGCTACTTTGTCTACCTAGACTGCTATGCCTGATCTATATCTTTTACCCTATTTTTGCTGATTTGACAATAAACTAAGTGTGAAAATAAACCTTAAACCATGTTCAAGTCAACATTCTTGTTCATTTCCAATCCAAGCAGTCTTATGTGGAATTTCTCTTCTTAGATACATTCCAGGTAGTAAATGAAGTAAGCTGATGGAATTAGAATACCAACACCTTGCATCTTCTAATAAAAGAATAAATCTAGGAAGTGGTTATCTATGGTGGCTGAATTCAAAAGAAGAGACTGCTACAGACTATGTCCTTTATGATGGAATATTTAGCAATGCCTTCGAAGTCATTTTGCCAAAAAAAATAAATTATTTGTTATTTTCATCAAATCTGTAGAAATGCAGATTACAGGAAATATAGAGGACAAAGGAACATGTTAAATAACACCACATAGATACAACCAGAAAAATCCAGAATGAGGGACAAACAACTTGTGTCATCAAAATAAATTACAAGAAATAATAAGGGAATTTCCTCAACTAGACAAAGAACATCTACAAAAAAAAAACCCTACAGCTAACATCCTAATTAATAGTGAGAGACTTGGAGCTTTCCCATAAGATCAGATACAGGGCAGGCATGTCCCCTCTCACCACTCCTTTTCAATTTCATACTGGAATTTCTAGCTAATGCAGTAACATAAGAAAAGGAAATAAAAGGCATATATGGGAAGGATGAAATAAAACTGTCTTTATCATCAACGACATGATCATCTATGTAGAAAATCCAAAAGAATTGACAAAAATAACTCCTAGAACTAATAAGTAATTATAGTAAGGTTGCAGGATACAAGGTTAATATACCAAAGTCAATTACTTTCTTATATACCAGCAATGAACAAGTGGAACTTGAAATTAAAAACACAATACCATTTATGTTAGCACCCCCTAAAGTGAAATAGTTAGATATAAATGTAACAAAATATGTACAAGATCTATATGAGGAAAACTACAAAACTAATGAATGAAATTAAAAGAGAACTAAATAAATAGTGAGATAGTCCATGTTCATGGATAGGAAGACTCAATCTTGTCAAGATGTCAGTTCTTCCCAACTAGATCTATAGATTAAATACAATCCTAATCAAAATATCAGGAAGTTGTTTTGTGAATATCAACAGATTGATTCCAAAGTTTATAAGAAGAGACAAAAGACCCAGAATAGCTAACTCAATGCTGAAGGGGAAGAATAAAGTTGTAGCCACTACCCAACTTCAAGACTTACTACAAAGCTATAGTAATCAAGACGATATGACACTAGTGAAAGAATAGACAAATAGATCAGTGGAACAGAACAGGGATCCCAGAAATAGATCCACATACATAAAATCAACTGATCTTTGACAAAGGAGCAAAGGCAATACAATGGAGCAAAGACAGTCTTTTCTACAAATAGTGCTGGAACAACTAGACACAGACCTTACACCATTCACAAAAATTAACTCAAAATGGATCACAGACTTAAATATAAAAAGCAAAACTATAAAACTCCTCAAAGATGACTTAGGAGAACACGTGGTAAATGTTCTTCCCAGGAAGTTTTTGTTTTCTGGTCTCAGAGAGTTTCACTTCACACACATGCACACTGGTATTCAGCCAAAGGATCAAAAGGACTCCTATGTGAATATCTGGAGTTCTTTGTGTAGCTTGCCCCTCTTGTATATGTAGCCCTGCAATTTCTAGCCCTCTTGGCCTCCCTGACTCCAATCTCTGTCTCCTCAACTCAGTAAGATTGTCTGACCCAGTTTGGGCTCTCCCTCACTGTGCACAGTCTAGGAATTAACTTCATGAAGAAAATCTGGATGATGAGAGAGCTCGTTTCATTTCCCTTTCCTCAGGCATCACAGTACCACATTGACTATTTTTCAGTGCCTAAAAAAATTGTTTTCTATATTTTGTACAGTTTTCTATTTGTTTATGGTGGGAAGGTAACTCTGAAACATCTTACTTACTCATGGCTGGAAGCAGAAAAACTCCCTCCCCTTTTTCATAGTTGTATTGCACCTATATGTATTCATAAAGTATATTTCAATTATGTTAACCCAATTTTTAAAAACAAACAGTATCATGCTTTATGCAACCGTTTGGAGTTTATACTAATCTAATCTAAACATTCATGTTGTATTTACCTGTTTTTCTTATATCCTTATAAGCACAAGACTTCTGCTTCTGCCTTGATTTTATTCCTATGTTCACCTGGACTAGAGGTTTGAGTTAATGTGAGTTGGGGACAGTGGGTGTTTATCCCAAAGTCATTCAGGGGATAAACAAGAGCAGAACTTCAGCAATTTCTCTCCTAATTGATCTGCCCACAACTAAGCAGGACAGTTCCCTCCAGGCCTAACTCACCATCCTAGCCACACCAGTCCAAAACAGTGCCCCTGTCAGCTAGTGAGTCTCTCACAGGTTTTTGGTGGTCTTATTTCTATAGTTCCTCCTTGGTTGTACGTTGGGGAAAGAATCAGAGTGGTCATGAAATGAAATTTCCTGGCAGGGCTGTACATTTATTTGGAAGCATTTTTTTTCTTTGTAGGAAAACTGGTAGCCATTTCTATCAATTGCAAACCATTTCTGCTGTTAGCACTAGAGCAATAATGTCACTTCAAGATTGCTCTTCTTTGTATCAGAGAATGTCCCAGAATGGTTATTTCTTATTCAACTTAGAGCAATCATCCACCCACTATTTGGGGAGATATGAATATGGATATAGTTCTAATAATGGAATTTTTTGATATTACAGTGTCTTGGAGTTTAAATGTTAATGATGGATATATTTAATTGATATTTTCCCCAATACATCTATCAGCATACATGATTTTACAAAGGGGGCAAAGAGCCTTTAGGGAGGAAGAAAAGGACACAAATCCTTTTCCTTTGAGGTTCAAAGTTCTTGAACATTTTGAGAGATTTGGGTTGTTCTGAAGTTAGCTGGCAGGGAAAGGACAACAGGGAAACTCAGAAGCATAAAGGATCAGGGCTCTGAACAGGTGCCTGGATGGGGTCCATACCAAGACCTAGGTTGTCACAGGGAGACCTGGTTCTCAGCACATCAGGTGACTTTGGCACTGTGGGCATTAAAGGATATGTGACTGTGTTAATTGGAACCCCAACTGGTGATTCATATCTGTGCTCATGTAATCTTAATAGCTGTGAGATAAAGTGGGCATTATTTTCACCTTTGTTTTTAGAGAAAGGGACTTGGCATTTGAAGTGTGTGCATCAGTTTCTCTTTGTCTGATCCAGGTTTTAAAAATCTGAGGGTCAAATTCTAGAACAGGGTGACTGAATCAAGGTGTGACCAAGTGTTTCCCAATCTCCCGCCCACTTCCCTTAGATTACACCATGCCCACCTCCAGACTGACCTCGGATGATTGAACTAGAGGATTTCCAAAGACCTAGCTTCATGAAATCCTCAGGTCCACCCTACTTTTCTCTTTCATTGCCCCCTGATAAAACAACGCAAGGCAGACCTGGCTTTCTGTGCTTTTGGGTGATCTTAAGAAGAAAAGGGAAGCAGTAGCAGCCCAAGAGCTTTACGTATAGGGGCAAAAAGCCAAGATTTTCTTCCCAGGTAAAGTGAATCATGCTGTAGAAAGAATTATTTAACATGTTTCGAGTTTCAACCATGAGCTGCGGAATAAGGGCATCTGTCTATTACTGTATAAATTATGATTATTCTGAGCATCTGAGCACATCCTTCTGACTGCAAGATGTCTACTCTGTGACTTCTAGGGATTCCCACTCTGCCCAAAGGGTCAGCCATGTTTACAATGACTGACCTCAAAAAGGAAGAATCCAAAAAGTCTGGTCTGTTAAAGGGCCTGTTTTGCACCCTTGCAGGTGACTTCACCACAATGACAGCTTCAAGACGCCGTGGGATGATCAAAGCCTTCTTAGAACACTCCTCTCCTCAGGGTTATGCTCAGATATGGGCTCTCCATGCCAGAGTAAGCTTGGGACCCCAAAGTGATGGCCATAGCTGACACAGCTTTTACCAATGCACACACAGACACACGCATGCACACACATAGTCATTTCCTCTAAGGCACATTTCTGTGTGCTATTACTAGAACTGGATGACCCAGCACCTCTGGAGAAGACTGATATCACTAATGAAAAAATTAACCTGGAAACTTGGGGAATCAGCTTTTACCCGGCCAGCCACATTGGAGCTCCTTCCAACACCACCGCTCTGTCGCTCACACTCCACGTTCCCACCGTAGGCAGGGCTCCTATTTGAGGTTAAGCTCTCTTTGACTGATGGGATCTGGCCCATGGCCAGCAAGACTTGGTCACGCTGACAACTTAGCACAGTGGGACACTCTTATCTACGGTCACGTGGTGAGGAGACCCAGAAGGCTGTACTGATATCAAATAATGAGGCTTTAGACTCAGGAAAATGTGGTTTTAAGTTCCTTATCTGCCTCTTAAACTTTATGGTTTTGAACAATGTTCTTAATATCACACTCTTAGTTTCCCCCTCTTAAAAATGGGGTCAATACTCAGCATTATAGTGTTAATTTGCTTTGTCTCCTATCATCTAGCATCCACATCTTCTTGCTATAGCTCCAGTTGGTCCAGCACCTCAACCAAGCCTTAATCACACCACTCTCAGATCTCAGAGCATCCCATGGCCCGGCTCTTGCCCATAACCTGGGTGCTTGGCTGTGATTTCCAGCTGCACCTGTTAGAGTCATATCCACAATGGGGACATCTTATAGCTGAGGTGTTCTCTTTGGCCCAAATCTATACTCTATTTCATGGTACCTCACTGGTTCCCCTATACCTCACAAATTTCACATATCAGGCCTCAGACTATATTGCTGAGCCCAGCAAAAGTAATAATAAGAGAGGGAGGGCTTAAGAGTCCATTTTCTCATTTTTTTTATTGAATTTGGGGATGCAAAGGAAAAAAGTGGGATAGAGGCTTCTATCCTCCCATGAAATCACTGGATCCAAAACAATAACTAAAGTAATTATTTTACCCGAAAAGTGGAGAGTCTATTAAAATCAGAAGGCTGTGTATTAAAATTCCAATTAGAAAATCAATGAAACCAAAAGTTGGTTCCCTGAAAAGTTCAATGAAAGTGACAATCTTTAGCTAAAGTGACTAAGAAAAAAAGAGAGGAGACTCAAATTATTAAAACCAGGAATGAAAGAAGGACATTACCACTGAATTTACAGGAATAAAAAGCATTAAATACTATGAACAATTGCATGTCGACAAAAATGGAAATCCTAGATGAAATGGACAAATTCCTAAAAACACACAAATAACACTGAAGAAGGAATAGAAAATCTGAATAGACCTATAAAAAATAAAGGGATTGAGACACTAATAAAAAATCTTCCAACAAAGAAAAACCCAGGACCAGATGGCTTCACTGGTGAATTCTACCAAAAGCAAAAAGAATTAACACTAATCCTTGTCAAACTCTTCCAAAAAATAGAAGAGGAGGGAACACTTCCCAACTCATTCTGTGAAATCATTATTACCTTGATACCAAAGCCTGAGAAAGACCTTGGAAGAAAAGAAAGCTAGAGACCCAATATTCCTTATGAATCCAGGTGCAAAAATCCTCAACAAAATTCTAGCAAATCAAGTTCGGCAGCATATTAAATGGATTTTACACTATGACCAAATGGGGTTTATCTCAGGAATGCAAGGTTGTTTTAACATGTGAAAATCAAACAATATACACCATATTAATAGAATGAAGGAAAAACACCACATGATAATCTCAATAGAAGCAGAAAAAGCAACATCCTTTCATGATAAAAAAAGAAATCATTCATTCACCCCATATCCTTTTAGGGTTTTTAACTTCATCATCCTTATCTGACTTGGGATCATCGGAACTAATATCTCCAAGCCCTTTGTCCCTGTTGATATCAGTTATTACAAGAAGCCTAGGTCTCCATTTCATCTCTTGTACTCAGACTGTAATCTCCAAACTCCAAACTCCTGGCATGATTGATCAAGAAAAAAAAAGGAAGAATGTACAAATAAACCAGATTAGCAATGAAATGTAGCCCTAATTACAGTTGCTGCAGATAATTAATAAATAAGAGAATATTTTGAACATGACAATAAATTTGATGAAATTTTTTAAACTTCCTAGAAAGAGTAGAACTAAATCTGACTAAAGAAAAAATATGATTTGAATGGTTCTACAAAGAATATTCATAGGTAGTTAAAAATATTCCCACCAAAAAAACCCCATCACAAACAGACAATTGTAAAGATGAGTTCTATTAAACATTCAATGAAAAGATAATACCATAGAGATGATCTTCTAGAAAAAAACGCAAAAAAATGAGAAAGACTATCCAACTCACTAAGGGTAATTATAAGGATCTTAAACCAGAAAAGGATTGCTCAAGAAATGATCATTATAAGCTAACCAAAATAAGAACATACATGCAAAAATTGTCATCAAAATATTAATGATTTTGGAATTCAACAATGTATAAAATGACAAATGGGATATAGCTCAAGAATGCAAAGTTGGTTTAAATAAAGATTAAAAACTTTATTTAGATGCACGTCCAATAAAAGTCACCATAGGTTTTATGTGGAGAATGACAAGCTGATATAATACTTGTGTGAAAGGCCAAGAGTCCAAGAGAAGCCAAGGCACCTCTCAAGGACAAATTGGAAAAATATGTCTTATGAAATAGTAGATTATGTTAACTATAAAGTTGTGTAGGGCCGGCCCCGTGGCTTGGCAGTTAGGTGCGCGCGCTCCGCTGCTGGCGGCCCGGGTTCGGATCCTGGGCGCGCACGACGCACCGCTTCTCCGGCCATGCTGAGGCCGCAACTAGAAGGATGTGCAACTATGACATACAACTATCTACTGGGGCTTTGGGGGGAAAATAAATAAAATCTTTAAAAATAAATACATAAATAAATAAATAAATAAGTTGTGTAATATGTCAGTGTGGTGCAGCGTAAGACAAACATGTGATTGGAACAGGATAGGAAGCTCAAAAATACTCCCATTCAGATATGGCAACTTGATTTATGTTGGCATTATAGATCAGGGAGAGAGGATGGGCTCTTCAATAAACCGTGCTGGGATCAACTCAAGAGAGTTGATAGGTCTTGAGGTATGGAAGAAGAGCTGGAGAATCTTGGCATACAAGATAAGGGGTCAGAAATGAGGTTTTCAGAATTAAAGGTATAAAAGAAACAGGGGAACCTGGGTGAAATGAAAAGAATTAGAGGCTTTGAGACCAGGACATGAGACAGATCTCAGGCAGTGAAAGATATTTGGAGATACAGAAAAGAATTTCTGTCTGTGGTTGTGGCCTCCAGACTTGATGGCTCACACTTGGTGTGTACTCAGATCTTGATGGACTTGGATGAACCTTGTGCTATGGGGAGAGGGTAGGAAAGGGTGAGAGAAAATGCCTAAGAGAAGTGTATCTGGTTCCAGAGGAAGTTCTTAGTGCATGCAGATGGGGAATGCTGTATGGGAGGGTGAGAAAGGAAGGGGGCTGAGGAATCAGGAGTGATCACTAAATTTCTGGAGAGGTCCAGAAATTCTCAGGGCCCCCAAGATAGGGTACCTTTTCATGATGTGAGAAGGTGTGGATTGTTGACAGATGGTGTGAGTTGACACAAGGTCAATGGGGAGGGGTCTGTGCTTTACTTCCCGTCCTGGACAACCCTGGACCAGTCTCAGTGGCCTGCAGCTCTGGATCATCCTTCACGGCTTCATCATTCTTGTGGAAAAGACCAGCCATCCCCTCCATGTACCTGCTCCCGGGGAAGAAGGCACTGGGTCTCAGGCAGCCAATGTAGGACCTTCTGGATGTATGGTTCCCCTCGTTCTCTCCAACAGGCCCACTGGGTCCTCCCTCTCTGTGTCACCCTCACCAGCTGATGTTTCTCCACAGCCCGAGGGCATCTTGGCCACAGAGAGAAGATTTCACATCCAAGAGCCCACAATCAGCCAGGTCATCAGGAGGGCAGAAGGAACAATAGGTCAAACAAGTTGTGGTCTCTGGAGAATGTCCACATGGCCTCCCCTACCAGTGCTGGCCACCTGAACTCACAACCCCACTGTGGGGCTCACAACCCCACAGCAGATAAACTAGGGTTAGCCATAACAGGTAGGGGAGGAGGGAGATCAGCATCAGGAGATTCCAGGTTCATGGTCCTACTCAGGCCTCTCTAAGGGAGAAGGCCACACAGCTGTGAGACAGATCAGGGAGAGGCCTTGGTGGAGGAAGCAGAGCTCAGGGGAGGAGTGGGTAAGTGAAACAACCCTTGGGATTCTTTCATCACTGAACCCTCCTCCCTCGTTACCCATCCCTTTCCATACCAGATCAGAAATTCCCCATTCAGAGACAAGATTACTCCGAGCCGGGACATTGATTGCCAAAGTATAGTGAAAGTAGGGGGCTCAGGAGCTGATTGTGGGAGAAAGAAATGGTACATAGTCAAATAAGAGGATCTCAGGATCCATGAGGGGAGCGGAAAGTAAAGAACCCGGGAGAGAGAAGAAAGGAGAGGATGGGTCTTCATGAATATGACCGACTTCCCATTGGATTGGGTTGTGTTAGGTTAAGATCTAGGAGAAGAGAGATGGGGAAATGTCTTCCCAGGGCCTCCCAGGGTCAAGGGTTTTAGGAGTTACTTATTTGCACTGTCTCATGTTATTTGTAAGAATTCTAAGAATCCCTTATCTCCCACCACAAAAACCAGCAAGCTGCCCACATATGAAACCATATCTTATGCCTCTCAAGTATCTCTACTCCCTTCAAAGGCAAATTCCTCCACTTGTGATCAGGAGCCCAATACCTTTTGCCTTCCTCAGGACATCACTCCTGCAATCAATTAATCTCCCTCTCTCTCTCTCCCTCTCCCTCTCTCTCTCTCACACACACACGCGCGCGCACACACACGCACTTAATATTTGATACCCTGAGAAAGAAAACCCTCACTTGACCCCAGACCCCTCTCATTTATTGCTTCCCCTTTCACAAAAAGTGTTCTTAAAAGAGTCACCCTGCGCTGTCTCTGCTTCCTCACCTCACATTTTTCTGCTCAGCCCACACCCATCAGACTTGCCCCACCTCCACTCCCCTGAGATAGCATTCATCAGTATGTTAACCAACAACTGCCATATTGACAAATCCAAGTGTCACGTGTCTGTTTGTAACTTTGTTGACTTCTTAGCAGCATTTGACACAGATAATCATGTCTCCTTCTTAAAGCACTTTGTCCTCCTGGCTGCCATGACATCACACTTTTTGTTTCCCTCCTACCTCAATGGACATCCCTTCTCTTGCTCCTTTTCTTACTTCACTCCCTCCTCTCAACTTAGAAAGGTTGGGGCACGCTAGAGTTATAACCTGGGCCAAATTCTCTGCGGTAGCTACAAACCCTAGACAACTTTATCTAGTACAATGGCTTTAGATACTTCTGTTTTCTGATAACTCTAAAATCTATATCTTCAACCCTGACCTGTTCCAAGAACGCCAGGCTCATATATCTAATTGCCCTCCTGACATTTCCAAATGGACTTCTAGCAGCACTGGAAACCTCACATGGTCAAAACAGAACTCTTGATTCTTCTCCCCACCAAGTAACATGGCTTCCTCTCTCACCTTTTCCCACCTCCCTTTCCTCCTACCCAATGCTTCAGTCACTCACAGCCTACTCTTCAATCACACCTGTAGGAGAGGAAAACAATTCCTCTACCTTCTAGGTCCTTCTGGCTGGTCTAAGAATTAAATTGACATGAGACAGAATAACAGGAGAAAATAAAACAAAGTTTAACAACATGTATACATGAAAGAAACCCAGGAAAACTGAGCAACTTGCCAAAATGGCCGAAGCCGCCACCTTAAATACCATCTTCAGCTAAAGACAAAGGAAGATGTTGGGGGTAGTGGTTTGGGATTTCAAAGGGGAGAAAGGCAATTTACATGGAAAGGGAAATGCAAATATTTGATAAACAAGTGTTTGCTGGGCCATCTATAGACAATGTGACCCGAGAGACAGACTTTTGATAAAAATGGCTTGCTCGTGCCTTTCTGTTGATCACATCTATTTTATATTATACTATAGTTATTTTATGGTATTAGGTCCTTCCTGGAACAGACCTTCTATCTAAATCCTTTTAGGCAGGTAGGGGGAATGTCAAAGTTTCTTTCAGAGTCTTTTTTTTTTTTTTTAATTTTTTGTTTATTGCAATAACATTGGTTTATAACATTGTATAAATTTCAGGTGTACATCATTATACTTCTATTTCTGCATAGATTACGTCATGTTCACCACCCAAATACCAATTACAACCCATCACCACACACATGTGCCGAATTATCCCTTTCACCCTCCTCCCTCCCCCCTTCCCCTCTGGTAACCACCAATCCAATCTCTGTCTCTATGTGTTTGTTTATTGTTGTTATTATCTACTACTTAATGAAGGAAATCATATGGTATTTGACCTTCTCCCTCTGACTTATTTCACTTTGCATAATACCCTCAATGTCCATCCATGTTGTCACAAATGGCTGGATTTCATCGTTTCTTATGGCTGAGTAGTATACCATTCGTCCCTTGATGGGCACTTAGATTGCTTCCAAGTCTTGGCTATTGTGAATAACGCTGCAATGAACACAGGAGTGCGTATATTTTTATGCATTCGTGTTTTCAAGTTCTTTGGATAAATACCCAGCAGTGGAATAGCTGGATCATATGGTAGTTCTATCCTTGATTTTTTGAGGAATCTCCATACTGTTTTCCATAGTGGCTGCACCAGTTTGCACTCCCACCAGCAGTGTATGAGAGTTCCCTTCTCTCCACATCCTCTCCAACACATGTTGTTTCCTGTCTTGTTAATTATAGCCATTCTGACAGGCATGAGGTGATATCTCATTGTAGTTTTGATTTGCATTTCCCTGATAGTTAATGATTTTGAATATCTTTTCATGTGTCTGTTGGCCATCTGTAAATCTTCTTTGGAGAAATGTCTGTTCAGGTCTTTTGCCCATTTTTTAATTGGGTTGTTAGTTTTTTTGTTGTTGAGATGCATGAGTTCTTTATATATTTTGGAGATTAACCCCTTATCAGATTTATGGTTTGCAAATATCTTCTCCCAATTGTTAGGTTGTCTTTTCGTTTTGTTGATGGTTTCCTTTGCTGTACAGAAGCTTTTTAGTTTGATGTAGTCCCATTTGTTTATTTTTTCTATTGTTTCTCTTGCCTGGTCAGACATGGTGCTTGAAAATATGTTGCTAAGACCGATGTCGAAGAGTGTACTGCCTATGTTTTCTTCTAGAAGTTTCATAGTTTCAGGTCTTACATTCAAGTCTTTGATCCATGTGGAGTTAATTTTTGTGTATGGTGTAAGGTAAGGGTCTACTTTCATTTTTTTGCATATGGCTATCCAGTTTTCTCAATGCCATTTGTTGAAGAGACTTTCTTTTCTCCATTGTATGTTCTTGGCTCCTTTGTCAAAGATTAGCTGTCCATAGATGTGTGGGTTTATTTCTGGGCTTTCGATTCTATTCCATTGATCTCTGTGTCTGTTTTTGTGCCAGTACCATGCTGTTTTGGTTACTATAGCTTTGTAGTATATTTTGAAATCAGGGAGTGTGATACCTCCAGCTTTGTTCTTTTTTCTCAGGATTCCTTTAGCTATTCGGGGTCTTTTGTTGTTCCATATAAATTTTAGGATTCTTTGTTCTATTTCTGTGAAAAATGTTGTTGGAACTTTGATAGGGATTGCATTGGATCTATAGATTGCTTTAGGAAGTATGGACATCTTAACTATGTTAATTCTTCCAATCCAAGAGCATGGAATATCTTTCCATTTCTTTGTGTCTTCTTCAATTTCTTTCAGCAATGTTTTATAGTTTTCCGTGTACAGCTCTTTCACCTCTTTGGTTAAGTTTATTCCTAGGCATTTTATTCTTTTTGTTGCAATTGTAAATGGGATTGTATTCTTAATTTCTCTTTCTGCTACTTCGTTGTTAGTGTATAGAAATGCAACTGATTTTTGTATGTTGATTTTGTATCCTGCAACTTTACCATATTCGTTTATTACTTCTAAAAGTTTTCTGGTGGATTCTTTAGGGTTTTCTATATATAAAATCATGTCATCTGTAAATAGTGACAGTTTCACTTCTTCCTTTCCAATTTGGATCCCTTTTATTTCTTTCTCTTGCCTGATTGCTGTGGCTAGGACTTCCAGTACTATGTTAAATAGGAGGGGTGACAGTGGGCATCCTTGTCTGGTTCCTGTTCTTAGAGGGATAGCTTTCAGTTTTTCACCATTGAGGATGATATTAGCTGTGGGTTTCTCATATATGGTCTTTATTATGTTGAGGTACTTTCCTTCTATACCCATTTTATTCAGAGTTTTTATCATAAATGGATGCTGTATCTTGTCAAATGCTTTCTCTGCATCTATTGAGATAATCATGTGATTTTTATTCTTCATTTTATTAATGTGGTGTATTACGTTGATTGATTTGTGAACGTTGAACCATCCCTGCATACCTGGAATAAATCCCACTTGATCATGGTGTATAATCTTTTTAACGTATTGTTGTATGCGATTTGCTAGTATTTTGTTGAGGATTTTTGCATCAATGTTCATCAGTGATATTGGCCTGTAATTTTCTTCTTTTGTGTTGTCCTTGTCTGGTTTTGGTATCATGGTAATGTTGGCTTCGTAGAATGAGTTAGGGAGCTTCCCCCCCTCCTCAATTTTTTGAGAGTTTGAGAAGGATAGGTATTAAGTCTTCTTTGAATGTTTGGTAGAATTCACCAGGGAAGCCGTCTGGTCCTGGACTTTTATTTTTGGGGAGGTTTGTGATTACTGTTTCGATCTCCTTACTGGTGATTGGTCTATTCAAATTCTCTACTTCTTCTTGATCCAGTTTTGGAAGGTTGTATGATTCTAAGAATTTATCCATTTCTTCCAGATTGTCGAATTGGTTGGCATATAGCTTTTCATAGTATTCTCTTAGAATCTTTTGTATTTCTGAGGTGTCTGTTGTAATTTCTCCTCTTTCATTTCTGATTTTACTTATTTGTGCCTTCTCTCTTTTTTTCTTGGTGAGTCTAGCTAAAGGTTTGTCAATTTTGTTTATCTTTTCAAAGAACCAGGTCTTGGTTTTATTAATTTTCTCTATTGTTTTTTTAGTCTCTATTTCATTTATTTCTGCTCTGATTTTTATTATTTCCCTTCTTCTACTGATTTTAGGCTTTGTTTGTTCTTCTTTTTCCAGTTCCTTTAGGTGCATTGTTAGATTGTTTATTTGAGATTTTTCTTGTTTGTTGAGATAGGCCTGTATTGCTATAAACTTCCCTCTTAGAACTGCCTTTGCTGTATCCCATAAATTCTGGCATGTCGTATTTTCATTTTCATTTGTCTCCAGGTATTTTTTTATTTCTTCTTTGATTTCTTCGTTGACCCAGTCGTTGTTCAGTAGCATTTTGTTTAATCTCCATGTATTTGTGGCTTTTCTGGTTTTCTTCCTATAGTTGATTCCAGTTTCATACCATTGTGGTCAGAAAAGATGCTTGGTATTATTTCAATCTTCTCAAATTTATGGAGACTCATTTTGTGGCCTAATATGTGATCAATCCTGGAGAACGTTCCATGTGCATTTGAAAAGAACGTGTATTCTTCGGTTTTTGGATGGAATGCTCTGTATATATCTACTAGGTCCATCTGTTCTAGTGTGTCATTTAAGGCCAATGTTTCCTTATTGATCTTCTGTTTGGATGATCTATCCGTTGGTGTAAGTGGAGTGTTAAAGTCCCCTACTATTATTGTGTTACTGTCTATTTCTCTTTTTATGTCTGTTAATAATTGCTTTATATATTTAGGTGCACCTACATTGGGTGCGTAGATATTTACAAGTGTTATATCCTCTTGTTGGATTGTACCCTTGATCATTATGTAATGCCCTTCTTTGTCTTTTTTTACAGTTTTTATTTTAAAGTCTATTTTGTCTGATATGAGTACTGCTACCCCAGCTTTCTTTTCATTGCCATTTGCGTGGAGTATCTTTTTCCATCCCTTCACTTTCAGTTTGTGAGTGTCTTTAGGTCTGAAGTGTGTCTCTTGTATGCAGCATATATATGGGTCTTGGTGTTTTATCCAATCAGCCACCCTATGCCTTTTAATTGGGGCATTTAGTCCATTGACGTTTAAAGTAGCTGTTGATAAGTATGTACTTACTGCCATTTTTTAACTTTTTTCTCAGTGTTTTAGTAGTCCTTCTCTGTTCCTTTCTCCTTCTATACAGAATTGATGGTCTCTTTAGTTTGACCTCTGTCTGAAAGCTCTACTCTTTAACTTACCTCCTCCCTCATCTTATGTTTTTGATATCATATCTAACCACTTTTTTGTGCATTTGTATCCATTACGTTCTTATCATGGAAATAGATAATTTTTCCTATTTGTGGTCTTCTCTTTTCCCCTTAAATCAGTCCCTTTAACATTTCTTGTAGCACTGGTTTCTTGTTAACAAACTCCTTTAATTTTTGCTTGTCTGGGAAATTTTTGATCTCTCCTTCCATTTTGAATGATAATCTTGCTGGGTAGAGTATTCTTGGCTGTAAGTTTTTTCCTTTTAGCACTTTAAATCTATCTTGCCACTCTCTTCTAGCCTGTAAGCTTTCTGCTGAGAAGTCAACTGATAGCCTTGTGGGGTTTCCTTTGTATGTAACTTGTCTTTCTCTGGCAGCTTTTAGGATTCTCTCTTTATCTTTAATTCTAGACATTTTGATCATGATGTGTCTTGGTGTGGGCCTCTTTGGGTTTATCTTGTTTGGGGCTCTCTGTGCTTCCTGTACCTGGATGTCTGTTTCCTTCCTTAGGTTAGGGAAGTTTTCATCTATTATTTCTTGAAATAGATTCTCTGCCCCTTTGTCTCGCTCTTCTCCTTCCGGGACACCCATAACACGGATGTTAGTGCGCTTGATGTTGTCCCAGAGGTCCCTTAGACTGTCCTCACTCTTTTTAATTCTTTTCTCTTTTACCTGTTCAGCTTGGGTAATTTCTTCTAGTCTTTCGTCCAGCTCACAGATCCATTCTTCTGTATCCTCTACTCTGCTTTTGAGTCCCTCTAGCGAATTTTTCATTTCCAGTATCGTATTCTTCATTTCTGGTTGGTTCTTTTTTATATCTTCCATTTCTTTGCTGACATTCTCACTCAGTTCATCTATTCTTCTCCCCACATCAGTGAGCATCCTTAACACTCTTAGTTTGAACTGCCTGTCAGGTAGGTTGCTCATTTCTGTTTCACTTAGTTCCTTTTCTGGGGTTTTGTCCTGTTCCCTTACTTGGAATGTATTCTTTTGCCTCCTCATTTTGCCTCTTTCCCTGTGCTTATGTCTACGTATTAGGTAGGTCAGCTACGTCTCCTGCTCTTGGATAGGTGACCTTATACAAGTGATGCCTTAGGAGGCCTGCAGTGTGCTTCCCTCAGTTCTCAATGTTCCAGGGGTGACCCCTATGTGGGCTACGTGTGTCCTTCTGTTGTGGCCTGTTTGCTTTCCCTGTATGCACCCAGGTAGGCCGAGTTATGCTCCTGGTCAGCTGTTGTAATGCTCAGCTGTTTGTAGTTGTTGTGGGCCCTTCAGTCTCTTTATCATGTGTGGGGAGCCCCAGCACAGTTGGCTGCAAGTTCTAATACCACATTTGTGTTGCAGTATTTCTTTTAAGTGAGTAGGCCCCCAGCGTGGCAGTTTGTTAGGCTCAGGGGCTTACAATTGCTATAAGCCTCCAGCCTTTAGGTCTCTTGTCAGCTCTCTGAGGATTGCAGCTGGGTGGGGCTGGCCTCAGGCACAGGAGCACCCATTGTTTCAGACTTTGGAAGGTGGGGCAAACCCCCTATGTGGGTCTTTGAGAAGTACAAGTCTTCTGCAGCTGACAAGCCCTGCCGCCCACAGGTCCACACACACAGTCAATACAGTCCTGCCCCATGTGTGTGCCCCGACCTCCTGAAGTGGACCCAGTCTCTCCACCACTGCCCCACACTCTCCACCCGCTCCTTGTGCACGCCCTGCCCCACTGAAGTCGGCTCAGTTGCCAGGCTGCAGAGAATCCAGTCACCAATCTATGCAGGCCCACAAGTTGCCTGAGGGCTTGTTGTTGGGTGGGGCCAGTCTCTAGGGTGGGCTGCCTGCCCTGATTGAGCTGGATTAAATCGGTGCTCTAGTGGGTGGGGCAGACCTGGGCTAGCAGGCCCCAGGGAGAACTCCAATGGCGTCTGTGTCAGCACGCCCACACCAGGCCACAACAGTGGCCGCCGCCAATGTCCCAGTCCCTGGAGAGGTCTCACCTCTCACTGAGATGCACTCAGGGCCTATCAGGTGAGTCTCTTTTCACCAAAGCACTATGCACCTTTCTGGTGATTTTAGGATGCTTTCTGAAATGGGTGAGTTTGCGCGTGGGCCCTTTAAGAGCCGGTTTTAATTTCTTTGTGAACCAGGATTTCTGGGGGTATTCCCCAATGTTTTAGTAGCAGGCAAAGTCAGATATTATGCCACTGGTCTCGATTGTGCTGGGTCCACAAAATGCCCACAGCGGGGGCGCTCCCTGGCTCAGGGCCCCACGCCTCCAGGGAGGGCTGCCTACCTTTGGGCTGCTCCCGGGCGGCCGTGAAGCTGGCGGCTTGTGAAGGCGGTGTTTTTTCTCTCCAGAAGGGAGTTTCTGCCTCTTCCACCTCAATTAGGATTGTCCTTTGTTGCAGGAGTTCCTCTTATCCAGTTTTCAGTTCTGTCTCAGGGGTAATTTTTCCACGAGTAGTTGTAAATTGGCTGTGTCCGCGGGAGGAGGTGAGTTCAGAGTCTGCCTACACCACCGTCTTGACTTCTCTCACAGTCTTTTGTTCTTAAAAATAATTAAGCCAAAGAGACACATTTTGGAGTGGCTAATTCTGATCCCCGACACAGCTAATATCAGCCATTATCCATATTCCTCTGCAGATCCCTCTGACTGGAATGTCCCCACCCCTCACTACCCAACTGGCAACCTCCTCAGCCCAAATTTCAACTCCTATTTAAAGCCCATTCCCACTCTTTCCCCAACCCTGAGTGTTCCCATAGCACTGTGTGTGTGTGCACATGTGTGTACACATGTGCATATAAACTGAGACTGCTACTAATCTAATATGCCACAAGGTTAGACTCTGGGTAGATGCCACAAGGTGAGAAGTGTGAGATCTGAAGGGCAGTCAGATGCAGAATGACAGAGATGCTGAAATACCTTGTAGATAGCATGCAGGCTGGGCAGGCTCCTCATGGTGGCCACAGAAATAACCTCAGCCATCA
Source organism: Diceros bicornis minor (assembly GCF_020826845.1). NCBI lineage: Eukaryota > Metazoa > Chordata > Mammalia > Perissodactyla > Rhinocerotidae > Diceros > Diceros bicornis. The sequence goes on from NC_080757.1 coordinate 11,359,433, forward strand.
GGTGTCCCTCAGCAGGTGTGACTATAATGGGTACAGCTGGAAATCAGAGCTAGAGACCCAGGTCTTGGCCAAAAGCCAGGCCATGAGGGGATCCGAGGGCAGGAACAGCACAGGTTGCAGGCATCTGAGACAAGATGGCTGGAGCTAGTATGGGGGATCAGAATTGGCCACCTCAAAATATTTCTCTTTACCTTGATTATTTTCTCTGAAAGAAACTTTGACCTCCCCCCCCTCCCCCACACTAACTGCCCAAAAGAATTTAAGATAGAAGGCCTGTCCCCAGGACAGGCCATCACCATAGATAACTCTGGGTATAGATAGACTGGGAAGGTCCTTGCTAAGTCCATTCTTATCAAAGCTCTAAAAACCAAGTAAAAGTAGAAGTTACCGTTGTGAGAAACATTTACATTCATAAGGGAAATCTCCATTTGTAAACGTATCTCCCTCTCTGTACTGGGAAGAAGGGGGGATGACCTTATCTCTAGAAACTCTTATCAATGTGGAAGGTAGGACTTAAATCTGCATATTCTTGTTTACTGTGCTTTTCTGGTAATCCCCCATAACTGACTTCCCCCACCCCCAACATCCTCCTTTGTCTTTAGCTGAAGATAGTACTTGAGATGAGAACCTCCGCCATTTTGTCAAGTTACTCAGTTTCGCTGGTTTCTCCCATGTATACATGTTATAAGGCTTTGTTTGATTTTCTCCTACTATTCAGTCTCATGTCAATTTAATTTGTAGCCAGCCAGGAAGGACCTAGAGTAAGTAGAGGATTGTCTTCCTCCCCTTCACTAGCACAGGAGGGAGTCGGGGCTGAGGGCCTGTGGGTCTAAGTCCCTAAAGGGGGTCAATGTCTGGGGGCAGGAAACCTGGGTCTCTTACCTGAATAACCATGGGCAAGAGTCTTCCATCAGGCTGAAGCTTCAACACGACCAGAGGAGCTGCCACATATTGGTGCTTAAAAATGATGGCATTAGGCTTGACCCCATCCAGCAGGGAGAAATCAGCTTCAAACAGAGATCCAGCCTGAGGGCGGGGGGCAGGGATAGACAAAGGGGTAGGGTCGGTTCTGGACCTGCCCGTCTCTCATTTGCCAGGTTGGATCCTTCCTCTACCCATCCAGTCTTTTACTTTAAACACAATCACTCTCCCCATAACCAAGCCCTAAATGCAAGGTTTTCATGCTCAGTGTCTTCCATCAGACTTGAAGCTCCTGAGGTGAACTTTCTGGTTTTCCACTCTGCACACCCATCCCCCGCAACCAAAGTCCTTCCTTATCACCCCCCCCCCCTCAGGCTTTAGCCAAATGTAGCACAAAATGGTTCCTTTACCCCACCCTCAGCTCTCTCCTTGGCGTTGTTCAGTCTCTCTTGCTGTTTCCCTCCAGAAGACTGAGCTCTTGCCTAAGGCTAAATACATGTAATGAGGAAGGAAGACATGAAAGTGGAAATGGAAGAGGAGGAGGAAAAGAAGGCGATAACAGGAGTCGGTGTAGATCAGTGGCTCTCAAGCAGGGGTGATTCTGCCCCCCAGAGGATGTTTGGCAATGTCTGGAGACACTTTTGGTTGTCACAACTGGGGGGATGTTTCTGGCATCCAGTGGGTAGAGGACAGAGATGTTACTAACCATCCTACATGCAAACAACAGCCCCCCACAACAAAGAGTTATCTGACTCAAAATATCAATAGTACCATAGTTAAGACACCCTAAGTGTAGATGGAGGAGGGTGTAGATTAAAAAGGTGTCAGTGGAGGAAATGAGGGAAGGGGGACAGGAGGCAGGAGAAGGAAGCAGAGAGAAACGAGATGACCATGGCTGGGGTGGTGGGTGAACAGAGGGAGTGCAACACCTGGAGTTCTTTCTCCATCTGGGTCTTTAAGTCTTCCACCCCTGGAGGCAGTGCCAGCCGGGCTGGGAGGCTGGTGCAATGCCTCAGGGGCATGGGGTTTGCACCGTTGAGTAACTGGTACCCAAACAGTGCATCATCCTTCCAGGAATTTCTAACCTGCTCTAAGGACATCAGTTGGGGAGCATGCTGTGAGCTCTGAGCTCCTGATCCTACTAACATATCACTCTCCTACCCTCTCTCCCTCTTCTTTCAAATCCTTGGGCTGGAAATATGTATATAGGTTTTAGGAGGTTGTGGTAACTGACCAGCCAGGCCAGTGTTTCCACACGGGAATATTTTTTTGAAATCTTCCAGTCTTTTCACAGAATTTGTGAGATCCAATGTCTCCTTGAGGGCCAAGTCCTTCAACCTGTGGAGAGAAGGCCAATGCAAGAAGATCAAGAAACGATCCCACCTTGCATCTGGGATGCAAGTGCCCGACCTCCACCTGGCACTAAGACTTTTGCTGGAAAGGGAGTGAAGTCCAAATCCTCATCCTCGAGGAACTGCTCATTCCTGGGAAGATCCCGCTGCGTATTCCCTGCTATAGGCAGGATTATCCCGTCTTTCCAGGAGCTCCACCTGGAGGAAGAACACGGAGTCGGGAGAAAGGGGGGCCGTGCGTTTCCTGGGATCTGATAGGGGATCAAAGGCTTTCTTGGGCGCACCGGTTCACCTTCCTTCTTGCCTTAGAGCTCCTGCTCCTGATCTTTCTTAAACAGATTCTGGGGGTCATAGCTCACAGTCCGGGTTGGGGAGGGGACACAAGAGCCCGACGCCTCCCTTGACATCCCTCCGCGCTCGGCCTCTTCCGTCAGCTATCCTCTCAGCCCCACGCTCTTGCACTTCTCCCCCTCCTCCAGTTCTCTCGCCTTTCCCTCCTATATCATAGCATTTCCCCGACCCCTTCTTCTCCCAGCCCGCCGGGTGCCGCCCCCGTTTCCCCACTGCTGTCACCAGTGCCCGCGGGCAGGCAGATGATCCCGTCGCTCTGCACCCGGCGATAGCAGGGGAAAAGGGCCTGGCCCTGGGTTCCGGGGCCCGTCACGGTGTGACCCACCTGCATAACCAGCCGAAATCTAACAAGCCTTTGTGTCTGCGTAGCTTCACCAGCAGGGGGCGCCCCAGGTGTAGGGGGACGTCGACGTCACACTCCGTCTCTGGCGGGACAGGACCCGGGTCAGAGGCAGGTTTGGGGGTCCTCAGAGTGGGCAGGGTCAGTGATCCTTCAGAGAAGCTTGGCTCCGCTTCCCCCCCGGAGCACTCCCCAGGAGAGACCGAATCCCGCCTGGTGGTGAGGAGGAGCAGCCCACTCTGGGGTCTCCGGCCTCCCGGTCCCCGCCGCGTCCGGGAAAGCGCAGCGCGCCCAGCAGGCGTCTCATCTCTGCTCCCTCCACCCGGGCAGAAAAATGCCGCTCTTCTCTCCCGGGCCTCCCGCTTTCTCTTCTCCTACCTGGCAACCCACCCGCGCCCGACCCCCTTCTCCCGCGACCGAGGCTCGGGCGCCCGCAGGCCCCTCTTCCCGTCCCCGCTCCCCAGTGGCCGCCGCAAGGTCGCGGGTCCCCGCGCCCGGCTGTGCTCTGCATTGACCTTGCCCCACACTGGCCCCAGCCGCTTCCCTAGGGCCGCCTCTCCGTGCTCGCCCAGCAGCCACAGCTGCACCAGGTCGCTGGAGCCCGCCGAGACCGGTGACCACACGGATCGTGTACATGCCCAGCTTGCCCGGACTGGGAGGGAACCTGGGGAAATGAAGCAATTAAGAGGATATGAGGCCCAGGCCCCGGGAAGCCACTCTTAGACAAGTGTCTGTTGTGTTGGGTCCCAGGCTGCCCACAGGTTCCTCTCCACTCAGATGCACCTGCCCCTGGGTTTCTCACAGCAGCTCCGGCGTGTGCACCGCACACTTATTCACTTGGCAAACACTCCCTGGCCAGTTCCATGCCCAACCAGGACTGAACACACCGGCCTCCAGACGATGACAGATAAACACTAGCCATCACCTCCACCAAATTTTGGTGAATAAATGACTAAAAGAGCAACAAGCAATAGAGATGAGGGAGGTGGGATGGTTTGAAGTGTGGGAGTGTTTTCAGTGAAAAGTGAGTAAACCATTTTGGCAAGGATGCAGGGCTCTCAGTTGAGGACAAGTATGAGATAATGCTGGACAGACGAAGCAGAGAAGTCTGCTGTCCACACTGGGGAGCCAAGAGGGGGAGTTTGGAATTCCTCATCAGTTCCAGTCATGAAGCTCCCACTGGGCTTTCCTGAAACGGGCTCACTGGGGCCAGCACCCCAGGCTGAGCACCTATAATGGGCCCTATCGGCATGCTCCCTTCAGGACCAATTCTGCCCACCCTACTCGCAATCTTTTGCTCTCCTCATCCTCTTTAGGGACAACTGCTGTACCAGGCACGAATCCTCCTAGATTCCTTCTTTGGATGTTCATTTCTATCCACCCCTTCCCAGGCACCCCTGCTCGCCAGTCAGCTTCCTCTTTCCTGGACCTTCTGTTCTATTGTGAGCAAAGGCCTTGAATCCACAGCTTTTTGCTTAAACCCTGCTTCCATCTCCTCATGTCGAAATAGTTAATCAAAATAGTTGGTTCAAGTGGGAATCAAAGAGTATACAGACATACCTTAAACTTTTTGTTTTAAAGTGAAACCATAAATGTATAGCCCCTCATGAATGTTTTTATCTAGGATGGAAAGTTTTTGAGTGTGGGTCCATAATAAGAGCTTCTCTAGGTCTTTCTTGCATAAACCACACCCAAATAAATTGACGTTTATTTAAAATGGAGCTAAATCCTAAAGGTTCTTGTGGGAAAAAAATGAAAGGCAATATCTCTCCAGATCTTTATAGTTTTCCCCAAACCTTTCACAGTTGTCTTCCTACTCCTAATCATTAACTTGACAGTGACTTTTTAATGATTCTTATTTATAGAGTCATAAAGTATTCAACTTGGTTTTAATAAGAAGAATACCTTTATGTATACTCATTCCATCAGTTTGTCTGAAAATTTCATAATTACAATAACAAATACACCTGACATAAACAGTTTGGGAAGCTTACACAACTAGTCTTGGTAAACATAAAGCTCAACTGGTGGGCACTGAAGTGCCGGGCGTGTCAGGAATTAGCCTACTAGCTATGTGCGCTTGGCAAACTGTGGGCATGTCAGTCTCTTTTGGAGGGGATGGACAGCGTTGGTTACCTGATCATTTGGTTAAGTTTAGGTGATTTAGAAACTTCTATTGTCAAATCCAGTTTTTCTCTGATGCTGCCCTGTCCACGGCAGCTACCTCTCCCAATACTCAAGAATCTGGGGACCATGAGTGGTCACAATGCTCTCTGCTCCCACAGCCACGTGCACAGAGTTGTGTCGCTGCTGTCCCTCAGTGACTCCCTTCTGAAGTTCACGCTGTTCACCAATAAAACCCTCTTTCCTTCTTCCTCAAAATTACAAGCACTCTCCTTTCCTCCCCACTGACTCTAACACCTAAGAAACTTCACCTCCACTCTGTGAAGTGTGGGAGTGGTTTCAGTGAACAGTGAATAAACCACTTTGGCAAGGATGCAGGGCTTTCAGTTGAGGACAAGTATGAGATAATGCCATTGTTGTTAATAGCCTCAACTTGTATTCAGAGAAGACCCTTCTTACACTTTGGCAACATGTTCCCTCCACTGACTGAGCCTCCAAATCCCTACTTTTCACATTTCAGTTGCTAATCCAATCACGACTTAGACGTCATTTATTATCACTTAAAACTCACTGGCAGTATATTATACCTATGGTGGTTTAATTCCTCAGCCCACGAACCATTCTCCCTTTCCTGAAGATTGTGACTGGAGAGAGGAGAGAGAGGAGCAACTGTGAGCTCCTGAGCATTTCCAGCCCCTTGCTTCAGCCCCTGGGAGACCTAGCTCAGTTCTTCTCTTTGGGTTCTGTGAGATATCAAGTGTCCTTCCAAGAAATCCCCCTTGATGGCTTAAGTTAGTTTGAAGTGGGTCTCTAGGGTGAAAGAAATCCTGTCAGGAGTAAGTCCAAGTTACAGATGCATAGAAATAAATTATGACACCAAGTAGTGACGAGTCTCAAGAGCTGAGTCTCAGTGAACTTGTGTTCCTTCTCTAATCACCTCCCCATTGTGTATGTGGACACCCCTTCCTGCTGAGTAGTGGTTTGTTTACTTAATGATTTCTTGTCCTGAGTCCACAATTTTCCAATCCTTCTTGCTTAGTAGTATAATCTTATTTCAATATTTAAGATTGCTTATTTTATAACTTCCATCTCAAAGTCCCTTCAAAGCTCATCTCCTTGCCTCCACCTACTTCTAAACTATGCTCCCCCCACCTATCTAATTAAACATCCTAATTCAGGCTACACCTCTTTTTGGACCTAGAGGCTTAGAGTAAATGAGAGGGCTGATCTGCTTTTCATACACTTTCCCTTTTCTCTCTCTTTGTATTTCATACTCTCACACATCCTCTATGAAGGAAGCTAAGACAGAATGAAGAAATTCCACTAAGTAACTCATCAAAGGTATCTCTGCCATCCACTACTGGTTACCTGTGTGGATATGACGGTTCATATAAGTAATGTTTGGTTCTTGGAACAGCGTTCAGTTTCCTGCCTGTCCTTTCTATCAAAAGCACTCCTCCTAGAGCAGGAGCCATATTTCATCGGTGTAAAATCCCAACACCATTTTCAGGCTGGATGTCTGTTATGAGAGGTTCGGGGATTCGATCGGAGACGTAAAAGACACTTTCCACTCCAAACAAATGGACTGAAGGTATATTTTATTATATAGAGGATAGTAAAGGCGACAGTCTGCAAACTGATCCAAATAGGTCAAATATTAAGAGGGAAAAAACATCAGCCCGACTGGAAAGGGAAAACACCCACATCGGCTGAAGAGAAATGACACAAATCAACTGGAGAGAGAAACACCAGGTTGACCGAAAAGAGAACACATCAAATCACTTACTACACATCAAATCAATTACTTCACATCAAATCAGTTACTCACAACATCCACGCTCCACTGCCGGGAGAGTCCTGTCAATAGACGCGGCTGGGCAAGGATCACACGTCCTGGGCAAGGCGTCCCTTCCACAGGTGGAACTCTCATCAGGTCTCAGTTTCCAGTAGTTTTTATACCATCAATAATTTTCAGAGTAAGCAATTACAGAGTTTGCAGAGCAAGCATTTAGTGTTTCCATGCACAAATGGTTATCAGTGGCGTACGTGCACTGAGCCCCCTGGCTAACGTCCCAGCCCAGTAGTTGTGTACGTGCATTGTTCTCTTTGGTTATCGTCCTAGCCCAGCACAGATGGCCAGTCCATCCCATGCTACGACGCTCCAAGAGCCTTGAAATGTTACAACTTGCAACTCTCTCCGTGGGAGAAAGGCCAGTTCCCGGGAAAAGGCCAGTTCCCACCACACAGAAAGCAGCTTTGTATTTCTTTTTGTGCTGGTGGCTGTAGGTCAATGGAGCGGCCAAACATGGCTGTACTCATGTCAAGACAATGTCCCACTGTTTGGCCTGGAAATACTGTAGTCCCATGACTTCTGTCCCTCTGCTAGCCTCCATGCCCCTCCATGTGGAGCCACCGGAATCACTGATACCCTCCTCTGTACCCTGTAAGGGCTACGGAGAAGCAGGGTGAGTTGAAAATGGCTCCCATGTACCTCCAAGACAAAATACATTATTTTCTTAGGTTATTAAGTTCTTTCAGGCCTTCTTGGAACTCTTTACAGGTGTCTCATTCCAAAATCTCTGGTGACATATGTGGAAGATAAACAAACAAACACATAGACGCAGAGAACAGATTGGTGGTTGCTAGAGGGGACAGGGATGGGGTGAGGGCAAAAGGGGTAAAGGGGTACATATGCATAGTGATGGATGGAAACCAGACTTTTGCTGATGAACATGATGCAGGCTATACAGAAGCCGAAATATAATGATGTACACCTGAAACTTACACAGTGTTATAAATCAATGTGAACCCAATCAAATAAGATAAAAATCTCCACTGAGATTCGTTCAAAAGTCTCCAGACCAACAGCAAACATGAGTTTCTATATTAAAGTATGCCCCCAAATTCAGAAAACAAATAGCTCTCTCTTCTTCCCCATAATGGAGGAAGAGGACTAAAAAGGACAATGCTCCGTACTCCTAGGGCATCAGAACTCTTTTATAATAACTTTTATTTTGCTATTATACACTCCAGGGATGGCCCTAGGAGATTCATATTCTGCCAGTTTTCCTGCATCAGCCAAGGACCCAATAGAAGACAGATGACACACTTAAATTAGGATAATTAGAGGATAATTTATTTACACTGGGACAACGTATAAAGGGCTGGATAGGGTGTGAGAAACTACAAAGGGATAGTGCTGAGGGTAGCAGTCCTGTAGCTGCCACCTGTATAGGCCCAAGAGAAAATGAGAGGGAGAGGTTACTAGAACCTAGAAAAAGAAAGTTATCTAGAGAAGGCTTCCTTGAAGGGAAGAGTGCTCTTTTGTCAAGTCACACAGCCTGAAATGAACTTTTAGGGAGGGATTTAGGGGAATAAACACCCTGACCTCACTCTCCTCCTTCCCTATATCCCTCTGCTGAGGCTCCCCATTAGGCACACTCAACTGGAAACCAGAGAGTATGAGAGCCCATTAATATAATCCATCAGATCATCCTCCCAGGGAAGAGAGAAGAGTGCATAAGAGTAGAAAATGGATCTGGAGAGACAAGAAGAATTTATCCAGAACATTGCCTTTATGGTAGACATCCTCAACCTTTATGAGAGCCTCTCTTGCATCCCCCACCTCAGCTTTAGAGAGAAAAGAACCCTGCCCCTCTCTCATATTGGTAAAAGGGAAGAAAATAGTTCTCTTCAAAACACTAAACTTCAGGGTGGAGATGGGCAAAATGGGTGAAGGTTGTCAAAAGGTACAAACTTCCAGTTACAAAATAAATGTCATAGGGATATAGTGTACAGCATAGTAACTATAGTTAATAATACTGTATTGTATATTTGAGAGTTGCTAACAGAGTAGATCTTAAAAGTTCTCATCACAAGGAAAAATACTGGTAACTATATGTGGTGATGGATGTTAACTGGACTTGTTGTGGTGATCATTTTGCAATATATACAAATATCAAATCATTGTGTTGTACACCTGAAACTAATATGATGTTATATGTCAATTATATCTCAATTAAAAAACCTCACTAAATTCCACAGAACACTGGTGACCTGTTTTATCTGTTCTCTGTTTATATTGATCGAAATGTGATGGTTATAATAGAACTAGTTTTGAACTGGCACCTTCAGTAAGCTCTGCGTGGGGTGGAAAAATTGAGATGAAGTGGGGGCTAGTGAGAGTCCCCCATTCTAGGATAGGAAGTAGGCAGTGAAAAAGCTATTGATTAAGCAATCACCGATTGTCTTCTGGGGCTCATATCATATGACCACTAAGGGCAAGGCATTAGGAGATTCAACAGCCAACTCTAACAATTTCAGTTTTTGACTCTAAGATACAGCAGAAGAGACAGATGTAAGCTCAAGTTTGCTCAGCTGAAAGAAGACAGAGAAAAGCAGCATATTTATGTAACTCTGTTATGGCAAACTTTTTTTTGTTACAATCAGTGATTTGAGATCCCTGGTGCCAAATCAAGAAATTAATTGTGAGTTTTAATGAATAGTGGCACCTAAATCATCTGCAGCACCTGGTTTCTAACAGTAAAGTTGGTATAATAACGGGGAAAATGGAGAATCCTGGCAACTGAAGAGGATGTCTGGGAGGAACAAGAGATTTTAGGGAGCTCTCCCCCCACACTTCACCACTCCACCAAATACTATCTCCATATGTGCCCCCTAGTTATGACCAAAGATATTACAATATTCCATTGTAAAGTGGTTTCCACCATTAATATGAGAATCCAGCATATGAGGAAAGGATGGTAATATTTAAGGACTGGATTTCCATGCTGCCCTTCATTCCTCATTTATGCCCTTGAGGTCAAGGCAATAAAGCAAAGAGTTCAGCAGAGATGTGTGGAGCTTTCAGGCTTGCTGCAAAGAAACTTAAACTCCACGTGGCTCAGTTCTGGCCATTAAGTCTCTGATGATGACCCATATGCTAAATAGCACACTAAATTTCCATGTGAATTTCTTTCTCAGACACAGGAATCGTAGGGAAGACAGTTAAAGATATAGGGATACAGCTAAAGATAGATAAATAGGTAGGTAGGTAGGTAGATAGGTAGATAGATAGATAGATAGATGATAGAGAGATGATAGATAGATGATAGATATCTATGTCTATAGATATAGATCTATATGGAGCTATAGATCTATAGATATCTATATCTATGCCTATATCTTTATCTATCTAGAGAGAGAGAAAGATAGGAAGAATATAGAATTTTTTTCTCTACAACATAAGAACATGAACATGGCTGCCAAGAGATCACCATGGTACTATAACTTCAGCAAATGTCCTCTCTAGGAACAAAAACTACCAATTATTTGCATCCATTATCTCAAATTAGAAAATGTGAATCAAAATAACGATATTAAACTTGTCAGGGTGACTTTGGGAATCCTCATCCCATCCTTATCGCTGCAAAACTTTTAGGCAATGGGAAAAATCCTCCAAATCAAAATAGGATTAAATCATATTCAAACAAGGCCATTGCTTTGAGTTGGACCTAAGAATTTGAGATCACCTCAAGGGAAGAAACTCAGAGTGTGAGATGATGGAGGAAGACTGGTGTAGTGGTTAAGAGCACAGGCTTTTGAGCCAGACAGACTTGAGTCCAATTCTGGACCTGCCTCTAACTTGCTGTGTGACCCATGACACATTACTGAACTTCTCAGAGTCTCTGACCTCATCTATAAAATGAAAATAATAATACCTACATCATAGAACTATTTGAGGATTAAAAAGGTTACTACGCAAACTGTTCTTAACAGAGTATCTAACACTTAATAAAGTTCAACAAATGGTAGATATCATCATTATGCACAAGGAAACCTCAAGACTCAAAGAGAAAGCAGAGCTTGTGACTAAAGCTGAAGGAGACCGATATGGGGCACAGGATGGACCACCTTGAAGTCATCAGTTGTAATGGTTATCGTGTTGCAGCTTTCTGAAGGGGTAGATCTGAAAGTGAAACCATATTGGTGGCGGGAATTTTCTATACAATTTAGGTTAGTTGTAGGGTCATATTTTCCATGGCTTCCAGATGTCTATCAATTTGTCCAACTTCTTGTAGGACCCAGAGATGCCTCCCTAAGATTTGAGAAGACCAAAATTAATAAAGATGTACAGTTAAACCAAAATACACCTGGGGCTTATCACAGCTAGAGAGATCAGAGAAAAGCTTTTACGGTCTATGCCCATCGCCTTCGCATCTAAAATCGATTAGTCAAAGATTCAAGAATGCAGACAACAAAGAAATAAATCAGTCTCTAACTATAAACTCCACTTAGAAAACATCTGGAAGGATTTTCAGGTTTAACTCTAAATGATTGCATGACATTTGCTTTAGTTACTGGTATTGTTAATGGGCTTCACGCTGAACTGAGACAGGCTATTTTAAAACATCATTTTAGCAGAATACCCCTCTCTCTGAGATCCGTGCCTTAGCACAACGCCATAAAGATGGACAGGCTGAGAATGCTAAAGAATCTAAGCAGTGCAAGCTCATGGCTCTCCAACTGAAACAACTCTGGGGAAATCAACCCAAGGCCTTGGAGCCACCCTTGACTTCCCTGCAACCTTGGAGTAGACTGGGACACCTGTAAATATTGCTAGGAAAGGGATATTGAGTTAAAGGTGGTCCAAAAAGAAAAAGAATCCAACAGATGTCAAAGTGTAAATGACTGCCCTCTGAGGAATCTGCTCCTGTCTCCCTCAGATACTCTTAAACACACTGGGTGAAATAATCCCAGTCGGTGGGCACCCTACCACCTTTCCAATAGACACCAGGACCACCTTCTCCACCCTTAACACCTCACAATTCCCCACCATACTCCCTCCCTCAGTAGTGGAGTTAGATAGCTTACTACATGATTTGCCTCACCTCTAAGCCCTATTTGGTATCTCTTGGACCCCACGATGCCTGACGTAGCTTTTTGTTAATTTCCACAACCCTGATAATCTGTTAGGCACAGATTTACTTTCTAACTGGAATGCTAATATTTTATGCGTGCCCAAAGGACTAACCCTTGAAGTCGTGGACCTCCTCCCCCACTCACCCTTGTCCTCTAACAGCTCTGATAGATCGCCTCCATTTCCTCGCTGCCCTCACACTTCCCTAAGCCCTCAACAACCCTCATTCAGAACATGTGCACTCACATTCCTGAGTCCCTTTCAGCTACAAGATCAACAGATATAGGACATATTGGGAAAGCAGAGCCCTTAAAAGTGGAAATAGACCCCACCATGCCCCTCCCTGAACTACCCCAGTATCTTTTAAAACCTGAAGCAGTTGAAGGTCTCAGACCTATTATTCCAGGACTCCTTGAGGAGGGCTCCTCATCTCGATTTGCAGCTCCTGTAGCATCTTTATTTTCTGTGTAAAAAACCTAAGAGCCTACATTCTGCTAAAGACACTGTTAAAAAGAATGAAAAGACAAGCCACAGACTGGGAGAAAATATTTGCAAAACACATATATTATAAGAGACTTGTATCCAAAATATACAAAGAACTCTTAAAACTCAATAATAAGAAAACAAACAACTCAACTTTAAAAAATGGGCAAAGGGGCCGGCCCCGTGGCTTAGCGGTTAAGTGCGCGCGCTCCGCTGCTGGCGGCCCGGGTTCGGATCCCGGGATCGCACCGACGCGCCGCTTCTCCGGCCATGCTGAGGCCGCGTCCCACATACAGCAACTAGAAGGATGTGCAGCTATGACAGACAACTATCTACTGGGGCGTTGGGGGAAAAATAAATAAATAAAATCTTTAAAAAATGGGCAAAAATAGACAAATACTATATGATTCCATTTATCTGAAGTACCTAGAGGAGTCAGATTCATAGAGACAGAAGTAGAATGGCAGTTGCCAGAGGCTGGGGTGGTGGGTGGCCAGTAGTAGGGGAATAGGGATGTCTTGTTTAATGAGTATAGAGTTTCTTCCAGTTTCGCAAGATGAAGAGAGTTCTGGAGATGGATGGTGGTGATGGTCGCACAACAATGTGAATGTACTTAACGCTACTGAACCGTACACTGAAAACATGGTTAAGATGGTAAATTTTATATTATGTATATTTTACCACAATTAACAGTAAAAATTTAGACAGAAAAGACAAATTCTGTATGATTTTACTTATATGTGGAATCTAAAAAACAAAACAAACAAAAAAACAAAATAAAACAGAAACAGATTCATAGATACAGAGAACAAACTGGTGATCCCCAGAGGAGGGTGGGGGGGATGGGCAAAATAGGTGAAGGGGATTAAGAGGTACAAACTTCTAGTCATAAAATAAATGTCACAGAGATGTAAGGTACAGCATAGGGAATATAGTCAATAATATTCAAATAACTTTGTGTGGTGACAGATGGTAACTAGACATATCTTGGTGATCATTTCATAATGTATAAAAATATTGAATAATTATGTTGTGCACCTGAAACTAATATAATATTGTATGTCAATTATACTTCAACAGAAATAAATAAATAAATAAAAATTTTAAAATGGGCAAAGATCTGAAGAGACACCTCATCAAAGAAGATGTACAGATGGCAAATAAGCATATGAAGAGATGCTCAATATCATATGTCACTAGGAGACTGAAAATTAAAACAATGAGGTACCACTACATACCTATTGGGATGGCTAAAATCCAAAAAGCTGACAATATTAAATGTTGACAGGATGTGGACCAACAAGAACACTCACTCATTGCTGGTGAGAAGGCAAAATGGTACGGCCACTTTGGAAGACAGTTTGACAGTTTCCTACAAAGCTAAATATAGTTTCACCATATGATCCAGAAACTGCACCCCTGGTATTTCTGCAATTACGTCAACAGAAAAACCTGCACACAAATGTCTATAGCAATTTTATTCATAATTGTCAAAAAATGGAAGTAACCAAGATGTCCTTCAATAGGTGAATGGATAAACAAACTGTGGTACATCCATACAATGGAATATTATTCAGCGATAAAACGAAATGAGCTATCAAGCCATAAAAAGACAGAAAGGAACCTTAAATGCATATTGTCAAGTAAAGAAGCCAGTCTAAAAAGGCAACATACTGTGTGATTCCAACCACTGACATTCGGAAAAGGCAAAAACCATAGAGACAGGAAAAAGATCAGTGGTTGCCAAGGAGGTTAGTGGGGGAGGTGGAGAGGGATGAACAGGTGGAGCACAGGGAGTTTTAGGGCAATGAAATTAACCTGTATGATACTGGAATGGTAGATACAAGTCATTATGCATTTGTCAAAACATCTAAAACTGTACAACACATGGTGAATTTAATGTAAACTATGGACTTTAGTTAAGAATGATATATCAATATCAATTCATTGATTGTAACAAATGTACAACATTGATGTAAGATGCATTACTTATTATTATTAATGTACAAAATTAATAGGAAAACTGTACGCAAGTAGGGGCAGGGGTATGTGGGAAATCTCTGTACTATCCACTTAATTTTTCTGTAAATCTAATACTGTTCTAAAAAAAAGTCTATTCATTTTTGCAAAAGCCTAGTGGGGGTTGGAGCCCACCCGGTGGCATAGTGGTTAAATTTGCGTGCACTGCTTCGGCAGCCCAGGGTTTGCAGGTTTGGATCCCAGGCACAGACCTACACACCGCTTGTCAAGCCATGCTGTGGTGGGCGTCCCACATATAATGTAGAGGAAAATGGGCACGGATGTTAGCTCAGGGCTAATCTTCCTCACACACACACACAAAAAGCTTAGTGGGAAAGATATTGATTAGTCCAAGACCTGTGGGCCATAAACGAACTAATAAAGCCTAGATTCCCTTTAGTTTCAAACTCTCATATCATCCTTGCTTTAATACCTCCTGATACCAATTACTACACTGTTACTGACTTTTGTTTCCACCTTCTTCAGTATATCCTTCCACTCTGACCCCCAACGCCTATCTGCCCTCACCTGGGAAAATCAACAATACACTTGGACTGCTATGCCCCAGGGGTTTACAGCCTATTTTCCCCCAAACATTAAATGCAAATTTAAAGAATTTGGTTTCCCTTGTAATTGAACCCTCATTCAATATGTAGGTGACCTCCTTATTTGCCCCAGTGCATTTGATAACTCATTGACAGATATCCGATACCTATTAGAAGGTCTGGCTCAAAAGGGACAGGTTTCAAGAGACAAAATACAATTTTGTTGTCCTCAGTTTAATTATCTAGGACATGACATTTCCCAGGAGGGAAAAACTTAGTCCCAAGATGCATCAAGACTGTCCTCAATTACCCTTTATCTAAAACAATGTGACAACTCCTGGACTTTCTGAGACTGATTGGCTATTGCAGAATGTGGATTCCTAATTTCTCTGCTATAGCATCCCCCTTTATAGAATATGACTAAAGAAATAGCATCTGAACCCCTACAATGGGACTCATCCTCTATAACGGCATTAGATCCTTAAAAACTTCCCTTTCCTCTGCCCCTGTCTTGGGACTCCCAAACTATTCCTTTCCCTTTTCTCTATACATTCATGAGAGAGAAAGACATACTTTAGATGTTCCATCTCAAAAACTAACAAGAACCAGAGGTCCATTGGATATTTTAGCCTCAAGCCTTCCCTCCTTGCTTGAGCAACAGCAAAATTGGTTCAAGCCACAACTGATATTGTGCTAGGTCATACTTTGAATACTTACATGCTCCATGCCATCCAAACCCTTCTCCTGACTGAAAACACCCAACATTTTTCAACCTCTTGCCTTACCTCTTACAAGATCCTTTTGTTTTCTCCTTCTTACATAATTATCTGCCATCGTCAAAATCTTAATCCTGCTACGCTTCTTCCTCTCCCGACTGAAGAACAACCACATGACCATATCGTGGCCAACATTTAACTCTTTATTCCTTCCCCATCCTGATCTTGCTGAAGTTCTTCTTGTAGATCCAGATCTCACCCTCCTTCTGGATGGTTCATACCTCCACACCTCAGAAGATTTCCAGGCAGAATATGCCATTACAGATTTCCACAACCCCATGGAATATGAGCTTCTACTCAGTGCAAAATCAGCTCAGATAGAAGAATCTGTGAATCTCACAAGTGCCTGCATTTTAGCTAAGGATAAGAGGGTGAATGTCCACATAGAGAGTAGATATGGTTTCAGGGTATTACATGACTTTGATATGTTATGGAAAGCCAAGAGATTTATGACTACAGCTGGAACACCAATTAAAATAAGAAATAGGTGGCTGACCTCCTAGAGGCTTTATTCTTACCACAAGAGGTGCCTTACTCAAAATAGAAGCTCATATGGGCACCAAGACCCCTGAGGCAAAGGGAAACTCATTAGCTGATAAATATGCTAAGCCAGCAGTTTATAAATCTGTCTCAATCCTACCACAATCAGACAAGATATTAAATATGGTAGACTTACCACTTGATCCTGTAATTGAGGAAATCAAAATACCTCACTTCTAGGCCCCTGAAGATGAAAAAGCCAATTGGAAACTAGGTGGATGTTTTATCCATTCCAGTAGACTTTGGAGATACCCAGAAGGTCACTTGGTCTCTCCTCAGTCACTCTTCTGACATTCGGTCTTCACAAGGTTACTCATCATGGGAAAGAAAAACTAAATTAATTCCCCCACCATCACTGGTAGGGAAACTTCCCGCCTTACCTGAGACAAGTGGTATCTTCTTGTCCCGGCTGCCAAAAACATAATCCTGGCAAAGCTGTAAAGATGGGACAAGGAAGAGAGTCACCTCCAGCAGGACTCTGTCTCCATTGGCAATTACCTTATATTCAACTCCCTAAATCTTATGGATATGAATATGCCCTGACCTTATTTGCATGTTCTCTCATTGGCTAGAAGCTTTCCCAGGTAAGAGGGCAACCACTACTACTGGTGCTAAATCTCTGTTAGAACAAATTTTCCATCCTGGGGAATTCCACTTGCTCTCTCAAGTGACCAGGGAACCCATTTCACCAGTAAAGTCATTCAAAAAGATTCAACAAGTCCTTCCTCTGTTCCCAAAATTACATTGTCCTTATCATCCCCAGTCATCTGGAATGACTGAGCAAGCAGACAATTAAAACTAAAATTTGCAAAACTCTCAGAGGAACTCAATCTTCCATGGCCCAAAGTCTTGCCCTTGGCCCTGTCTTCCCCTACTAGACCACAGCAACCTTATGAAATAATTACTGGCAGAACTATGAGAATTCCATACTCAACAGTCTTCCCCTACTAGACCACAGCAACCTTATGAAATAATTACTGGCAGAACTATGAGAATTCCATACTCAACACAGGCAATATAAGACTCCAATTGAGTTAATTCAGGCATTCTTAAATGTTGCGAGGGTCTGACTAACTCTACCCACATTTACCAATAGGTTAAGGCTGCTTTTCCTCCAGTCCTTCCACCTAAGGCACTCCACAACCTAGAAATCAGAGATTAGTTCTCTGGAAATGATATCACTGAAAAACTAACCTTGCATGCCATCAGAAGGGCCTCTATACTATTCTCCTTACCACTAACACTGTAGCCAAACTTCAGGAGATGCAACCCGGGATGCACATCTCACAACTAAAAAATTGCAAGAGCTACTTTTAATGACAATCTACTACAGCTGGCGATCTTAAACAGGCTTTCTCAAGATCTCCCAGAAGCAGATGACCTCATGAAGTAGACAACTTTCCCAAAAGCTTTGGATCAAGCAGATGAGACCACGAGGTGGTCAACTTCTGCCTAAGATGTTGGAACAAGTTCCCCACCCACCCCACCCCACCTCTGCCATGATTTTCTTGTCTGTTTCCTATCCTTACCCTTATTGTCCTTCTCTGCTACATTCTTCTTCTCTATCCCCTCCAACATCATCTTTGCTATCCACTGAATTATCCCCATCGCAACCACAGTTTTCCATGATGATTCTCTACCTGTGTTATCTTCTCACTCGCCCCCTCACTCAAGCAATTCCCTCTCTGATAATTTCTCCATTCTTCCAAAGACCCCAAAACACATGGCATTCTTTCACCCAATTCATAACTCAAACCCATAACCTTACCTCCAGCTGCTGGCTGTGCACTCCTTTCCCATTAAAGTCATCCAGCTTTCTAAAAATACCCATTCTCTTGCAAACAACACTGTAGACACAGTCTTCCACCCTCACATTCATGATCACATTCATAAAATGCAAGAGGGCCCTGATTTTTAAAAAAATATCCTTGTCTTTTTAGTTCATGGACACCTTTGTTTCTCTCACATTTTTACTAATGGTCTCTTTGTAGGGTGGAATTTACTGCTCAATCAGCTGTGAAGCCCTAACATCTCTGCCTTTTTCAATGTTACCCAACCACCTGAGATCCAGTTTTTCCTCAAAGAGTGGCAAACCTCCTCGCCCTATTCATAAACTCACTTACAATTGCATGCTTTCTACTTCAAAATCCACATCCCCAGACCCATCCATGAAACTAACAGAACCCCAACCTGCCTCTCCAGAAGTCAAAGAGACTAGAGAATTATTCAATAATTATTTTTACTTACTCCAATAATACTTTGTCTGTGGAAACCAGGCTTATTTGTATCTACCTGCTAATGCACTAGATCCTGCTATCTAGCTAATCTTATTAGCTGTTAGCAAATCTTTAACCGGACTGGCCTTTTCTTTCATCTTAATCTTTCTGTTACCTCTGACTCAGGCTTTTCAGCTCCCAAGCAACCTAAGCAATTTACAAGAACCACAGTGTGTTGCAGTCAAAGGCTCTGGCATATGATTCCAACTTCTAAAGGAAACTATGATTCTCCCTTTCTACCTTGTTCAGAAGAGGCCGTGAAACACAAAGCCAGATGTCTAGGAGTAAACCTAGAGGACTTAACCACCTCTATGATGGACCATACATGGCCTGCCCAGAACTGCAACCATGTGGGTCACTCAGGAAATTCCTGAAACTCCCATATTTTCATACTTTGCTCCAGGAGGTAACCAAGACTGTGGACAATCTCATCAAAACCACCACACCATCACCAGAAAACTAAAGAAACTCCAATAAATGGTCCTTCACAGCCATCTGGCATTGGACATGATTCCGGCTTCTCAAGGAGGTACTTGCAATGGTCAGTAGTGGCTGCTGTACGTATGTTCCCCCAAGCCTCTCTGATATCTATTCTGTCACCAAAAATACTCAGATAGCAAACTGAGAAATTCATCAGATCACCACTGCTGTTCTCACTCCACCGCCTAGGGACACTTCGGCATCAATGTCCTGGGACTCTCTTGATTGGCTCCCTGCATGCATTAAGTCCTGGTTTTACTCCCTTAATCAATCTTTAATAATTATTTTTATTTGTTATTTTTCTAGTCATTTCTCTTATTAAGTGCCTGACTTCTAAGACCCTCCAACCGCTGTCAGTCTGACAACATGCTCAACAGATTGCTCAACTAATTTTGCTGGAACACCAACAAGAGTCCTCAGGAGGTTATTACTTAGACCCTACCTTTCCTCATTCAAGAGGTTTATTATCGCCTCTGAGTTGTTCAGCAACAAATGACATTCACTTATCTTTAACAAAATAGTGTACTGGCAATATTGAATTTCACCCAATCACTGTGATCCTTGAAAACAGGGATGATTAAAGAAATCTCCCTCAGTGTTCTAGGTTTACTGCAAAGATGCACCCGTCCGCATGTGATTTAGATAAAACTAATGGATAATCCCATTGCTTACCTAGAACAAAGCCAGACACAGAACCTCCAAATTCCCATTCTTTGTCTCATATATAATTATCTGAACCATTTGTCTTCACTTATCAATTGGAGCAAAATATCTACTGATTTGACCAAACTTATCACCTCCCCACAGGACCTGGAACTTTGACTCATCCACAAAGGTAAACAAACATGGGGACACAGAACAACTCCTCCCAGCTAAGCTCAAGGAAAGATAGTCCCTGCTCCAAGGTTTGATCACACCCGCCACCTCTGGTTCTTCCTAGCTTGTTTACTTTTCCCTATTACAGAAAATTTCTGTCTGCTTGACCTTTGAGACACTTGCAGATCTTGTGGTGAAAGTGTTCTCTCCATTGCAATAGTCTTTTTGAATAAAATCTCTCCTTATTTAAGTCTGGATTTGTTTTTATTTAACAATGCTGTTGGCAAATGGGTCTTTTTCCTTAATTGTATTGGGCACTGGGCAATCCTTTCACTCTGAAGATCTATGTTGCTCAAATATTGGAAATTCTCCTTTTTAAAATTTTTTGAAGTATAATTTACACATATAAAAGTGTTATAAATGTACGACTTGGTGGCTTTCTCAAGCTGAACACACCCATGTAATCAACACCCAGATCAAAAACCAGAAAATAACCAGCATCCCAGAAGCCTCTCTCATGACCTTTCCAGTCACTACCCTCCTCCAAGGGGTAACCACTATTCTGACCTCTAGCACCACGGATAAGTTTTGCCTGTTTCGTACTTTATATAAATGAAGTCGCAGCATATGTGCCTTTTTGTGTCTGGCTCCTTTTGCTCAACGTTGTGTTTGCACAACGGTGGAGAAGACCTGAAGGGAATGGAAAATATCAACAAATTTTAGAAGATGGAAAGCAGATGGAGGGGTGTGGCTGATGAAGTGGGATAGAGGAAGCTGTTGACTAGAAAAGGTGAGGAGTAGTTTGTGTTTGGGGAGGAGCAGATCTTTCTTTCAGGTCCTTAGATAGGAGCAATTAGCAGTCTCTGCCTCAAACAGAAACACCTTAATATAGAGAGCTTTACTCTGGGGCAACACCACCTACACTTTCCCAAGTACTTTCCAGACAGTTTGCTCATTTCCAGTAGAGAAGAGCCCTTTGGGGTTTTTGCCTAGGAAGTGAACATCTGGCTGCTGGGTATTCTGTGAATGGGAGGAGGAGAAATCAACTCTCTTGAACACAGTGTTTAAGTTAACATCTAATTTTAGCCCCACTTCTCAATTCTCTTTCATCTTACTTTGTATCTGGAATTCATGACCCTATCTAAGGACCTGAAAGAAAGACCTGCTCCTCCCCAAACACAAACTACTCCTCACCTTTTCTAGTCAGCAGCTTCCTCTATCCCACTTCATCAGCCACACCCCTCCATCTGCTTTCCATCTTCTAAAATTTGTTGATATTTTCCATTCCCTTCAGGTCTTCTCCACTGCTTTTCACTCTGGGTCCTTTGTTATTCCTTCACAATCATTTTATAGCATCTTGGGAGGAAAAGGAGAAAAGGAGCACTCAATTCTTCATATTCAACCAGAAGACTTCCTTTGGTCAAGTAAATAGTTTGTTAGGTTGCTAATGGAAATCAACCACTTTCTAACATGCCATAAAGCTCTATTGTAAAGGGAAAGAAATAGAAAGAGTACTTTTGTGTACAAGGAACTAAACAAAGATGGAAGAGAATGTGTAGGAGAGGAGCTCCTGACGTGACAGCATGAGGAGCTCTGTGAGCCTGCTCTCCAGTGAGACTGTTGAAAAGTATTTTTAAAAAGCAACTATTTAAAATCTCTGCAAATGGTCCTAAGGGCGTACAGCAATGAAGAAACATTTATTCATGAAAATCTACCAAAACTCAGTTTTTTTAACAAAGTGAGAGTTTGCGTTACTTAAATCAAGATCTGCTCCCTCCCTTCCCCCTCCAGTGAGAAGGAAACTCATCTCAAGACTGGTAAGGCAAGAACACAGAGCTCCCTTTCCCCCAGGTCCCAGTCAGAGGGCTATTGCATTTGGTGCACTTTTCCAAAAACATGTCAGCATTTTTCATCGTGCTCCCAACTACCTGTTGCTGAGGGTAAGTTCCAGACAGTGCAGCTGAGAGGTGGGGGCGTTCTTCTTTCACTCAGCCCCTACTCATGGAACAGAGGCTCTACCTTGGGTGCAGAATGGTGAGAATATCTAACCTAATTTTACACCTTAAGGAATAAGAAGAAGAGCAAACTAAACCCAAACCTAGCAGAAGGAAAGAAATAATAAAGATTGGAGTGGAGATAAATGGAATAGAGAATAGAAAAACAATAGAAAGAATCAATGAAATCAAAAGTGGATACTTTGAACAGGTCAACAAGATTGGCAAAACTCACTAGACTGACTAAGAAAAAAGGAGAGAAAACACAAATAACTAAAATTGCAAATGAAGCTGCGAACATTACCACCAACTTTACAGGGAAAAAAAAGGATTATAAGAGAGTACTATGAATAATTTATATCAACAAGTTGGATAGCCTAGATGAAATGGACAAATTCCTGGAAACACACAAATTACCAAAGCTGACTCAGGAAGAAGTATAAAATCTGAACAGAATTATGACAAGAGATTGAATCTGTAATCAAAAATCTCCCAACACAGAAAAGTCCAGAACAAATGGCTTCCCTAGTGAATTCTACCAAACATTTAAAGAAAAATTAACATGAGCCCTTCTCAAATTCTCCAAAAAATAGAGGAAAACACTTCCTAACTCATTTTATGAGAGTAGTATTGCCCTGATACGAAAGCCAAGGACACTACAAGAAAACTACAGACCAATGTCCCTTATAAATATAGATGCAAAAGCCCTCAACAAAATGCTAACAATCTAAATCCAACAGCATAGTCAAAGAATTATACACCATGACCAAGTGGGATTTATCCCAGGAATGCAGGGTGGTTCAACATAAGAAAATCAACCAACGTGATATAACACATTCATAGAATGAAGGAAAAAAACATGATCATCTCAAATGATGCAGAAAAAACGTTTGACAAAATTCAACACCCATTTTTGAAAAAATCTCTCAGAAAACTAGGAATAGAAGAGAACTTCCTCAAAATGATAAAGGGCATCCATGAAATACCCACAGCTCATACTCAATGGTGAAAGATGAAAGCTTTCCCCTAAGACCAAGAATGAACAAGGATACCCACTTCTACCACTGCTATTCAGCATTGCACTGAACGTTCTAGCTAGAGCAATTAGGCAAGAAAAAGACATGAAAGGCATCCAAATTGGAAGGAAATAGTAAAACTATTTCAATTCACAGATGACATGATCTCATACATGGAAAGTCCCAAGAATCTAGAAAAAAAAAAGCTACTAAAGCTAATTAATTCAGCAAAGTTGTAGAGCACAAAATCAATAAACAGAAATCAGTTGTGTTCCTATATATCAGCAACGAAAAATCCAAAAATGAAATTAAGAAAACAATTATATTTACAATACCATCCAAAAGAATAAAATACCTTGGTATAGATTTAACCGAGAAGGTGATAGACTTGTTCACTGAAAACTACAAACATTACTGAAAGGAATTAAAGAGGACCTAAACAAATAGAAAGGCATCCAATGTTCATGGATTGGAAAAGTTAATATGTTAAGACAGCAGTACTATGCAAAGTTATCTACAGATTCAATGCAATTCCCACCAAAATTGCAGAAATGAAAAAGCCAATATTTAAACTCCTATTAAAATTAAAGAATTGCAAGGGAGCTTGAATAGACAAAGAAATATTGAAAAAGAAAAACAAATTCAGAAGACTCACATTTCCTGATTTCAAAATTTACTACAAAGCTCCAATAATCAAAACAGTGTGGTACTGGCATAAGGATAGATATATAGACCAATGAAATAGAAATAAACCCATACATCTGTGGCAATTTGATTTTTAACAAGCGTGCCAAGATCATTCAGTGAGGAAAGAATAATCTCTTCAATAAATGGTGCTGGGACAATTGGATATCCACATGCAAAAGATTGAAGTTGGACTCATCTCACACCATAGATAAAATTAACTTAAAATGGATAATGACCTAAATATAAGAGCTAAAACTATAAAACTGTTAGAAGAAAACATTGAAGTAAATCTTGGGGGCCGGCCCCGTCTCTTAGCAGTTAAGTGCACGCACTCCGCTACTGGCGGCCCGGGTTCGGATCCCGGGCGCACACCGACGC
This sequence comes from Diceros bicornis minor, assembly GCF_020826845.1. NCBI lineage: Eukaryota > Metazoa > Chordata > Mammalia > Perissodactyla > Rhinocerotidae > Diceros > Diceros bicornis. The sequence continues at coordinate 11,383,450 of NC_080757.1, forward strand.
ACCACTTGTCTGGCCATGCTGAGGCCGTGTCCCACATACAGCAACTAGCAGGATGTGCAACTACCACATACAACTATCTAGTGAGGCTTTGGGGAGAAAAAGGGGGAAAAAGGAGGATTGGCAATAGATGTTAGCTCAGGGCCGGTCTTCCTCACACACACACAAAAAAAGAAAGTGACAAGACAAACTACAGAATAGGAAAAAATATTTGCAAATCATGTATTTTGATATATTGTGGAATATATAAAGAATTCTTACAACTCAACAACAAAAGACAAACAATATAATTTTTTAAATGCACAAAGATTGAATAGACATATGTCCAAAGAACATATACAAATGGTCAACAAGCATATGAAAAATTGCTCAACATCATTAGTCATTAGAGAAATGCCAATCCAAACCACAACGAGGTACTTCAAACCTGCTAAACTGACTGTAATTTTTTTAAATGAAAAATAGTAAGTGTTGGCGAGAATGTAGAGACGTTGGAACCCTCATACATTGCTGGTTGGAATGTAAAATAGCACAGCTGCTGTGGAAAATAGTTTGGTGGTTCCTTAAAAAGTTAAACATATGATCCAGCAATTCTGCTCCTAGGTATACACTCAAAAGAATTGAAAACAGGCATTCAAACAAATACTTGTACACAAATGTTCATAGCAGCACTATTCACAACAGCCAAAAGGTAGAGACAAACCAAATGTACACCAACTGATAAATGGATAAACAAAATGTGGTATATCTATGCGATGGAATGTTATTCATCCATAAAAAGGGATGGAGTTCTGATACCTACTAAAACATGGATGAACCTGGAAAAAATTGTGAAAGAAGCTAGACACAAAAAGTCAGCTATTGTATGATTCCATTTATATGAAATATCCAGAGTAGGGAAGTCCATAGAGACAGAAAGCAGGTTGGTGGTGCCAGAGGCTGGGGGGGAGTGTGAGTGGGGAGGGACTGCTTAATGGGTACAGATTTTCTTTTGGAGTGATGAAAATGTTCTGGAACTAGATAGAAGTGGTGGTTACATAACATTGTGAATTTACTAAATGCCACTGAATTGTACACTGTACACTTTAAAATGGCTAATTTTATGTTACGTAAATTTTACCTCAATTAAAAAAAATTTTGTTAGAGAATAATGTGACAAACACCAATGTACTCACTACCCACGATAATCAACCGTTAACATTATTGCTTCAGATATATTTTTATATAAAATAAATAGAATATCACAGGGGAAAAAAATCATAGGAAGAAAAAGGATGACCCTCTGCCCTTCATCTCTTCACCTCCCCAATCTTGCTCCCTAGAAGCAACCACACTTAAAGTTTTTAGAATATTTCTTCTGATATTTATACCACATTTCTTAATAACATATTTATAGTTCTGTTTATTGAGCAGTCAATATTAGGAAATATTTACTGATTATTTGACTGACTCATCCCCTTTCACTTTTCCCAGCCTCCCATACGATTATATCTAAATTTTTGTTGCCAGTGTTCAGAGTTTACATTATTTTGACTATGTAAATGTTGCTCACTGCAGAGTCAAATAAAATAGAAGATTATATTTCCTTTCTTGCACAGCATCGTTTCCCTTGAAATTAACAGTGGCCTTGTTTTTTCTTTGCTTAATTTCCACGTACCCGTCCTTAACTTGTACATATGCTTCATCAGATCTATAAAATGCCTATCCATTTTATTATTTAATTATAAAATACACGAGATAATACATCAGTTACATTTTATCCTTTCTTGGATGCCTCTGTCCTCCTGCTCCAACCTGAACTGGCTGGTCTTCACATCTGCTGAACAGTTATTATTCTGGAATTTGCCTTTACTGTACTATGTTGGATCCTCCTTTCACTAAATCCAAAGTTTTTCTCTTCTTGGGTTTTTCCTTATTTTGCTCCAGTAGCTTTCTTATGGATATGCCTCCCTGTGCATCTTAAAATGTCCCTAGTCCGTCCTCACATTTAACAGTTTGGTGTAAGTATAGGCATTGCTTTATTGTCTATGGCTTCCAACAGTGCTATTGAAATGTCCAATGCCTTTCCAAATCCAATTTATTTTATTGTAATCTGCTTTTTGTCAATGAAGGCTTTCAGAATGTTCTCTTTCTCTCTGGTGTACTGAAATTTCACAATGTTGTGCCCGAAAACAGTCATTGATTGAAGAATGGTCATGTAATATATGTGGTCTAATCTGGGTGATTCTCAGGATCCTTGCTTAGAATGCTGGGCTCTCCCTTTCTAGATAGCATGGGGTTCAGATGTGAAGCCTGGAGCAGGTGCAACCATTTTGCTACCATGATAGAAGCCAGCCTGAGCAGGAAGCTGACCTAGTGTAAGACAGAGCAGAGAGAGAGAAACTGCAACTTTGAAAACATTGAATCAACTTATGCTAAAGCCTGCCATGTCTATTGAATTTCATTGTATAAACTAATAAACCCCCTTTATTGTTTAAGCCAGTTTAATATGGGTTCGTTTTTTGTTGATGATGATGATGTTACTACTGGCAACTAAACATGTCCTTACTACTATAGATTTTTTCCTGAAACATTTGGTAATTCTCGGCAGTCAGTTTGTATTTACAAAAGCAGAGGAACACTAGAAGGAGCTCTCGATGCTTCAGCAGACTTGTTGACCAGCAGATTGCTTAAACCTGGCAAACCGACCACACATGTTACATCCTGACACTCTCACCAAGTGACAGCAAGGGAATAAAAAGCATAACTCAGCAGGGAGAAAGAGAACAAGAGAGACAACCTCAAAATAAGAGATTTCAACATGTTTTTGAAAGATTGAAAGCAGGTGGAGAAATGGATTCCAACTTTACATTGTAGACACTATAACTTAAGGTACATTAAGGGGTAATAACAACAAGTGCTATGCTGAATAGCCCCCAGAGAACCCCTCAGAGCTCCAAGCCTTGGAGGACCCAGTTACCCTGGAATATGTGTAAGTGAGAACACAGAGGCTTGGTTGACGGTCTAGACACGGAACGATCCCTAGACTGCATACCCCACCTTGCGTAGACAGACTACACCTCTCTCAAGACCCCATGGTTCTCTTCTCTGGAGAAATTGAAATAAAGATCTGAACTTGAGGCACTAACTACAGAGACGGTTGGGTTGGGGTGCAAGGCTTAAAGTGGGGATAAGGTGAAAGTCTGCACAATGAGTGGTGGGATCCCACCCCTTTTCCCTCACCCTGCTTCTAGAACACCAGGAGCCAGGTGTGTGAATTCCGGCAATTGGAACATTCTTTTATGGAGAAACTGAATGGCCCCAGAGAAAATATCTCCAAATATTGACATTTGGGGATGCCCCAATAACCACCACCTAACCACTCTGAGAGAAAGCCACAAGCCCCGCCTGTGCACACAGAGCTTCAGTTCTTTCTTCTTATAGCTAATACTTTCCTGAGGAGGGTTCTTCATCTCGATCCTTTAATAATCGCTACCTTGAAACACTGTGTACCTTTTCAATGAGCAAAGGCGAACTTCCTTCATTTCAGGAATAGTTTTTATAAGTTTTCTGTGAATATTTTTTAAGTGCCATTTGTTCTGTCTTTTCCTCAGGGGCACTATACAGATGACTCCCCAGTCTGTGTGTCTGGCATGGATCTTTCCCCGAGCTCCACGCATTCACACACAGCATCTCTGTCTTGAGGTACCCCCAACTCATCAAGCTCAAGTTTTCAAAAAAGCAGTCATTCCTCTCCCTCAACCCTCTCACTCTCACTGTCACCACATCATCATCCTTATCTATACTGATGGTTGGGGCAATGGCATTGCCCTAGACATTCATCCTGGGAATTCTTAGCTGACTGACTCCTCTCTAATTCTTCTTCACTCCTCCCTCATCACCAAGACACCTGATTCAGCCTACATTGTGTTTCCCACGTTTGTCTGTCCCTTGCCATTCCCTCCCACTTCTCCCTCATTATCATCTCCTATTTGGACTGGTAAAGTACCATCATAATTGGTCTTCCCACTCCAAATTCATGGTTTATTTCTTCCCCACCCCCCAAAGCCCCAGTAGATAGTTGTCTGTCATAGTTGCACATCCTTCTAGTTGCTGTACGTGGGACGTGGCCTCAGCATGGCCGGAGAAGCGGTACATCAGTGCACGCCCGGGATCCGAACCCGGGCTGCCAGCAGCGGAGCGCGCACACCCAACCACTAAGCCACGGGGCCGGCCCTCATGGTTTACTTCTGAATGTAATTATTCCTTTAAGAATTGACAATTTCCATTACTACTGCCTCAACAAAGCGAAGTTTCTCCAAATTGAAATCGATAAAAATTATCTAAGAACTACATTGACTCAAGAAAGATTGTCTAATTTGGCATTGCTGTCAATTAAACACAAATTATGTAAAATCTTTTTTTCATAGAAACAAAATTTATTTGCACTCTTACGAAATGTTGAAACCACAAATTATGTAAAATCTTGATGATAAAAACATACTTAGTGACTTTTCTGAAAATAAGGGAAGAAAAATAAATTACATGAAATAAATTCATAATAATTTGTTTATCATATGTTTTAATTCTATTACTTTTGCAAACATTGCCAGCCCACCAATGCATTATTGTGACATCACAACAGTAATTAAATTCGTGTCTTTAATATATTTCTGACTTTCTCATTTCACATTTTTCGTTTCTCATTTTTTATTCTGTTCATATGAAGGAATATTTGTCAAGATAGGAGAACATATTTCATTTAACAGTTATTGGTTTGATTTGTGAATTTAACTTTTTGGACGTATGATCTGCAGACCTCCAGGCCTCATAAATAGTAGACCTGCTTTAAACAAACCCCAGAGCCTTTCTGAACCATTTCCTGTCTGTGAAATAGAGATGATGGCCCCTTCCTCAAAACTGAGGTGTTCTGAATATTTCAATGAAATAATGTACTCGAGAGTGCTTAACTCACAAGACACGCTAAATAAAGTCTTTGTTGAAGGAAGATGATCATCGTAAAAATCCAGATGTGAAAACTGAAAAGGTATGAAAGCAAGAAACAAAGAATGGGCTGGTCTCAGTAACTGACTGTATTTAATTCAAAGGGAGAAGCTGAGTGCTCAGGGTAGCCATTCTGTCTACAAACTAAGGAATTGGATTAGATGATGTCTAAGGTCCCATCCAGCTCTAAGACTCCGTGCCCTAGGATTCCAATAATCATGGTGTTTTTTGTAAAGCTAGCAGTACAGAAGCATTTTCAAAGTAGATCTCCCCCTCGCTTGACCAGGAAGAAACCAGCAGAATGAGATTCCCAGTCTTTACTGAATACCAACTGTGCACCCAGACCTTTTCTGAGTAACCCATTGATGCACAAATAAACATGTTCCCTGAGAAGCAGGCCAGCTAGTCAGGGAGTCAGAACCCACCTGGATGGGGCGTGGTGAAACCCTTCTATTTCCTTCCTTAAGCTAGCTTTGGTTTAGCTTGCTCCTCTTTTCCTTAAGGTGTCAAATTAGGTTATAGACTTGGGATCTTTCTTCTGTTTTTACATAGATGTTTACAGCTATAAATTTCTCTCTGAACACTGACAAGATTCCAGAGTTCTGCAAAAGTTAATTCTGACAGTTTTTGCCAGTTTATTGGTTATTTTTGAGGAGGAGATGGAGCCCTGGAATTCCCGACTTTGCCATTTTTGGTGACATAACTCCCAATGAAACCCATTTAAAACCAGCATTTATAAATTGTATCATCTTGACTGAACAACTCACTCCAGAATGAAGCCTAGATTTGAAGCTCTCTCGCCCACCTTTCTAGCTGGATCTTCAACTGATTGGAGTTATTCTCTCCACCATCCCTTTGGTCCAGCCAATGTGGGACAAACAAGATCTGGGCCTTAGCAGTTCTTCACTCCTGCTGATCCCTCCTCCCAGAATCCATCCACACCATCTCCCCCTGTTGAAATCCCATCCTTCCTTCAAGACCTAGCTCACAGCCTGCCTCTCAGTGAAGCCTTCCCTGACCCCCAGCCGTCAGCAGCCCCTCCCTCCTCTCTATCCCACGAGCACGACGTTTCCAACCATATGTTGCTCAACTGTAGTAATTTGTGTCTCTCTCTTTGCACCAGTCTGGGTTTTAGCAGGAAACAGATGGCAACTGAAAGAGCTTAACTGAAGATAATGTACAGAATAATGGAATCGACAAGGATGGTGAAGCATCTAGAAACTAGCAACAGAGGGAGCCAATATCACCACTAGCAGGGGAGGGAAGGTGTTCCTGGAGCCTGGAGAGAGCTGGACCCATGGAAAAGGAGCTGCCCAACAGGAGCTGTGGCTCCAGAAGAGAAGCAACCATCCACAGTGGGGCAAGGCAGTTGGGGAGAGGAGGTAAGATAAATACCCAGGTCCTCCTGTCCTCTCAACTCTTCATCTCCTGCAGATGCCTCCCATCGACAAAACCTAGTCAGACGCCAGAAGGCAAAGGCACTTCAATTATGCAGCCTGTATGTAAGCGCCAGCCTCCTGGAGCACAAGGCAGGACAGAAGAAGACGGATAATCGATTAGGGTGGGCGGATAGGCAAATGGGGAAGAACAAGCACAGTCTTGTTTCCTACACAAACTTACCTTACAAACCATTGGTTCAAATAACAATTTCCACCATAACAGCTCCTGAAAAGTTATACCACTTTTGGAATGACTCCTTTTTTATATATTTTTTTACTTTTGGTGTGATGACTTTTCCACCCAAAAACATGGTAAATTAATATACTATAAGAAACAATATTTTGATATTACAGTATCAGGTAAAGATCCACTTACTAATTTACTCAACAAAGCAGTTTCCAGTTAAAGAATATTGCATAGAGAAAGTTTAAATTCTGCACCATATTCAGATGACCCCAAATAATTTTGCTTAGCATTCAAAGTCTAAGAGAGAGGGCTGAGGAGGCAGCATCTTCTACAAATCTTCAGTCTGTGGTACGTGTGTGCTGTTTGCATGTGTTTTGAAGCATCATAATGTTAATGTTTTTTGTCAGTCTCAAGGAATAGAAAATTATCATGTGATGTTGAATGCCTTCCTGGAAGTTAATTAAATTCAGCATCCCCCCCCACTAGCCCTACCCATGATCAAGTCTTCTCTTATTTCTTTAGCCTTCATTACATTTCATTTTATATGCAAACTGCATTTACTTGCTTTCAAATTCTTTTTTACTGTTTATATAAACTTGTTCCCATTGTTTGGCTAATATATGTTTCTATTTGTGAAAAATATTTGGGTATCTTGGGTTGGGATGAATGCATCATAATTTTTACCGTAAAAGTAATGGGGATTTTTAAGTTTAGCCACGAGGTTTTCAGAAACTAATTAAAGTTATTAAGCGAGGATTAGGTGACTTTTCATGCTTTAGAACAAACTCTTGGAAACCTTGGTCTTCCAAAGCTTCTACCAGGAGTTTTGCACATACCATGGTGGGTTCCCAACAAATGTTTGTTGGTTGGTTTGTCTTGTTTTAGTCCATTGGAATGATGTCTACTTGATTATAAGCTCCTTGATGGTGGCAAAGACCATGTCTCAATTCATCTTCACGTCCCAGCAGCTAGCACAAGGACAGTAAACCGTAGGCACTCAATACACATGTATTAAATAAATGAACATATGAGGGGATTTGTGCTGTTCTTGTCTATCAAGGGAACTTCTCTAATCCATTCACATTTCCATGCTTTGGACAGATACCTGCTGCTTTTATTTATCATGGTTGTCTAATCAGCCCAACCAATAGGCAAGGCTATCTGGGGACTAAATCGAATCTTGCCTAGGGCCATACAGCTGATAAGTGCAGCACCCAGGATTTCAACCCCAGCAGTACAGGTCCAGAGTCTGTGTATTTAACCCCCACACTCTACAGGGATCCTGTACCCGGGAGACTCTAGGGAGGGGGAGCCTCTGAGCCCATCAGGGAATCCACTCCTCCTTCTGGAATTTAAAATATCTATCTTGTCACTCATGTTCTTAAAACAAAGCCTTTTTATAAAATGCAAGAATTCATGAAATAGATATGCAATACTGCTGTTGTCATTTTGCTCCGCAATTTTGATCACTAGGTGAGAGTCCCCAGCCCAACCATAACCAGCAGAAGGAGAACACAGGCCCTTCTGGCCACGCTTGTTTTATCCACAGGCCCTGAGTGCCTTTAGGAGCTGGAGAGAGGAAGTGTTCCAAAGTTCTTAGGCCAGCGCTGAGATTCCCACAGTTTGCCCGTTTCTCTTGGCTTTATGGGCACAGGCAGGTCCTCCAGCTAGTACTGCCTCCTGGCCAGCAGGTGGCGCTCAAAGCTCAAAGTAGGCTAAAGGGCCAAGCCGGATTCGCCGGTATCGCCTGAAGACGGAAAACAAATCACCAGAAAGAGGTCGTTTCCATTTCTGCCCCTTTCCCTTCCATCTCCCTTCCCTCCATCACTAGGTACAGAGGGTCAATCTGTGTAAATATAACCAGGTCTTTGAGTCGGAATCTTGGAGTACAAATCTTCCTGAGCTGATGAACCGTTCTGCTATCTAAGTGGGTTAGGCTGAGGCAAGCCTTGCCCCAGTGTCAGGACCCCTGACTCCAGAGCCCATCCCAAAGCTGGAGGGCAATGGGGAGGGGAGCTTTAGGGTGGCCTCCAGTGTCCAAGGCCAGAATCCGTACAAAAAAGGTGCTCTGATACAGCCCCATCGAGCCCTAAATGCCAGTGCCCCTGTGGCCAGCCACTCCTCTGTGCATTCTAAGTGCTACCAGCTGCCCTGGGTGGGCAAGTGGGATAGAGGGTGGACTCTGCGGGGAGAGGGGAGAAGGGGAAGAGGAAGGGGCAGCTGGGACCAGGACTGTTTGGAGGGCGGGGCCAACAGCTGGGTTATTAATAAACTCTACTAGGGCAGCGACCACAGCCCGGCTGAGAAGCTCCCAGCAACGCCATGCATCCCTGTCTTTCTCTCACCTTCTGCCCAGAGTTTGGCAGGCCCCTTGCTCCCTAGGGAGTCTAGACCCAGAGGGGCCTTTCCCTGTGCACATGCTGCAACCTGCAGAAGCCTGGAGGCCTGGGGGGGCAGGGATGAGGAGCTGGCTGGAGATCATCCAAACTCACTCACGGAGAAAAAGACATCCTTTCCTTCCTTCTCTCACTCACTAGATATTTACTGAGTACCTGTTATATGCTTGGCTCTTTGCTAAGCCTTAGGTGTTGGGGATAGAGGAATGGGGAGGGAGAGACCAAAGAAAAAAGTGAGTAAGATATGACTCCGACCTTTTGGAGTACACGGTAGGAGGGCCTGGCACTGGTGGGGCAGTCAACCTCACGTACTCACAAAGGAGAGATCAAGGTAGAGCATGAACAGAAGGTTTGGTTACTTCAGTCTGTTAAGTCCAGGGAATGTTGTACAGGGAGGAGACCCACAGCCTGGTTTTGTTCCCAGAGACAGAGGGAACAGCAGGTATAAAGGCAAAGAAGTGGGAAACTGTGTGCTGGAGGGTGGGAGGTGGGGATGGTGCAAATAATTCAACGATGAATTATGGCAAATAATTTAAGGATGGTTAAGTGCCCTGTTTAAGTAGTGCACACCTCAGAGATGAGACACAATGTGCCACCTGTCTCAGGGGAATTGCTTCTTAACCGAGAAGAAAGAGACTCAAGTCCAAGTAACAGTGGAAATTCAGGCATGAGGGGTATGTGTGTCTACAGCCCAAGGTCAGAGTGAGCAGGATGTTTAGGTAGAGAAGACTTTGCCCTTTTTCTTGCCTTTATTATTCCTCCCAAGTCACAAATGCCTGTATTCAGCTCACTAGTTAAGGAAGGAACTCCCTGGACAGAGAGCAGCACTGTGCACGTTGGTGGCGTGTCTCTGAACGATGGTGCCCAGTGGCTCCCTCTCTCCCTCTCAGATCCTGGCATTGGGCTCCTAGCTTCTGCTTCTTGGCTTTGTTTGGAGCTTGGTCCCCAGATAGCTGTGTTTCTGCCACTGTTACCAAGAGATCATGCCTAAAGGAGCCAACTTGGGCGCCCAGAGCATCAGCCTCCATTCTGGGGCCACCACTAGAAGTGGGCCACCATGGCCAGTGGATGACTGTCTCTGCCTGGCTCTTCAACATGGGTTCTAACCCGCTGGCGTCAAGAGGACAGATCCTGGGTAGAAGAAGGGATGTCTGGATACTTTCTACAAGCCTTGACTGGTTCCCACCCTCAGGGAGGCACTGGTGCTCCAGAGTGGTCCAGCTCTGTCTCTAAGAACCCTACTTCCCACAGCGAGTGCTGTGAATCTTGAATAAATCTCTGCCTCCTCATCTGAACTGCCAACAGGAAGTGGGTTGAAGGTCCTCATCCAGTACAGCCAGGGAACCCAGGTGTGCTGGTCCAGGTGTGTGATAGTCATTGCTACAACTCCCCCAGGTGCCTTTGAGAAGTCCCTGAGGCTAACAGTGGGTGAAGCCTGCCCAGTGCCAGGGAAGCTTTGAGAGGCTAGTGAGCACTGCCCAGGGAGCTCTACTCCGGGCCTGAAAGAAAAAGCCCTAAGGATACACTGGCACTGGGAGAGGGCAAAGGGTTGAGGGATATCTCTGGCAGAGTTACCAATTAAGCAAATAAGCCTATGCATTGTATTTAATATTTTCAACACCATCAGAATCACTTTTTATTTCTGCTGAAGGAGGGAGATGAATCTCAAATTGTTCATCTTAAACTTGCCAGACAAACTGGCTGTTATAAGATTTGAATACAAACAGGTCTTCTTTAAGAAAAACTGAATAAGCTTACTGTTGGGGGTTTTTACATTAAATGATACACATTTCTAAACATTAATCTGAAACAACTAACAAAAGCTCTTTAATGTCCATGAATAGAAGAGTAAAATATTACTTCTTTGGTATTATTTTGGTATTAGAAAAAGTCTTCTCTTCGTAAAAGAAAAAACAACTGCTTCTTGCACAGAGGAACTGAGAAATATATTCCCTTTGAAATTAATTTTGTTCTTTAATATGTAATTTTGCCAGGAAGCAAGATACAAGTTTGTCAACATTCTTAAAAGAGACACTCATAATTTTAGATCATATTCTCCTTTAAGTTAAAAGGTAGGGGGGTGGGGGGTGGAGTTTTTTAAGCAAAGAATTGCTTCCTTAATACAAACACACAAAAACTATAAAGCACTAATAAATTTAAATATCTAAGTCAGAGCAAATAGATGGCAATTTAACATCCAGGGTCAACAGAACGCTTGAAGGAGCAACAGACAAGACTCCCACGGTGGGGAGGGCATCTTTCTAGGCAAAGAGGGGCCCAGCTGTAATAGTTTTTCAAGTTCTCTCTCCTCCTCGAGATCATGAGAGGCACTCCATTCAAGGGGAGGTGTGCAATCTGGTGTTCTTCAGGCAGGTCAAAACTCTCAAAATGTAAAGGATTGAGGGCAAGAATTTTTTTGTGTGTGTGAGGAAGATCAGCCCTGAGCTAACATCCATGCTAATCCTCCTCTTTTTGCTGAGGAAGACCGGCTCTGAGCTAACATCTATTGCCAATCCTCCTCCTTTTTCTCCCCAAAGCCCCAGTAGATAGTTGTATGTCACAGCTGCACATCCTTCTAGTTGCTGTATGTGGGACGTGGCCTCAGCATGGCCGGAGAAGCGGTACCTTGGTGTGCGCCGGGGATCCGAACCCGGGCCGCCAGTAGCGGAGCACAGGCACTTAACCGCTAAGCCACGGGGCTGGCCCCATGAAGGGCAAGAAGTTTTTTATTTCTGGTTAGGTGTCATCCGAGGCAGGAACTGAGCTTCCCAAAAGCTAAAATGGCAATAAACAACAATGAAGAGACTTGTACAGAAATTGCACCCACAGCATTATCTATTTCTTACAGCTACTCTTAAAAGAGCAATGATAAGAGCTATTTGACAGAGTTCAAATTGCATGATTGTCCCATTTTTTAAAAAACAATTTGGAACTATCTGCCTAGCAAAGGAAAAGGTGGACTTTCTCTAGAAGAAAATATCATCATCTGGGGTCTCTGCAATTTTTATACACATTATCCAGCATTCAGTCAATAAGTACTAGTCAAGCCAAGAGACAGGACTATAGACAAAAGTACAAGAGGAAAAAGTCAAAGAAAGAGAATCTCAGATGACACAGATACTAGAGTTAACAAAACAAAGACTGTAAAATAATGGATTAATGTGTTCAAGAAAATAGAGGAAAAGATGAAGAAAATAGGTGAAATTATAAAAAATTTCACCAGAGAACTGTAATCAATAAAAACAAATCAAATGGAAACTCTAGAACTGAACAACACAGCAGCTGAGAGAAAGACTTCAATAGGTGGATTTATAGCAGAATAAACCTAGCATAGAATTGGATTAATAAACCAGAAAAGTCCATTGAAAATAACCACAAAGAAGTAGAAAAAGAAGAAAAAATAGAAAATAAAGACCCTAAGTATGTTGAACACCATGAGGAAGTCTAACGCGTGGAATTGCAGGAGAAGAAAAGAGAATTAGGCAGAAGCAATTTGAAAAAGTAATGGCCAAAAATTTCCCAAAACTGATTAAAAATATCAACCCTCAGATTCAAGAACGTCTGTGAACCCCAAGCAGAATAAGTACAAAGAAAACTACTCCCAGGCAAATAATGGCAAAAGTGCTAAAAAAAAAAAAAGAAAAAAGAAAACAACAGAGACAAATAGAAAACTGTAAGAGCAGCCAGAGAAAAAAGACACGTAACTATAGGAGCAATAATTGAGGTGCTATCTCCATTTCTCAACAGAATGATAGAAACCAGGGGACAACAGAATATTTATAAAGTGCTTATAGAAAATAACTCCCACCTCTAAGTCTATACCCAGTGAAAATATCCTTCAAAAACAAATACAAAGTAAAGATATTTTTAGGCAGATAGAAACAAAGAATTCATCACTATCATATCTGCTCAAAAACAAATACTGAAGGGATTTTTTCAGGCAGAAAAGAATGGTTCCGAATAAAAATACAGAAAGAGTATCTATACATTCACACACAATGGAATATTATTCAGCCATGAGAAAGAATGAAATCCTGCCATTTATGACAACATGGATGGTCCTAGAGGACATTATGCTAAGTGAGATAAGTCAGACAGAAGAAACAAGTACTGTATGATATCACTTATATGTGGAATCTAAAAAAGCTGAACTCATAGAAACAAAGAATAGAATGGTGGTTACCAGGGGTTGGGGAGTGGGGGAAATGGGGAGATGTTGGTCAAACAGTACAAACTTCCAGTTAGAAGATGAATGAGTTCCGTGGTTCTAATGCACAGCGTTGTGATTACGGATAACAGTACTGTACTATACACTTGCAAGTTGCTAAGAGAGTAGATCTTAAATGTTCTCACCACAAAAAAGAAATGATAATTATGTGACGTGATGGAGGAGTTAGCCAACACTACTGGTGGTAATTTGTTATAGGAGCCTGAACGGACTAAGGCATTTTCATTTCCAAACCCAGCATCAGTTGTTCTCCTGAGGCAAACTGAATGGAGATGCTGAAAGAATTAAGTATTTTCATCTCTGAAGGACATCTTTATGATCAGGGGTCCAAATGATCAGAAGCTTACAGTCCTAAGAACAAACCTTTCTCTCTCTATTCATGTCAATATAATGAACAAATGAGAAAATTGCAGCATGGTATACACAAAACCTACTGATAGATGATCCTGTGTATTTAAAGAATCACACAACCTGACAATACTGTGCATGTACGGTGTGAACAGCAGAAGAAGGAAAGGAGGGAGGGAGGGAGGGAGGATGGAAGGAAAGAGAGCTGTTAGCACATTTGCTATTTCTTGATTTTTCTCAATTTTTAACATTTTCTTTTAAGTTAGATAGACATTTATCTCTCTTACACTATCCCTGCACGCAAACAGACTTCCCTCGCCCCTACCTTGTCTATGTACTTGTTTCAGTGTTTTTGTTTAAATAAATATTTGGTGTCCACATTATTATAACTATGTAACTATTATTCACAGTTGAACCACACCATATACTATGACTACATTTTCTGTCTTTTTTGTTTTCCTTAGAGTTAATCATTGCCTCATTTTTTATTGTTTGCTTCATTTTCTGTGAAATTATTGATTCATCACTGAACTCAAATAAAACTATAAATCTCTTCTTGATATCTTCAAAAACATCAGATAATCTACTGATTTCATTGTCTTCATGGAGACATATCTCTGGAACTCCAGGCTGAACTGGTTTCTCTCTAGACCTTCTATAGAGCCATCAGCCTGGAACCCACCTGCACCATTAGGCTGGAAATCTCCTCTAGCACTTTCCTGCACTGGGTCCCCTGGTTCTTGGCTCCCCTTTATTCATTTAGTTAAAAATTATTTACTAAGCATTTATTCTGTGCCAGGCACTGTTCTGGGCTCTAAGGTTACATCAGTGAACAAAACAGGGGAGGGAGATTGTCCTTATAGAGCTATGAGCTAGTGAAAAGAAACATACAATAAGTAAATAAACTAAAGTACATAATATGCCAGGTGGTGATGAGTGCTATAAAGATGGAGGGGGGACAAAGGAGGGAGAGAAGAAGTGCTGTTAGGATGGTTACAATTGTAAATAAAATGTTCAGGGAAGACCTCATGGAGAAGATGACGATTCAGCAAAGCCCTGAAGGAGGTGAAGGCACCAGATGTACATGTATCTTGGGGGGTAGGGGTGGGCAGGCAAAAAAAGAAAGTAGAGGAAATAACAAGCAAAAAAATCCTAAGGTGGGAGCACTCCTGGCATATGTGTGGACAGAGATGAGTGAACGAGAGGATGGATGGATGGAAGCCAAAGATGGAGGATGAAGGGGCTGGCCTGGCGGCGGAGCGGTTAAGTGTGCACACTCTGCTTCCGCACCCGGGGTTCGCAGGTTCGGATCCCTGGTGCCAAACTACACACCGCTTATCAAGCCATGTGGCTGCGTCCCATATAAAGTAGAGGAAGATGGGCGTGAATGTTAGCCCAGGGCCAATCTTCCTCAGCAAAAAGAGGAGGATTGGCAACGGATGTTAGCTCAGGGCTGATCTTACACACACACACACACACATACACACACACACACACAAAGATGAAAGATGAAGCCAAAGAGGGAATGAGGACCACGTTGTCTGGGGCCTTATGAGCCCCTTTAGGAATTGGCTTTTACTCTGAAGGAGACAAGGAGACACTGGAATGCTTTAGCAGAAGAGTGACATGACTAGATTTATGTTTTAACGACATCATTCTGGTTGTTGCATCGAGAATGTATTGTAGACTTGCTTAAGTTAGCAAGAGGTAGTATCTTTGCTTGAAAACAAAGAATGCTAACTGGTATAGAAATTAATAGGCAAGAGCATGTTGCAAACAACAGACCCTCAGGGAAATATGGGGTGTTTGGAGTTAGGTATCTGGCTGTGATGGAGTAGACGACAGTGAAGTTCTCATTAATATTCTAGGAATTGAGATCCTCGAAGTTCTTGGTATCTGGTGGCAAAATGACTAAGTTATTCCTGCACCTGGAAGCAAGCACTTAAGGAGGCCAGGACTCTGTGGGACAGGGTAACCTCTTCTATAGAACAATATAAAAAGTATTAGGAATTCTAGGACAGTGGGGTACAAGGGCTTTTTCTGATGCCAATGGAAAACTGAAAAAGAATGTCAAGTTCAGATCCTAAATTTGTTGCTTCAAGGTGGACTAAAACTCGGAGACTTTCTGTGGCCATCATGTCAAAGAATCTCTTATCTCTTGTAACCACCTAGATGGGGCTGCAGAAAAGAAAACTCAATTTGATTCTATGAATTCAAGAAAGCTGTTGGTCAGGGGAGCCTGGGACTCTGCTCATTAGAGTGGGATATCAGGGAGTATCTGGAAAGCTGCAAGCATGCCGAAGCCCTTCTAAAATGCTTTGTACTGCCCTTCCCTGTAGCAGACCCAAAAAGGGTTATGTATTCTGTTTGAACACTAAAACACTGAGACAAAGATATTTAGTCAGATAAACAGTTACCAAATGATAGAAATGTAGAGATTTATTGTTTTGACAATAAAGTGACCAATGGAATGTTAGCAAAGGCATTTGACAGTCAACTTATTCGGTGGACCCTACAAAATGGGTCTCACCAAGTGTGGAGAGCCACTACTGTCCTTCTGCTCTTTTAGAGTTGACCACTGCCTAATGTTGTGTTTAAAAAACTGCTAGCCAGGCTCCAAATGCTTTGCTTCTCTTGGTCACTCCTCTAATATCAAAGACTCTTTCATAATAGAAGGTTTATTTGTACTAAAAACAGTTATTTATCATCACATATGTCTTATATTATTCAGACAGTTGGGTTGTTGCCTGGAAAGAAAGTTCATGGGCACTTTTTCTTCTGACTATATTCCCATTAGGTGAAATTCCATGCTTAAGTGGATATCCAGGAAAGGGAGTTATGCTCCTGACATCCATCATTTTAGAGATGAACCTCCCTCTCCCTCTCTCCTGAAGAAACTGCCCCTCCTGGCTTAGACATGGGTTACTGCCTCACTAGAGGAAGACCACATGCAAGAAAAAATAATAATAATTCCCCTTAGATCCACTCCCCATCACATCACAAGCTACTAATCAGAATGGGATCCCAGCATTCCAGGGCATTAGATGTAAAATCAGATTCTGGAACAGAAACTTTACATGCTGAGAGGATTTCAGAATTTGCTTGGTTATGTCAGTAAAAGTCTCGAAACTATTTATGGAAATGGATTTTTGAGGATGATCAACCAAAGTGAGAGGAATATTATTTTACATCAGGCTGAATCTATCCGTATGCATGGACTTATAGAGACTCTGCATTTGCACATCTGGATGTGATTCTCCCACCTGGCTGTTTCGGCCAACGTGAAGTCAGATGCAGTTCTGGGTGACACAGATGAAGTTTAGATGCCATAAAACTCTTGACACATTGCAGAAGGACTTCAAAGACGGGTACCCTAAAATGCTGAATTAGTCCCATCACATACGTCCTATCCACCCACCCGCACACTGTGTTCCCTGAGGGGACCCAGAAGGTTCTCCGTCGCCAGAACTGAAGAAGCAACATCCCTGAAGTGAGATTTACTGGCTGTTCAATAAAAAACTAATGTGTTTACACGTACATACACACACACACACACGCACACAATGGGGATTGTCTGTACCTGTGAGTTTTAATTCAATACAAGTCTCCAGATAAACTAAGATTACTCGCTAATTACCTCAATTTTGCATTAGTCCAAGGAGCCAAAGTCAACTAAGAATTCTATAAAGTACATTTAAGTTAGCATCATAAAACAACACAATAATTCTTTTTTTTTTTTTTTGTGAGGAAGATCCGCCCTGAGCTAACATCTGCCAATCCTCCTCTTTTTGCCGAGGAAGACTGGCCCTGGGCTAACATCCTTGCCCATCTTCCTCCACTTTATATGGGACGCCGCCACAGCATGGCTTGACAAGCAGTGCGACGGTGCGCACCCGGGATCTGAACCGGCGAACCTGGGCCACCGCAGTGGAGCGTGCGCACTTAACCGCTTGGCCACCAGGCTGGCCCCAATAATTCTTGATGATAACTATTTATCAGAGAGATACAACGTCTTAAAATTTTCCTTTCCCAATGAGTGGAGGGATTCTATAGATCCACATATATTGCAATATTATCTGACATTTATAAGTAGTTTATAAATTTATTACTTTATTTGAACTGCAACTTAATTTTGATTAAAGGCCATGTATCTATTTGCATACTTTATTTTTAAAGGTTTTTTTTTTTTTTGGTGAGGAAGATTTGCCCTAAGCTAACGCCTGCTGCCAATCTTCCTCCTTTTTTTTTTTTTGCTTGAGGAAGAGTGGCTCTGAGCTACCATCTGTTGCCCATCTTCCTCTATTTTGTATGTGGGATGCCACCGCAGCATGGCTTGATGAGTGACGTAAGTCCACACGCAGGATCCAAACTCATGAACCCCGGGGCTACTGAAGCAGAGCATGCTGAACTTAACCACTATGTCACTGGGCTGGCTCCTATTTACATACTTTTAAATAGTAACATGTGTATAGAGATTTATCTGACCTATAAAGTAAATGCAAAGATTTTAGGAAATCATACTACAGTCTTTTTTGTTTTGTTTTGTTTTGGTGAGGCAGATCAGCTCTGAGCTAACATCCGATGCCAATCCTCCTCTCTTTTGCTGAGGAAGACTGGCCCTGGGCTAACATCCGTGCCCATCTTCCTCTATGTTATGTGGGATGCTGCCGCAGCATGGCTTGACAAGCGGTGGGTTGGTGTACGCCCAGGATCCGAACCTGTGAACCCCGGGCCGCTGAAGTGGAGCTTGCGCACTTAACTGCTGCGCCACTGGGCCAGCCCCATCATACTACAGTCTTTTAAAAAGATCTAATGTCTTGCACGAACTAAAATATCAAGTTGGCATTTTTATTTCCCATTATGGAAAAATCGTGGAGTTGCTGTACAGCCATTCCTTAAATCCAAAATTTATACAATCCCTTAATTTTGCAAAAGGGTTGCCTTGCTTAGGAAAATTAAGAGAATTTGAATTAAAATATAATTTTCTCATTTTGCTTTTGCTAAGTAATATTAAAACCATGTACATCTCAATTAAAAGTCCCAATAAAAAGGTTTCTTAAAAGTTTTTTATAACCATTAAAATTAGCCTGATATGAATTTATGTATTTGTTCTTTACCTTATAACTCAGTAGGGATGAGTTCAATTTTTATGAATAACAGTTGTTGTGCGTAATTTATATGGATTTTATTATGTTCTCATAAGCATGTAAAATTTATCTTCTAACCAAATATTTCATAACTTGAGTAAATTTTTTTTACTGAAAATTTATGTTTTACAACTAGACTACCAGGTGAAGATCCTCTCCCTGTGGTGGCCAGGGAAGTAAGAGTCTCAGAGATCCCTTCAAGAGAGCCTGCTACACGGAGGGTGGTTGGAGGACCGTCTCTAGCTGTCACACCTCTGGATCCATTTACAGTGTTCACACCACGGCCAGGCTTTCCCCACGATGCTCTCAGCCAATGAATGAGCATTGTGAGACTCTGTGGCTGGACCGTTCCTGTCTCATGCAGGACTCCTTTGATGGAGAATCTTGGCTCTAGGGTTCCCTGTCAGCTTGGCCAAGACTTTCTCAGATCTTCACTGGAGGCTGAGGTTCCTTCTACCCAGTTCTGCTTGCTTCCTCCTCGCCTCACAGAGGTGTCAGACCTGCACGATGATCTGAAGGCTCTCCCTGCCTACTCCCGCTCTTCATGCCGTTTACCCTTCACAGGTATTTCCCCCATCAAATCTTTTGAACATTTAATTCCAACACGACCTCTGCTTGTTGAAGGACGAGAACTGACACAGTCCCTTAAAGCCAAATTTAGGTGCATTATTTAATGTGTTTTTTTCAAGTTACTAAGTATGATGTATGACTTGGCTCTCTTTCCAAATACTGTGATATCATAACTCTGGTGATCATTTCATTTTCTCCCAGCTGGAGAGTTTTTCTTAAAGGAGTAGCACAATGAAAGCATTGGAAATTTTTGTTTGCTTTGTACTTTCTCACTCCTCTCTAGAGGGCCTTTGAGGTCGCTTGTCTTAGATGTTGACAAATACTTGGAAATTTCTTGTAACTAAGAAAAGAGGAGCTCTACTGAACTTGAAAGACTTTGTAACCTTTATTTTTTAATGCCGTCCAGAAATGAACTATCTCATATAATGCTCTCTAAAGTCAATTCTTTTCCTTTGTCGTGCATGGAGTATCTATGCCAATATTCTTTTTTTAGGATTTTTTTGTGTGTATGTGTGGAGAAGACCAGCCCTGAGCTAACATCCGATGCCAATCCTCCTCTTTTTTGCTGAGGAAGATTGGCCCTGGGCTAACGTCTGTGCCCATCTTCCTCTACTTTATATGGGACGCCGCCACAACATGGCTTGACAAGTGGTGCGTCAATGCGCGCCCGGGATCCAGGCCTGCGAACCCCAGGCCACCAAAGCAGAGCACGCTCACTTAACCGCTGCACCACCAGGCCGGCCTCAATGCCAATACTTTTTAAAGAACATACACCTTCATCAAACATTTCTTTATCATCAGAAAGACTTGAGTCTCCATTGGAATCCCAGAATTCTCTTCGATACCCCATTGTTCATCTCTCAATTAATAGAGGTTTTCAGGGGCCGGCCACATGGCGTAGTGGTTAATTGTGCTGCTCTGCTGCTGGCGGCCTGGGGTTTAGATCCTGGGTGCACACTGATGCACCGCTTGTCAGGCCATGCTGTGGTGGCGTCCCATATAAAGTGGAGGAAGATGGGCACAGATGTTAGCCCAGGGCCAGTCTTCCTCAGCGAAAAGAGGAGGATTGGCGTGGGTGTTATCTCAGGGCTGATCTTCCTCACACATACACACAAAAAAAGATGAATCATTATTTTATTTTTCTTTATAAATGAGAGAGAAGGGGGAAGCCAAAATGATTCTTTTCTTGATTGACACAAAATGTGTAAGTATTTACAATTTGATGAAAACAAGATGTTAATTTAAATACTATTGCCAGACAAACACATTATCAATATAGTCACCCTCATTTAAAGATTTCTTAGAGGTTAAGGGTTATTTTCACAGGACATAGTGTCACAGGAAATATTTTCACAGGACTTCCGCAAAGCACAGCAACAACCTGCCTGGAAAAGGGTGAATTTTCTCTGGAGAAAGATAACACCAGCCAGATAATAATGTTTTATATACAGTGTTCCATATTCAATTTAAAAAATTATTATGCATGCTAAAAGACAAGATCATATGATCGAAATCCAAGAGAACAAGAACAAGTAGATAATAGAATTGGACCCATAAGTAATTCAGGTAAAAGAGTCAGCAAATAAGAACATTAAAACAACTATGATTAATCCGTCCAAAAAATAAAGGAAAATGTAAAGAATTAAATGAAAAGTTAGCCAAATTCAGCAAAGAATATGAATCCATAAAAAAATTAAATGGAAATTCTGGAATTGAAAGATACAATGCTGAAAAGAAAAATTCAAAACAGGAGTATAAACATAGATTTGACATAACAGATGACAGTATTAGTTAACTGGAAGATGGACCACCAAATTGAAGCACAGATAGAAATAAGAATGGAAAATACAAGAACAAGTATAAGAGACATGTGAGACAAATTGAAAAAGATTGATGTAGTTGTAACTGAATCCTAGAAGGATAGAAGAAAGAAAATGGGACCAAAATAATATTTGACAAAATAAGGTCAATAATTTTCCAAAACTAATGAAAGCCATAAACCCACAAATTCAAGAATATGTTCAAAGAAGCAACAATAAGTCTGGAAGTTGACTTCTCAATAAAATCTATAAAAGTCAGAAGGCAATGGAATGAAGAAGAGGAGAAAAAAATGACTTTTTTCAAGCACGTTCAATTACCCAAAATTAGAAATGATAAACTTATTCAGGCCTGTGCCCCTAAGAGCTTCAATATTATTTTAAAGCAGTTTATTGGTCAAGAAGGAAATGAAAGGGATCTGACTTTGAGTTTACCCAATCGTCAAATTAAATCTGAACCAATGCTTTTTAATAAAAACTTATTTTCAAGGTCAACACTACTCTTTCCCCAGTAGAAGCTATAGATAAAGAGATGTACTCAGTAAAATTGATGCTTTCAAAAAAAGGAGAAGCCCAATGACAATGGGTCTATTTTATTGACACTTTTTTAAATTAGTAACAGACTTTGATCTATTTCCAAATATTTAAATCTAAATGTGTCTGTGGTTGTAAAGAATGTGCCTTGTTTCTATAATAAATGTTTTGCTTAAAGTCTTTTAAACCAAGACAAACTTTTGTTTAAAGTTAATCTTAATGCCATCTCATTTTTATTTTAAAAAAAACTACCTGAATTTGCATAATAGATGCAAAACTAAAGAGTTTTATATAATGTGGAAAACTATATGCTGAACAAAATGTTTCTATAGACTTTCATTGCAACTTTAGGGATGGTTGTCTACTGAAAAAAAAATTTCTGGTCCATAACAAATATCAAAGTTAAATTTCTGCCATTCCTTTTTAAGGCATATTCTGCATGTAGTAAAGCAGACTCAGTCAAACTCCCTACTCAAAACCTACACGATATTTGCCCCAATAGACAATTGGTGGGCATAAATTATTTACATAATTTTCATCATATTGGGATTCTTATCAATTCTATAGCACTGGAAAGTTTTCAGAAACCATACTAACTGGAGGCATTCTTCACAACCTACTAGCTATAATCAACATAAGGGCATGCATTTTCAAACAGATCTTACTAAGCCATTAGTGTTGTATTATGATTAACTAAAAGCTCAGTAAAAGATGTAACCATAAAAAAAAATATTTTTTTGGTGAGAGTAACTCTCAGCAAAATTTTAGAAAACCGTACTGTATTTACTGATATCGAATAAATGATCTTGGAAGTTCTTTCCTACGTTTTCTTTAGCACTGAAAAAAATGCATCTATAAGAGGGGCCAGCCCGGTGGCGCAGGTAGTTAAGTGCGCGCGCTCCGCTGCGGCGGCCCGGGGTTCGCTGGTTCGGATCCCGGGCGCGCACTGACACACTGCTTGGCAAGCCATGCTGTGGCGGCGTCCCATATAAAGTGGGGGAAGATGGGCACAGATGTTAGCCCAGGGCCGTCTTCCTCAGCCAAAAAAAAAAAGAGGAGGATTGGCGGATGTTAGCACAGGGCTGATCTCCTCACAAAAAAAAACAAAAAAAAGCATGTATAAGAACCCCAGATTTGTATTATTGCTCTAATTGACTATGTGAAAGTGAATATACTGATATCTCTATGAAAGATCTAACTATAGTCTTCCTGATTACTACATTCTCCCTCACAATCTTGATTTTTAGTCCATGTCATCCGTTATTGTTATTCATGCCGTGTTTTGAAGTTAAAAGTCAGCAGGAAATTCACACCCATCACTCTTCATTCTGTCTTCATCCAGAAAAATTAATTTAACCCACATACTCTCAACTCTTCTCCTTCATATCCTTGAAGAAAGAGTATTGATATGTCACACTCCATGTCCAAAAAGTCAAGCACTTCACTGTTAATTTTACTTTAACTTCTATCATCTCCTCTCATAGAAATAAAATGTAATTAATTCACTTATTTTCAACTTCAAATCTTCCATCAACTGCTCTCTTGTCGCAGTTTGACGTACATGAATGAATGGTGATGCTGAAAGAATTAATTGTTTCCGTCTCCTAAAGGACAAATTTAGGGACAGAGGTTCCAAGGTGATCTACCATGCTTCAAAATATAGAGAATAAATATTAACTTGGGAACTCTGAAATAAGCCTGAATAAAATATCAAAACCCATTCATTTAATTGCAAAAACAAGAATTTCTAGCATTAAAAAAAGGAAAATATTCTAATTTTCTCAGATGAGAGACTTTAAAAAAGGTACCAATGACATGATATGGAAGTGGTGACAGTCATATATTTCTTTCTCTCCATTCATGTCAATAAAATAAATAAATACAACTGGAGAGTGCACATGCAAATCCTATTCAGATATGATCCTGCATACATATAGAATATATACAACAAGGAAAATATAGTGTATATAAGAGGGCAATCACAAAAAAACCAATGGATTAATTAGCAAATATATGGCGTGCTTTTCAATTAGTTAATAGGGTAATAATAATAATACATGTATTGAATATTTATTTTGTGGCAGATGCTATATCAAATGCTTTATATAGTATATATAGTTTAATCTTTCCTTGCTTAAATTTTATTTTCATCACAATAACATATGTGCTGTGAAATGAATAAGAGAAATTTCAACTAAATGAGAGTCAAGAAGGCCTGTAGGGGGAGATCACATGCCCTATCAAACATCATCAATTACTCCAAACAGGAAGAGATATGCGCTTGCATCTTCAACAGGAAGTAGAACTATTTTACTACTGAAGGAAGATTTCTCTCCCCACCCAGCAACAGCCCTGCTGATGAGAAATGCCGCAGCTCAGCCAATGAGAAGCCATTGCCATTCTGAACTGTTACTTTCCACTAATGGACTTTTCTTTAGAACAGCCCATCTCCACTCCCCCTTTTTCTCTATAAAAGCAGCCCCCCCCCCCAGGGGCCAGCCCGGTGGCGCAAGCGGTTAAGTGCGTGCGTTCCGCTGCGGCGGCCCGGGGTTCGCGGGTTCGGATCCTGGGCGCGCACCAACGCACCGCTTGTCAGGCCATGCTGTGGCGGCCTCCCATATAAAGTAGAGGAAGATGGGCACGGATGTTAGCCCAGGGCCAGTCTTCCTCAGCAAAAAAGAGGAGGATTGGCATTGGATGTTAGCTCAGGGCTGGTCCTCCTCACAAAAAAAAAAAAAAAAAGCAGCCCCCCTTCTTTCTTCTCTGGATTTGCCTATGGTTCACCATAGCATGCACATCCCAAATTGCAATTCTTTTGGCTATTCCCAAACAAACCCATTTTGAGAATTTGCTTTTTGAGTTGACATATATGGTGTCAAAAAGTGGGATCCAAAGGAAGTGACCCCCAAGAGACAGCGACCCCTAGATTCAAGTGAGGTATTCATACTGAGCCCCTTGTGCTCGTTGCTTCTGTAAGTTGCCACCTAGTTTCAGTTTGCTAAGCCTCCTCTTGGATTCCAAGCTCCACTCCCTTTGCATTCTGAGCCGTTCGACTTTATTTGGGATTGGGAGAGGCTTTGTCTTCTTGGGGAGGGACATTGTCCTTCCTGGTTCAAGTCTCTGTCCTTGAGTTCAAGGCTTCATCCTTGGTGAGTGCTCAGTTATTTTCTGAAGGTAGCACAGTCCTTTTTGGGGTTCAGACTTGCTGAGAATCCAGGAGAGGTTTTTTTGGTTTTCAGATACATTTTAGAATTGGAACTAGGAATCTGGCAACTTTCTTTTGTTTTAGGTTCCTTTGGGGATCAGGTCTAGGACTCTAGCAATTTTCTTGAGTTTTCAGAGGAAATTTCAGAAATGCAATCCTAGTCATCTAAATATTCTTGCTACTGGCTCAGCTCAACACGAGGTTGACATAAGGGAAGCCATATAGTAGAAAAGAAACCATATTGTAACTTTGAATGACCTCTGATTAACTAACCTAGACATGCTCTGTGGATTTCATGGCCCCTGACAGCTGCTATAAGTTGATAACTTTGTTCCCTTGAGTTCCTTAGGAATGTGATGACCCCCAGGCAGAAAGTCTATGCTGATAGCCATCATCAATGACAACTGAAAGATCAGGGTATTGGGCGTTGCTCTGGTCTCTGTTGCATATCCAGTAAAACAAAAGACTATCAGGAACTAAGAACAGATGTCTGCTCTTACCCAGAGATCAGATGGATGCCCCCACCCTGAGACTAGGTGTCTGCCTCCACTCGGAGATCAGATGGATGCCCCAACCCTGAGACCAGATGCCTCTCCCATCCAGAGACCAACCCCCTATATAACTGGCCTGTAGTCTTTGTCCTGTAAGATGGTTCTTTGAGACATTAGTCAGCCACCTTACCCCTCAGAAGCAAGCTGTAATAAATTGCCCTTTCTCTGCCACCATCTTGCCTCTTGACAATTGGCTTTTGTCTCGGGTGGAGCAGATCATGCCCCTTGTGTGGTAACATTGGGAGGAAGGACCTCTTCAGGGACCCCAGCCAGGTTTATGTTTAAAAACACTGGGTCCCCTACATGTGCATTTTTAACTAAGTAGGCCAAACAGACTAAAGCAGTCCAGAATTACAGTGGCGATTACGGCAAACTTCTATTTTTATTTATTTATTTATTTTTTTGTGAGGAAGATCAGCTCTGAGCTAACATCTGCCAATCCTCCTTTTTTTTTGCTCAGGAAGACTGGCCCTGGGCTAACATCCATGCCCATCTTCCTCTTCTTTATATGGGACGCCACCACAGCATGGCTTGCCAAGCGTTGCCTTTGTGCGTGCCCCGGATCTGAACCGGCGAACCCTGGGCCGCCACAGCGGAGTGCGCGCACTTAACCGCTTGCGCCACTGGGCTGGCCCCATATGGCAAACTTTTAATTTCCACAAATTCTCTTGTCTTAAAACCAAATTGGAAGACCATAGCTTTAAATTAAACAAAATGAATGGTATGTCTATTTTCATTGGTACCTAGAGGCTTCTGGATGTGTACAAAGCTCTAAAAACACCTCTCTACAAGGTACTGTGTCTAAATTAACCAAAACAACTGAAAAACTGAGGGAGAACAAAATGGTTTCTGAAGCCTTGTGTTCCCCTTCCCCTTCTTCTTTGTCTCAGGCACCATCTTGTTTGTCTTCCCAGACTCCTTTGTCTCAGACTCCACCCCAGCAGCCATCTTGTGCTCAGGCTCTGCCCCTGACACCATCTTCCTCTCCTTCCCCCTGCAAAAATCTGCCCTTTTAAAATAAGATCCTCTGAGAATTCAAATGCTAAACCCATAATTACTATTTCTAAGTTAACTGGAGCAAATAAAAAAAACTAGAAGGAAAAATTTAAATGGCAATTACCTTAGACTTTTGATAATAGATAAAATGACTAAAAAACAGCTTTAAAAGGATCCTTACAGCCTGCAAATAAAAGTCTGTGGTAAAAGGCTTTGGCCATCTGAATAAGTAACGTTAACTCAGTCTATCTGCCAGAAATACAATTTGGATCCAACGGTTCTTTTGAGTTTTGTATTATTGTGTCTGAGACATAGCTAAAGTTTTAAAATTAAAACTATGAGATCTCATTCATGTCTGTCTATGTGTCTATGGATGTTATAGAAATGTGGTGTTTTTCTACCTCCAGATGCTATTGCTAAAATTGGTTTGTAAAGAGCCCTATTTAATTGGCTTGAAACTAAGCACTTATAAATTAAGTATTCTTAAACCTCAGAAATATAACAGAAACTAACCCAAATGTTTTCAAGTTTATGTGATCCAGGATTAATGTTTAGTAACTAAAAGCTAGCTTAAGGTTGTTGGTTTAATTTAGACAGGTATATCTTCTCAGAGTTATCAATGCTGAATATAATGCAGACATATACCTTTTATTCTATCTGGGTTTATTAAACTCATGTTACCTCTGTTACAAAATTTGTCAGTAAAAAAGTAATTTAAGATGATGATGGTGGCTATTTAATCTGTAATCCAAGCATGATTGTTAAAAGCAAGTAATTTAAATAAATGTAAATAAGATCAAAATTTATACTAAGTTAAATTAAATAATGGGTAGTCATTGAATGCCTAAATCATTTCCAAATAAAGTAAACATTAATTACAGAACATGGGTTCATCTACTTTTGGCTTCCTATTGTAGAGGCTAAGGATATTTGAGTCTCTTAGTGAACATGTTTTATGCCACACTGAGAAATTTTCTATGAAAAAAGGCATATGTTTCTAGAAATTTATAAAAAGTGTAAGTTCACCAAGCCAAGAGAAAACAAGATCTTCAAAATATTTGTATGAAATATTTTGTGGGACCATCAGTGTAAGTCAAATTGTTTGTATATTTTTTAACATGTCCATGTATTTAGGCAACCACTTAGTATGTAACTACATAGTATCTGAGCCTTGGTTATATAATGCTAACACCTCTATGTTGATGAACGAGTCTATAGATGATATCACTTATACGGGAGCCTTATGTACACCTCCTGGTTACATCTTAATCTGTGGAGGCTTCAGTAATGACCTTTATGCTTGGGCAACTCATTGTGTTGACAGCTGGAGAATACAAGGACAGTGTACCCTTGCTGTATTCATTGTCCTGTTCTCTCTGCATAACCAGAGACCTCTCATAGGTCTCTTCCATTGAATCTCCATAGTCACCCTAAATGAGAACTCTCAGGAGGCATACGTAACTGTAGGTTTGCCTCCATGGGAAGAAAGCTCTTCCCATGGATCAGAGGGAATGCCAACAAATAAATGATCAGGAATCTCTCTCAGACACTAGAAGAGTTGGCTAACTCCACAGCCAAAGCAATTTCAGCTTAGCAATGGTCATTTAACTCATTGGCCAAGTTAGTTCTGGATAACCGTATAGCCCTTGATTATCTACTTGCTGAGCAAGGAGGTGTCTGTGCAATAGCAAACTCCTCTTGTTGCACATGGATAAATGCCTCTGGGGAAAACCAGAAACCCAATTACATAAGATTAGAAAGCAAGCACATTGGTTACAACAAATTTCACCTAACAATCCACTGTCTTTTGATTTGTTCAGCTAGTTACCTTCAGGTCTGGGCTCCTGGTGTAGAACCATCCTGCAAACTGGGCTTATAGTATTGCTCTTAATCTTACTCTGTATACTTGTGAAGTTCTGTACATATTGCCTGTCAAACCTCTGTAGAAATGTCATGCACAATAAAGTGATACTGGCTCAGCACTTCAGGATGATCTCCAATGCCTATGACCTTGGAGAAATATAAACTTTAGATGGGAAATGCCTGAGGGTTCTCTCTCTAACTTTCCTTGTTTTTCAAATATGGCCTAAATGGTTTCCAACCACTAAGTACTTTCCCTCCAATGTGAGACACAACAACCAGAAAGGTCCTTCCTGGCACCAAGGGACAAGACCACTAGGTGCAGAGAACCTGACTGTTGATCAGCAGTGCTTTCAGAGAAAGATCTTGATCAAAAGGGGAAACTGTGAAATGAGCAAGAGAAACCTCAACTCAATTGGAGTCAGGACAGCCTGTAAAGGGAGTTCTCATGCCCTGTCAAACATCATCAATTACTCCAAACAGGAAGAGATGTGCGCTTGCATCTTCAACAGGAAGTAGAACTATTTTACTACTGAAGGAAGATTTCTCTCCCCACCTGGCAACAGCCTAAGCAATGAGAAATGTCACAGCCCAGCCAATGAGAAACCATTGCCACCCTGACGTGTTACTTTCCCCCAATGGACTTTTGTTTAGAACAGCCCCTCCCAACTCCCCCTTTCTCTGTCTATAAAAGCAGACTTCCCTCCTTTGTTCTCCAGATTTGCGTATGGTTTGCCATAGCGTGCACATCCCAAATTGCAATTCTTTTGGCTATTCCCAAATAAACTCGTTTTGAGAGTAAAATAAGAGGCAAATTTGCTTTTGAAGTTGACAGTGCATATTCTTAGTAGTCTAACAAATACTGTAACATTTCTCTGTTCCAATCCTTATCATTCCATATTCCCTGAAACTGAAGGAACCTTCTTTAGCTGTTAGCTGTTTCTTCTGAAATTCTTGCCATATTAGAACTACAACAGGGTTGTTTTGCTATTTCTTGATTTTTTTGTAATTTTAGATATTATCTGTCAACTTCCTCCAATGTAAGATAGGGATTTAGCTCTCTTATACCATCCTGCACAGAAGCACGTACATCCTTCCTTCCCCCCGTATCCTCCTGCTATAGTTATATCAGATCTTTTGATTAAATCAATATATTTTGTGTTTATATTATGATTATGTAAAGACTATTACAGCTGAACCACACAGTTTGGTATGATTACATTTTTTCTTATAAAATTTTCATTTTCTCTAGGAGTTAACAATTGTCCCAATTTTTTGTTGGCTTAGTTTCCCATAAACTTATCATTAATTAATCTCCAAACTCACCAATAAAATTGTAAATCTCTTATTAATATTTTCAGACACATAAGGTAATCTAACAGTTTATGAAATCATTTTTCTAGGAATCCTGTCTTCCTCCTCGAATCTGTGTCCCCCTGGACCAGCCACACAGCTGCCATCTGTGAACAGCCCTTCACCATCATCCCGGGAATTCACTTCCTCTCTCCTCTGAAGGATCCCCTGTTTCCCAGCTCACTCTTTCACCTAACAAATAATTGAGCACATCATCTGTGCCAGGTGCTGTTACAAGCTCTGAGGATTAGTGACATACCCAGCATATTTGACACACAGAGCAGATAATTTTCTAACAACTCCCCTCCTCCATAAGACAGAATTTCCAGTAAAATCATGTACTAATAACCAACAGTCATTATTTTTATTTATTCTCTAGTTTTAAAGCAATTAACAAAAGAAAAGACTAAGTTTTGATTTTAAAGATATTTTTCAAATTCTGTAAAATATTTCATGTATGAACTAAATTTTTTCTCACCAAAAAAAAATATATGTATGTATATATATTACACCTCACACTTCCTACAGTGTTTCAGATTTATACATTTTAAACATAAACAAGAGTCCCAAATTTGGAGAGAGGCATTCCCACCACACTGTCCTTGGCACTACTGAGGATATATCAGAGAGAAACACATAAATAAGAGCAAAATCTCTACCCTCATAGGGCTCGGAGATTATAGTGCAAGGAGACAGACAATAAACAAACAATGTTCATAGTATGCCAGAGAGTGGTAAGTGTTACGGAGGAATAAAAGAGCAAGAAGGAGGGTTACAATTTTAAATAGATGTTCAGCGAAGCCCTTGCTGAGAAGGTGTCATTTAAGCAAAACTCTTAAGGAGAAGTGAGCCATGGATATATCTGGAGGGAAAGCATTCCATGTTAAGGGAACAGTAAGTAAAAAGTAAAAAATCCTAGAATGGGAATGTGCCTGGCATATTTGAGGAAGAGGAAAGGAGCCTATGTAGCTAGAGCTGAGTGAGCAAGGGAAATAAAAGTAGAAAATGAGATCAGAGAGGAAATGGGAGGCCTGATGGGATGGGCCCTTGGGGCCACAGTAAGGTCTTCACGTTTTACTCTGAATAACATGGACGGACGCTGAAGGAGTTTGAGGAGAGGAGTCACATGATCATACTTAGGGTTAAATAGCAACACTGACAGCTGTGTTGAGAATGAAGGAAGACAAGAGTGTAAGTAGGTGACTTCTTAAGAGGTATTGCAATAATCCAAGCAGAGCTGATGTTGGCTTGGACAAAAATGGTGGCAGGGGAGATGGTAAAAACTGGCAAATATGAATATATGTTGAAGGAAGAGCTGTCAGGATTTGCTGACAGATTGGATATGTGCTATGAGAGAAATAGAGTAGTCAAGATATTTGGCCTGAGAGACTTAAAGGATGGAATTGCCATTTACTGAGATGGAGAGAGAGCCAAGGGAGTTCAGGGGAGAAGAGTAGAAGTTTGTTTTTATACATGCTAAGTTTGAGACGTCTATTATAAGTGGTAATATTAAACAGGAAGTTGTATCTTCTAATTTGGAGCTCAGGGGTGAGGTCTAGGCTAAAGATATACACCCGACAGTCACAGTATAGAGATGGTATTTTAAACAACCAGGCTACATGAGGTCACAAAGGATATGAAAAGGGAAGAGGTCTAACATTTGAGCTACAGCACTTGTGGTAAATGCTGTGGTGTGTAAACCAGATCCCCTGTCAGGAGTGAGGCACTTCTCCCCAGCTGTCATGAGTGTTGACGGCTCAGGGCTGACAGCTGAGTCCCTCCCTAGAAGCTGCCCTTAGCCCAGGGGGCTGCCTCTTGCAGGATTACAGCCCTTTCCAGGGACGACCCACTTCAAATTCGTGGTCAATATGAGAGTACAAAGACCTAGCGCCTTTGCCTCCATTTGGGGAATGTTTAAAGGACAACTCCAGCTCCAGAGCTCCCTGTGCAATCAGCGTCACTGTTCAACTTCTTCATGTGTCCATCCTGGTTCCTTCGCTCCCTCACAGGTATGATTCTCAAGAGCATGCAATCTCCATTTCATTGCCTGCTTCCCAAGGAACCTGACCTAAGACAATACTCCAACTTCAGAGTTAGATAAGCAGGAATTAGCAAAGAAGGCCGAAGAGTGGCCAGTTGGGTAGGAGGGAAAGAGTATGGTTTCCGGGGATGTTATTCCAAAGAGTGAGGCACTAAAGAGCAGACTGGAAGTTCTGTGAGTCCGGGCAAGGCTTGCCAAGCGGCAGACCTCCCTCCATGCTGTTAGCCTGCTCCTTCATTGGGAGAACCCAGTTGTCAGTACTTCAGGTCTTCTCTCAAGTGGGTCAGATTCATCATATACGGATTTCCAGTCATGGGAAGGAAGACTCTTGGCCACCAGCATTTGGTGTGGGAAGGGAATTGGGGATCTCACAATCCAGCCTGTAGATTTTCACTTAATCTCCCTATTTTTAGGGCCACATCTCCTCCCACCCTCAGCTGTGCTTAGGCGTCCTTGAGTCCAGAGACCAATTTCTCTAGAGAGTGGACCTCCAGTCTTCTGCTGGATTAAGGGGCGGGGTGGGGGGGGCGGCAGTGAGCTGACCGTATGGGTGGAGGTCTGACTGCAACTTGTAGCCGACACTATGGGAGGTCTGCCCGTATCCTCTCAGCCATCCTCTGAGCTCACCTGATTTTTTAAAAATTAAAACAATTCAAAGCAAACACAATGAACTTGTTAAATCAGAAAGGTTTTCTTTGCCCAATTGTTGCCCATTGAGTAGATATTTGTGTAGAATATTTTAAAATGCATATTTTTTACCCCACTCTTAACATCCACTCTTGGCTTTCGGGATGCCTCCTTCTCCTCATTGTTTTTTTTTTTCTGTTCTGTTCCTTGTCAGTATCCTTTGCTGTTTTCTGCTTCTGGACCATCCTTTAAAATATGGGTGTTCCTTGAGCTTTCAAGGTCTCCTCCCAGTCTATACTCTCTCTCTCAGCTCTGCAATCTACTCCCAGGGCTTTGAAGTAGTAAAGACCTGGGCCGGCCCCGTGGCTTAGCGGTTAAGCGTGCACACTCCACTGCTGGCGGCCCGGGTTCAGATCCCGGGCGCGCACCGACGCACCGCTTCTCCGGCCATGCTGAGGCCGCGTCCCACATACAGCGACTAGAAGGATGTGCAGCTATGACACACAGCTATCTACTGGGGCTTTGGGGAAAAAATAAATAAATAAATAAAATTATGAAGTAGTAAAGACCTCATTGGGTCTAAATTCCTGTTTACACAGATTAACACACACTCCATGACCATGCTCAAAGAATCTGTCTTCTTGTGGAATCACTGAGTTGTGGGTTGAAGAATCATAGAGTCCGTTGAATTCACGTTATCAGGTCCCATCACAGAGGATTTAGGGGATTGATCAGGAAATAATGAGTCTGTGATCACTGGAATGGATTATCTGGGAAAATTAGAAAACTTGGGGAACTCCCATACCTCTTCTGAAGCATTTCCCACTATCCTTCCCTATAGCAGACACCATATGGGCTGTGAATTGTGCTCCACAACTGAAAAACTGAAACACTGATTTAGTCAAAAAAACATTTCCTAAGTGATAAAATACAGAGCTTTATTTGTATGGGCACTGAGGTGACCAAGGGAAAATGAGAAAAAGTGATCAGTAGGGCAGCTCCCCAGTGTGTCCCAGTTCCCACAAAGAAGCAGTTGTTCAGTAGACACCGGAGACAACGGCACACCCAAAATGGGTTTCACCAATTCTGGGGAGCCACAGTTGTTGTATCTGTCAGTCTATTTGACAAAGTTGCCTCCTCACATTGTGTGCAAAAATACTTTCATCCATCCTCCCGTCACTTCTCTTGGTTACTACTCTGATATCAGAGACTCTCATATAACAGAAAACATATTTAAACCCAAAACAGTTACATGTCATTGTACATATCTAGTCTTATTTTGATAGCTGGGTTGTTGCTTGGGGGAAAAATTCATAGAGCTCTATCTCCTTATCTAACTTTATCCCTATCAGGTGAAATTCCATAGTTAAGAGGGCGTCCAAGAAAGACAGTCATGCTCCTGGCATCCCATTGGAGATGAACTTCCCTCACCGTACTTTCCCAAAGAAGCTACCCCTCCCTAGCTTAGACGTGCTGTTACTGACTCGCCAGAGGAAGACCCCCGTGCAGTGAAAACACACAATAACTCTCCTCAGGACCCACTCCTCATCACCAGCCAGTAATCAGAATGGGATCCCAGCATTCAGCGACATGTATGCTCATTACATGTAAATGTAAATGTAAAATACATGTAAAAGTGAAATCAGATTCTGAAAGAGAAAGTTTGAAAATTGAGAGGATTAGAGATGTTTTATTTATTGATGTCAACACAAGTCCGAGGCTTCTTCTGGAAAGTGGAGTTTGAAGGCAATCAACCAAGGAAAAAGGAATGTTATTTTACGTCAGGCTGAAATTGTTTATATAGGTAGCCTTAACAGAGATTCTGAGTCCAGTATGTTGTTTTGCATATCTGGGTGTGATTCTTCTTCTTTTTTTTAATGTGGTAACATTGGTTTAAAACATTATATAGGGCCGGCCCCGTGGCTTAGCGGTTAAGTGCACGTGCTCCGCTACTGGCGGCCCAGGGTTCGGATGCCGGACGGGCACCAACGCACTGCTTCTCCGGCCATGCTGAGGCCGCATCCCACATACAGCAACTAGAAGGATGTGCAACTATGACATACAACTATCTACTGGGGCTTTGGCGGGGGGAGGAGGAGGATTAGGCAATAGATGTTAGCTCAGAGCCAGTCTTCCTCAGCAAAAAGAGGAGGATTAGCACTGATGTTAGCTCAGGGCTGATCTTCCTCACACACACAAAAAAAAACATTATATAAATTTCAGGTGTACATCATTATATTTCAACTTCTGTGTAGACTTCATAATATTTACCACCAAAAGTCTAGCTGCCATCTGTCACTGTACAAATGTGCTATTTTACCCCTTTTCCCCTCTGGTAACCACCAATCTAGTCTCTGTATCTATGCGTTTGTTGTTATTGGTTTTTTATCTTCCACGTATGAGTGAAATCACATGGTTTATTTGGCTTTCTCTGTCTGACTTATTTTGCTTAGCATAATACCCTCAAGATCCCCTCCATGCTGTTGCAAATGGCAAGATTTCATCTTTTCTATGGCTGAGTAGTATTCCATTGTGTATATATACCACATCTTCTTTACCCATTCATCCATTGATGGGCACTTGGGTTGCTTCCAAGTCTTGGCTATTGCAAATAGTGCTGCAATGAACATAGGGGTGCATATACCTTTTCAAATTAGTGTTTTTTGGATAAATACTCAGAAGTGGAGTAGCTAGGTTGTATGGTTTTGTGAGAAATCTCCATAGTGTTTTCCATAGTGGCTGCACCAGTTTACATTCCCACCAGCAGTGCATGAGGATTCCCTTTTCTTCACATCCTCTCCAACACTTGTTATTTCTTGCCTTTTGAATAATAACCATTCTGATGGGCATCAGGTGATATCTCATTGTGGTTTTGATTTGCATTTCACTAATAATTAGTGATGTTGAGCATCTTTTGATGTGCCTGTTGTCCATCTGTATATCTTTGGAAAAATGTCTGTTCAGATTCTCTGCCCATTTTTAATAGAGTTTTTTTTGCTTTTGTTTTTGGGGGTTTTTTGCTGTTGAGTTGTATGAGTTCTTTACATATTTTAGATATTAACCCCTTATTGGATATATGATTTGTAGATATCTTCTCCTATTTGGTAGCTTGTCTTTTCACTTTGTTGATAGTTTCTTTTTCTGTGCAGAAACTTTTTAGTGTGATGTAGTCCCATTTGTTTCTTTTTTCTTTTTTTTCCCCTGCCTGAGAAGACATATTCAAAAAGATACTGCCAAGACTGATGTCAAAGAGTATACTGCCTATATTTTCTTCTAGGAGGTTTCTGGTTTCTGGTCTTACATTCAAGTCTTTAATTCACTTTGAGTTACTTTTTGTGGATGGTGTAAGATAGTGGTCTACTTTCATTATTTTGCACGTGGCTGTCCAGTTTTCCCAAAACCATTTATTGAAGAGACTTTCCTTTCTCCATTGTATGTTCTTAGCTCCTTTGTCAAAAATTAGCTGTCCATATATGTGTGGGTTTATTTCTGGGCTTTCAACTGTTCCATTGATTTGTGTGTCTGTTTTTCTGCCAGTACCATGCTGTTTTGATTATTACAGCTTTGTAGTATACTTTGAATTCAGGGAACATGATGCCTCCAGCTTTGTTATTTTTTCTCTGGATTGCTTTGGCTTTGGGGTCTTTTGTTATTCCATATAAATTTTAGGATTCTTTGTTTTATTTCCATGAAAAATGTTGTAGGACCTTGATAGGAATTGCATTGAATCTGGAGATTGCTTTAGGAAGTATGGACATTTTGTCTATGTTAATTCTTCCAATCTATGAGCATGGAGTATCTTTCCATTTCTTTGTGTCTTCTTCTATTTCGTTCAATTATGTTTTATAGTTTTCAGCATACAGGTCTTTCACCTCCTTGGTTAAATTTATTCCTAGGTATTTTATGCTTTTTTTGCCATTGAAAATGGGATTGTATTCTTGATTTCTCTTTCTGCTGTTTCATTGTGTATAGAAATGCAACTGGGGGCTGGCCCAGTGGCATAGTGGTTAAGTTCACGTGTTCTGCTTTGGCGGCCTGGGGTTCACTAGTTTGGATCTTGGGCACAAACCTACTCACTGCTCATCAAGCCATGCTGAGGCAGTGTCCCACATAGAAGAGCTACAACTCTACAACTATGATACACAACTATGTACTGGGGCTTTGGGGAGAAAAAAGAAAAAAGAGGAAGATTGGCAACAGATGTTAGTGAGGGCTGATCTTCCTCAAAAAAAAAAAAAGAAATGCAACTGATTTTTTAATTTGATTTTGATTTTGTATCCTGGAACTTTCCTGTGTTTGTTTATTATTTCTTAAAAATTTTTGGTGTAAATAGTGACAATTTTACTTCTTCTTTTCCAATTTGGATCCTTTTTATTTCTTTTTCTTGCCTAATTGCTCTGGATAGGACTTCCAGGGACTTACTGTGTTGAATTAGAATGGCAAAAGTGGGCATCCTTATCTTGTTCCTGTTTTTAGAGGGATAGCTTTCAGTTTTTCAGTGTTGAGTATGATGTTGGCTGTGGGTTTGTCATATATAGTCTTTATTATGTTAAGTTACTTTCCTTCTAGACCCATGTTATTCAGAGTTTTTATCATAAATGGATCTTGAATCTTGTCGAATGCTTTCTCTGCATCTATTGAGATGATCATGTGATTTTTATTCTTCATTTTGTTAATGTGGTGTATCACATTGGTTGATTTGTGGATGTTGAACCATCCTTGCATCCCTGAAATAAATCCCACTGAAATGTGGTATATGATCCTTTTAATGTACTTGCTAATATTTTGTTGAGGACTTTTGCACCTATGTTCATCAGTGATGTTGGCCTGTAATTTTCTTTTTTTTTGTGTTGTCCTTGTCCAGTTTTGGTATTAGGGTAATACTGGCCTCATAGAATGAGTTAGGAAGCTTCCCCTTCTCTTCAATTTTTTGGAAGAGTTTGAGAAGGATATGTATTAAATCTTCTTTGAATGTTTGGTAGAACTCACCAGGGAAGTCATCTGGTTCTGGACTTCTGTTTTGGGGGAGGTTTTGATTACTGTTTTGATCTTCTTACTAGTGATTGGTCTATTCAGTTTCTCTATTTCTTCTTGATTTGGTTTCAGAAGGTTGTATAATTCTAAGAATTTATCCATTTCTTCTAGATTATTCAATTTGGTGGCATATAGCTTTTCAAAGTATTCTTTTATAATCCTTTGTATTTCTGTGGTATCTGTTGTAATTTCTCCTCTTTTGTTTCTGATTTTATTTATTTGATCCTTCTCTCTTTTCTTCTTTAGTGAGTCTAGCTAAAGGTTTATCAATTTTATTTAGTTTGTTTATCTTGTTATTTTAGTTTCATTGATCTTTTCTATTGTCTTTTACTCTCTAGTTCATTTATTTCTGCTCTGATTTTTATTATTTCCTTCCTTCTGCTGATTTGGGGCTTCTTTTGTTCTTTTTCTAGTTGCTTTAGGTATAATGTTATATTATTTATTTGAGATTTTTCTTGTTTGTTGAGGTAGGCCTGTATCACTATAAACTTCCCTCTTAGTACCACTTTAGCTGTGTCTCATAGATTTTGATATGTTGTATTTTCATTTTCCTTTGTCTCCAGGTATTTTTTTTTATTTCTCATTTGATTTCTTTGTTGGCCCAATAGTTGTTCAGTAGCATTTTGTTTAATCTCCACATATTTTTGACTTTTCCAGTTTTCTTCTTGTAGTTGATTTTATATACGTAAAACCCTAACCTGGGGAAGGAAACAGACATCCAGGTACAGGAAGCACAGAAAGCACCAAATAAGATGAACCCAAAGAGGCTCACACCAAGACACGTCACAATTAAAATGTCAAGAATTATAGATAAAGAGAGACTCCTAAAAGCTGCAAGAGGAAAGCAACAAGTTACATACAAAGGAAACCCCATAAGGCTATCAGCTGACTTTTCAGCAGAAACATTACAGGCTAGAAGAGAGTGGCATGATATATCCAAAGCGCTGAAAGGAAAAAACCCAACAACTGAGAATACTCTACCCCTGCAAGGTTATCATTTAGAATGGAAGGAGAGATAAAGAGTTTTCCAGACAAGCAAAAACAAAGGAGTTCATCACCACTAAACTGGTCTTATAAGAAATGTTAAAGGGACTTATTTAAGTGGAAAAGAAAAGGCCATAAATAGAAATAAGAAAATTATCAGAGAAAAAATATCACTGGTAAAAACAAATATATAGTAAAGGTAGTGGATCAGCCACCTATAAAGCTAGTATGAAGGTCAAAAGACAAAAGTACTAAAATCATCTATGTCTATGATAAGAGGTTAAAGGATACACAGAGTTAAAAAAGGTAAAATATGATGTCAAAAACATAAAACATGGGTGAGGGAGTAAAACCTTAAGCATTTTAGTATGAGGTCAAACTTAAGAGACCATTTACTTAATATAGATTGGTATTTACATAGGTTATTACATATGAACCACATGGTAACCACAAACCAAAAATCTATAATAAATACACAAAAAATAAAGAGAAAGGAACTCTAAAGAGAGTCATCAAATCACAAGGGAAGAGAGCAAGAGAAGGAAGGAACAGAGAAGAACTACAAAAACATCCAGAAAAAAAGTAACAAAACAGCAGTAAGTAAATACTTATCAATAGTTACTTTAAATGTAAATGGACTAAATGCTCCAATCAAAAGACATGGGGTGGCTGAATGGATTAAAAAACAAGACCCTTCATATATGCTGCATACAAGAGACACACTTCAGACTTAAAGAAAGACACTCACAAACTGAAAGTGAAAGGATAGAAAAAGATATTCCATGCAAATAGAAATGAAAAGAATGCTGGGGTAGCAATACTTATATCAGACAAAATAGACTTTAAAACAAAAACTGTAACAAGAGACAAAGAAGAGTATTACATAATGATAAAAGGAACAGCCCAACAGGAGGATTTAACACTTGTAAATATCTGTGTGACCAACATAAGAGCACCTAAATACCTAAAGCAAATATTAACAGACATAAAATGAGAAATTAACAGTAAAGCAATAATAGTACAGGACTTTAACACCCCACTTACATCAATGGAAAAATCATTCAAACAGAAGATCAATAAGGAAACGTTGGCCCTAAATGACATATTAGACCAGATAGATACAGAGCATTCCATCCAAAAACTGCAGAATATACAGTCTTTTCTAATGCACACGGGTGTGATTCTAACAGTTTGTTAGTTGGGCAATAAATTGTCAGATACAGTTCCAGATGATATAAAGGAAGTTTAGATGCCATAAAACCCTTGCCGTTTTGCACAGGAAGAAACTCTAAGACTTGGAGACATATGAATGCTGGATTTGTTCCTTCATATGTGTGCCCTCCACTTGCACTCTCTGTCCCTCAAGACGGCCCAGAGTTTCTCCCCTCACCAAGGTGGAGAAACACATTAGTATGGGAAGCAGCAGTTCTTTTAAATGAGTTTTACTGGCTCTTCTAAAAGCATTTAATACATTAAGAAGACAAAGGGGGGCTATCCAAAGACCATGTGCTTTATTTTCTCAGCTCTGTGATTTTTAACTTCAATAGTGGCCTCATATAAAATAAAATTACTCACTCAATTACCTCAACTTTGATTTAGATCAAGGTCTCAAAAACACAATTAAGAATTTTAGAAAGTACATTTAAGTTAACACTACAGAACACAATCACTATTGAAAATAAGCATTTGTCAGAAAAATATGACATCTTAAAACTTTCTACCCAGATAAAAGTAGAGAAACTCTATAGATACACGTATTTTTCAATTTTATCTGATACTTATAAGAACCAGTTTATAAAGTAAGTAATGTATCTCCCTCTGACCTCACTTTTTATTCTGGAACTTCACTGGAACTCAAGGGGCGTGATTTCATGTGTTGTGAACGTCAAGACTGTGTATCTTGGTTTTCTCCCCACAAGCCTGTTTGGAATAAACCTGTGGGTCTAAAGATTCATTTCCAGAAAGCAATGGGAGTTGAAGTTTTCTCTGTCAGGAATGAGGAGAAAAGCCATCAGAATGAAAGTACCAGGCGAGGAACCAATAATGACAGTGTGGCCCCCAAGGAGAAGGGGGTGCCTCTATGAGTGTTTGACTTCCAGGACCCTGTCATACTCTTACTTCAATCCTTCAATGTTTCCTGAAGGTCAAGTCTAATTTCCTGGCATGAAACATGTTCTTCATGAGCCTGTTCCTTCCCATCCCTTCTCTGCCAGCCCGAGCTCCTACCACCCTGCACCACTTGCCACACTGCATTACTGAAACTGGCAAACAGTTAGCCATTGACGATTAAGCAGCTAGTAACTATGGGGGATTGGAATTGGCCACCTCAAAATATGTCTCTGCTTGAAAGACACTCTGACCCCCACCCCCACTAACTGACCAAAAGAGTTTGGGATGGGAGGCCTGCCACCAGAACAGGCCATCACCATAGACATCTCCAGGTATCTGGGAGGGTCCTTGCTAAGCCCATTCTTAGTTCTGGTTACCTTTTGTAAGAGACATTTACATTCATGAAGAAAATCTCCACTTGTAAATGTATCTTCTTCCC
This sequence comes from Diceros bicornis minor, assembly GCF_020826845.1. Lineage (NCBI taxonomy): Eukaryota > Metazoa > Chordata > Mammalia > Perissodactyla > Rhinocerotidae > Diceros > Diceros bicornis. Next base: position 11,424,295 of record NC_080757.1, read on the forward strand.
TATATCAGGAAGAAGGAGGGGATAGCCTTACCTAGACACTTATCTAGAATGGAGGGTGAGGACTTAAATCTGCATGATAAACTTGCCCATTGTTAACTGTGCTGTTTAGGCAATATGCTGTCTGACTCCCACTAGGTCCCTATAGATAACATCTCCCTGGGGCCTGGGTCACCATGGTAATGGGTGTTTGAGCTATTTTTTTCAGGAATTGGAACCCCTTGTCCATTTCAGGCTGGTTGAGACCAGAAAACCATCAACCGGGCCCACACAGACATATGTCCAATAAGCGACCTTTTTTTTTTTTTGTGAGGAAGATCAGCCCTGAGCTAACACCCATGCCAATCCTCCTCTTTTTGCTGAGGAAGACTGGCTCTGAGCTAACATCTATTGCCAATCCTCCTCCTTTTTTTCCCCAAAGCCCCAGTAGATAGTTGTATGTCATAGTTGCACATCCTTCTAGTTGCTGTATGTGGGACGTGGCCTCAGCATGGCCAGAGAAGTGGTGCGTCGGTGCACGCCCGGGATCCGAACCTGGGCCACCAGTAGCGGAGCGCGCACACACTTAACTGCTAAGCCATGGGGCCGGCCCCAATAAGCAACCTTTTGACATCAAGAGGTTAGAACTCCACCCTCAGGGCGTGCTGCTGACGCCCTTCTGTGAACACGTGTCCTACGAAGAGGCATGACGGCTGAGTACGCTTGCGCAGATCACCAATTACATCTCTCCTCACCTCCAAACATTTCAGACCACCTTGCACCCTACCCCATAAATACCCCTGAGTCCCTATTTTCAAGGAAGCAGATTTGAGATTCATTCTCCCGTTTCCTCACTTGGCTGCCTTGTGATTAATAAACCCTCTCTCTCTGCTGCAATCTCGTTGTCTCGGTGTTTGGCTTTCTGGGCAGCAGGCAAAAACGGACCTGGTGTCATAACATTACTGCCTTTTTTCCAATGTGGAGACTGTGCCACACTTTCTCCTCCCTCCTTGTGGGTTCTCCTAGATCCCAGCATTAAACTCTACCCCCACCTCTCAACTGTTTATTCTTCTTCTTCCTTCAAGAATCAAACCAAGCATCACCCATACATCTTCTGCTGAATTAAATAATCACGGGCAAGAAGTTACTTTGTTCCTATTTTTGTAAAGGAAACAATTTTGGCTTATGTATACTGTTAGCTTCTGTTTTAAAATATCCACAGATGATCATATTAAGAAATAAAACTTCCAAGTTTATTTTTCCGAAATTTTAATCAGATATAGAAGTTGGATTTTGATTACTTTGTTGTCATTCACTAAAATAATCATGAGATTTTTTACTGTTTTTCCAGTTAATTACTGTTATTTGAGGCTCCCTCCAAATGGTGGACTGCAAATGGGTTATAGCTATGGATGCCCCAGGTGAAACCGGAAGGCCAGACACCTCCCGGCGGGGAGCAGCTTCTTCAGCTTTACCGCTTTACTTCCATTTATCACTTTCTAAGTGGGCTGTGAAATGAAAATCTTGAGAATCACTGTGTTAATGATTTGCTTTGTGTTGTGTGTGGCTTCAGGACATGTGGTAAATCCCATCCAGTTAGAAAGATGTGTTATATTCTTTTGCCAATATTTTATTTAGGATAATTTGATCTAAGTTCTTTTCTTTCGTTAGTCTAAAATATCTTTTTGTTGTTATACTTGAATTAGGTTCAAAATTATAAAAGGTGTACAGTAATATGTATTATTACCCTATTCTATTCTTGAAACAGTTTATATACATGTGGCTGTTATCTGTCCTATAGGAGATCTGAATGATGAGGGAAGAAGGGAGAAAGGGAGGGAGGGCGGAAGAGGGAACAAGGCCCCTACGTGGTGCATCTAGGGTAAAATTTGTCCACTGTGGGCATAGACAATGAAAAGGTAGACTCTTTATGAGGGTGGGAGATAGGAGGAGGGTGGAATTTGGGGAGGACAAGACAGAAAGCACCAAGGGGTGGTGTCATGGCCTGGGTGGAAGGGACTGAAACAACGAAACGCGTGGGGCACTCATATGGCCACACTATTTTCCACCAGGCTGGGCCGCAGGTACTCGTAGGGCATGTCCAGCTTTGCATTCCGGATCTCAATTTCCTTATCCAGGGCAGCCAGCTCCTCTCTGAACTTCTTCAGCACAGCCTTGGGCCCAGGGCCTGAAAAATACTCCTCCTCATGCTGGCCCAGAGCCACCTGGGATGGAGAGAAAAAGGCAGCTGAGAGCCTTACGACCCTCAGTTTGGAACCCCACACCTCCCCGCAGCTGCCCCCTTCCTCAGGGACCTGGGCAGCTGGCTCTCACCATAACAGGTTGGCGTCTGCCCAGCTGCCAAGTAATGGACATCTGGAGAGAAGCCTGATGAAAGTTGGGCAGTGTTGCCATCACTGTCTCCAGTGTCGCATCCTTGGTGGTCGGCGGGGGCAGCCGCATCGTGCAGGGTGCGTTAGGGACCCAAGTGTACCAGTCCAGCTAAGGAGGGGCAGACATCTACAGTCAATGTCTGCTAAGCATGAAAGCCCACCTGCACACAGCACCCTCCCCCAATCCAGGCACAGATGCCCAGCTGCGCCCCCATGGTAAGTACCTGGCCCAGGTGGTTGGAGGAATGCTGGCCAGTGCAGGTGAAGATGCACATGGTGACAAAGTGGCAGACCTTGTCCCGGGACTGCAAGGACACGGGAAACCCTGCAAGGGGTCAGGCGAGTCAGAAGCTGTGAGGCCAGGCATAGAAGAGAGCTCAGAGAGATGAGGGAGAGAGGGGAGAATGAGAGGAGGCGGAGGGGTGCCGAGGACTCACAGGAACTACTGTAGGAATGGGCATGAGTGGCCTGGGGTGGGGAAGTGGGGAGCTCTGCCGGAGGGTCCTGCTTAGTGGGGTACTGGTATGGCTCCTACTGGCTCACAAGAGTCAGTTATGTTAAATTTTCAGGCATTTAGCAAACTGGTCTACATCACATTGGTAGCCACCGTGGAATATTTATACCTTGGAAATGGACTAATGCTTAAATCAGGGCTTTTCTTCCAGAGAGCCAGTTGTTAAACATCTACAAGCAACCACTGGTCCCACTGCATCTGGGACCTAGAGGGGTTCTCAGTGCATAGGGCAGGGACCTGTCTCTAGCTGAGAGGAAAGGGAATCAGCGGGTGCCTTGCAGCATTTTCATAGGGGTTGGAAATGCTTCTGGAAGGTTCCATAGGAGTACAAAGGATTCTGGGGAGGTTCCAAGGAGGAATCTCTCATGTTGGAGGTCTCAGGGCAGGGGCTCATCTTACCTTGGTCCTGGGCTCCTAGCAGCCCCATTTCAGTGATCTCTCGACACCAGGCCTGCAGCTCGAGATCCTCTTTCACAGCCTCGTCCGTCTTATAATGGAGATTCACAATTCCCTCCACGTAGCTGCCAGCCAAGGGGTCGGGGCCAGAGAACTGAGGCTGACAGGGAGCCACCAGGCCCTCTGCTCCTTGCCCACAGGGCCAGGTCAGGGCCCCCAGCCCCCAACTGAGACACAGACCTCCTGTTCTTCTAGCCTCCTCCCTGACTCCCACCCCCACCAGCCCTGCATTCCCCCTGCCTCACCGAGAGATGATTTCCCAGAGCCGCAGGGCATCTTGGGCATAGAAGGAAGACTGGACGCCCAGGAGACCCCGGTCAGCTAGGTCCTCAGGGGGACAGAACGAGCTGTAGGTCAGAAAGGCTCTAGCTCGCTTGAGCAGCTCCACGTGGCCTCCCCCACCTGTGCTCACCACCTGCGGAGCAAGGATGGGCAGTCGGGTCAACCAACCCACCCTGAGGCCAGAGCCGGAGGGAGCGTGAACTCCAGAATCCCCCTTTCTCTCTTCCTACCTGGTCGAAAACCCCCATGTCAGAGACCAGCCCAGTCCTGGCCCGGATGTTAATTTCCATGGTGTATCTCAGGTGGGGAATTACAAGCTAGAGGGAGAAGAGCAGGGAAGGACAAGGTCAGAAGACAGGTGGGGCAGGTCCCTGCAGGAAATACGGGGTGAAAAGCAGGAAAGGTGCTAGGTCTTCAGGCAAAGCATAGCCGTGAACTTCCATGCCCCCTTGACACCGAGAGAGTTCAGTTGATTTGTAACTCATTCCACAAACCATGGACTTATTGCTCATGACAACTGAAAGAAATTGTTCTCCTTTTCTTTTCATATAAGACTATTCAAGGGGCCGGCCCCATGGTGTAGCAGTTAAGTGCACGTGTTCTGCTGCTGGCGGCCTGGGTTCGGATCCGCGTGCGCACCGACGCACCACTTGTCAGGCCGTGCTGTGGCAGCATCCCATATAAAGTGGAGGAAGATGGGCACAGATGTTAGCCCAGGGCCAGTCTTCCTCAGCAAAAAGAGGAGGATTGGTGTGGATGTTAGCTCAGGGCTGAACTTCCTCACAAAAAAAAAAAAAAAAAAAAAAAAGACTATTCAAGTTCTAACTCAATGTTTCTCAACCTTTTCTTCATTATCACACCTTTAAGGAGCCTTTTTAGATATTTTTTCCTATTCTCACCGCCCCCCATGAAATTTTAATGCTACAGATATATCTGTTATGTACTGTATGTCTATATGTGCTCTATACATAAAAATAATAAGATATTTTGCCCCAATACAACCACTTTCACCCCTCCCAGGCCATAATTGTCCCCACTGAGAATGCATGGTCTAACCTGCTTGCTTCTGGAACGTCATCACCTACCCTCTCCCTTTGTCCATTACGCTCTCTTTCTGTTCTTCAAATATGCCAAGCTTGTTCCTGCCTCAGGACCTTTGCACTAGCTGTTCCGTCTGCCTAGGACAATGTGCCCCTTGATCATCTCAGGGCTGGCTCCTCATTCTCTAGGTCATCTCTTCAAAGGAGCCTTTCCTGACCACCCTATCTAAACTCACTGTCACATCACACTGCTCGGATTCTCTGCATTGTACTTATCACAGCCAATGTGTTACAATACAATCTTTATTGTCTGTTAGCCCTTACTGGAAAGGAAAATGCCCAAAGATCAGGACCTTGCCTGTCTTGCTCAGTAACGGCATCTAGAATGGTTCTTGCCCCAAGGAGGCACCCAAGAAAAAAAGTGAATAGGTGAATACTCTGTTTTAATTGCCTGTGATAAACCAGGCTGCTGTTGTTGACCTGAGCCCCGCCAGCTGGCCTATGTGTTACTATTTTAGAACTCTTCAACACTGGCCAGAAAAATCTTTTGTTATTTGCATGCCCTCTTATTGGATGGAATCCTCAGTCATTTGTGTGTACTGTTTATACACTGTATGTATATCTGTGCTTTATACATAAAAAAAGTAAGACTTCTCACTCCCCACCCCACCACCCACCCCACCAATGAAGCATTTTCACCTCCTTGGGAGGTGATATCACTCTGTTGAAAATGCAGAGCAAGCCATGCTCTCACTCTCTTGCTCTCTTGACTTTCACTGGTCGGCTCTCCCCAAACCTGAGATTCCACCGAGAGGGGGCCTCCAGAGGTGGGACTGTGCCGTGGGGCACAGAGGGGCAGGCAGGAGAGACGGGAATAAGGCGTTACCTTGAAGATAGGATGTATCGATGGAAGGCACCTCATGGTGGCCACAGCGATGACCTCCGCCATCAAGTGTCCCCTCAGAAGATGTGACTGCAGCTCGTGAAGCTGGAAGTCAGAGCTACGGACCCAGCATTTGGCCAGGAGCCAGACCATCGGGGCATCCGTGGGCAGGAAAAGTGGCGGGGGTGGGGATCCCACACATGGCAGTTGGAGCTGCAGCCGGGACAAGAGTGCCGGGAAGAGAGGGGATGAGGGCCAGGTGCCCAACAGACACCCCTCCCTTGCTTGGTTAACTGCTCCCTCCTTCCTCCACATTTGCTTCGCTTTCTCCACCCACCCCCTACCCCCCCATTCCTCCCCTCCCTTTCCTACCCTCTCAGCCCGTCAACACGGTGCAAGCTGCTCCACCCTACACTGCTAGCTCCAGCCTCCACTCCCCCCCACAGGCCCCTCAGTGTGGACAGGATTCAAATTCACCGCTTCCTTCATCCCACACTCGGTCAGAAACCCCAGCCTCTCTCTGATCTATCAACTCCACCTCTACACAGCTGACTAAGTCTCCAGTTCTCAGCTAGTCACCAGCCAGATGTTACAATTTGAATGTCTCCCCATTACCTCAGAAGTGGCGGGATAAAAGCCTGCCTGAGCATCTTTTCCTCTTTATTTGTCCTATTTCTGCAGGTGCCTTGCCTGGCTCCTCCTTTTCCTCTCTCCTTGAATCCAGGCCAGTTTAATTTCCCTCTGCACCCTCACAGCTCCTCCCCACCTGAGCCCATCACCTCGACCTTGGACAACGACTGTAGCGTGTCACCCTAATCCCTGTATCTAGCGTCTCCTTCTCCCGTCCACCCTAAACCCCACTGCCCCATAACGTGCCTGCACGTCTCTCACAGCAGCCTTCACCAGCTTCCCGTGCTCACACTCGGCCTGGCATCCACGGCCCGCCGCAGTCTGGCCCTCTCACCTCACGTTAGACCCCACTACTCCTGCCCAAGGGTCCACTGGGAATCTCCTGACTCCTCACACGCCGACGCACCGCAGCCTCTCTGCCCAGCCCATCATCCCCCGGGGGAAGTGGGGAGGGGGTCCTGCCCCTCCCTCTTGCTCGAAGATCTAAGTCCTGACCCTCCCACAAGGCCACGCCCACCCGCCTCCAACAATCCCTCCCAGACTGTCTCCGCCCTCAGGCACTTGCTCAGTCCTGGAGCTTATTCACATTTGCCGGTGTCTCCAGCTAGAGCGCACCCCTTCAAGTCAGAGACTTGCCAGTTTCCTCCTTCCATGCCTCCCCAGCGGCTTAGCACAAGGTCTTTGCGCAGAGTGGGTACTCAGTGATTTTGGGTGAGGGGCTGAGGGGAGAGGGCCAACTCCCGGGGACAGAAATCCTGAGTCCTCTCACCTGGATGACCATGGGCAAGAGTTTCCCATCGGGCTGCAGTTTCAGCATGACCAGAGGGGCAGCCAGGTACTGCTGGCTACACAGGATGATGTTGGCCTTGATCCCATCCAGCAGGGAGAAGTCAGCTTCAAACAGTGTGCCTCCCTGGATGGGGGCAGAGGGCAAGGGCTGCCGTCAGCGTAAGGCATCTTCTTCCCACCCTGATTCCCCAAAGGAAGAAGAAAAAGGAGGAAACTAACTTGTCTCCACCACCTACTTTGTACAGGTAGTGGATCACGTGCTTATTGCCTCATATATTTCTTTTTGTGTGTGTGAGGAAGATCAGCCCTGAGCTAACATCCATGCCAATCCTCTTTTTGCTGAGGAAGACTGGCCCTGGGCTAACATCTGTGCCCATCTTCCTCCACTTTATATGGGACGCCAGCCTCAGCATGGCCTGACAAGCGGTGCATCGGTGCACGCCCGGGATCCGGACCGGTCTGCCAGCAGCGGAGTGCGCACTTAACCGCTACGCCACGGGGCCGGCCCTGCCTCATACATTTTTTACATGAACTTGAATTAGCCCCAGTTTTATAAAAGAAGAAACATGATCAGAGAGGATAGGTATCTGGCCTGAAGTCACACAGCTTATAAGCAGCAGAACCAGGTTTCAAACCCAAGTCTCTCACCCTATAATCCCATGAGTTTTCTCTCTCAGTTGTTCCATGTTGACTCCTGATTAACAACCCCACCCCTGAGCCTGATTCTCCTATTCCACACTCCCTAAATCCCTAGCTCCAAGGCCCAGTTACATCTCTTCATTTTGACCCTGTCTCCATCACCCAGCGCACACTCTTCCTCCACAATACACTATTCCTGTTCAGGGAGGAAGGCCATGGAGCTGCACTTCTCCAGGATCACTCAAGATTCCTCCTGTAGCCATCTGGCAGCAAGCTGGGCCCACAGTGGAGCCCACAGCAGCACAAACGCTGAGCCCACCCCCATTTCTGCGTGGCCTCCTTAGGGCTCTTATGTCCATACCTCGAGCTCCTTCTCCAGCTGGGCCTGCAGCTCCTCCATCCCTGGAGGGAACACTAGGCGGGCAGGAAGGTGAATGGAGCGCCTCAGCAACATGGGGTTGGCGCCGTTGAGAAACTGGTACCCGAATAAGGCATCCTCCTTCCAGGAGTCCCGCACCCGCTCTGGGGATGGCAGTTGTGGAGCAAGCTGTGGGATCTGAGCTCCCGGTCCTTCCAACTGCCACCAAACCATCCCCACTTGACCCCAGCTACCAGAGGGACCCAGGCCTCTGGTCTCCCAACACTGGTTCCCTAGATTGGGTGGGATCTGGGGCAAGGGTCCTAGGAGAAATATTGGGGTAGGAGTACTGACCAGCCAGCTTGCTCTGGCCACACCAGAAAATCCTGTTGAAGTCATCCAGATCATTCCAGCAAGTCAGAACATTTAAAGAGTCTTTGACAGCTAGCTCTGCCAGCCTTCAGGGATGGATAGGTGAAGAGTTTAAGAGTTATTCTCAGAATCAAACATCACAACCACAGGCATCCACCTTGGGCTGGTCCAGCCCTGTTCAGTCCTTAAGCCCACTGGCCTCCTCTAGACCAGGACACCTCCCTCTCACCCAGCCCCCCTTGTTCTCACCCCTTGGCCAGTGAAGCCTCAAAGTCAATTCTCTTGTCCTCCAGAAATCTCTCATCTACAGGAAGGTCACATATTCCGGCTGCCGCCACACTCAGAATTAACCCATCCTTCCAGTTACCCCACCTGTGGTGTAGAAAAGAAATGAGGCATTGGTACTGGGGAAGGGTCAGCAGCTCACTGTGGGGCCAGGAGTCAGGGGGCAGGAGGAGGGCTAACCGGTACAGCTTCCTTCTCTCTTCCAGCTCCTCCTCCCTGTGTTTCTTGAACAAGCCTTGAGGGTCGTCCACCACCGTGCGGCCTAGAAGTGGGGAGGAGGGCATGGGCAATGAGGCTTCTCCTGAGACCCTCTCCCCTATCCCTGCCAAGGGTACCTCTCAGCCCGCCCTTCCTGCTGGCCCCTGACCCTTCAGCGTCACAAACTTCCCCAGACTCCATACAGCTAGGTGCCAGCCCCAGCAACCCGCCTCTTCCAAAGACCCCGCCCTCCAGGTTCCTGCCACCACGCCCTCTTCTCCGCTCCCCCGACCCCCAACTTCTCTTGGGCCCCAGAGGCCTCCTCATACTCCCATCCCCGCGCTCACCAGTGCCCTCGGGTAGGCTCAGGACGCCATCGCCCTCCACCCAGCGGTAACAGGGGAACCTTAACTCGTCCCCACTGGCCCCGGGGCCCTGCACGGAGATCCAGTTGCAGAACCACGCGTCATCCTGAAGGAGGCGCCGTTTGCGCAGTTTCACGAAGAGCAGCGGTCCCAGGTACTCGGGCACGTCAACCTTGAATTCTGCCTCCTGGAGGCGACAAAAGAAGGTCAGCAAGGTGGGGCTCTCCGGAAGGGGTACTTGGACTGAGCTCTGGACGCCCTTCTGCTGGGCCTCTGGGAAAGCTGCGCAAAGGGAGCCAGAGATAAAAAGGCGGCGCGCAGCCAGCTGGTGGCTCCACGACTCCATTCTGGGTCGTCGAGTTCCTCAGCCCGGGTGAGGCGGGGGAGGGAAGATGCACTCCTTCCTGCACTTTTTCTTTTTTTTTGTGTGAGGAGATCAGCCCTGTGCTAACATCCGCCAATCCTCCTCTTTTTTTGCTGAGGAAGACGGCCCTGGGCTAACATCTGTGCCCATCTTCCTCCACTTTATATGGGACGCCGCCACAGCATGGCTTGCCAAGCAGTGCGTCGGTGCGCGCCCGGGATCCGGGCCAGCGAACCCCGGGCCGCCGCAGCGGAGCCCGCGCACTTAACCGCTTGCGCCACCGGGCCGGCCCCCTTCCTGCACTTTTTCCTCACTGTAGTCACCGATTGTGCCAAGCGCTGGGCTGGGCACTGGGCATCTCTATCCAGTGTGTCGTGATGGGACGACACACTGTAAACCACGCAATTACAGCTGAGAGGCACCGGCTCCCCCCGGCCCCCTCACCAAGGCTGAGCTCCGAAGAGGCCCCACTCGGCCTGGGGGCAGGCTTCCCGGAGGATATTCCGTCTAAGCCGAGACCTCTAGGTGGAAAAGGCTTAGGCAGGGAGAGTGAGAGGGAGGAAAAGGCGGGGAAAGGCGTGCCGGAGAGAGGAAACGGAGAGAGCAGAGGCTAAGGGAGGGCGAGCAGCGTCGTAGAGCTGGAGCACAGGGCGCGAGACGTGGGGAGACGCGCAGGACCCAGATCATGAAGTCTCAAAGGCGAAGCCGAGGGCTTTGGATTGGTGCTGAAAACAAGCGGAAGCCATTCAAATGTTTTAAGTAGCGGGAACGTCTTAAGGGTGGGAATGTATTCGGAAGAAATCGCTCTGGCTGCAGAAGAAGGGCTTGGAAGGGCAGGAGCGAAAGCGGCGAGGCAGGTGAAGACGATGCAAGTGACGTGGGTTCAAGGGGACGTTGGTAGACGGGGGTGGGGCGGACATCAGAGCACGGACGCCGGAAACGTCCCGGAGATAGAACGGACAGCGCTCGATTCTTGGTTAGACAGAGATGAAGGGGGCAGGCGCGAGTGACACCTAGGGGAGACAAGAGGAGAGGTCTGAGAGGTGGGAAGAGGGCAGGACCTCACTTGGCATGCTCCTTTGAAGCGTCCGTGAGACAGACATCCGGATCTGGGGGTCTTGGAGAGAGCGGGACAGTCGATGGGAATTTGGGGGTTGGCAGAGGGAAAAAGTAACAGGAGCCGGGGGCGAATACCAGGTACATGTGATGGGAGAGGGGAAGTGGGTCGGGAAATTCAGAATGTTCTCATCTCTTGGCTTCTTTTCCCCACCCTAGCCCCGGTTACCCCAGCCCAGCCCACCGCGGGTGATAAAGCTTGCAAGGTGGGAGATCTAGCAACAGTAGAGAAAGTTTGAAATAGCAGTATTTAAGAATAGAGGAAACAGGAGACTCACGACCGCTTTAGGGACCCCTGAATTTCAAGAAAAGAGAGAGCTCTGTGGAACGACGGGCGCGCAAGTGTATCCCCTCAATTCCAAATTTTCCTGGGCGTCAGGAACACTTATTGAGCGCTTACAGTGTGCCACGTACCGCCTTAAAGCGCTCTACCCTGCGGCCTCCGAGCGCTCTTGGCGCGGGATGCGTGCGCCCTCAGCGGCGAGGAGCTGGGGACCGGCGGGGGCGCGTCTCTTCCCCGATATTTGACGGACTTGGGGCCAGGGGTGCAGCCCGCCCCCCACCCCCGGCTCCGGCCAGCTCACCTTGCCCCACGCCGGCCGCAGGCGCGTCCCGAGCGCCGCCTCCCCGTGCTGGCCGACCAGCCACAGCTGCACCTGGTTGATGGAGCCCGCGTAGAGCGAGGACCCGGTGGACACGCGGACGCGATAGAGACCCATCTTGCCAAAAGACGTTTCACGCCTTCTGAGGGGAAAGAAGAGTGGAGGCGCCAAATAACGGAGCCCGAGACCCCGCCCCTCAGAAGCCTTGCCGTGGGTCGGGGTTGTGGATGGCAGGTCTCCAACCAACCCCGTCTGGCCACGCGCTGGGGCCCCCAACTCTGCACAGCCCAGAGCTCAGCCCCGAGCCCAAGAAGGCGGGGCCCTGGCGGGGGCAGGGGATTCAGACCATTATCTTGGTGGGAGGAGGACAGAAGGGGGAAGCAGATGAGAATTTGGGCAGAAAATATGCAGGAAGAAGGAATCGAAGCCTGGCCCAGCAGGCAGATGATGTGTGTGGCTGGGAAGCCTCTCCATCTAAACACACAGACACACTGACCTCACAAGTTGGTTCACCTCTGCCAAGGGTCGTGCTTAAGGCTGTAGTGAGGATGAAGGGAGCAAGGAGACCTGGTCTGTAGCAGCATTGGAGGAAGGTACATTCAGGCCACCGCATTAATTTGACCAACTTTGAACACTCTCTTGCCTTCCTTGTGCCAAGCTTGGGGTTCATTCCTTTCTAGTTTAAAAGCCTCTGCCTCTCTGTTGCCTGCAGGATAAAAATCCAAACTTCTTGGCATTCAAAGCCCTTGCTAACCTGGCCTGCCCTCCTCCCACTTCACCCCACCGCACCCCATCCTCATGTCCAGTCTCTCCCTTTGGGCTGGAGCCCTGTGTTTCCCAGAACTCACCGTGTTATTGGCTTGCATTCCTTGCTCCTGGAAAACTCTATCCAGCCTTCTAAACCCTGGTTAGACTCCAATTTCTCGGAGAAGTTTTTCCTGGTAATTCCATCCCTCCCCACTTACCCCACCAGAGCTAATCAGCTTTCCTCTCTACTGCTTTTGCCGTGAGCATACTTCTACTATTGCACACGTGATACTACAGTAATTTGTTTGTGTGTCTGTATGCCCCACAGTGAGCTCCTCCTAGGCAGGGACCACTTTCCCAGCACCACGTACTCACTTTTGTTTCCCCTGGATTTAGCACAGTATCAGGGTTTGTGGATGTCAATAAGTGTTAACTGAAACACACAGAACTGAAAGATCAATTATAAATAAGTACTCCTCTTGGGGGAGAGAAAGGCAAACAAATAACTCCCAGGCAATGTAACTAATAAGGGAACAGTAAAACCCACTCTGCTGCCACCATGGGATGGAGTGCTATAAGCCTGGTGAAACAAATGAAGTCGATAGAAATAGAAATAAGTCTGTAATGCATACTTTCTTGTATATTGTTTTAGTGGGAAGTGATTCAAAGTTCAGAAGGTACAAAGTGGTATTCACTAGCGTCTCCCTCCCTCTTGGCCCCAAGCCACCCAGTCCCTCTGCCCCTAGCAGTCACTGTTCTATGCACATTCACAAGCAAATACATGCCTATCCTTTTTGTCCTTTTCCTGCACGTGGTAGTATACTTTACACACTGTTCTGCACCTTGTTTTTTTCCATTTTGCAATATAAATCAGGAGCTCATTCCTTATCAGTGCTTAAAGAGTTTCCTCTTCTTAAGGCTGCCATTGTTTTGACGGAGCGTGATACACTCTTACCAGTTTCTAGTAAGTGGACATTTAGGTTGTTTGCAATCTTTTGTAACCATAAAAATTTTTTTTTGCTGAAAGAAATTACCCGGTATATACATCATTTCTCAGATGTAAGTATATCTGTATACAAAATACTAGAAATGGAATTTCTGGGCCAAAGGCATACGTAATTTTGGCAGAAATTGCTACACTACTCTCCATAGAAGTTGTACCAATTTATACTCCCATCAGTGAGTCCACTGGTGTGTGAGAATGCTTGTTCTCCTTCACTCTTGTCAATAGTATGTTGATAAATATTTTTACCTTAGCCAATCTGATAGGTGAAAAATGGTACCCTAGTGTAATTTTAATTTGCATTTTTCTTATTATGAGTTAAGTTGAGCATCTTTTCATATTGTAGGAGCCATTTGTATTTCTTTTTCTGTGAACTAGCTGTTCCAGTTTTCTATTGGATTTTGGTCTTTTTCTTATTGATTTGTAGGGACTATTTACATATTAGGGAAATTAGCCCTTTTCCAGCTCTATCACTACTAAAACGGTGCCAATAGCAACAATGGTCCTTTTTACCTACATCAACTCTTTAGAGCCCAGATTTTGGTCTATAATATTATTCTCCACTAAAAGAAACTTGGGCTCCTTAGAGGGTAGCTGACTCCATGACTTGGGGCAGGTAAAATTCAGGATAAGCCTGGAACATGCTATTGTTGATAAAAAAGTAAAAGCACTCTCCAGAAAGTCGCAGGCGAGTTGTGCAATCAGAGGGGCTCCCACTGGCTGTGTTGTGACATTTCGAGGAGAAAAACTAAATAATAAATAGGGTATTGAAATAGATAAATATGTCAGAATGCTTTCTGTTGCAGGTAACCAAAAAATCAATTCAAAACAGCTCAAACAATAGAGAAAAATTATCTCAGAAAATAAGTCCGTAGGGTAGGTTGGCTCTAGGGTTGTTTAGTTCAGTGGCTCAACAGCATCCTCAAGGAGCCAGGGTTTTTTTTTTTTCCATCTTTGCATCCTTCATTAGTTAGCTACTCAGTGAGTTATCTCCTTAACAAAATGGCTGCTACCACTCCAATAATCCCATACAGACATAACAACATCTGTAACAGCTAGATCTTAGGTTAGCGTGAGGCAAGCCATCTTAGGGAAAGGAAGCAATATTGTGACTATAGCTCTGACTCACTAGTCTCTGTGAATACATGCTAGCCTGCATGTAGCCTAGATGATTAAGAACCCCTTGCTTTTGCAAAATACGTGATCTGCTAGTATTATGACTCCTGCTATGATACTATAACTTTGTTTTCTGAGTTCCGCAGAAACATTTTGACCTCCAGAAAGAAAAAAACTCTGCCTTGGTACCCATACTGAATGATAGAAGAAAGAGATAATGTGGCGCCTTGAAGTTCGTCACACTGAATGGTCGGCGTCCCTAAACCCCCTCCTTCGATGCCCATTTCCCCTATATAATTGCCTCAAGATTCTGTATGATTTTAAGATGGCTTTTTAGGACAGTAGTCCACCATCTTCCAATTGTGCTAGCTAATCGTATAAACTTTCCTTTCTTAACCATCAGCTCATTTGCAATTGATTGGCACTGGATTGCAGCGAGCAGAACAAGCCCTTTGCTCGGTTACACATCCAGTGGGAAAAGAAGGACCATTTCTTCCTGTGCCTCCCTTTTTAAGAGCAGGGGGAGCTTTCTCAGAAACAATCCAGCAGCTTTTCCTTATTTACTTTTAGCCAAAACTGAGCACCAACCCCAAATCCTTCAAACAGGCAAGAGAAATGGAACCACCACGATCATCTTAGCTACTCAGGATTTGCCCCCGAGTTACACAAGGAAGGATGGACACACAAACACATTTGGGGTCCCCACCAAGTAAGACAGGATAATGGATTGGGAGGTAGTCACCCAAGGGTGTCTGCTACAGTTAGTCCATGAAAGACCTAAATTCATAATAATATTAAAAAGAGGGAAGTTATTGTAAACTGTTACAAAAAAGTATAATACAAAAGAGAGTGATTATCTTGGGATTTTTCAAGTTTTTATAGGTTTTAATATGAAAGAGAATGTTGGGGCCGGCCCCGTGGCGTAGCGGGTAAGTGCTCGTGCTCCGCTGCTGGCGGCCCAGGTCCGGATCCCAGGCGCGCACCAACGCACCGCTTGTCAGGCCATGCTGTGGCAGTGCCCCACATAAAGTGGAGGAAGATCGGGACAGATGTTAGCTCAGGGCCAGTCTTCCTCTGCAAAAAGAGGAGGATTGGCAGATGTTAGCACAGGGCTGATCTTCCTCACACACAAAAAAAATAGTGGGGAAAAAAAAAAAGAAACAAAATGTTACTCTATATAAGTGTGTGTGTTTCTTTTAAGTATATATCTGTTTATAATGAACAGATACATGCTTCCACTGGTAAATAAAAAAGGATAAAAACAGGGAATGGTGTGTGAGCCAAGTAGTCCTGGAGAAAACAGGAACTGTTCCAAGAACAGGAAGGACTGATCAGCACACGTGGCTACCCATGATAACCAGGTAGAAAGGAGGCTCAACCAGTTAACCAGCACTGGTGCTCCCACTCCATGACCAAGGAGAAAGGGAGTCCTGAGTTGCTGAATTAGCCAAATGTCCTAAAGAGGAGCCAACACAATCCTTCTCTCCCAGAAAATGAATCCACAAGATGCCCCTTAACTGTAACAAGACATTAATAATGCATGCAGAATTTTTAAATAATACTAACAAAGCAAGTCAATATATCATAATGACAGAACAAGGGATTCCATAACTCTGGCCAAGTGAAACTAATGGAATACGTCATTTCAGGGGGGAAAGACAGATTGCGAAACTAAAAACATATGTGGAAGATACAAACATTAAAAGACTTATTGGGGTAACAGGAGAAGTTTTACCGGAACACAGCTCCTTGGGAGAAACACAAGCTTCAGAGGCCCAAGCATGAATCCATCTGCTGAGGGTCCCAACTCTATAGCCTCAGTGCACATGAGGATCTGAGACAATATTCTTGGGGGGTGAGGGGGCCGTCAGACAAGATTTCAGTAACACCAGGAAAACATCAAAAGAAGTATTTTAGCAACCTTAACAAAGTATCTTATTCCTAAAGAAAAACAAGAACAAGGAGAAACCAATGAAGTAGTGAATTAAATCCATAGTGTTGGTGTTTTAAAATCAAAACAACACTAAGATACCACCTCACGCCTGTTAGAATGGCTATAATCACCAAGACAAAAAACAACAAATGTTGGAGAG
Organism: Diceros bicornis minor; assembly: GCF_020826845.1. Taxonomy (NCBI): domain Eukaryota; kingdom Metazoa; phylum Chordata; class Mammalia; order Perissodactyla; family Rhinocerotidae; genus Diceros; species Diceros bicornis. The sequence goes on from NC_080757.1 coordinate 11,440,516, forward strand.
GATGTGGAGAAACAGGAACCCTCATACACAGCTGGTGGGAATGCAAATTGGTGCAGCCTCTATGGAAAACGGTATGGAGATTCCTCAAAGAATTAAAAATAGAGATGCCCTATGATCCAGCCATCCCACTACTGGGAATCTATCCAACGCACCTGAAATCAACAATCCAAAGAGGCTTATGTACCCCTATGTTCATTGCAGCATTATTCACCATAGCCAAGAAGTGGAAGCAACCTAAGTGTCCCTCGACTGACGATTGGATTAAGAAAATGTGGTATATATATACAATGGAATACTACTCAGCCATAAAAAAAGACAAAATCGTCCCATTTGCAACAACATGGATGGGCCTGGAGCGTATTATGTTAAGTGAAATAAGCCAGAAAGAGAAAGACAAACACTGTATGATCTCACTCATATGTGGAATATAAACCAACACATGGACAGAGAAAACTGGACTGTGGTTACCTGGGAAGTGGGGGTGGGGGGTGGGCACAAGGGGTGAAGGGAGTCATATATGGGGTGATGGACAAACAAAAATGTACAACCCAAAATTTCACAATGTTAGAAACCATTAAAATATCAATAAAAATAAAAAAAAAAAAACAAAAAAAACAAATTTAAGTATAATGACAGTAAGTCTTGTAATCATTGTATTTGTGTCTATTTTGTGTACTGTTTAAAGTGTATTCAGAAGAATCATCACATTAAATTTGTATTTGTAGTTTAAATTGTTTAAGGAAATTTAATGAAGTTTGCAATCAATATTCAAATATTCAAATTTATTTTTCAAAGTTCTGTTTATAGATATGTTTAATAAATTGAGCATTAAATAAAATACAAATATTTGTGGGGTGTTCTCTCCTTGGACAAAAATATCCTCAAACCTTAAAAACTCTATCAACAATGAGCATAAACTCTGTCAACAATAAGCAGAGAAAAATACCTGAAAGAGTGCACACCAAAGTATTAACAATGATGAATTCTAGGGAGTGGGAGAAAGGGGGGAAGGGACTTTCGTTTTTCACATACTTTGGAATTTTTAAAACTTTTTACAGAACCATGAGTTATTTTTGTAATCTCAAAAATTTTATCTTGAACAAAATTCAAGGCTATAAATGCTATTATAAAAGCATTATGGGGCAGCCCGGTGGCGCAAGCGGTTAAGTGCGTGTGCTCCGCTGTGGCTGCCCGGGGTTCGCCGGTTTGGATCCCAGGCACGCACCGAGGCACCGCTTGGCAAGCCATGCTGTGGCGGCATCCCATATAAAGTGGAGGAAGATGGGCACAGATGTTAGCCCAGGGCCAGTCTTCCTCAGCAAAAAGAGGAGGATTGGCAGATGTTAGCACAGGGCTGATCTCCTCACAAAAAAAAAAAAAAAAAAAAAAAAGCATTAACTATAATTGAGTGTGACTACAAGAGAAGCCCCGAAACTGAAGTTCAAGTTTTCTGTTATAAACGAAATTCAGAAAAATCAAAATGTAGTGGGTAAAACTCATCATCTGTAGAAATGGCACAAACCTAATAATTTTCTTACAGATTAAATGTATGATTGAAGAGTTGGGAAGACATCCAGAAGTCATTCACAGTAACTTGTGGGTAGATTCAGTGAGGTTAGATTATGATGTGGTTGTGACTTTGAGAGGTAAAACCCAGGCCGTTTCCCTCCCTTTTCAAATAGGAATATCTATAGTGGTTATCCTATGCCTGTTCCGCCACTGTATGGCGGGAGGAGAGGGGAAGAGGACTTTCTCTTTAGTTCACAGGTCTTCAGAAGGAGAGGAATTTCACTGAAGAGGCCGTACTTAAGGAAACACACTTGAGAAATCTCATCCACAGCTGGACCTGATTTAGATGGTGAAATTCTGGACTTCAAGCTGATGCTATAACGGGATTAGATTTTGGAGTGCCTTGGAGGGGGTGAGTGTATTTGCACGTGGGAAGAGTATGAATCATTGGGGGTCAGAGGGCATACGGTGGTAGCCAGTCTTCAAAACAGCCCTCAGTGATCCATACCTCATGGTATTCATGCCCTTGCATAGGGTCCTCCCAAATCATATCAGGGTTGGTCTGCGTAGCCAATAGAATATGGCAGAAGGAATGGCATTTGACTTCTGAAGCTACGTCCTAAAAGACATCTCTCTCCCTCTCTCTCTCTCTTTATCTCTTCCGCTGCTTTTCTGGGAGATGTCAGCTGCCATGTCATAAGGACAATGAAGAAACTTCATGGAGAGGTCCACATGGCAAGGAACGGAGCCCACCTGCCACAAGCCAGTGAGGAACCGAGGCCTCTAACTAACAGCCATGAGAGGGAGCCATCTTGGAAGCAGTTCCTCCAGCCCCAGTCAAAACTTCAGACAACTACAGCCCCAGCCAACATCTTGAATGAAACCTCATGAAGACCTGAGCTAGCACCACCTGAGTCTCAGAAACTGTGTGAGATAAGTGTTTGTTGCTCTAAGCTACTGAGTTTTCAGGTAAGGGTAGTATAGCAATAAATAACTAATCTGGTCTGCATACTTATTTTCTGAGTCCCCAAACGCATAAGCTTGTGTAAATTCAAAAAATATTCATGAGGGGCCAGCCTGGTGGCGTAGTGGTTAAGTTCACATGCTCCCCTTCAGTGGCCTGGGGTTCACGGGTTCCAATCCCGGGCGCAGACCTATGCACCACTCATCAAACCATGTTGTGGCGGCATCTCATTTACAAAATGGAGGAAGATTGGCATGGATGTTAGCTCAGGGACAATCTTCCTCAAGCAAAAAGAGGAAGACTGGCAACAGATGTTATCTCAGGGCTGATCTTCCTCACCAAAAAAAAAAATTCATGATGAACTGACCACCTATGAAATTAGTCCTCACTCAAATATTCCTCCCTTATTAGTACCAGCAATCAACTTTGCCCATCTAATTGGCAGCAGAGTGAAACTTCAAGTGTTGAAAATGATAGAAGCCTTCACCAAGTCCTTAGAAGTGCTGTTAGAAAACTGATCAATCAACAAAGCAATTGGCAAATAATGTTGATGTAGCAATACAGGCCACCCACCTGAGATAATTCAAACAGGGACCAAGCAGAGTTTTAGGGCCTGCTATAAGTGACATATTGGCTGCAGTCAAAGGGACAGGCATGGGCAACCAGCAAAGGTTTTCTGTGCAGGTGATATCCGCTGGTCATTTCTGTGTGTCCTCCTCTGTCCCTGTGTGACTCCTAGGCACTGACAACAGATGGTGCCCTCAAATTAAGGGCAGGGAGGACCCTGTATGCTGATCCTGCTCCTCTCTGTGGCTGCTCCCAGTCCTTACTCCTTAGTCTTTTCCCACAGTCATCATCTATGCACAGGAGTCATTCCCAATCCCTTTATGTCCAGGCTTTTGAAACTCAAAAATCCGAAACTGAGGCTCAAGTGCAGTAGGCCCAACTGAAATTGTGGAAGGGAGTACTAAGACCATAAAAACACATATGTTAATGTTGCATTTTACAAGTATTATTCCATCAAAGTGGGGCCCGGCAATTTAATTTAATGGATTATAAATATTGCTTCTAAAAATCACAGGAGGAAGGTAGCAGGATATGAGAAGGCTGAGATTGCCGAATGCTCTGTGCTGCATGATGTGGTTCCTCCAACAAACCTTCTGGACTTTCCATAAATGTTATGAAATGCTTGATGTGATGTGATTTTAAGTGAAGGAACTGAATTTTGCAAGTAAGTTTACTCAAGGGCCATCCGGAGACACCATATTGGGAGCTGGGATTAGAGTAGAGGAAAGAGATAGAATAAGGCTATTAGTCTGAAGACTTCCACAGAAATTTGGGGGAAACTTTTGGACTTCTCTAGGCCATGAAAATTTGGGGGGTATAAGGAAGTTTCCCCTAGAATATAAGGGACAGGGATGTCCCTAAATGACCATCATGCATTGACCTCAGTTTGAGGTCCAGGAGAGTCTGAACTAAGGTGGTATAGCCAGCTCCATGTTGATCCTGAGCAAGAAGTGCACCCTCCCCACCACTGCCAAATCTTGAATAATTGATGCCAGGGTGTGGATGCTAATTCCACACAAGCCTCTATGGTCCTAGGAAATCCACTTCAAGGACAAAGGGAAGTTGTGTAACTACACTGAAATCAGTCTCACAACCCTCAGGGAATGGATGCACAATCTCAGATTTGGTGTTTCAACAGTAAGCTATGTAAACACCGTTATGTGAACTTAGAGCCACTGAGCCTAAGAAATTCTCTGGTGAAATAACTGGTGGCAGAAGACCTCAACATCTGGTGTTTACCAGCCTCTATACACATCCCATTCCTTAAGAAAGTGGAGTTTTTCAGGAAGCACATATGATATGATTGAAATTGAACAGTCTCCACTCTCTTCCCTCTGCTGAAACAGGATTCCATCATCCAGTTGAATGACATTGGGTTGTTTATAATTTTTGGTGATTATAAATAAAGCTGCTACAAACATTTGCACACAGGTTGCTGTGTGACCATAAGTGTTCATTTCTCTTGGGTAAAATATCTAGGAGTGGGATTGCTGGGTCATTTGGTAAATTTATGTTTAACTCTACAGGAAACTGCCGAACAGTTTTCCATGGTGTTTGTACCATTTTGCATTCCCACCAGTGTGGAAATAAGCAAAGATCATCCAAACAAGAACAAACAGAGGCTATATATTCAGAGCTTGCTATATAGCAAGGGAGTCAGCCACTATCACTTTCGTTTGGCAGAGACTCAAAGGCAGGTGGGTAGTTGGAAAGCTTTCCGGTGGAAAAAGGGGGAGGCTTCAGGTATTTCCTGATTGGAGGCTGTTGCCATGGGAAAGCTGTAGGCGAGCTAACTAGAAGCAGGGGTGTCCTATGCGATTGGTTAGGGGAGCATATTTGTCTTTCTCTGGTTGGTCCTTAATTGGAAGCAGGGGCAAAAATTAGGGAAGCTGGCAGTTATTGACCAAGTCCTGACTGTTTGGGGCCAATTGCTGCAAAGGTTGTAGTTTGGCTTTCTGGACTGGTTGCTGCAGAAGTGTGGTTCCGCTTCCCTGGCTGCTTGCTCCAGAAGCTGTAGGTCAGAGTTCTATCTTTTACTATGATTCTGGCCATTGTCCTTTTGTAGATTCAGTCTCTCACTAGCAAAGTATGAGAGTTTCAGTTGCTCTGTATCCTCACCAGTACTTAGTATTGTCATCTTAGGGGAGAAAAGGGTGGTTTGTGGGGGTTTCTTGGCCATTCTGACAGGTGTATAGTGGTATGCCATTGTGGCTTTAATTTACATTTTGCTAATGACTAATTATACTGAGCATATTTTCATGTTCTTATTTGACATTTGTTTATCTTTTTTGGTGAAGTATCTGTCAGACTTTTGCCCATTTTTTATTGAGTTTTTTATTTTCTCATTGTTGAGTTTTGAGAGTTATATTCTAGATATAAGTCCTTCATAAGATATGTGATTTCCAAATATTTTCTCCCAACAAGAAAGGTCTCAGGAAGTGAGAATGTCTTTTCATCTCTTAACAGTCTTTAATTTTTTTTTTTTTTTTTTTTTTTTTTTTTTGTGAGGAGATCAGCCCTGAGCTAACATTCGCCAATCCTCCTCTTTTTTTGCTGAGGAAGACGGCCCTGGGCTAACATCCGTGCCCATCTTCCTCCACTTTATATGGGACGCCGCCACAGCATGGCTTACCAAGCAGTGCGTCGGTGCGCGCCCGGGATCTGAACCAGCGAACCCCGGGCCGCCGCAGCGGATCGCGCGCACTTAACCGCTTGCGCCACCGGGCCGGCCCCCAGTCTTTAATTTTTTAATTATGATGAAATACACTTTATTAATTTTTTTCCTTTATCGATTGTGTTTGCCCTTGACTAACAAAAGGTCATAAAGATTCTCTCCTATGTTTTCATCTAGAAGTTTTATTATTTCATATTTTATATTTTAGGTCTGTGATCCATTCTCAGTTTATTTTTGTATGAGGTGTGAGGAATGGGTCAAAGATGATTGTTTTGAATACGGATATACATATGGAAATGGTGTTCCAGCACCACTTCTTGAAAAGACTATCTTTCTTCCATTGAATTGCCTTTGACTCTTTGCCAAAAATCAGCTAATCGCATTTGTGTCTATTTTTGGACTACCTATTTTGTTCCATGACCTGTGTGTTTATCATTTAGCCAACACCACCCTGACCCAGTTACTGCAGCTTTATAGTACGTTTTGAAATCAGGTAGTATGAGTCTTAAAACTTTGTTCTTCATTTCCAAAAATGTTTTAGCTATTCTATTTCCTTTGCCTTTTGCTATAAATTTTAGAATCAACTTATTGATACTGACAAAAATTATTAACAAAAATTCCTGCTGCTTTTTTTAATTGGGATTCCATTGAATCTATAGACATATTGAGGAGAATCGACGTTTAACAATATTGAGTCTTCCAATCCGGGAACAAAGTATATCTCTCCACTTATTTGGTCTGCTTTGATTTCTTTCATTAGTATTTTATAGTTTCCAGGATAGAGATCATGTACATGTCTTGCTAGATTTATATCTAAGTATTTCTTTTTCTGGTACGGTTGCAAATGGTACTTATTTCACATTCCAATTGTTCATTGCTACCATGTAGAAATAGAATTGACTTTTGTATATTGATCTTGTATCTTGCAGTCTTAAAAAGCTCACTTCTTAGTTCTAGGAGCTTTTCTGGAGATTCTTTGGATTTTCTATGTAGACAACCATATCAAATGGAAATGGGGACAGTTTCATTTCTTCCTTTCCAATCTATATAGGTTTTGTTTACTTTCTTGCATTATTGCACTGGCTAGGACTTCCAATATGATGTTGAATAGGAGCAGTGAGAGTGGACAACTTTCCCTTATGCCTGATGTTAAGGGGAAAGCATTCAGTATTTCATGATTAAGTAAGATGTTAGTTGTAGGTTTTCAACTTCATCAGGTTGAGAAAGTTCCCTTCTATTCATAGTTTGCTGATAGTTATCATGGTGGATGTTGTGATATGCTTTTTCTTCATGTATTGAGATGATCATATGATTTTTCTCCTTTACTCTGTTAAGATGGTAAATTCATTGATTGATTTTCAAATGTATAACCAGCATTGCATTCCCAGGCTGAACTCCACCTGGACATGATTATTACACTTTTTTATGTACTTCTGAATTTGATTTGATAATATTTTGATACACATACATATATATATATATATATATAGTCAGAAGCACAGGTGACAACCTAGACTTGCAACTGTCGTCTGAAGTATATGGGGGGCTGGGAGAGGGCAGTCGTGTAAGACTGAACTCTTAACCTGTGGGATCTGATGCTATCCCCGGGTAGATAGTGTCAGAATTGAATTGAATTATAGGACACCCAGCTGGAGTCAGAGAATTATTGATGTAGAAAAACCCTCCCCACCATGTTGGAGTTGGGTCCAGAACTCCCTTTAATATAAAACTATTCAAGTTATCTTCTTCTTGAGTGAGTTTTGATAGTTTAAGTCTTTTAAGTAGTTAGTCCATTTCATATGAGTTGTCAAATATAGAGTAAAATTGTTCATAATATATTTTTCATATATCTTTCAGTTGCTGATTTCTAGTTTAATTCCATTATGGTCAGAGACATACTTTGTATAATTTTCGATTATTTTAAATTCGTTAAAGTTTATTTTATGGCCCAGAATATAATGTGTCGGTGAATTTTCCACGTATACTTGAAAGGTGTTATTCTGATGCTGTTTTGGTGGAGTGTTCTATAAGTGTCAATTAGATCAAGTTGGTTAATAGTGTTGTTCAGGTCTTCTATACCCTTGCTGATTTTCTGTATGTATGTTCTATTGATTACTGAGAGAGTACTATTGAAGTTTCCAAGTATAATTGTGGGATTTGTGTATTTCTCCTTTTAGTTCTATCAGTTTTTCTTCATGTATTTTGAATCTTTGTTGTTACGTGCATATACATTCAGGATTGTTAAGAATTCTTGTTGAAATGACCTTTGTTTCATTCTGTGATGTCTCTCTTTATTCCTGATAACATTGCTTGATGTGAAGTCTAGTTTGTCCAATATTAACATAGCCACTCTGTTTTTTTTCTACTAGTGTATTCATTGCATATCTTTTTCAACTCTTCTATTTTTAACCTATTTATATTATTATATTTAAAGTGGATTTATTATAAACAAAATACACTTGGGCCTTTTTTTTAACCAATCTGATCATCTTTGTCTTTAACTGGTGTGTCTTGAACCATTTACATTTGATATAATTATTAATATGGTTGAATTCAAGTCTACCATTTTATTATTTGTTTTCTGTTTGTTCTCTCAGTTTTATGTTCTTCCATTCCCACTTTTCTGTCTTCTTTTGGGGTTATCTGGACATTTTTTAGTATTGCATTTTAATTTACCTATTGGCTTTTGGGCTATTTCACTTTGTATTGTTTTTCAGGAGGTGCTCTAGGGATTATTATATACACACCTAACCTTTCACAGTCTACTTAGAGTTAATATTTTTACCACCTGAAGTAAAATATAGAAGACTTACAACCATAGGAGTCCCTTCATCCCCTTTTATGTTATACTTGTCATATGTATTACCTCTACATACATGGAACACCCCACCAGACAATGTACTAATTTTTGCTTTAAGTGGTAAATATATATTTTAAATAATTGAAGAGAAGAAAAATAGTTTAATATATTACCCAGATACGTACCATTTCTGTTGCTCTGCCTTCATTCCTGAAGTTACAAGTTTCTCTCTGGTATCGTTTTCCTTCAGCATAAAGAAACTTCCTTTACCATTCTAGAACAGGTCTTATGGCAACAAATTCTCATAATTTTTCTTCATCTAGAATGTCTTCATTTTGCAATAATTCCTGAAGGATTTTTTCACTGGAACTGGAATTCTGTGTTGACAGTTCTTTTCTTTAAACACTTTAAAGATGTCCTTCAACTGTCTTCTGGCTTCCTTGCTTCTAATAAGAAATCCACAGTCGTTTGAATTCTTGCTCTCCTATCTGTAATGAGTCTTTTTTCTCTGGCTACTTTAAAGAGGTTTTTTTTTTTTTTTTTTTTTTTGTGAGGAGATCAGCCCTGAGCTAACATCCGCCAATCCTCCTCTTTTTTTTTTTTTTGCTGAGGAAGACGGCCCTGGGCCAACATCGGTGCCCATCTTCCTCCACTTTATATGGGACGCCGCCACAGCATGGCTTACCAAGCAGTGCGTCGGTGCGCGCCCGGGATCCGAACCAGCGAACCCCGGGCCGCCGCAGCGGAGCGCGCGCACCCAACCGCTTGCGCCACCGGGCCGGCCCCTAAAGAGGTTTTTTTTTAATCTTTGATTTTCAATTATTTGATTGTTGCCTGGGCATTGTTTTATTGAGTTCATCCTGTTTGGGGTTTGTTGAGCTTTTTGAATCTGCAAATTTATGTCTTTCACTAAATTTGGGGAGTTTGCATTCATCATTTCTTCAAATACATTTTCTGCACCAAATTTTTTCTCCCCTTCTTCTGGGACTTCAATGACATGAATGTTGGACCTTCTGATATTGTCCCGCAGGTCTCTGAGGCTCTGTTCATTATTTTTAAATCATTTTTTCTCTATGTTAGTCAGATTGGAAACTATCTCATTGTTCATTGACTCTTTCCTGTCACCTCCATTCCACTGTTGAGCCCTTCCAGTGAAATTTTTTATTTCAGACATTGTACTTTTCAGTTTTAAAATCTCCACTTACTTCTTTTTTATAGCATCTATTCTTCTGCTGAGAACATCTCTCAATACCTTTATCTCATGGAGCATGGTTATAATAGCTGCTATAAAGTCTTTGTCTGATAATTCCAATATCTGAGTTATCTCAGGACTTACTTCTGTTGGTTGCCTTTTACTTGAGAATTGCTCACATTTTCCAGATTATTTTTATGGTCAAGCAACTTTGGATTGTATCCTGGACATTTTGATTATGTTGAGAGACTCTGAGTCCTGTCAAAATCCTCTGGAAACTGTTGATATTTGTTTGTTTGCTTGTTTTGGTTTAGCAGACAATTGACCTGGTTAGTTTCAGACATCAAGTTCTGTCTTACCTGTAAGCTGTAGTTTCAATGTTAACTGAGTTTTCAATGCTAATTGAGTTTATGCTCCTTTGGGTCTCTCCCAACATGCACCTCTCTTAGTCTGAGATTTGAATGGTGGTTTATATCATAATTCAGTTCTCATCCTTTGCTATGCTGCCTTAAGTCTGCTCTGCGCATGCAAGCTCTGAGATTAACTCAGGAATTTTGTAAATTCATACACAGGACTAAGGGTTCCTCTTCACCAGCTCTCTCCTCTCCTGTACTTTCCCTACCCTCTCCAACCTCTTGCGATCTATTTTTCCTGTCCTCTTGCTTGAAATAAGGAGTTTATCTTCAAGTTTCAGTCACCTGTGCTTCCACACAAAGTGATGAGAGAAAAGAAAGAAAAAATTAGTAGAGACTCACCCCACACTCTTCAACCACATGGTCTCCTTCTTCTGGTTCCTCTGGCCAGAAAGGTGGGTTTTCTCTTAGAGTTTTCGGCGCTCACATCACTGCCCCCATTGCTGTGTGCTCTGTGACTCCAGCCACCCTTGGGCAGAACCAAGAAAGAAAAAGAGAAAAGGAAAAAGAAGGAGTGACCACCACACTCTCGAGCTTACAGGAGCCCCTGTTCTTAGTCCTCTGGCCAGAAAGACAGAGTTTCTCTCAATGTTTTTGCTGCTATTACCTGCTGCGCAATCCTGAGGCCACTCTCAGGTCAAAGTCAGGATATGAAAGAGCAAAACAAACAGAGTAACTCACCCCAGTTACATGTCATTCTTCAAGTTCTCCCAATCTGCATACCATTATTAACTTTACAGACTCCTCAGGTAGTTAGCTGCATTTTGTATTTTGTTCATAGTTTTTAGTTGTAATCAGTGGGCAAAATAGGCTGTATTGTGCTTATCAGAAGTCACTGTTGAATTGCAATGATATATATGTGCGATGGATGAACCTTGAAAACATGCTAAGTGAGAGAAACCAGACACAAAAGACCACATACTGTATGATTCCATTTATATGAAATGCCCGGAACAGGCAAATCCATAGAAACAAAAAGTAGATTCCTTGTTTCCAGGTTTTGAGGGGAAGGGAAGAATGAGAAGTGACCAGGAAGAAACCCCATATATACGGTTTCTTTTGTGGGTGGCAAAATGTTCTGAAATTAGATAGTGGTTATGATTGCATAATTCTGTGAATACACTAAAAACCACTGAATTGTATACTTTAAAAGGGTGAATTTATGGTATGTGAATTATATCTCAATAAAGTTGTTATTTTAAAAATATATATATGTAAACTTAAGATTTTTTTATTACTTATTTTAAAAAAATATTGTATTCCACATGAAAGTTAATTTTGAGAAGTCCCGGTTGTACAGTTATCCCCTGACATAAGTATACATGTTCATTTCAAGAGCAAGTTCATTAACAGTTCAGAATGATTCAAGCTCACTTTGGATACAGTTTGTGTCTCCAGCCCAAGTCAGATGGAGTACTCATTTTGAAGCTGTGCAAACATCAAAGACAATTTTTTAAATTTAATTTTAAAATTTAATCTCAATCTCTGAAGTACACTTTGATTTTAAAAAAAATGCAGACACAAGAGGATCAGCTCAGATCCTGCTCTCTGCTGTATGCAGTTTTTCTTTCCTGAGTTATCTTTTTTCTCTGCTGTAAAGTTTTAAGTGCAATTAATCAGACACAAAAATATTTGCAAACAACTGGAATCAGCCTTAAACAATGCACAGCAAAGCACCAAGCTTTAAATTATTCCTTGAAGACTGACTACAGAAATTGTGGAGAAGGCCATTAACTATGCAACAACAAGAGTGATGTCAGCAACATGGCCAAGTGAGCTCTTCCCTTTGTCTCTCCCCCTTTGAACTACAACTAAAAGGACATTCATTGATCAGCAGAAGATACCCACACAGCACACCAGGATGCCTGAGAGACCCGAGCAGCTGATGTCTGAAGGTGGACGGACTACCCCCACCCAGGAGGTGGTGGAGATAGGTGAGCACCCTCTGGACCCCAGGCAGCCCAGTGCACGCGTGCAACTACTTTCCCGGCTGGAGCGATCATAGCACCGCTGTGGCCCCAAGGGTGAGAGCATGCCTTAACACGACCATGGAAACAGGTGATGGCAGCCCTGAGCCCCCCATGTGATTGCTTCCGCATCTAGTGGGAGAGTCCTCAGGGCCATGCTGCCCACAGAGAGTGGCGCAGGTTGGACCCAGTGGGAAAGCTCCACCCACCAAGCACAAAGGCTAGTATGACCTAGGAGCAGAGGGTGGCTGAGATCCCAGTCCGGGTGAACAAGCTCCCAGCTGCGATGAATGCCCACAGTACTGCTGCAGCCCCGAAAGGGGGAAGCGTGTCTCATGGGACTGTGGGAGCAGGTGGCAGTAGCCCTGAGCCCCCGTGTGATCCCTCTCTTGTCTAGTAGGAGAAACCACAATCCCACCGTGGTCCCAGGAAGTGGCTTTGGCTCGGTCCCAGAGGGGAGGTCCTGCCCACCAAGCACAACGGCTGGTGCAACCTAGGAGCAGAGGGCAGCAGAAACCAAATGAGCCCCCTGCTGCAATGAACACCCATACTACTGCTGCGGCCCTGAAGGGGGAGCACAACTCAGCAGGACTGTAGAAGCAGACGACAGCAGCCGCGAGCCCCCAACATGACTACTTTCCCATTCAGTGCGAGACCCCACAGGGCTGCTGCTATCCCAATGAGTAACCCAGGCTTGGACAGGCAGGGCTGACAGGGATGGCAGCAGTGGGCTCGGATTACACAGCTCCTGCCCCCACCCCAAGTGGCAGCAGATGGAACCTGCGTCCAGAAACTATCACTATGGGCCTGCACAAATCCACTCCATCAAATGGTATAAAGAAATATATTAATACTCCAGACCAGAAGGAAAAAGACAAACACCCAGAAATCAATCCTGAAGGCATGGAAATCTACAATCTAAATAACAAAGAATTCAAGACAGCTATCATAAGAAAACTCAACAAGATAGAAGAGAATTCTGAAAGACAGTTCAATGAAATCAGGAGCCAAATTACTGAACAGAGGGAATTCTTCACAAAAGAGATCAAAACTATAAAGAAAAACCAAACATAATTGTTAGAGATGAAAAACACAATGGATGAGACAAAGAAAAATCTGGAGTCGTTAAACAACAGGGCTGATAATATGGAGGATAGAATTAGCAATCTGGATGATAGGAACACAGGAATGCTTCAGATGGAGGAGGAAGGAGAACTTAGACTAAAAAGAAATGAAGAAATTCTCTGAGAGATATCTGACTCAATTAGAAAATGCAACATAAGGATTATAGGTATTCCAGAGGGAGAAGAGAGAGAAAAAGGAGCAGAGAGCTTGTTCAAAGAAATAATAGCTGAGAACTTCCCAAACCTGGAAACAGAGCTGGAATTACATGTAAAAGAAGCCAACAGGACTCCTAATAACATCAATGTAAAAAGACTTCTCCAAGGCATATATTAGTAAACCTGGCCAAAGTCAACAATAAAGAAAAAATATTAAGGGCATCAAGGCAGAAGAGAAAAACCTGTAAAGGAAGCCCTATCAGGCTTCAGCAGATTTTTCGGCAGAAACCTTACAGGCCAGGAGACAGTGGAATGATATACTAAAATTTTTGAAAGACAAAAACTTTCAGCCAAGAATACTATATCCAGTGAAAATATCCTTCAGATATGATGGAGAAATAAAAACTTTCCCAGATAAACAAAAGCTGAGGGGATTCATTGCCACAAGACCCCCCCTACAAGATTTGCTCAAGAAGGCCCTCACACCTGAAAAGAAAGAAAGTTTACAAAGCCTGGAGCAAGCAGGTAAACAGGCAGACAACGTCAGAACCTGCAGCTCTCTGTCAGAGCAGCTCAGCAAACACTTGATCATAACTCTAAAGATAAGGGAAGGAAAACATCAAAAATAAATATTATCACTCCATTTTAACCACAAATTCACAACACATAACGGAATAAGTTGTGACAACAACAACTTAGAAGGGGAAAAGAAGAGGGATGAAACCTGCTTAGACTAAGGGAACAAGAGGCTATCAGGGAATGGACTATCTCATCTACGAGATCTTTTATACAAACCTCCCAGTAACCACTAAACAAAAAATCAGAACAAAGACACAAATGATAAATAAAGAGAAAACCATCATAGAGAGCCACCAAACTGAATTAGCAGTCCAAAATAAACGGGATGAGAAATAGGGAAATACATAACAACTGAAAAACAAGCGATTAAATGGCAGCATTAAGCCCTCACATATCAATAATCACTCTAAATGTAAATGGATTGAATTCCCCAATCAAAAGACACAGAGGGGCTGGATGGATTAAAAAACAAGACCAACAACTTGCTGCCTCCAGGAAACACATTTCAGCTCTACAGACAAACACAGGCTTAGAGTGAAGGGATGGAAGATGATAGTCCAAGCTAATGGCTAACAAAAGAAAGCAGGTTGCCATACTTATATCAGACAAAGTAGATTTCAAGATAAAAAAGGTAATGAGAGGCACAGAATGGCAATATATAACAATAAAAGGGACACTCCACCAAGAAGACCTAACACTTATAAATATATATGAACCCAACTATGCAACAACAAAATGTAAGAAAATAAGCATTTACATAGAAAAAAGAATCAAATTTCAGAGAAGAATGAATTCAAAAAAAGAATTCAAATTAAAAATCCATAACTTTTTTCTTTTTTTTACTGTAATTTTTAACTTTTCTTTTAAAAAAATGTACTGGCATGATTATATAGACAAAGTTCAATAAAAGAAAACTTTTTTCTGTCTCAAATTATTTTCTAGCCATGATTATTATTATTAATTTTTCAATCCATGATTACTAAAATTAATTTAAGGGTGTTAAAAATGAACTGCTTTGGTGGCTTAGAGGTTGGGTGCGCACGCTCCACTACCGGTGGCCCGGGTTTGGATCCCAGGCGCGCACTGATGCACTGCTTCTCCCGCCATGCTGGGGCCACGTCCCACATGCAGTAGCTGGAGGGATGTGCAACTATGACATGCGGCTATCTGCTGGGGCCTTGGGGAAGGAAAGGAGGAGGACTGGCAATGGATGTTGGCTCGGAGCCGGTCTTCCTCAGCAAAAGGAGGAGGACTGGCATGGATGTTGGCTCAGGGCTGATCTTTCTCACACAAAAAAAACTAAATATAAAAAAAAAATGAACTGCTTTGGGTGTCAAATAAGCAAGGATGGCACCTATGATTGAAACTTTCCTTTGGGCATTGTGACAGATTGTATTTTTAAGACATGGCTGCCTCATTGACTTTCCTCCTGTTGAGTGATGCACTCCATGTTCAATCTCCTTTCTCTTGAGTGGACTCTTGTGACTGCCTCAACAAATAGAGTACAACAGAAATGACATTCTGTGACTTCGAAGACTAGGTCATAAAAATTTCATGTACTCTTTTCCACTTTGTTCTCTTGGAACCCAACCACCATGCTGTGAGGAAGCCCAAGACACATGGCGAGGCCACGTGTAGGTGTTTGTTCCAGCTGATAGCCAGTATCAACCACCACATGTGTAAGTAAGGAAGCCTTCAAGATGACTCCAGTTCCATTCACAACCTGACTATAATCACATGAGAGATTCCAAGTGAGAAGCACCTAGCCCAGGTTACCCCCAGAACCACCAGAGATAATAATAAAATTATTGTCAATATTTTAAGCCTCCAAGTTTTGGGGTGATCTGTTACTAGCAATAAGTACCCAGAACAGATTTTGGTACCAAGAGTGGGGTGCTGCTGAAACAAAAACCTAAAATATGCGGCATTGGCTTTAGGACCAGGTGTTGGGCAGAAGCCTAAGGGGCCTCAATGAGAGTGTTAGTGAAAACATAAAGTGCTTCAAGGAGGTTGTTGGTGAGGGCTTACAGGCAAGTAAGAGAAGTGTTATTGGCAACTAGAGAAAAAGAATTGTGTACTCAGGGGAAATTTTATGCATGTAGTATTGTCATGTAATAGTGCAATAACAGGAAAAGAGGGAAATGTATCTAATAAACTCAATGATCTAAGGAAATTTCTAGGCAAAATATTGAAAGGACCACCTGACTTCTCACCACCTATGATAAAATGCAAGAGGAGAGAGATAAGTTAAAGATGAAATGTTACATATGAATGATCCAGGACCTGCTGAGTTTAAAAATAAAGCTGTTTCTTACTCTCAGCCACTCCAGACGACTCACAATGCCAAAATTAAGAAATGGCTCCTGGGCAGAGATCAAATCCAGGGCATTTTCAGAAAAACAGGGTCTAAAGATTAAACCAAAAGCATAACTCTAAAATCATTTGTTAAAACCTCAGAAAGATTTAAGGTGGTGCTTCAAACCGACAAAAGCCTTTGAAGGATCTTAAGGGTATGTCTGGCAAAATTACTCTGTTAAAACAAAAGGGCTTTTAAGACTCTTAAGGGCAAGGAGTCCAAGCTAGAGAAGGGATTCTTGTAGAGATATGTATATGGATTTGTCTAATAGATAGGACTATAATTGATACATACAACACCCACAAGGTTTTTTTTTTTAAAAAAATTATATGAGCTTGAACTGAACGGAACAGAAACAGTACAAACAGAAAAGAGAAGTCTGGACCCACAAACTTCTACAAGCAAGAATCAGGTGAAGAAAACTACTCACCTACAAACAGGGGCTACTGTTCATGGAAAAGGAAGGATGGCGTGGAAGAGGAAACTAAGATCTAGAGGGTGAAGCCAAGAGTCACAGTGAGCTCACAGGTGGTAAAACTGAGCCCTAATCAAGCAGCTATACCTGAGAACCACACAGAAGAAGCTTCATCCTTACCTGGAAGAGACTCTGGACTTTAAACTGATGCCATAATAGGACGTGACTTGGGGGTGGGGATTGAGTATGCTTTGCAGGTGGGAGGGATGTGACTTGTGGTCAGAGAGTGGACTATGACAGATTATGTTTTCCAAATATTTCCACAATAATATATAACATCGCACATGCTCTTTTATAATACTGTTACTCCTCTCATTGAATGATGGGGTCTAGTTCCCCCTTCTTGTGTACCTGAGTGGACTTTTGTGACTGCCTCAACCAATAGAATACGATGGAAGTGATGCTATGCGACTTCCAAGACTAGGTTAAACGTCATGCTCTTCCTTGCACCTTGTTATCTTGGGATACTTGCTCTTGAAACCTAACCACCATGCAGTGAGAAAACCCAGGCCACATGGAGATGTTCTGCACAACAGTCCTAACTTGAGATCTCAGCCAACAGCCAATATCGACCACCAGACATGGTAAAGGAGGAAGCCTTTGAGAGGACTCCAGCCTCAGCCACTGTCTGACCACAACTACATGAGATTCCCCAAGTGAGAATAACAGCTGAGCCCCATTAACCACCAGAACTGTAAAAGACAACAATAAAATGATTGTTAATGTCTTAAGTCTCTACATTTGGGGATGAGTAATTATGCAACAGATAATTGGAACAGACATGCAGATGCCAAGGACAAGAAGGAGAAGACCTACAGAGAAGAGCTACCCCGGGCCTTCTAACAAAAAGAGTTGACAGAAATGGCAGGCCCCTTGCCTTACAGGACACAGAACCCAAAGGCAAGGCATATGCAGGACAAATAGGGCATATGTCCGCCCCATGGTGCTCTACTTTGTGGATGTCAAGATATATGTGGAGCCCACGGCTGAATCAAATGGCAACAAACACCAGGTTGGATATACAACTAGTTTTCCAGGTCACCCTTCAACTGATTTTTTTCCAGCCCCCACCCAACATCAACAGATATATCAACATCATATATGATATATCAATATCATATATCAATGCTAATGGGGCTAATGCAGGTTTTTCAGAGGAGACATCACAGAAGAAAGAGTTAAAATTTTTTAACCCATCTCTTAACAACCAAAAAGAACCAGGAAATAATACCCCAAAAGAGGCCTCAGGGAAGCGTCCTGTCCAACCCTTTGGGGGGAAAGAAGGAGAGTACTGGGCTGAGTCAGATGAGGTCCAGGGGTCACAAGTAAATACTGTGCTCTGTCTTCTCTTCACCTACCTCTTAAGGAAAGAATTTGTGTAGTAATCTTGTAGTGATAGAAAATATTTCTTCTGGAAAGAATGTAACAGGGGTGAAGATTTTATTCTTTCCACAGCTGTGTGAATTCCTCTTAGAGATTGACTTAAGAGGGTACTTTGAGACTATAAGTCCACAGATTTTTAAAGAAATATTGAGAAGAACTTTGAACAAATCCAAACCTTGGATTTGGGCAGTTCAAGGAAATACAACCTAAAATGCAGGAGACCAGGAGGTTTCAGCAGACTTCTAGGTTACATATACACCAAAAAATGAATAAACAGATTACAATGCACTTATTGACACCTTCCTCTCTTACTTTTTAATGTTGGAAAACACATTTGTTGTTTGAAATTCAGGATATTTTTAGCTCAAAATCTTTCAACATCAAAAGAAAGTTAACTATTCAGCCATGGGATGCTGAGCTGAGAGTTAAAGCTATACCTAATGATTGGGTTTCTTGACAAAAAGAGAGATAAGGAGGGGGCCAGCCCCATGGCGTAGTGGTTAAGTGCGCACGCTCCACAGCTGGCGGCCCGGGTTTGCATCCCGGGCGTGCACCGATGCACCGCTTGTCAGGCCATTCTGTGGCGGCGTCCCATATAAAGTAGAGGAAGATGGGCACAGATGTTAGCCCAGGGCCAGTCTTCCTCAGCAAAAAGAGGAGGATTGGCATGGATGTTAGCTCAGGGCTTATCTTCCTCACAAAAAAAAAAAAGAGAGAGAGAGAGAGAGGAGATTGTAAAAAGAAAATGACCTGACCATGTACTTTATTACAGAACAAAATTTCACTTAAAAATCATCACACAGGGGCCAGCTTGGTGGCGTAGTGGTTAAGTTTGGACGCTCTGCTTCGGCGGCCCAGGGTTCGCGGGTTCAGATCCTGGGCGTGCACATATGCACTTCTCATTAAGTCATGCTGTTGTGGCATCCCACATATAAAAAATAGAGGAAGATTGGCACAGATGTTAGCTCAGAGCCAATCTTCCTCTCACACACACACAGAAAAATCATCGTACAGTTCAAGGAAAACAATCAGGTGCCAATTTAAGACGCATAGATTTTTTTTTAAATCAATAGGTAAAATTCAACTTAACGCGAAAACTTTTACGACTATGTGAATATTGCTTGGCCAGCTTCAAGACAAAATAAAATTCTTCATTCGGAATCCAAAAATGTAGGAAAACTAAAAATAGAGGAGAAACCTGGAGTCCACAGTCTGGTTTGTGCAGAAATGCATCCAGCAGATTCAAGAGAGTGCTCCTTGGAAGGAAAGGAGTGACAGTTCGTCATTCGATTGCCCCTTGCACCTTCTGCAGCTCTTCAATGGGCCGCCGTGGTCAGTTGACTGTGAGCAGCTTTCGACGCTCACTAGGACCCACAGCTTCCCAAGGCTCTCAATTCTTTTGCAGTCAATATCATATCAGATTTTCAAAGGAAACATAGAAAAACCTGAGGCTCTGTGGGCTGCAAAGACAATGATGGCTCCAGCTATGGTGTAACTACGCCATCCATCAGCCAGGTGGAGCTGAGGAAGATGACGTTGTTAATTTTAGAACCCCAGAATTCTTTTTTTTTAACTTTCCTTTTTTTTTTTAATTGGTGTTTTAATAGTTTATAACATTGTGAAATTTTGTTTGTCCATCACCATATATATGTCCCCTTCACCCCTTGTGCCCACCTCCCACCCCCATGGCCCCTGGTAACCACAATACAGTTTTCTCTGTCCGTGTGTTGGTTTATATTCCACATATGAGTGAGATCATACAGTGTTTGTCTTTCTCCTTCTGGCTTACTTCACTTAACATAATACCCTCCAGGCCTATCCATGTTGTTGCAAATGGGATGATTTTGTCTTTTTTATGGCTGAGTAGTATTCCATTGTATATATATACCACATTTTCTTGATCCAATCGTCAGTCAAGGGACACTTAGGTTGCTTCCACTTCTTGGCTATAGTGAATAATGCTGCAATGAACATAAGGGTGCATAAGCCTCTTTGGATTGTTGATTTCAGGTTTATTGGATAGATTCCTAGTAGTGGGATAGCTGGATCATACGGTATTTCTATTTTTAATTTTTTGAGGAATCTCCATACTGTTTTCCATAGAGGCTGCACCAGTTTGCATTCCACCAGCTGTGTGTGAGGGTAGAACCCCAGAATTCTTTTTAAATCTCCAATGTCTTATGTGGGAGTAGAGTCTAGGAAATGGTTATAAAAGAAAAATGCCTTGTAGAAAACTCTTGAATGATTTTCAATTAAATCATTTGGGCAGTCCAAGCTTATTACTTAATCCTTCACTTTTAAATTCACAGCCTACACTAAGTCTAAAGTAAACTAACTGAACTGAAAACATCTAGTTCCTTGTAAATTATTTGCAAGATTAAACACCATTTTTCAAATGACACCATATTACTTGGAATTGCACTGGAAATTTTTCAATATCTCTGACGCTATGAATAGATGATTGTGGAATTTTGGAAACACTTCAGATTCAACAGAAGGTAACCTGAGCCATAAGACTCTAAGAGACAGGATTAAGAAAAGGAGGGTATTACGAAGGTATTATGCTAAGCGAAATAAGCCAGACAGAGAAAGACAAACACCGCATGATTTCACCCATATGTGGGAGATAAACAAACACATGAATAAGGAGAACAGATTAGTGGTTACCAGAGGGGAAGAGGGTGGGGGGGAGGGCGAGAGGGTAAAGGGGCACATATGTACGGTAACGGATAAAAACTAGACTATTAGTTGGGGCCTGCCCGGTGGTGTAGCAGTTAAGTACGCGCGCTCCGCTTCGGCGGCCCAGGGTTCACAGGTGCAGATGCACCACTTGTCAAGCCACGCTGTGGCGGCGTCCCATATAAAGTAGAGGACGACGGGCACAAATGTTAGCCCAGGGCCAATCTTCCTCGGCAAAAAGAGGAGGATTGGCAACAGATGTTAGCTCAGGGCTAATCTTCCTCACAAAAAAACCCAAAAAACTAGACTATTAGTGAACAGGATGTAGTCTATATAGAAACTGAAATATAATAATGTACACCTTAATTTTACACAATATTATAAGCCAATATGACCTCGATAAAATAAAAATAGAAAATCAAAACACTTGTAAATGTTCTAATTGAAGACTGAGTATGTTAACAGAAAAGGCAGCCTGAAGAACAAGTGTCAGGTCAAACTTTCATTGGATACCTGACAGACATCATTACCCGAAACACCTGTAAAGGAGACGGGGTGAGGGCCTTTGTGCCAGGAGCATTTCTAACACATTCACAAATTTTAGGATTTTCTATTCAGAGATTGGAAGGAAAAACACACTAGCTTAACTGACTGGAATATCTCTGCCACTGATTTATGATGGTGCCTTGAGTTTAATGTACGGAAGATGCATCCCATTCCATAAGGGCCTAGACTTCTACTGGAGAATGACTACATCCAAAGGGAGCCGCCTAACCTGGAGGTATCCAGTGGCCTGCCACAGAGCTGTCTCCTTGAATCCTGCCCTCATCCTTGGAGAAAACATCACACTTCAACTGATAGGAAAGTTTTATCTTGGTGCTTCCAACAACCTTGTTTCCCAAGTCCCAGATAGTCCCCACTTTAGTCCTCACAAGACTCAGACCACAATGTGATTGCTCTAATCTGTGGTCCCTGAGCATAGAAACAAGGGAACCCAGGAAGAATTGGAGCATTCACCAGTGCGCCTCTCTGCCCATGGCGCAGAGCAGAGTATGGCTCCAGGATGGGGCAAGGAATAGGATTGTGTAGAGGTCCCTACAGCCTGCCTCAAACACAGAGCACACAATACATAAAGTAAACCACTAAAGTTTGACATCTGCCATTTTTTATTCCTAAAATGATACATCCATCTACTCCACACTTTCTCCTGAGAAAAAGTCCTTTATCACCAGGATGAGGGTACTACTTCTCAATCCAAACAGATATTGCAGACACTTCTGATAAAGAATGGATGCTCAGGGGCCGGCCCCATGGCTTAGCGGTTAAGTGCGCACGCTCCGCTGCTGGCGGCCCGGGTTCGGATCCCGGGCGCACACCGACGCACCACTTCTCCGGCCATGCTGAGGCCGCGTCCCACATACAGCAACTAGAAGAATGTGCAGCTATGACATACAACTATCTACTGGGGCTTTGGGGGAAAAATAAATAAATAAATAAAAATTAAAAAAAAAAAAAAGAATGGATGCTCAAACACACCTTTATCTCCACTCCCTCCTGAAGCGCCATACTAATGACAATAAAGGAATTTTTTTAAATCATATAAACCCACAAGAATAAAGACAGCAGGAGAGGTGACAACCACAGATGAGAGATGTCAACAAATTTTGTCACCTGGAAGTAGTCAGGTGATAACTGCCTCAACAGATTGGAAAAAGATGAAAAACTAGATGCATGGAGGTGGGCAGGGCTGGGGTTATAAAACTCTAAGAAGCAAGCCAATTCCAGACACAGAATCTGAAAAGGCTCAGTAATTGAAGACACCAGGTACCTCTGAAGGCGTAGGTGCAAAGTAGGACTGGACACTGGAAAATTCACTGAAAATCCTTAAAGGCAGCAGATCTCTTCCCCCAATCTGTGCAGCCTGACAACTACCTCTGCCCAGCCCTGGAGGAAAAGTAGAAGTTTCCTTCCTGGGAATACCAGGCATGGCTGAGAGCCAGGGTGCAATTTTATGCTGAAAACAACATACTGGATGGGGGAATTCCAAGCCCCCTACCCATCAAAGCTCCCTGAACACCAGCAGCCAGGCGGAGACAAGCAAGAGATAAGAGGACCCCTGGGGCCAGCCTGGTAGCATAGTGGTTAAGTTCACGCGCTCCACTTCCGCAGCCCAGGGTTCACAGGTTCAAATCCCGGGTGTGGACATAACACCGCTCATCAAGCCACGTGTGGCGGCATCCCACATACAAAATAGAGGAAGGTGGGCACAGATGTTAGCTCAGGGCTAATCTCCCTCAGCAAAAAGAGGGGGATTGGCAATAGAAGTTAGCTCAGAGCCAATCTTCCTCACCAAAAAAAAAAAAAGAGGACTCCTGTTTGAGGAAACTGAGCACAACCAAGTGAAATGATCTACAAATACTGGCATTTGGGGTCCTCCCACAAAACAATCAGGTCCCCACCTGATCACACTCAGCAAAGTCCTCTAGTAGAGGAGTCCACTGATGCACACAAACTTTCCAATGAGCATCCCATAGGGCCTTACTTTAAAGATGAGTTAGTCAAGCATCACCAGATGTCTGAGGAAAGCTTCTAGTGTGAAATACAGAGGCCAAACAGAAAGAGGACTTGGAGAAAAGAGAGATAAGGGGAGCTGAAGAAAACTTTTTTTTAAATTATCATTATCATCAGAAGAGAGACAAGAGAAGATATGGTAGCCATGAAACAAGAACAGGGACCTATTTTTTTTAAAGGAACATTCAGAGAATAAGGACAAGCCTTTGGAAATAAAAATATGATAGCAGAAATTAAAATTTCAAAAGAAGAGCTGGAGGAAATGTGAATGAAACCTCCCAGAAAAAGACAAATAAAAACAATATTTCTTGAATGAGAGAAGAAAAACAAAGATGAGTAAAACTTATAAAATAGGTAAGAAAATTTTCTAGAACTGAGAGAGTATTAGTTCCAGATTGATACAACCTACCAAGTGCCAACAAAATGAACATACATGCCTAGACAGAGACAAACCACTGGAAAATTTCAGAATGCTGCAGACAAAGAAAAGAATCCTCAAAGTTCCCAGAAAGAATTAAAAAAAAAAAAAAATAGATCACATACAAAGTGAGTTCAAATGGCATCAAACTTCTCAATGGCAACACTGGAAACTAGAAGAAATGAGAAAATGTCTACAAGATTTTGAGGGAAAATAATTTCTGACCCCTGTATCTGGCCAAATTGCCAATCAAATGTGAGGATACAGTTATTTTCAGACATGCAAGAAGTAAATCATTTTACCTCCTATGCACCTTTTCTCAAGAAGCTACTGAAGGGTGTGCTCCACTGACATAAGGAAATAAGCCAAGAAAAATGAAGGCATAGGATCCAGCAAACAGAGAAGAGGCAAAGAGAATTTCCAAGGAAGATGGTGAAGGGAAATTCCAGAATAATGATTAGACAGCAGGTCTAAAGAACAAACAAGCCAGAGTGAAGCAGGAAGTACATTCCTAAGAATGAATAAATGTTTACTTTGATTAAACATAGATAAAAATTTTAAGATGTAGAAATATTCTTAAAGTTATTATAGAGATGTTACAACAAAAGGAATAGAATGAATTTTCCCCTTAAATCCTCTCTGCTTTATATTAGTTTGTCTCACTGTTTTCTCCTACTCCCACTTACAGTGCCAATCAATGACATGGCTATAACCAGTCCCAAACTTTCTTTTCCTGCTGCCTACTGTCTAGTCAATTTCTGGCTTCCCCAACCATTTCTATATTTATGTTTCATTCATTCCACAAAAACGTCAGTGCCCACTGTGTTATTACAAGAGCAATTGTATCACCTATTCAGCCTGACCCATGAATTGAGATGTCTTTTTGAGTGCCAGCTTCAGTGTTTTATGGAAACTGAAGAAGTGATGCAAGCAATAAAACTAGGCCGGAGTTGTGTGTGTGTGTGTGTGTGTGTGTGTGTGTGTGTGTGTGTGTGTGTGTGTGTGTCTGTGTCTGTGTCTGCATTCTGGTGGTCAAGAGCCCCACTCCTAACGACTGTGGTGAGAGGAGAGGAGAGAGATGGGAGCCTGATAGTCTATCAATCCTGCCACAACCTGGACCTTATTTTTGTCTGACTTGTATGGAATTTCTGTTTAACAGGCATCTTTTTAGTAAAAAGTTATAGATCTCTTGTTAGTTGGGTTTATTTCTGCTTTTGACTGGAGAGAAAGGAAGAAGTACTTACTAAATCTCAAATCTAATGATTTAACAACTAAGCAGGAGTTAGCAGAGGTGGCCCATGCCATAGAGATCCAACCAAGGGCCATGAACAAATGTAAGTGGGGGTCAGGGAAGAGATGAGGCTCCGGAGTGCGACAAGGAACAGAGTTCAGGTCACAGACAAGGGTACCTGTGACTTGGTGATGTAAAAAGCTGAAATTCACAAACAGCTATAATGGACTTTAGTGGGGCAATTGAGGAAATCTGAATATGAGCGACATATTAGGTAATAGTACTCTCTCAATTGTTCAATTTCTTGATTGATAATCACGTTATGATTGTGTAAGAGAATGTCCTTAATCTTAGGAAATACTGCATAAATATTTAGGAGTGTGGAAGTATTTAAGGGTCAAGTATCATGATGATACAATTTACTCTCAAATGATTCAAGATATAGAGAAAGCAAACGTGGCAAAATATCAATATTTGATTAATCTAAGTGAAATTTGCACAGCTATTCTGTTAACTTTTCTACAGATTTGAAAAAAATTTTTTAAGTTAGGAAGTTTTGAAAATATTTTAAAAACTGAAATACTTTGTTTGCTACAGTGTGAATGTTACAATGTCCTGCTTCTTGGCTCATCATTTGGGGTTGGTGGAGTTCCCTAACCTTCTCTCCAGCACGCCTGTCCCCAGAAGCCCAGACAATAGGCACTCTTTCCAAAGCCCCTCTGATACCTTGTCTCCCCACTACCCCTAGCCCCCTCGTGGACCTTACAGCTCTCTTTTGGGGGTCCTATTGTACTCTATAATTACGTAACAACGTCACTTCACAGCATTCATCAATCTACCCTTCTCTTTCCCAGGAGACTGAGACATCATTGGAAATGGTGACCTCATAGTTTTCGTTTTTGTTCTCTCCAGCACCTAGCACAATGAGTGGCCTCCGGAAAGTACAGGACATGACATGTGCACTACACATTGTGGAAGCAGTGAGTGGATGAACGGCTCACTGGATGGACAGATAAACAGAGATGGCAGGTGGAGTACGACAAGTGAAACCGCCAGGCTGGTTCACAGGGACTGAAATGATCAAAGCGTAATGGGTTTACATTCTTGGTGTTTGAGACCCAAAAATGTGGCTTAAGCACTACACTACCACCTGGGAGCTGGGAAACCAACAATACGGTAGACTGGAAGGGGTCAGAGAAGTGAGGAAATCTGGGGCAAAACTGAGTCAAAGTACCGAGGAACATTAGAACAGCATGAGATGAGGGACACCAAGTGTAATCGTGAAGGACCAAAAATGAGCAGCTTCCTCTTGAATCTGGATCACACACAGGACCTTTCATTTACTTACCCTTTACTAATAACTCCTCTAGGCCAGGCATCTTACTAGGAACCACAGGGAGAAAAGAACACCTAACACACAGTCCCTCTCCAGAGGGTGCTACAGATGAGTAACTATTGAGGGAGTCCCCAGGGAAGGTTATACGGAAGTCACTCACCCAGTGTTCGAGAACAGATTTCCATCTGGGCCCAGGCAGGTAGAGACTGAAAGTGGGAAAGTGAACCAGGCACACGGGCGGAGATCAATGTGACGGAGGGAGACAAAGCTAGGGCAGTGGCACCCTATGGGCTCTGAGAGCTGCCCCTCCACGTCTCCTTGGTTTGCAAGGACCTGTGCAGTTCCAAGGAAAGCCTACAGCCCCCCGCCACTCTTCTGTTGTTGCTGCATTCAGTCTTGTAAGAGGGAGAGGGCTGGAATAGACAGTGTGAGATGAACACTGAGTGACCCCTCAGATGGTTAAAGGAAGAACAGCTGGGTGATCTCAGCCTGACAGGCCAAACTTCCCTGCTGAATTCAGTTTCTCTGTCTCCTCCAGCAATACCCACCCCTCAGGTAGAGAGGGAGCCTCCCCAGTCTCACACAGAGCTTATCAAGTGGTAGGTAAGGTTTTCTTATCTCCCACTTTCGGCTCCTCAAGGGACTAAGGGGGGACCACAGTTATCCGTGTTTGTGATACCTCTCAGGGCCCAGCAGAGATTCCTCCCCAGTTATTCATTCCCCCATTCATTTGTTCATTCATTCAATAGTTACCGAGCCCCTGCTACGAACCAGGAACTTCGCACTGGAGATACAGCAATGAACCAACCAAAAACAAAGTCTCTGCTCTTGTGGTGCTTACATTCTATTGGGAGGGGACAAACTCCAAATAAATTCACATTAAATATTATATATCAGGTGGTGCTAAGTGCTACAAAGGGGGCGGGGGGAAGCAGTGTAAGAGTTTAATGATGGCAGTTGGGGAGCGAGGGGTGATTTTAGACAGGCTGTCCAAAGCCCCTCTGAAAACATCAGCTCTCTGCCCCTGTTAGCGATGGCCAGGGCCCAGAGCCTGAGATCTTCTAGGGAGCTTTGCCTCCCCCTGGAGGGTGTGACAGGAACCACATGCGAGGCTGAGGAGCAGCAGTCAGAAACCATTGAGAGAACATGTCAAGAACTGAGCAGGGCAAACGGCGGGTGGCTGCAGAGGCAGCACAGTGGCCAGTCCCTGGGGGAGCTGGGGTGGTGCAGAGTCTGGGCCAGCGCCCTCCCTACCCCATCTTCTCTCCTCCTTCACATGCAGAATCATGCTCGTCCCATTTTCTCGCCTCACAACCCTCCTGGTGAGTTTGGCCCCCACCACCCTTGTCAGAATACTCTCCCTGAGCCCACCGATTGCTGAAAAATCCAATGGACATTTCTCAACAGCACTGTTTTCCCCCTCCTGTCTGAAGCTCTTCTCTTATTTTCTGGGACACTGCCCTCGCCAAGTTCTATACTCTCCTTTAAAGGCCCTTCTTGCCCCTAAAATGTTGCTGTTCTCTGGGTTCCATGCTCAGCCCACTTCTCTCTTCACTCCAATCATATTCCCTGGGTGATTTTCCCCCTCCCAAATCTCTGCAGCCCTGAACCCTCTCTGAGCTCCAAACTCCACATATCCAGTTGCCTGCTATCCTAAAGGTAATGCTCACTCAAAGTGTTCTACATTATTGCCAGACTGTGAATTCCCTTCGAGAAAGATCTTGAATGACGTTATTACTTCCCCAATGCCTGCTACCCTGCTTGTACACCATAAGCACTCAATAAACCCCAAAGTACTCCCATCTTGGCTATAGGCCCTGCGATTGGGGGGATTATCTAGAGTTTCCAGCTATTTACTCTCCCAAAGCCCTATCTCTAGGGGGGCGTGAGCAATAAGGAGACTGACACATCATACTGAGCGACAACAGAAGACTCAAGTCCTGGGCCAGGCAGCCAGCTCTTCCCAGGGAAAAGCAGAAGGACTTGGAGACTGCTCCCAGGCAAGGGTCCCTGAAACTGACACATTCATGACTCCCTAGCAGCCTGGCCCCAGAGAGTAGGCCAAAGGGCACCCTTAGATGCCAGGGCAGCCCGACCTCCCCATCCCTGCCCATGGCTACTGCCCAGAATCCCACCTCACTATTCTCCACCTAGACCAGTGCACCTTTCCTCTCTCACCTCTCAGGCTCCAGCTCTTCTCCACAGGCTGCCAAAGCTGACGGAAAACAGAACTAGTCACTTTCCTCCTCAAGGTTAAACTTTAAAGGAATCCCTGCTACCTGGAGAACAAAGCCAAACTCCGAAGCACAGCTTCCGAGGCCCTCCACAACCACAACCACAGGGTCAGCTCCAACTCTTTAAACAAGCAACCTGAAGGAAGGCTCTCTTAATCCTCCACCCATCTCTGAATCCTCCTATTCCTGCTAAGCCACATCTTCTTCCTATACTACGCGATTGTTTGAGGAGCCCAAAGACAGAACCATATTCTGATCCCTATAAAATTCTACCATGCAACTTTTAAAAAAATCCTTATCAGACAATTCCAAATACATATGTACTAGCCTTCCAGCTGTGTGTCCCATGAAAATTTAATAAACAAATCTACATCCAAGTTACTTATAGTGATTTTGAACAAGGTCTGAAGCACACGCCAAGAAATCTTCTCCAGAATAACCCCGATCCATTATCCTTTGGGTATGTATGACTATTAACTGCTTGAATAATTGAATTAACTATCCTGATATTCAGCCAACATTCTCTATACGGCCACAGCGTATTGTGAGACTGTTGGAAAGCTTGCTGAAGTCAAGTGCTCTCCCGTTTCCATGACTATCCATCCAGAACCCAGGACTAGTCTGAGAGGCTCTGTTCTGAATTGTGAACCCATTCTGGTTCCTATCAATTATTTTTTCCCAAAGCCAAGCTAAAACATGCCTTAATAACCTACTCTTCCTACCAGATATTGGAACGAATCATAAATCCATCAGGAAAAGACAGATTGTTTAATAAATGACATTTAGACAAAACAGTAAAGTCGGATCTGTACCTCATGCCTCACACTAGAATAAATTCCAAATGGATGAAAGATTTAAATATAAAAACTAAAACCATCAAAAGAATTAGTATTATAAAACCATGGCATCATAAAAATACTATGAAAAAAAGTGAAAATCTTCTAATAATCTCAGAATGGTGAGGGCTTTTTAAAAATATGACTCAAAACCCAGGAGCTTTAAAAGACATTAATAAACGCAATTAATAAAAATAAAAATTTTCAGGGGCCGGCCCAGTGGCATAGTGGTTAAGTTCGCGTGCTCCGCTTCAGCGGCCCTGAGTTCGCAGGTCTGCATCCCGGGCGTGGACCTACGCACTGCTTGTCAAGTCATGCTGTGGAGGCATCCCACATACAAAATAGAGGAATATTGGCCTAGACGTTAGCTCAGCAACAATCTTCCTCAAGCAAAAAGAAGATTGGCAACAGATATTAGCTCAGGGCCAATCTTCCTCACCAAAAAATAAATAAATAAATAATAAAAATTTTCAGCATGGCAAAAACCACTATAAGCAGCCAAAAACAAACTCAAAAAAAAACTGCAACTCTTATTATAGACAAATTTTCCAAAAAGAGCTGTTAAACAATAAGGAAATAGGTCAACAACCTAATAGGCAAAGCATATGGACATTTCACAGAACAGGAGATTCCAAGAGACCCTAAACACAAGAAAAGAGGCTCAAATTCTCTCATAAGAGAAATATAAATTAAAACACATTGATGTGCCATTTGCCATCTAATATATTGGCAAAGATCACAAAGTTTGTTAACACACATTGGTAAAGGGTTCAGGAAACACTCATATTCCTGGTGCGGCAAAAATTGGTACAACATGCAAGACATGACTCAGCAATTCTATTCTTAGGAATTTGTGCTACCTATACTTACGTGCAAAATGACATATGGACATGTCACTTGTATACATGTATATATGTTTGCTTGTTTGTGGCAGCAAAAGATAGGGAATTGACCTAAATATTCATCAGTCAGGGACTGGTTAAATAAATTATGGGACAATGAAATTCTAGGCAGGTGTATAAAAAAGAATGAGGAAACTCTGTATGAACTGAAAGGGAATGATCTTCAAATTCTGTCAATTCTACCTCCAAAAATTATCTACAATCCAACCACTTCACCACTTGACCCGAGACATCATCTCTCCTAGCTGGATTAGCCACCTGACTGGTCTCTGCCACCACCCCTTACTCCCTCCCCTTTATCTATTTCCCAAGAGTACTCAGTCAGACCCTGTTAAAAGAGAGATCATATTATGTCGTCTCTGATCAAAACCCTCCAGTGGCTTCCCACCTCAGAATAGAAGCCACGCTCCGTACAGCACCGTCCCCCCATTCCCACTCGTGCTCTCTTAATCATCTCTCTGACCTCGTCTCTTTTTCAACCCCAGTGGCCTCTCTACTTTCCTTCAACACCCGAAGAAGGCTCCTGCTTCAGGACATGTTTGCTGTGCCCTCTGCCTGGAAAACTCTTCCCCCAGAACTCTGCACTGCTCTCCCCTCAATCGTTCGGGTCTTTATTCACGATCACCTTCTCAGCAAGACCTTCCTTGACCATCCTACTTCAAACTGCACACACACACAAAAATACACAACAACACGGTAGATAAACGGATGTTCTCTGTAAAATTCTTCCAACTTTCCTTAATGTCTGAAAATATTAACAAAATGTTGGAAAAAAACACCCACACAAACCCATTCCTCTGTCCTTGCTTTCCCACTGCACTCGTCACCTAACATACATTTTATTTATTTATTGTCTACCCCCCCACACACACACAACATCTAGAATATAAACCCGGTTAAGGGCAGGGTAGGGATTTTGTCTGATTTCTTCACTGCTCTATCTTCAGCTTGTAAAACTACCTATCACTGTACCAACATCAAATTCCTGTTTCTAATACTGTACTAAAACCACGTAAGATGTAACCACTGGGGAAAATGGGATGAAGGGTGCCATGTCGCTTCCATGCTCTCTGTACTATCTTTGCCACCTCCTGTGGATCTATAATTATTTAAAAATATATATACTAATGAGAAAACAGTGCCTAGTACTTAATTGGTATTCAACATTTGTTGAAAGAATCAATCCTATGGCTTAGTGAAATTAAGTGATTCATATTAAGTGATAATATATTAGCATTTGTGTGAAAAATAAAGGGCAAGATGTTTATACGTATTTGCTTGTATATGCATACATTATCTCTGGAAGAATATATAAAAACTGATAACACTGGCTGCTCTAGGTAGAAAATCTGGGTGACTGGAGAACAGGGGTGAGAAGACCACCTTTTGTACCTGCTGAGTTTTGACCCATGTGAATATATTATCTATTCAGGATACAACTTAAATTAGAAAAATTTCTCATCTAGCCCCTTCCTCAGGGTCACCGTCAGCTTCACCTATCTACAGTTTCTAGAGTTCAGGTTCTTTCCATTTCTGAAAAATCACTATTGCAGGAGTTTTCACACTTCTGCACCTCTGTTTTTGCAGTGACCCTTAAGGCTGTAACTGGCCCTCTCCACCTAAAAAAAAAAAAACCCTTAAACTTGAATCAGAGAAAAAAACAGCTATAAAAGACTTATCAAGGATAGAGAAATTTGAATATCACAATATACATACAATATTATTGAATTACTGTTACAGTCATCCCCCCTTATCCACGGTTTCGCTTTCTGCCATTTCAGCTACCCGTTGTCAACTATGGTCCACAAATATCAAATGGAAAATTCTAGAAATAAACAATTCGTTTAAGTTTTAAATTGCACACCATTCTGAGTAGCGTGATAAAATCTCATACCGCCCCACTCTGTCCCGCCTGGGACGTGAATCATCCCTTTGTCCAGTGTATCCACAGTGTACACGCTCCCCGGCTGGTAGTCACTTAATAGCCATCTCAGTTATCAGATTGATTGTCACAGTATCACAGTGCTTGTGTTCAAGTAGCCCTTATTTTACTTAATAATGGCCCCAAAGCACAAGAGTTGTGATGCTGGCAACTCGGATATGCCAAAGAGAAGCCATAAAGTGCTTCCTTTAAGTGAAAAGGTGAAAGTTCTCGACTTAATAAGAAAAAAAACCATACGCTGAGGTTGCTAAGATCTATGGTAACTTTTTTTTTTTAAATTGTTATAATTGTTCTATTTTATTATTAGTCATTGTTGTTAATCTCTTACTGTGCCTAATTTATAAATTAAACTTTACCACAGGTTATATGTATGTATAGGAAAAAACATAGTATATATACGGTTTGGTTCTATCCGCGGCTTCAGGCATCCACTTAGGGGTCTTGGAACATATCCTCCACGAACAAAGGGGGACTACTGTACTTTTCTTAGGTTTGATAGTGGTATTATGATCATGTAGGAAAATGTCCTTAATCTTAGGAGGAGATAATGTTGAAGAATTTAGAGATGAAGGGCCATGATCTCGACAATTTACTTTTACATGATCCCACAAAAAAAGAAATGTGTTAGATAGGTATAAATGTATTGATTACAGACAGAGATATACGTACATATATAAATATGTATGTCTATATGTAGACAGACAGTTATAGAGAGATAAAAACATGGCAAAATGATAATAATTGGGGAATCTGCACAAACGTTATATACTGTACTATTTTTCCAACTTTTCTACAGGTTTGAAATTTTTCAAAATAATAAGTTAGGAGGAAAATTTTTTTAAATCCCTACTAAGTTTCCAAAAATTAGCTCAAATGTCTCCTCAAAGAGGCCCTTCAGGAAAACACATTTGGGAAAAATCACTCCCTTTTCTGCATTTCCAAGGCACTTTACTTATGTTCATACTTCAATAGTCTGAGAGAAAAAATCATGGGGTATCTACCTGAAGTCCATGTACTTCGATACCCTCTCATATATACACCTCTAGGCTCATGCTCACACGTGATCCCAACGAGGCCTAGAATAACTACTTAAAGGGACCAAATACTGGCTGGGAAATGTCCAAATCTCAAGAGCAGGTAGGAAGGCCTGGGGTGAGGAGCTTGTCTAACTCCTGCCAAGGATGTGTGGGGGCGGCGGGGTGGGGGGCTGGGGAGTGTGTGTTTATACTGGGATGTTGTCACTGGAAGGACCAGCCCCAGAACAGAGCTCATTCTCCATACACACTATGGATGTCCCTGTAATCTGGGACACCCAAGGTTCAAATTTCACAGAATCCAATGACCAAACTCCTCTATACTTTTCACATTTTTCTAAACTTCCATCAAAATCACTCAGCCTACTCTTTCAGACCAAGAACGGCTGTGTCTGTGTACGTGCGTGTGTGTGTTTACAGAGGTTCACTCACTAGGACACTTGATCCCATCAACTTCCCACATATTCCCACAACTGGATTAGAACCTCAAAAGCAGGGTTACATCTTCTTACTCCTTGTAGTCTTACCCACACAGGCAACGCAGCACATATTCAGCATCAGCGAGAGCAGAGGGCAAAAATTCTAAAATTCTGGCACTGACTTGCTGAGCAACAGGACAGTCCTTCCCCCTGCTAGTCAATGGTTCCTCCTCTGCACAATGGACACAGCAGGACAGCTATGGAGACATTTGGGGACAACTACGGATACCTTGAAAAGCCCAGCAGATGGGGGCTTCTGGCTGGGCACACAGTTGTGGCAAAAGGCGGAAGCAGCAGTCAACATTCAAGCCCATAACTTTATTGGAAACAAGGAGTGGGGTGTAAGAGAAAACTAGGAATCAGGCTCTGTCAGAGGCGGTGGCTTCTCATCATCAGGGGGACAATCGATGAAGTCAGCCAGCATGGCAGCTGTGTCATCCTGCTCCTTTTAGGGACAAAGACATAAGATTTGAAACAGTCAACACACATACACGGAAGAGTGGGTCAGAATGGGGACAAACACAAGGAGCTGCAACCTCTTCTCCTTCCCACCCAGCCCTCCCCACTCCAGAACCACCCTCCCTGCCTAGCCCACTCACCTTCTCCTGGAGAGCTGCCCCCTCTGTCTCCGTCTCCGTCTCCATTTCTTCTGCTGCAGATGTCTCTGGTGGGGTTGGTACCTTCTCATCCCCACCCTCAGTCCCCTCTTCCAGGAGGGTTGGGGGAGCAGAAGGCTCCTCTTCAACAAGCTCCTGAGGAGGTGCCCCTGCTGGGGGGCTCCCCTCTTCCCTCGCCACCTCTCCCTGGGCGGGGAGCACCTCAGGGGCCAGCGTGGGGGCTGTCTCGGCCCCATGGTCCTCCTCGGCCCCGGGCTCCTCCACTTCCAACAGCAGCCCGGGTTCCGGCTCTGGCTCAGGCTGCACCTTGGGGGACTCAGCAGGGGGCAAAGCTGGAGGCAGGCTTGGGGGTGGAGGTCCACCTTCTTCTACCTCCCCTCCTGCTGAGCCAAACTCCAACTCTTCTACCTCTTCCAACTCTTCCTCCTCCTCCTCCTCCTCCTCCTCTTCTTCTTCCTCTAACTCACCTTCCTCTTCCTCAAATTCCTCCTCAAATTCTTCTTCCTCCTCTTCTTCCTCTTCAAAATACTCTTCTTCATCCTCTTCTTCTTCCTCAAAATCTTCTTCCTCTTCTTCTTCTTCCTCCTCCTCCTCTTCCTCTTCTTCCTCCTCCTCCTCCTCCTCATCACTGCTGTTGATATTAATAACTGTCAGATCTTCTTCCAGGGCTGGGGGTCCTCCCCCACCAGCAGTCCCTTCAGGGACCAACTGAGGTGGTGGGAGTGTCACAGGGCCAGGAACGGGAGGGGGTGGAGGAGGAGGGAGAGGCCCCGGGGCTGCAGGAAGCTCTTCAGGTTCCTCCTTGGCTGGCACAGGAGGGGAGGCTGTTGGTGGCCCGGCTGGGGCTACAGGGGGGGGTGTGGTGCCTGAGGTGGGTGGGGGCGGCAGGGATGGCAGCCCTTCAGGCACAATGACCACACTGTCATCAGAGTCGCTTTCCAAGGATATCTCCACATCAGATGCCTCCTCCTTATCATAGTGGACAAAGGCTGGTCTGGGCATTCTTCCCCCAAAAGTTTCATCTGGGGGTATAGTAGGTGGAGGAGTGCCACTAGGGGCAAGGACGGGATCCTCATTTGAGCCTGCCCGGTGGTTCTCAGGGCCAGGAAGGAGCCGGGGGGGTACAGACACCAGGCCTGGGACAGAAAGGCCTAAGTGGTTGGCTGTGGCTGGAGGTCCAGGACGTGCTGGGGGCATTGGGCCTGCTGAGGGCATTGAGCCCACTGAGGGCAATGGGCCCACGGACGGGATGGGGCCTGCCGACGGCATAGGGCCTGCTGAAGGCATGGGGCCTGCTGAGGGCATGGGGCCCGGGGGATGGAAGGGTGGAGCCCTGAACGGAGATGGGGCCTCAGGAGGGGGAACTGGGGCAGGTGTGGAACAAGTGGGGCCCACAGACTGAAGGGGAGGAACCCGGGGGTGGGTCAGAGCAGCACAGGTCACCAATGCTTCTGAGCAGAAAGAGGAGACCTGAAGAAGGAAGAAAGAGTAAGTGTGAGCGTCAGGAATACAGGGTTTTGCAGCACCGGAGAGAGAGAGCCCACCAGCATCAGAAACAAGAGAATCCAGAGACCAAAGAGGTGGACTCAGTCCCAGTCAGCAGTTACCTCAAGGCTGTCTTCTCTCTGGCCAAGGGAGAAGGCTTGCAGGGCACAGGCGAGAGGAGGTGGGCAGCGAGGAGAAGGTGCCAGCAGCAGAGCCAGCAGCAGGCGGTAGAGTTCATGGCGGCAGCGGGAGCTGGTGTATGGGGAGCTGCCTAGGACCTCACCCTGCTGGACACCCATGACCAGGGGTAGCACTAGATCATGCAGTCTCTGAAAAGGACACAGGGCACACCTAGAGACCTCACCGAGACTACTCAACCCTTCTCAAGGGCCTACTCCCAGGTTTGAAGGGACCCACCTCTGGGGTCACCCCCTACACATGTACAGAGCAGTGGCCCCTCCCCAATCTCCATGGGGACCAGGCTCCACTAACCCTGTGAGTCTCCTCCTTGATGAGAGGCCCGCACATGAGGATGGTCCGGCTGAGGCCTGGGGAAGGAGAATGGTGTCTAAGAGGCAGGCAACCAACAGGATTAAGAGCAAGGGCTTCTGAAGCACTCAGCCCAAGGTGAGCATCCAGCTCTGCCTCTGCCTAACTTGGGCAAGGCATTTAACTTCTCTAACTTTGTTTTTTCAACTATAAAATGGGGATCATAAAAGTACCTCTACTATATAGGACTGTTGACAATATGTAAATGAGATGATGTAGGTACAACATAAATGTGCATTTATCTTGCTGGGGACAGCTGGCTCTCCTCTTCACATGGGGTGTGGTGGCAGGAACCCAAAGGAAAGTCACCCACTAACTACACAGTATCTAACTACACTTCTGCTTCCAGATTAGCAATTGTGTTGGAAGCAGGAAGCCCCAGTGAGCGGCCTGCCTGGGGAGAATGTAAGCTCCACAGGGCAGTGATTTTCCCCTGCCAGGTACTGCTAGAACAGTACCTGGCATGCAGAGAGGATATGCAAACAAAGATAAATGACACCCTGGAGAAGCAGTGTAGACAACCAGAACCCCCCATCTAACAGCAGGATCCAAGATTCTGCCTACAGCCCTGGTGGTTGCATGGCGGCTTCTGCTCCTTCTTTCGACTTCTCTGCAGGTTTTTAGCTGGTTCTGCATTTTATCGACACCCCCACACTTTAACAACTGGTTTTGAGCTACACCTCAGGCCAACCCAGCGCCCCGAGAGTGCAGGACACAGGCCTCACCCACCTCTCAGTGCCGCTGCGCACACGTCGCTGTTGGCATTGCTCTCCCCTTTCCGGTGGCTGGGTGGCGCCATAGCCTCCCCTACATCCAGCTTTAGCTTCTTGGGGGCGCTGGGCTTCCCGGACTGCAGACCTCCATCAGGGCTCCCCCGAGGACTGCGCAGCTGGTGGTGGAGGGAAACATAAATCACATACACAGGCAAACAGGAAGGCAGGACAGTCAGGAGACAGCGTTTGGTCGGGAGGCTCATTTGGACAAGGGGCACAGGATGAGAGTCCTGCGACAGGAGCAGGGGCCTCACTCACCTTCAGGGCATCAGCTGGAGGGGAGATGTCACTGAGCAGGTGGGTGAGCAGGGCCTCTCCCGAGGCTCCTCCCTGAAGCATTCCTGCCGAGGCCCCGCACACCTGCACCCACAGCTCTAACACAGCATACACTTTGGTCCGCAGGGTGCTGTGGAGTGAGTAGAGGGCGGCTTGTGAAAGGGAGTCAACATGCCAGATCCTGCCTCTCCTCCCTCAGTACTCCCAGCCCCCGCAACCCCTAGCCCACCTGTATCCCCTAACCCTTCTGTGATGGTCACCTGTAAGGCCTCTCCTGGCCTGGAGAGAGGGTGTCCCTACCAATGCTCCAGGTATTGAGGACCTGGGGAAGCAGGCGGCTGATGAGGGCCCCAAAGCGCAAGAGCCGGCCTCCACACCTGAGGGCAAAGACAGAACTGTGACCCCCGTCCCCAGCATGTCGCAGTCCCTTCCCCACACCCTGCCCAATCCCACTCACGCAAGGATGAGTGCAGAGAGCAGGTCTAAGGCTTCAAGGTGGATAGAGGGCAACAGCAGCAACCGCAGGGGACCATCTCCAAGCAAGCTCTGCAGGAAAAAAAGGTAAAAGTAAGGAGTCGGGGAAGAAAGTGAGACACAGAGAGAGATGGAGGCAGAGTAGATGTGTGTGACCAAATACACGTGTACACACAGGTAAGGAACCCACTGCTGACCCCAGCTCTCCCACAAGATTAAACCCCTATCCTCTAAAATGACACCAGAAGGAGGATGAGAAGGATGGCTGAACCTCTCAGCAATGACTCAGCTGACCCCAAGTTCATCATCCCCTAGGGAAGCATCTGCTACAAGTGTTCCTGCAACATGTGAGCAAATCCACTCTGCCATGCATGTGTGTCAGGAACAGCACAGGGAATAATGGCATTTGGACAAAAGGAGCTGTCCGGGACAACTTCAGGGATGACATCATTTTGGGAGCTTCAGATCCCACCCTGCTTTCCTGGCTGTCCTGGGTCCTGAGGAAGGGCTGTGAACAGAGGACAAACTCCACTTACAATATTCTTGGCACTGATGCTGAGAGTCCGGCAGATGACATCCAGGATTTCCTGCACAGGCACGGACACGGGAGCCCCAAACTCAGAGCTAAAGAGAATCAGAGCAGGGAGACCCTCAGCGCAGGTTCCACAGCACGACCCCACACCCAACCTCAATCTCCTTCCTCATGATGAAGATGACACCTCCTTCTCAACCCCTCTTGCTAAGGCCCTTTCTCCCCTGACACTCACTCACACACCTGAGCATGAGCCCCAGGCAGCGGGCCAGTCCAGAAAACCTCTGCCGAAGCCGGAGAAGGGCATGGGCATCACCGTCTTCTGATGGGGAGAGCAGCACCTCCACTCCAGGGCCCTCATACTGCATAGGAGCTGGACAGAAACACAACCACCTTCACACTCTAGGTCTTTCTTCCCTCCCTTCCTTTTTCATCTGTGGTGGATGACCCATCTATATTCTAATCCATTC
Organism: Diceros bicornis minor; assembly: GCF_020826845.1. NCBI lineage: Eukaryota > Metazoa > Chordata > Mammalia > Perissodactyla > Rhinocerotidae > Diceros > Diceros bicornis. Next base: position 11,479,513 of record NC_080757.1, read on the forward strand.
TGCCAGAAATCAACTGCCCCGCCTCCCTGGGCCAACCTCCCACTTCCCTCCTGCCACATCCCCAACCACCCTACCTGCTTCTGCTCCCTCATACAGGGCCCCTAGTAGGCTGTGCAGTGAGGCCAACAGGCTGTGGAGCTCCTGCTCCCAGCTTTCGGTGTGCTTCAGGCCCTGGGAAAAGCCAGCCCCTAGAGAGGGCAGCCTGGAATAACACTCACAGGCTAACTGCAAAAGAAAGGTGAGAAACCTGGTCAGACAGGAATCCAGCCGGGCCACCAAGTCCCCCAACCCACCAATGCCAAGAAAGATGGAGATCAAAAAGAGCTCAGAGGGAAAATGGAAAGGGACAATAGGGCAGAAGGACACAGGTGGAAACACAGAGGCAGAAGTCACGACTTGTGTATCTTGGGTATGTTAACAGAGAGGGAAGTGGGAACATAGTCCAAAAGCAGTAACAGAGAGAAAAGCTAAGAATAAGAGATAAGAGAAGCTCTAACTCAGACCCCCCAGGCTCTCCATCTCCCTCCTTGCCCTTTACCTGCTGGAGCTGAGGGCTCAAGGCATCCACCCGAGACAGGAAAAATGAGGCCAGCTTGCCCTGGGTTAGTGGGAAAGAGAGGAAGAGGCTGGTGAGTCAGCTCCAAGGATCAGAAACGTAGACCCTGCCCTCTCCCAGCAGCAGAATCCAAGCCTGGCCTTTTCCTGTCCTGCAAACACAGGAAGCAAAGCACTCTAAGGGGCATCAAGCCTGGGAGCAGACATGCTCTCACGGTAGAAAGACATCCTGAGTGTCAGCTCTCATCTTTAGCCTCCCTGTTTGGGGAGAAAGGGTCTGGCCCATGTCTCACAGACACCAGGCTCCCTCCTGTCAATTTAAAAGGACACAGAGTACTGAAAAACTCTCTACCAGCTTAGACAAGAAGGGAGGGTCCAAGCTGGGCACTAAGGCACTAACCCAGAGGTATGAGGGCAGGACAAAGTCAAGAGAGAAGAGAAGGCTGCGGAGCAGACATCTCAGAGCAGTGACCTGTCAGCACACATTTGCTCTGCCTGCTAAGTGAAGGTGCTGGCGCAGGAGGGCTTAACCTGGGGCCGTAATTTATATGAGGGTAGAATCAAAGGGGCCCGTGAATGTGGATTGGAAAAAAAGTTTTATCATTTGCACTAACCTGCAAGTGAAATGTAGTGTTTCTTTCAATTATAGACAAAAAGCCACAGTGGTATTACAGTACCTCTGACTGTTACCAACAGAAATCACTTATTTTCATTTCACATTAGAATTATAATAGGTATCCTGAAATATCATTCACATGCATGGCCAATCTGAAATTTCAGTAGTTATCAGACCTGCTGCTAGATCTTATTTGACATGTTAATAAAGAAGCATATACTACTTTATCACAATTTTTTTAAATATACATTTCAACAGAATCGGTTTCCCTTGCAATTCCATGTATTTTACTTTATGAATTTAAAAACATTCTGAGAAGGGCTCCATGGCACAAAAAAGGGTAAGAACACTGAAGTGGAGCCGTAGAAAGGAATGAAACAGGATTTCCACCTTCAGTGGGATGTAAGAGTTAGTAAGGAAGACAAGATCAGTGTATGGAACCAATAGTGGCACTGTACCCAGAGAAGGGCAGAAGGATGGCTGAGAGGGACTGATGCCGGTAGGCAGGACTGGGGAGGACAGGATGGAGCTGAGCTTAGAAGAAAGGGGAGAATCCAGACAATGAGACCAGAGAGGGAGAAACACTGTGAGGAGAGCTACAGACTCAGGAGATGCCCACGAGAAGCAGACTGAGGCCTTAAGCACCAGGCTAGTTGAGTACGGATGTAATCGGGAGCAGGGGCATCACTTGCACAAAGGAAAACTTCCAGAAAACAAATTGGCTGTGACCCAGGGGCACGGCAGGGGACTTACAGGAGCACAGTAGGAGCGGGAGCGGGAGCCCATCAGTGTGTGGTTCAGAACCAAGCCTCCAAGGGCTCCCTCCCATCTCCCCTGGGGCAGGAACCACATTTAGTTTCCCACATTACACTTCTTACCGACATGAGACAAGCACTGTTTTAGGTGATCCCAGGGTAGAAGGACCATTTCCCTTGAGATCTGGAAAGCACTTTCATGTCTGATGTGCTAAGGTTCAGAACACTTTAAACCAAAAACAGTATCCACCCACAGGTCTCCTGATTCACCGGCTTCTCCAAGGATGATATTTCTTAGAGAGTTGCCAAAGCCCACCTATGGCACTCAGCCCTTTTGGCGAACTTACTGCTCAAACTTTCCTTGAGACTCTAGCTCAAAAAACTGGCCTGAGGCCAACAGAAGTCTGCTTATGTGACTGTAGTAAAACAGAGCACAAGGACAAGGCTCTGACCACAGGTCTACCCCAGGTGACCCACAAAGCAAACCAAAGCAATGGCGTGCTTGGAACATTTCACTTGAAACGCAAGCACACGCATGCACACGTACATACACACAAATACACACACATACATACGTCCTGGGTAACTCTCAAGAGTGGGGTTAGTCTTCCCACTTATTCCAAGGAACTACTAATCAATTTGGTGAGGAGGAGGAGGTAAAGCCTCTACCGGATTGACCTTATAGACTCAGTATGCTTGACATCATTTGGGAGGAGTAATCTTGAGCTTGGAGACTACAACTGCCCTGGGAGCTTCTGGGAGATGGGATAGAGAACAGACAAACACTCCAAAATGGCAATTATCAGTTTCCTAAGTACTGGTCTCCAAGATTTTCCAAGTACAAATTGCCCCTGGCAATTTCTTATCTGACATGTTGGCAATGCACAAAGCCAAAATCCTCAACAGAGGGAAGTTCTCCAGATGACACTTTATTCTTAGAGAAATAAAGGCACACATACCCTGTAACAACATATGAAAGTTTTGTTGTTTGGTTTGGAAAGAGTACTCAAAATGCCAGCCATAACTTCAAAAACTACACATCTGACAAAAGCTTGTAAATTATAGACGAATTCTCCTGCCCACTCACAATGAAAATTAAGAGGCACTAGCAGGGGCCAGCCCCGCAGCATAGCGGTTAAGTGTACGCACTCTGCTGCTGGCGGTCCAGGTTCGGATCCTGGGCGCACACGAACGCATGGTTGTCAGGCCATGCTATGGCGGCATCCCATATAAAGTGGAGGAAGATGGGCACAGACGTTAGCCCAGGGCCAGTCTTCCTCAGTAAAAAGAGGAGGATTGGCATGGATGTTAGCTCAGGGCTGATCTTCCTCACACACAAAAAAAAGACGTACTAGCAGAGAAAACACTTGGCATTCTAGTCTCCCTGACTATTCACAACCTGACCCTGCAGGTTAACACTCAACTCTCCCTCCACTTCTGTGGGAAGATGCAGGTAGATATAAGATAACCCCACACAGAGCTGAATCAAACAGACGTTTGCAGTAAAACCTCACAATGGGAGGTTTTCACCAATGGGAGGTCAGGGACAAAGACCTAGCCTGCATAATTTCAGAAGTTAATTTACAGTGCATTTTATAAGAAACACAGTTTTTACTAAACTTAGTAAAACTCCAGTAAAAGAACTTTACTGAAATTCACAAGTTACTCCAAATGCCTTCTTGAGAAAGCCCTGTCCTGCCTACCCAAAGATTCTATTACCTGTCATTAGTGGCAGTAATACGAAAACAAATAATCTACAAGGACATGACCCCATGTTCACTGAGAACCACCTGCTCCAGGACTTTTCAAATACTGTGAGTAACCAGTTACTAAAGCCTCAGTGAACACCACCCCTAGATCACAGCATACATAGCCACAGAGCTCCGAGTCTGGCTCACAGTCCTTCTCAAGTCACTGACAACGGATCAGAGCCTATCTGCCAATCCTGTCTATGTTCTTGAAAGTTTCTAGGGAGTCTGGTTTAGTGGGAAAAACACGGCTTGACGGGCAAACAGATCTGGCTCACACCCTGGTTTTACAGCTACCAGATACATAAGCTTAGGTTAGGTTAGTTAAACCCCTCTGTACCCGTTTCCTCCTCCATCTAATTCAGTGACACCAACTCCAGAGAATTACTGTAATGATAAGATGACATGACACATCTAGACACTCAGTGCAGTGCCTGGCACATAGTGGGTACCCACTAAATACCAGTTGCCTTTCCCTTTCTTTTACTTTCTTTATTTGGTCATAGAACCATGGGATCTTACTTTCAAGATCATTTGAATGGCAAACTCCCCCTTAACTGATAATACTGATGACCAATATAGTTAACCACACCAGTTACACAAAAAAATTATTAATTTGCCACTAATTTCAGTTCTCTATAGATTTGTGCTTCCATCTAAGAGGATGCCCAACAGTTTGTCAAGCAGTGATGAGTATAACACCACAAGGGAGAACATCTAATCCACAGGAGAACACCTGTTTGTTCTCAGGTACTGGTTGGCATCCAATTATACTGCAAACAACAAATGTGCCGATTAAAACGGCCCTTTAACTGTTACTGCTTTGGCAGAATTTGTTAACCATTCATATTTGTTATTGTATTTCCTTGAAAATAAAATTGATTCTTTCACTGACCTCCTCTCTCACCTGACCCTCATACACCCTGCCTGTGTGACCTAACAAGGCTTTGGTGTATGGCCACTTTGTATGGGTCATGACAGCTTGGGGGAAAGGGTGCGCAAGTGACAGAGGGAGATAAGTCAGGAATACAAGGAGACAGAAGCTTTGGGAAAGCTGATATAGGGAAGTGAGAAGTCAGGAAGGCTTCCTGGAGGAAATTACAAGAGCTTTAGAAACAAAGTAAAATAGGATGGTAGAAAAATGGGCAGGGTATTCTAGGTACAAAGAAGCCAGGGCAGAAAGAAGGAGTCCAGGGTTAAGAGCTTGGGCTTTAGCATCAGACAGGTTCCAATCTCTACTTATCTTAGGCAAGTTACTTAATTTCAATTTCTCTATCTGTGAGGATTAAATGAGAACGCATTTAAACTGCTACAAGGTGGTAGAATTCTAGCTGTGGAGATAGGTGACAGAACAATCAAAAGACAGGTGCTTAGAAATCCCAGTAATGGAATCTGAAGTAAGACAGCTATCAAGGTTTATGTTGGTGGGAAGAGGAGTTTCCATGAATACTTACTTTGAGAGACCCACAAGCCCGAGGAAAATAGGTCATACAAGCCTTCATTCCCTCCAGTGCTGAGAGCTCACACTGTGGGAAAAACAGAAAGTAAGGAAAGGCCGAGAGCCCAACGCCCCCACAGATTCCATCTCCACCTCGCCACCCCTCAAGGTCCCTTCTCCATACGCTTTTTCTTGGCCCTTCCCTCTTCTCACTTCTTCAATCCTATACGCCAGTCACTTCCCATCACATTCTTTAATCCAAACTTTCACATTCTTTAATCCAAACTTTCACATTCTTTAATCCAAACTTTTTCTTGGCCCTTCCCTCTTCTCACTTCTTCAATCCTATTCGCCAGTCACTTCCCATCACATTCTTTAATCCAAATGACGTGAGTGAGGGCAGGCACTGCAAGGGACCAAGGGGTAGGGGGACTGGGGAGGTATCTCACCTCTGGTCTGAGGCCCAGCAGAGAGGTGAGAAGGCCAGGGAGGTGGTTCATGGAGATGTCCCGGAAGAGTGTAGGAAGCTGGGCTGCATATCGGAGCAGGTCCCTCAGGACAGCCACGGCCAACTCCATTGTGGGAGGCGGGTCCTGGGACTAAAGAGCAATAACACCCCATGCTCCCAACCTCACCTTCATGGTCACCAAGAGGAGGAGGAATGAGAGGTATGACAACATGGGGTTTTTGAGAAATACCACAGTTAATGTCAATATTATCATCAAATCCACTAGGAATAGAGTGCATTAGAAATATGAAGGATCCAAAAGTAATATATTTCTCTACAGAAAGGACATGTGTTTACATTTAGTATTATGGGTATCTGGGGGTCCTAGGAATTCATTTGGGAAAAAAAATGTAACAAAGCCACGTCTTAAAGATCTCAAGAGTTTTTGGACTCTCCCACACTATATTTCCCTGCTAGGAATGGAGAAGAGCACTTCTCAGACTGAAAAAAAAGTCTCAGCCACAACAAAAACATCCCACCTCTCCAAGCTTGCTTGTGGCTGGCTCAGAGCTACCCTGGAACTCATGGATAGAAAATGATGTGGATTTAGAAGGACTTCCCTAGAAAATTAACATGTATCTAAGGAAAAAGCACTCAGCATGTATCTCCTGCTAGACCAGAGGCCATGTGTCAACAAAACAAATAAGAATGCTTATTAAGAAAGTATGAGAGGCGGGCCGGCCCCGTGGCTTAACGGTTAAGTGCGCACGCTCCGATACTGGCGGCCCGGGTTTGGATCCCAGGCACGCACTGACGCACTGCTTGTAGGGCCATGCTGAGGCGGTGTCCCACATACAGCAACTAGAGGATGTGCAACTATAACATACAACTATCTACTGGGGCTTTGGGGAAAAAAAAAAGGAGGAGGACCAGCAATAGATGTTGGCTCAGGGCTGGTATTCCTCGGCAAAAAGAGGAGGATTGGCATGGATGTTAGCACAGGGCTGACATTCCTCAAAAAAAAAAAAAAAAGAAAAGAAAGAGAGTACAAGGGGCTGGCCTGGTGGCATAGTGGTTAAGTTCACGCGCTCCACTTCAGCGGCCCAGGGTTCACAGGTTCAGATCCTGGGCACAGACCTCATCAAGCCATGCTGTGGCGGCGTCCCATATACAAAAAGTAGAGGAAGATGGGCACAGATGTTAGCTCAGGGACAATCTTCCTTAAGCAAAAAGAGGAAGATTGGCAACGGATGTTAACTCAGGGCCAATCTCTGTCACCCAACAAAAAGAAAGTATGAATAGGTGGGCTTCTCAACTACAAAGAGGCCCTCAACACTGTCCAGTAATCCTATTGTATGTCCCTCTGGTTAACTCTCTCTACTACGCAAACCTTCTCCCACCGTCACTTCTGTGTAACCTAACCTGCAACTTCACAGAGAAAACTGAAGCCCAAAAATTCCCACTACCCAACCTGAAAGTCCATGTTCATCCTCATCCACCCTCTCGCTCCCACCTGTCACACCAGAGGAGGTACTAGAGGAGGGCCCATCCAAGGACAACCCCTCCACTGTGCTTTAGATACCATCCTCTCCCTTCTTCTCAGAACCTTACACTATTAACCAGCCCCCTCTCTCCTGTATTTCCAACCAGTCCCTCTCCAATGGATTCTTCCCACTGACATTTATACATGCTAAAGTCTCTCCCATCCTAAAAATCCTTCTCTTAAACCCAGTCTCAGTTACTGCCCAATTTCTCTCCCTAACCATTAGAGCCTAAAGTCTTGAAAGGATTGCCTATCTTCCTTATTTCCATTCCTTCTCCCACTCACTTCTCATCCCAGGCCAATCTGGCCTCAGTGTTCACTGCTCCACCAAAAACTTTCACTACAGTCCTATAACCCTGGAGTTCCTAAATCTGATAAATAATTTTCAGTCTTCATCTTGTTCCACCTTGGAGGGGCATAAACAGAAATGAGTCCTCCCTCTTCCCTGAAGTACTCTTCCCTCAGATTCCATCCAACCCACAATCCTGGTTACCTCCTTTCTACTGCTCTGTCTCAGTTTGTAAGCTCATCCTCCTCTACCTGACCACTAAATGTGGAGTGCCTTAAAATCCAGTCTGTACAAGTACTCAACTTGATATCCTCATCCTCATCCTCAACTGCCATCTAAATGTTGAAGACTCTCTCACTGTAAAACATATTGACTGAAGCCCCCACCCACTGAACTCAAGGTTATACTCTGAGACATCTGGCCACTTCCACTCACACTAGATCAGGGCATGCTTACTCAGAGGGCTTCTACTCAAAGCCCAAGGCCACATTCACAGTATTTGACCCCTCCCCTCTGACCCTGGCTGCCTTCCAATGTTCTGAAATCCAGGAGTCTTCCTGGATACATCCTACCCATGATCCTATTCCATCATTAGGACATGTCCACTTTGCCTCTAACTCTCTCTTGAACTCATCTACTTATCATCATTTCTACTTGCACCACCCTAGTCCAAGTTATCAGGAATGTTCTCCGAGGGTACTTTAATAGTCTTCTACATAGTCATTCTGCTTCCATTCTGGCTCCTTTCTAACTCTTCACCACACAGCAGCTGGCGATACTTCCAAATGAAAATGTGATCATGTCACCACCACCTCCTCATCCCTACTCGAAACCATCCATGAAATTCCCACTGTCCCAAGAATAAAAACCAAACTCCTTAACATGCCTACAACGCCACACACGGCTTGGTCCCCATCTACCTATCCCCATCTGGTCACAGTTCATCAACTCCAGCCACACCAGCTTGCTTATAATTTTTCAAATGAGCCAAACTCCTCTTCTCTCAGGGCTTTTGCACACTTAGAACACAGAAAACCTCCTTAGCCCAATTTACTCTTACTGATCAGTTCATAAAAGCCCTCCCTGAACCACTGACCCTGATCACCATCACCCACACCACCCCAGTCTGGGTCAGATTCTCTTGCTCTTAAATGTTCTCAGAACTATAATCTTTACCTCTTTAGCACCTACCTCTATAGCACCTACACATTTCAGAGTCATTGTGTAATTATTCAATTAAAGCCTCTTTCACCAGAACAGGGATCAGTAAACTATGGTCTGTGGGTGCCTGTTTTTGCATGGCTCATAAGATAATGGTTTTTAAAGGGTTGGAAAACAAACAAAGAAATAATGTGCAACAGAAACCATGTGATTCACAAAGCCTAAAACACAATCTGTAAACATTTACTTCATAGAAAGTGTCCCAACCTCTGTGCTAGACCCTAAGCACAATGAAAGCAGGGTCCAAGTACATCTTATCACTGTCTCCCCAGAGCTTAGCACCCAGTCTGCGCTCAGGATATACCTATGAAGAACTAAGTGGAGATGTCATCAAAGGATGTAAAAGTAGAAAAAAGTTAAAATGTTAGAAGAGGAAGAAAAGAGTAGGCAAAAAAAACAATCAGACACCTGGAAAAGAACTTGAGAGATGTCACTCATTAGAAGAGCTAATGAGGAAGTGAAACAGTCAGAGCTTACAGTGTGTGAAAGGTCAGATGAATTAAAATAACCCAGTAGATAAAAATATCAAAAAGTTTAAAAGAATATTTCTATCCGAAGCTTATCCTTCCTGCTATCAGGAAACCACTTCTAATTATTCTGTCCTCAGAACTAAATGTCCAAGCTGCAAAGAACATACCACATCCAGAATGGAGAATAAAGGGATGGTTGGGGGAGGGGGTGGAGGGAGGGCGGCTGAATCCTTACCTGCAAGACCTGCTGAATGCTCCGAAGCCAAGAGACACAGTGTTGCTGGAACAGCTCTGTGGGGCTCTCCCCCACCAGGAGGGACAGCAGACACAGGCCCTCAAACCTTATAAGAAAGAAGTGAGTGATGACCAATGGGTGGAGGCTAGACTTCAGAGAAAGCTATTTATCGCTCTTTTACTCTCACTGGGCTAGAGCAAGATGTCACATCCGAAATCACTGTGGTTTCTAACTCCGGAAATACTTGGAGGACTTGGAGTGAGGTGCAGGCAGCGAGGAAAGAAGGGAACAACAGCAATCCCAGGTGAGGCATAGGAAACCTGGAAGCTGGAACAGGTGGGGCTCAACGTGAGTGAGCTCAGGAAAAGAATGAACTCGCCACCCTCTTGGGAATGGAGAGATCTCTTGAATCCATGGGGTGGGACAACGGATGGACAGACGTATAGCCCACTTCCTAAGGAAACATCCCCCTGGAGAAAAAACAGGGTGAAAGACTTACCGAGTTTTCATAGAACCAAGACGTGCATTACTGAGACCCACCAACGCCCCAACAGCCGAAAGGTTCTGGAGGAAAGAAAACAGGGAAGTGAGTCAAGAATAGGATTCTAAAGACACAGGAGAATTTCTCCAAGCCCTTCCCTGCTCCACCATCTACGAAGACTTTTCTGAAGTCACATCTCCTTTGAGGCCAAAATCCCATTCCTCTAGAGGCCTTCAGCCTTTGTCCTATTTTCAGCAAGTGAAACACACAGCAGCCTATCCCACAGGCTTTCCTCAAGTTACATCTTGCCTGATCGCTTCTCCCACTTCCCACCCAACAAATTAGTGCTATCCAGAGAAGAGCCCAACTCATCCAAGCTACCAGACTTCCAAGACAGGTCTCCTTCACCTCATATCCCTAGACGGCACCCAGCGCCAAGGAGACATCCACAAATGCTTGCTGAAAGGACACTGAACTCCTCTGTTACGCTTCTTCCTTCACCCCCAAATAAATCCTCCTCCTCCTGTTCCTGGCCTCCTCAGAGCTGTTAAGAACACCAACACAGACGTAATCAACCAAAGACTCCTTCCAACCCTCTCGTTCTCTCACATTCTGGAAGCCCCAAAAGAAGACATCCCTCAGCCCTCCCACAAGTAACCTCTCCATCCCCTGAATGGCCAGACTCCACTCATGGCCCCTGTATTGCCCTAACCGTACTTATCACTCATTCATTCAACAAATATTATGCACTGAGTCAGATGAAGGAATACAGAGCTGAATAAAATAAATAAGGTTCCTGCTTTCATGAAGGGAAATGTACATTCATGTATTCAGTAAATATTTATGTAACATCTACTTCACGTGAGACATTGTCTTAGGTGCTGGGGAGCTTATATTCTAGTGAGAGGAGACAGAAAATAAACGAATGACCAAATAACAAATGGTATGTTCAATGGTGCTAAGTGCCACGGGGAAGAAAAAAGTAGACTAAGGAAAGGAGAGCCTGGAGTAGGGAAGGTAAATAGTATCTTATGTGGAGTGGGCACCAAAGCCCTCCCTAAAAGGCCATTTGAGCAGAAACCTAAAGGAAAGTGACAGCAACACATACTGATACCCTTATACACTGCTGCTAAGAACATAAAATGGTGTAACCACTTTGGAAACACAGTCTAGCAGTCCTCAAAAGGTTATAAGAATATAGAGTTAACATATGACCCAGCAATTCCACCCTAGGCATACACCCAAGAGAAATGAAAACATACATTCTCACAAAAACTTGTCCACGAACACTCATAGCGGCATTATTCATAATAGTCAAAAAGTGGAAACAACCCAAATGTCCACTGACAGATGAATGGATAAACAAAACATAGTATTAGCCATACAATGGAATATTACTCAGGCATAAAAAGGAATGAAGTTCTGAGACATGGATGAACCTAAAACATGCTAAGTGAAAGATGCCAGACCCAAAAGGCCACATTTTGTAGGATTCATTTATATGAAATGGTGAAACAGGCAAATCTATAGAGCCAAAAAGTAGATTAGTGGTTGCCTAGGGCTGAAGGGCAGAGAGGGGGTGGGGGGAAATGGGGAGTGACTACCAATGGATACAGGGTCCTTCTGGAGTGATGAAATGTTCTAAAATTGATCATGGTGATGGCTGCACAACTCTGCAAATATACCAAAAAACACTGAACTGTATACTTCAAAATGGGTGAATTACATGTGAATTACATCTCAACAAAGCTGTTTTAAAAAAAGGCATACTGTTAACAACAACAACAAAAAGAATGTTTCAGGCAGAGCAGAGAAAAAGCAAAGGTCGTGAAACGACAGCACACTTGGTATACCTGATGAACGGCAAGGAGGCAAATTGTCACTGGAGAAGAGCACACAAGGGAGAGAGGAGTGATAAAAGAGGAAGGTCCCAGCAGCAGAGCCAGACCTTGTAAAGCCACAGAGGCAACTGCTGACTTTTACAGTGAATAAGTCAAAAACCATGGGACAAGACGGGAATTGGGCAGAGGAGCGCTATTATCTGACTTATGATTTATTTTTTAAAACACAGTAACAAGACTTGAGCTGCCTTGCTGAGAAGGCAGAAGCAGACAGAAGTAGGAGACTACTATAACAATACAGGAGACAGATGATACAGCTTAAAGAGGCCGGCAACTGTGGGGATACGAAGCATCAAACTCTGGATATATTCCAAACCTAGAGCCAACAGAACTTGATAACAAATTGGATATGGGTGAAAGATAAAGGCCAAGACAATCCAAGGTTTTTCACTTGAGCAACTAGCCATTTACTAAGAAGGGAGACACTACAGGAGGAGTAGATTTTGGGGGTGAGAATCAAGAGTTCAGTTTCAGATATGTTAAATCTAGGATGTCTATTTAACATCAAAATGGAGATGCCAAGCAGATGTTGGGTAGATGAGTCTGGAGTTAGGAGAAATTCTGGTTAGAGTATGAATTTGAGAGTTGTCAGTCATGAGGCTGGATCAGCTCACCTAGGAAGCGAGTATAAATAGAGGGAAAAGAGCAGTACAAGGACTAGGTTCTTGGGCACTCAAACATCTAGAGGTCAGAACAGTGAGGGGGAACCAGTAAAGACAACTAGAAAGGAGTGACCAGTGTGGCAAGAGGAAAATCAAGAGAAAGTAGTATCCCAGAAGCCATGTGAGGAAAATTATGCAAGAAGGAAGGAGTGATCAACTGTATCAAACACTACAGATAGGTCAAGTAATACGAGGACCTAAATTTGACCTTTGAACTTGATATCCTAATGGTCACTGCCGACCTTCAAGAATTACCATACAATCCAGCAAAAGGGTATTTCGGTGAAGCAGTTAGGCTGAAAGTCTAAATGGAATGAGTTCTATGTAACAACCATTATAGAAATAATTCATTCAGGGGAGAATCTTGAATGGATGCTAAAACAAGTGAGTGAAAGGCTGACAAGACACAAGACATATATATCCTCTCCTCACAGGACACTTATTAATTACAAAAGGAAAAATCCTAACTTTATATCGAAGAAACCACCTTAACCCAGCGATCAAAGTTAACATCACCAGTAATGAAACAGAGACATTATGTGTCTCATATATGATATACCAAGAATGTCACATCATTTCTACAGCATTCCTGCCAAAAATGCACAACGTAAATCTAACCATCCGGAAACAGCAGACACACCAAACTGAAGGACATTCTATAAGATACCTAACCTGTACTCTTCAAAAATGTCAAGATCGGGGCTGGCCCGGTGGCGTAGTGGTTAAGTCTGCATGCTCCACTTCAGGGCCTGGGGTTCACTGCATCAGATCCCAGGTACGGACCCACACCACTCATCAAGCCATGCCGTGGCGGCGGCCCACATAAAATAGAGGAAGATTGCCACAGATGTTAGCTCAAAGCCAGTCTTCCTCAACAAAAATTAATTAAAAAATTAAAAAACAAAAATGTCAAGATCATAAGACAAAGACTGAGGAACTACTTCAGATCAAAGACTAAAGGGATGTAACAACTCAATGCAATGTGTGATCCTGCACTGAATCCTGGACTAGAAATTTTTCTTTTGCTAAAACGACACTGAGGACAACTGACAAAACTTGAATAAGACCTATAGATCAGATAATTTATAACATCAATGTTTGGAGAATCTGGGTGAAGGGTATATTCTTTCAAATCTTCTACAAATTTTTAATTATTTTAAACTAATGTTTTAAAAAAAAAGATGAAGAAGAAGAAAAGAAGAATCAGAGACAGAAGTGCAAACAATTATTTTGAGGAGTTTTGCCATAAACAGAAGTAGAGAAATGGGGCAGGAGCTGGAGGGGGATTCTTTTTAAAGCAGCTTTGAGCTGTATGCTGATGAAAATAACCCACCAGAGAAGAAAATTGTGATGATGGAGAAGTGGGGAAGAACTGCTGAAGCAATACACCTGTGCGAGACAGGATAGATCTAGTGCACAAGCAGAGGGCTGGCCTTAGACAGGAGCATGACTAGCTCACCCCTAGTGGTGAGAGGCGAGGCAGAGCATATGGGCACAGACACAGGTAAGCTGACAGATATGGTGGTGGGAGCCTATAGGAATTCCCATCCAACTGTTTCTCCTTTCTCAGTGAAATGGGAAGCAAGGTCATCAGCTAAGAGTAAGGATGGAGAGAAGCAATCAGAGATTGTCTAGGAAAGTAGAAATATAACAGGACAGCTAGGCAACACTAAGGGTCCACTTGAGATGATGATGGCCATGAAGTTCAAGTGAGACCAGTCAGCAAGGATACATGTTTTTCTCCAGATATACTGAGCTGTGCAGGTGCAGGCAGAGAATAAACAGAGTTGAATTTAACACAGACAGGATATTGCCAGGCAAGTACAATGAAGGGAGAGGGGCAAGGAAGTGATTATAATAGAATTTAAACTGGGTAAGAAGGGAAGAGAGAACAAGACAGATAATAAGTTATCTTCTTTCAAATAATGATAAATGGCAGGAAAGCAGCAGAACAGAATAACGTGACAGAGAACGACTGGAACGGGAAGGACTACTTTATTTTAAGATGGGGTGGTCAGGAAAGACTCCTCTGAAATGGTGGCATGTAAGTTGAGATCTAAATAAGAAGCTCACCGTCCCATGAGATCCCAGCAAAGAGTGAAGGAACTGATGAACAAGGGCCTCAGCATGCTCTAAAAAAGATATTAGCTTAGGTGGCTGGAGTACAATTAACAGAGGCAGGGAGTCTTATGAGATGAGGTCAAGAGGTAAGCAGAGGTCACACTATGTAGGGCCTTGTGCAATGACAAGTTACTATAGGTTTTTAAGCAGAATGCTGTAATCTTATTGATATTTTTTAAAAGCTCACTGGCTACTGGCTGGGGAACGGAACAGTACAAAGCCTTGGGGATACAAGGCAGAACAAGACACTCTGCTCCTCAAAGCACATGCAGTTAAGTTATAGGGGAAAGGGATCAGGGATTTGCTTTCAAATGCTCAGGGGTGGCGGGGGGGCGGGCAGGGTTTGGAGGGTAGGAATGAAACAAAAGTGGTAATGTTCACTGCTAAATTTCAGTGATGGGGACAGCATATGGTGGAGAGGTTCAAAATACTATTTTCTCTACTTTTGTGTAATCTGATATGTTCCATAAGTGTTTTTTTTTTTAATTACACACAAAAACAAAACAAATCAAAGCCTAGTTGTGTAGGTGTGGGGGAAGGAGCTTGTATGTATATGTAAAATGAAAAAACGGATTATTTCAATATGGTGTAATAAAGAGCAGCTAATCATAGCTGTTTAGGGAAAGTTTCCCCCTGGCAGTGGCAAATAAGCAGAGAACTGAAAAGATTTTTGGAGGGAGCAGGAAAGCAGCACAGGGAGTAATTCCAAGCAGAGAACAGTAAGTACAAAGAACCAGAGGCAAGAAAACCCAGGTACTGAAGTATTTTAAAAGGCGGCAAACAGGATCAGAATTTTACTCTAGAAAGCTCATTCCAGCTGCTGTGTGGGAAATGAGTTAAAAAGAGCAAGACTGAGGGCAAGGAGACCAGTCAGGACATTGTTGCTATAATCCAAGCCAGAAATTGTGAACTGTGCTAAGGTAGCTCCATTTGGAACTGCTGAGTTTACAGCATCTATGCGAAAGCAAAGTCGGTGATTATGCCTAGATGGATGGACCAATCAATGAATCTCTTTTTCTCTCAAGCTCCAAGCCTATTACTTACTTTCATTACTCCTCTCAACTAGACTAGACATTCTCCGAGGGAAAAGACTACGTCTTATTTACCTACCTGGACATAAGGAATAGCACCTAACACATAACAAATACTCAATAAATGTTTGTTGAATGAAAATCGATGGGGAAGCGAAGGAAACACTCCACACAGTTCCATGTACTGAGGACCCAATACAAGAGACACAAGTAGAAAAACTTTCAAGGCAGGATATACCCAAAAATGTGGTACAGGCAATATTAAAGGGGGAGTCTAGTTTCCCACATCACCCTTAGATTCTTTACTCAAAATCCTACTACACTTTAGACACTTAAAGAAAATAAGTATGACACTAAAGTCATGTAGCTCACCTTCAGGGAGGGGAAGACTTGAAAGAGATGATGAAAAAAATCACATTTATATGCAAAATAGGTACTATTTCAGAAGTATTTAGGAACCACATGAATTTAGAGAAGGAAGATTTAGAGAGAAGAAAACTATATAATCAACTCCTGCTTCTGAAACTGGGCTGAGAAAGCAGACGCACAGTTTTGCCACCCTCAACAATGAGGAGTAATGTTAACATAAATGATAAATGAAGTTGTCCCTGATAAATTTGGGGCTAAGATGACTGAACCACCCAGCAGGTTGTAACAATCCTCTTCCTGGAAGGAAGTATAGAGCTGGGAGGGTCCCAGTAATAAAGGCTGAGACAGGGAACACCTCACGTACATAAGTCTCGGAGGATGGGTAGAATTTTGAAGAGGGTTAGGGGAGAGGATGGAGGGGGGAGACATGTTATGTCTTCTTAGAATCAGTGCCTTCACCTGGGCAAGATGATGGGGGTTGAAGCTAGGATGGGGGCAATGGGAAAGATATGGAAAGGAGTGGACAGATCTGAAAGCTACTCAGAGGAAAAAATCAACAGCACTTGATAGACTGCATACGGAGGTGTGTGAGCAAGAACAAAGTGTCTTGACAACGGAGTTTCTAGCTTGCAGAGCTGAGTGGATGTTAGATTCTACTCTTAGTATAATCCAAAGGACCCTTCTAAGCCAGTCTCCAAAGCTCTGTACCGTCTGTCCACTGCCTAACCACTTCACCAGCCTCATCACGCCCACTCTCTTCCCCCCCACCTCTGAGCCCCAGGCACAATGCCCTTCTTTTCAGTTCCTTCCTACCACAGGGCCTTCCTACATGAGTTTTCCACTGACTGAACCGCCCCTCCCATTTTCTTTCCCTATCCAACCCCTACTCATCCTTGGGGTTCTCGGCTTCAACTCCAGTACCTCAGGAAAACCCTTGCGATTCTCCAGATTAGGTTAGAGCTCCCTATTATACAATGCTCATAGTGTTTCATAACATTTTGTTCACCGCCATCGCATCTGTAACTGGAGCACCCAGTACTTGGCCCTCAGCGAGAACTCGGTAAATACTTGTTGAATACGTCCATTAACTCAGTCGAAACAACTCCAAAAAACAGATACTGCCGAAGGAAAAAGAAGCTAAGGATCATACGTCTAGTGAGTGACGGGGCGTGGAATCGAACGCATTCATGTGTGACTACCAACAGCCTAGCAATAGAGAAATGAGGCCCTTCCTCTTCCCTGAGTTTGCACTCGTGGCTGATAAAGGAGAAATGCGCTAATCTCGTCCAGCATGATACCTAGAAGCGGTTTCTGGCCCCAGCTCTCCTTCACTCCACCTCCCTACCGTGACCCCGGCGCACAGGTGCGGCGCCAACCTTCCAACAGGGCCTCAGGCACGCGGGCCACAGACTCACCTGGGCCCCGCCCACCGTCCCATGCAGCCGCAACAGGCACAGGAGCCCGGGCAAATGAGCGGCCGAGCGGACTTGAGGATGCACGGGAGCAACGGTGGACCCCGGTCGTGGCTGCAGCAACCCGGACACGCTCTCCAGCAGCAGCAGGCGGAGACGTGGGCCCGAGCCAACAGCCGAGAGACCCCCGGTCCCGCCGGCAACCCCAGCCGCGGAGCCCGCAGAGGGCCCACTAAGAACGGCTGCCGCCATCTTCACCGGGGCTCTGGTGGTGGCGTGGCGCGATGACGCAAACACAGCGCGACAGACGCCCCGTGGGGAGTGGGCGTGAGGTGGGGGCTGTGGCCCTGCGCGTTGGGTAAACGGAAGTTGGACTCCGGGCTCTGGCTGGCAGGGAGCATGCGCGGTGTGCAGGGGAGCGGAGGGTGTTCAGCTCCCGGAGTGTGAAGGACTGGCGGGTGGGCCCGGTCGAGGGCGGGCCTGGGGCGGGCCAGTGGCGCTTAAAGAACACGTGGTCAGGACAAAAGGCGCCCGAGTCTGAAAGCTATCTTTTAAGCCCACGGAGTCCCCGGGTACTTTCGCACTAGACATTACTGGTATCTAAAGAACTGAGATACCAGTTCAGAACTTTTCTGAACTCGTAGACATTTTTAACATTTACAACTACAGTAATGATACGATACATGAGCCTTGCAAAAACAAATTCAAACAATACAGAGGGCATAGGGTAAAAAGAGAAATCCACTCTCCCGCCAAATCCTTCCCCCAGTAATGTGTATACTTTCCTAATATTAGTCTATGCACAAACACATAAATACATAGTTTATTTTACAAGAGCAGGGTCTGCGCTTGGCTTTTTTCACTCAATATATATATCGTGGGTGCCCTTTGCTTTTTTAAAGCTGCATGGTACAATGAAATAGGAGCGCCATGATTTAACAATCCCATTGCTGAATACTTCCAGCTGCTCCAGTTTTTCACTAAAAAACACTCTAGTACCTCTATGCGTACTTTTGTGCACAAGATAATCCAATAATTTGAATCTAATTAAAGGCAAATCCAAGAGGCATCTTTTTTCCTCTCACTGCCCTCTAATCCTCCTTCAGGTTCTGGCATTCTGCCTCCAAAATACATTAACCTAATAGGGTTATTTTTTCTCTATTTCTCCATCTCCAGTGCCACTCTAGTCCAAGTCACCATTCTCCCTCCCCTGGCCTCTTATGATAGTCTCTTCCATCCACCTCTTCATTGCTCTCCTTGATTCCCTCTTGGCCCTCTGTAGTCCCTTCTCCACACAGCAATGAGTGGTCTTTGCAAATGTAAGTCAGTCCTTGTCTCTCCCTGCTTAAAGCCCTCAGTGGCTTCCAAATATGATGTGAATGAAATCCCATCTTTCACCTTGGCCTACTAGAATCTACATGATCTGACCCATACCCACCTCTCTGACCTCAACACATACCACATGTATCACTCTCCCTCTCTTTCCCTATCCTTGAGCCAAACTAGCCTTCTTTCTGTCCTCCAGCAAGCCCATTCCCACCTCAGAGCCTTTGCACATGCTGCTGCTTCTGCCTAGAGAAATTTTCCTTTGATTCTATATGACTGACACCATCTTGCCATCTTCAGAGAGGGCTCCTTTTTAAGAAGTCTCCACTGCAACTCCCATCACCCTCTATCACATTATCCTGCTTATTTTTTTTATAACTTACAGCACTATTCAAAATTTATGTATTTTCTTATTTATTGACTATTTCTGTCTAAAATACAAACTCCATGAGAGGGGTCTTATCTTCTTCACTATTTTATTCTCATTACCTAGAACAGTGCCTGGCACATAAAAGGTGCTCAATAAATATTTGTTGAGTGAATAAATGAATATTGGATGAAAGAGGATGCCTATTTTTAATTTTGATAGGAACTAGCAAAATGCCCTCTAGAAAGGTTCCATAGGTTTACACCGGAGCACTATGTAAAATAGTGCTCTATACCTTATATATCATCCCAATATTAGGCTTATTTATCTTTTTAGAATTTCTCAATCTGAAACATGAAAAATATCTCCTTCTTTTAACTCATTTTCCCTGATCATTATGAAATGGAGTAACTTTCATATGTTTAATAGACATTTGTATTTCTTTTTTATTAATTACTTTTCATACCCTTTACCCATTTTCCTATTGAGTTGTTCATCTCTATCTTATGAGTTTGTAGGAACTCTTTGTATGTGTGGGAAATTATTCTTGATTGTTATATGTGTTGCAAGAGGTTTCTTCCAATTTGTCTTTTTATTTTACTTGTTATTTTTTAATCTCAGTCTTTTTGAAATAAGGTGTTGTGATTAAGGGCACAGACTCTGGAGCTAGACTGGTGGGTTCAAACACTAGCTTTGCCTCTTGCTAGTCATGTGAGCCAGCAAGTTACTCAACTGTGCCTCCACTTCTTCATCTGCAAAGAGCAGATAATCATAGAACCTTAACTCATAGGGTTGTGAGGACAAAATGAACTGATGTTTGTCAAGTGCTTAGAACAATGTTTGGCACATGGTAAATACTATAAAGTGTTAGTTGTTATTATTATAGCCCTGGGGTTTGATATACTCCGAGGCTTTTCCTAACCTCCCAGAGTATAAAAATATTCTCCTGTATTTTCTCCTAATACTTGCATAGTTTTACTCTGTGCATTTAGATCTTTAACCCATCTGGAATTTATTTTGTTTAAGGTATGACATAGAGGTATAACTTTTTTTTTTCCCCAAACATAGCTGATTGTCCCAACCCTATTTAGTGAATCTGCCATTATTTCTCTATTGACTCGAAATGCTACCACGTGGATCTGTATCTGGACTCTATTCTGTTTCATTGCTCTGTTTAGTATTATTGCACCAATAACACAATTTTAATTACTGTAACATAAATTATCTTATCTGGTAAGACAAATGCGTGCTATACTCTTATTTTTCAAAAATTTCCTGGCTATACTTGAAAGTTGATTCTTCTGATTATGTTTAGAATCAAGTTCCTCCCAAAAAAGTCTCGTTGTTATTTTATTTTATTTTATTTTATTTATTTATTTATTGTGAGGAAGATCAGCCCTGAGCTAACATCCATGCTAATCCTCCTCTTTTTGCTGAGGAAGACAGGCTCTGAGCTAACATCTATTGCGAATCCTCCTCCTTTTTTCTCCCCAAAGCCCCAGTAGATAGTTGTATGTCATAGTTGTACATCCTTCTAGTTGCTGTATGTGGGACGCGGCCTCAGCATGGCCGGAGAAGCGGTGCATCAGTGCATGCCCAGAATCCGAACCGGGGCTGCCAGCAGCGGAGCGCGCGCTCTTAACAGCTAAGCCATGGGGCCGGCCCCTTGTTATTATTTTATATGGCGTTAAATTTATAGACAATTTGCAGAGAAATGACGTCTTTATAATGATGGTTTTTCCCACCTAGAATATGGTGTATATCTTTC
The DNA here is from genome assembly GCF_020826845.1 of Diceros bicornis minor. Lineage (NCBI taxonomy): Eukaryota > Metazoa > Chordata > Mammalia > Perissodactyla > Rhinocerotidae > Diceros > Diceros bicornis. Next base: position 11,500,269 of record NC_080757.1, read on the forward strand.
CTTCTTTCTGGCCTCCTTTACTATCTTTCTAAAGTTGTCTTTATATTAGTATCTTTTAATACAGTTGTTTTCATGCCACACAGACCACTTATCTTTCAGTTCCAAAAGCAGTTTAGATATGTAGCAATACACATCTCATTACCTTCTGATCCTGACCCTTTGACAAAAGTGATTCACGAGTCGAAAAGAATCTAAAACTTGAGAGGGGTGAAGAGTGAGCTTAGAAGGTGGTGATAGAACTGAGGGGTAGGGAGGTGGCAGCTGGTGGACAAGGTGTGTGTTTGAACCTTAAAGATGATCTCAGAAACTGTCTTGTGTGCATAGAAAAGTGGAGGGAGAAGTGTGAAGTTAGTTCATTTGGGAAAGATGGGGAGTATGGGAAATGAGATGGAAGAAGAAAAAATATTTTAGCTCCTTAAGTCCAGAAATGTCCATCATCCATCACCCTCCCCAAGTCCAGTCAATTTTGCCCTAGAAATGACTCTTCAGCCTCTTCTCCCTCCCACTCTATCGTTCATCATTTCCCCTTGACTGGTTTCAGTCTACAGCAGCCTTGCCCCACTCCCTCCACCCTCCACATTGCCCAGAACTATCTTCCTAAAAGAGAAATCTCATCATGCCACTTCTTTGCTTAAAAAACCACTACTGGATCCATGTGTCCTCCTCCAGGGCAGGGCCCCAGTCTCATTCCTTCACCTGCTATACAAAATCTTTGTTTTGACTCTGTTCCAGTCTCCTCAGCCTTCTCTCTCCTGCCATCTAACCCCACAAGCACTTCAGAACAGGATGTGCCTGGCCTTTCTCTCTCTTTGGAATACCCTTTCTCAACTTCTGCCCACTATTCAGAAAGATTGTCCTCAAATGTCTCCTCCTCTGTACAGCCTGCACTCTCTCCACCCCCGCTCCAGTCAAATGCTGGTAGTTGCTTTGTCTTCTGAGTCATACCTCCATTATAGCATTCCTGGGATCATAATACCAGTTCATGTGTGTCCTCACCTATACTACGAAGGCTGGAGCCATGTTAATTAATGTCTGTGTCCCCATCGCCTACCACAGTGACTGGCACAAAATAGGCATGGATGGATGGATGGATGGGGAGGGAGGGAGGGATGGCTGGGTGGGTGGGTGGGTGGATAGATGGGGAGGGAGGGAGGGAGGGATGGGTGGATGGATGGGTATTAGTTGGAATGAGTGGATGGAGATGGGTAGTTAGAGAAATTAGAAAAGTAACCCTGCGAAGATCAAAAATAGACACCAGGGGGAGCTGACACACCACAATAAAGAAGTGGGAGGGCGATCCCAAGAAGGCTGCAAGCTCTGGGATGAGCGGGTGAGCGGCGAGCACTAAGGCAAGCACCACGCAACTAGAACCGCTCACCCACGTGTGTATCCCCTCATTCTCCTTCCCCGACTGTGCTTGAGCTCATTGCACCGCCTCCACCGCCACAGAGAAAGCAAACAAAGGGGAGGGAACCCCTGCAGGGCCCTGGATGCAGGGAGCCAATCAGAGGGCTGTAATCTTCTGGCAGGCGGGAGGCTTCGTTTAAGGGAGCCCAAGCAGTTTCTAATGGGGTGCGGAGGGACGGAGAGATGGGCGGGAAGAGCAGGGAGTAGACACAGCGCTGGCCGGGGAGAGATCCCTCGGGAAGGGTGGAGATAGAGCGCAGAGGGGGCGGGGGCGGAGCCAATCGCCGCCGGTGTCTGTGAGAAGAGGGCGGGCAGCGCCGCGGCGCGCGCGATCCGGGCTGACGCATCAGGCCCCTGTTCCCCAGGATCCGAGGGGGGGCGGGAGGGGAGGGGGAGAGGAGAAAGATCGGAGGGCGCGCGTGCGCAGTGGCGCGGGGAGGAGCAGGGACCTGGCAGCGGGCTAGGAGGCTGCAAGCGAGCCGCGAACTGGGCGGGCGGCAGGCGCGTGCACCATGGGGGAGAAACCAGGGACCAGGTAAGGCAGGTGGGGCCACGCGGCGGGACGTGGGCGGCGGCTCGGGGCGGGTGCTGGAACGGTCCCCAGACAAGGACACCGGGGAGAGAATCCGGGAGCCGGACGCCTGGGTCCCTAGGGAGCAGCCATCCGGGGCCGCACGCCTAGGTCCTCGAGGATAATGAGGGGGATGCATGCTAGGGCCCCTGCAGAAAGCGAGGGCTGAGGGGATCAGGAAGCCGGCATCTGAGTTCTCGCAGGGATGTGGGGGCCGGAGGACTGGGTTCTCCGGTGCAGGCTGCGATGCAGAGGCGGAGGAAGGAGGAGCAGGTGGCCGGTCCCAAGGGGTCGGGTATGGGCAAGCTGGATGCCGGGAGGGGGATTCCCCCCTAGACTCGTGCCGAGCCACTGAAAAGCCTCCTGTCCAATACCCCACAGGCAGTTGGGCTGCCCCCACCGTCCCGAGGGCCGGCCCCGCTTCCAAACTTCTGCCTTCCCCTGGGTTGCTAGGAACAACAGCTTCATCTTAGGGAGCAGAGTGCACGGCGACCCTCCCCGATTCTGGGCCTTACCCCTCTTCCCGGGGGTGAGGGGAGGCAGTATCTGCCCTGGGCACGCCATCCACTCCCCGGATGTTTTCTGTGCAATCGAGGCTCTTTCCTTCCACTGACAGCTCGAGTTCTCTTTTTTGGTCTCTAGCAAAATCCACTTCCTGTTGTGACCCAACACCCCTAAGGGGCCAGTGGGTGAATGCCTGAGTCCCTGGGGAGCAGGAGCAAAAGAGGAAAAGATTGGGGTTGTATGCCTCTATCCAGAGGGCATCAGGAATGGAGGCCTGGTCCTAAGCTGTCACTCGTTCTACAAAACACTATCATATCAGCACCCCCATAGAGTAGGAGAACTCAGGCTTCTAAGCACCAAGTCGACTAGTATTGGAAAGAGATGATCAGAAGGAAGATTAGTGTCCTGTATTAGAGATTAAACACCCCAGAGAAAGGGGAAGTCGCTAACTTGAGGGAGGGCCCCGATTTCCGTTATGTGGTTCAGGGAGGAGGACGGATGGACCAGAGGGGGACTGCTGACTTGGCACAATTCCCCACATCCCCATCAAATTCTGGGCCACAGGAAACGGAGAGAATAGCAGGAAGTGTGAGGGGGCACTGCTTCTGCTGCCCCCGCTCATTGGGCATCTCCCTGGTCACCCCCACACTCTGCCTCCTCAGTATACACATGCTGCTCCCCCACCCTCAGCCTGGCAGGAGGTTGGCTGGGTTAGGATCCAAAGGGCAGGTGCCCTGCAGCTGCTCCAAGGCAATTATTCCAAAGCCACACTCCGGTTGGCCAACTGACTGTAGCTGTTGCAGCCCTCTGCCAGGGCTCCTAATAGGAAGAAACACTGGGACAAAGAGGAAAACCAGAAGCAAAGAGGGAAGAGAGCTGGATGATGCCATAGCAACCAGCCCCCAAGTTGGGACAAGAGGGGGGTGCTTATTCCAGCTGCCACCATATCAACGTTTGCTCTCCTTTATTGAATGGGAATACCTGAGGACCTCCATACCCTTTGCCTTATGGCCTTTGGATAGCTTCTGGGAAGAAGGGGCAAGTGAAGTTTTTATAGCAGAAACGGCTGGTGGGATTGGAGAAGGGATGGACCAGTTGGCAGGATTTCAGTTTCTACTATCTGGGGACCCTTCCCAGGGATCAGATCACTGCCGAGCCAGAGTGGATTGGGAGTGGATTGTAAGGTGGTGCAGCAAAGAACAAGCCCACAAGTGGCCAGAGCATTGGAGTAGCTAGACACTTCACTACCATCCCAGCAATGAATGGAGTCCATGCTTAAATTGTTTCAGCAACTGGGAAGCAAATCCCCTTCAATTCAACAAACCTGATGCCAATTACAGAGGCAGAGTAGTGTAGTCAGCCGTCTGTACCTGCGGGCTCCATGTCCGCAGATTCAACCAACCGCGGATCTAAAGGCCTACAATGGTCGTGTCTGTACTGAACATGTACAGACTTTTTTTCTTATTGGCTAAACAATACAATATAAATGCTATTTACATTCTATTAGGTATTATAAGTAATCTAGAGATGATTTAAAGTATACGAGAGGATGTGCATAGGTTATATGCAAATACTACCCCATTTTATATAAGGGACTTGAGCATATGCGGATTTTGGTATCCCCAGGGGTCCTGGAACCAATCCCCTGCAGATGCCAAGGGACAACTGTATAGTGGTTTAGCGATGAATGCATGGACTTGGAGCCAGACTGCCTCTGTTTGTATGTGAATTCCACCATTTACACTGTTACCTTAGGCAAAATACTTGACCTCTCCTGTACCTTAGTTTCTTCAACTGTAAAATAGGAATATTAGGACCTCCATCATTGGGTCATTAGGAGTATTAAATTAGGTGAAACACTTCAAACAGTGCTGAGCATGGAGTATTCACCCAATAAATGTTAGCCAGCATCATCTTTGTCATATGGCTGGCATGGTGCTGGGGATGCCTAAGTGAATAAGGCCTCTGATGCTCACAGTCTGTCTAGTGAGACAGATGATACACAGCTAACTGCCCTTGTTTGCTATCACACCACAAGTAAAACATAAACAAGGTGTGACAGAAGCCCAAAAAAAGGAGTGACTAGGGTCTGGGTTGGATCTGCTTTCTAAAGGAGGTGATATCTGAGCTGGGCCTTGAAAGACAAATAGGCTTTTAAGCTGCTGAGATCAGAGATGCGGACAGTTGGAGGTTAATGGAGTAGGGTCACACTTAGGTAGTGCCTACAGTAGAGCACTTGAGAGGCAAAGGCCAGGGCCATTGCTCTTCCAAGTACTCCAGCTGTCATTGGAGCTGGAGACCAGAGAAGATGGAAAGAGGGTTAGGTCTTACACAGACATTGCTGCGACCTGCCGTTCAGGTTCCCCTGGGGGAGGTCCTTTGGGAAAAGCCTGGGTGGTTCCTGTGGCAACCAGTGGCCATTGCCATGGGAGGAGAGGAACTAGTGAGGGTGGACCAGGGAGGGGTTGCCATGGCACCCAGCTTGGAGGGGCTGCCATGTTGGAAATATTAAGGACCTGTGGTTGCCTTTCCTTCAGGAAGAAGTGGGAGGGGCTAGGGCTGGGCAAAGCCCCAAAGCCTCCAGGCAGGAATCCTGGGTGAGCTCTGTTTCTCAGGCTGGGGAGGGAGAAGGTCCTGGCGTGGGGGTCCCTGCTGAGTCTGAGGGAGGCAGTGGGGTTTCCCTTTCTGTTTTGTTAGGGTCTTCAAGAAGTCGAGCCCTAACTGCAAGGTGAGTCTCCCACAGTACTCCTCCTCCCAACCCTCCCTGGGCCCTTACAAGGCCTAGCCTGCCCCTAGACGATCCCCAACCCCTAGCTCCCCACTTCCTGTGACAGCTCAGAGCCGACTTCCTCCCCTCCTGAAGCCCCTTGCCACAAAGGCTGCTCCGCCTGAGCCAGCTACAGCGCTGGGTGGGGACAGGCCTGGGTCCCTAAGCAAGACCAACAGGGAGGAGCCAGAAGCCCATGCCTGGAGCCCTCTTAGGAGCCGCCCAGGGTGCCTGGGAACAGTTAACAGCCCCCCAGGCTATGGCCTGTTTATCCCAGAGCCCCTTGAGGGGAATGAGTGAGGCTGACAGCCTGCTCTCTAACTGGCTGCCTAGGGCTGGGTTCTCCCTGAGAACTCACACACTTGAGTGGTGGGCAGAGGTGTGAAAAGATTTTAGGGAGCAGCTAAAAAGCCTCAAAGTGGCTAAAAACCCCCACCATCCTCCCCTTCCAACCCTACTGGGAGAAAACCAGGAGAAACTCCTTCCAGATACCCCAGCCTGGGAAGACCAGGGGCAGGGCAGCCACATTTGAGGGCTCTGATGCCCTGCCACCCTCCTACCCAATCTCCCGTTACCCTCTCCATCCTCAGCTCACCGTATACTTGGGCAAGCGGGACTTTGTAGATCACCTGGACAAAGTGGATCCTGTAGGTAAGTGCCCCAGAAAGTGGCGTCACATCCCCGAAGAGGGGAAGAAGTTCCTGGGCCCAGGAATGGAGGAGAGGCCCTGACAGGAAATGAGCTCATGTGTCCCCTTCCAGATGGCGTGGTGCTCGTGGACCCTGATTACTTGAAGGACCGAAAAGGTACTGGCCCCAAGTCCAGAGGCCCAAGGGAAGACAGGGAGGTGGGGAAGGGAACTGGCGTTGAGAGGGGCCCCAGAGAGACGGAGGGCTGAGGCGGAAGCCAGGCGTAGGATTCAGGCAGGATTCATGCTGCTGAGGAGGGGCAACCACTGCTAGGTACTGGGGGGACCGAGGAAGAGGGGCTCCTGACCACCTCACCTTGCACTCCCTTGCCAGTGTTTGTGACCCTCACCTGCGCCTTCCGCTATGGCCGCGAGGACCTGGATGTGCTGGGCTTGTCCTTCCGCAAAGACCTGTTCATCGCCACCTACCAGGCCTTCCCCCCAGTGCCCAACCCGCCCCGGCCCCCCACCCGCCTGCAGGACCGGCTGCTGAGGAAGCTGGGCCAGCATGCCCACCCCTTTTTTTTCACAGTGAGGATGCCCCCCACCGTCTGCAGGGCAAGGGGTCTGGGACTGTGTTTGGGGGGTGAGGCACCTATTATGGGCAGATCTGGAAGACACAGTAAAGAGGGGCCCTAGACCCACCTCCTTCAGGGTCACCCTGCATTCAGGAAGCCCTTGCCTCTCTGCCTCCTCCCTGGGGCCCCTTCCTTCTTCCTTTCTCATCCCCAGGAGTCCTTCCCCAGCCTCTTAAATTGAGATTGGGAGGAAGATTTGGGGGCTTTCTGGAGAAACTGAAGCCTCTCCTTTCCTCTGCCACAGATACCCCAGAATCTGCCCTGCTCTGTCACACTGCAGCCAGGCCCAGAGGACACAGGGAAGGTATGGGAGGAATGGCTCTGAGAGCTCATGGGGCAGAACAGGGTCCAGCAGGAGCCTGGGGTGCATCTGAGGGGGTTGGGCTGTCAAGGAGAAGCCAGGGTAACCAAGGGTAGGAAATGTCCCCAGTGGAAGTGGGCTGTGTATAGGATGGTCACTGCTCACATGGGACACTCCTGCTCCCAACCTGCATGTACCTGGGTATAGGGGCTCACCTTGCACAGCCCGGACCGAGCTTATACCAGGTGCTAGGCCTCAGGGAGGCAGAGGAGGACTCAGGCCCTACACTCCTCAGACCATGAGGGGGCGAGAGTCCTTGCCCAAGACCAGGGAAGAGGGAAGGAAGGGAGTGGTGGCGGCGGCAAGGGCCTTGTGTAAGATATGACCTTTTCTCCCCCTCCCGAGGCCTGTGGGGTAGACTTTGAGATTCGAGCCTTCTGTGCCAAATCATCAGAAGAGAAAAGCCACAAAAGGTGAGGGACGCAACCTCCCTATGGTTTGATCATTCCCTCCCTGCCCCAAGGAGCCGCAGGCCCCTGTGGGAGGTGGGGGCAGGTGTTTGGGTGTCTGAGGACTGACCCCTTCCACCCCCAGGAACTCTGTGCGTCTGGTGATCCGAAAGGTGCAGTTTGCCCCAGAGAAACCCGGCCCCCAGCCTTCAGCTGAAACCACACGCCACTTCCTCATGTCTGACCGGTCCCTGCACCTTGAGGCTTCCCTGGACAAGGAGGTGGGGTGCAAGAGGGTGATGCAGGTGCTATAGTGCAGGCCAGACCCTGGTGGGAGGGGGGAAGCCACATGTCAGGATGGCGTTTTTAAAGGAGGCTGCCTTAGCTGGGTGTGGAGAGTTGCTCTGGGCTTGGGTTTAGAGGGAGGAAGCCAAGCAGTGTGTGTGTCAATACTAATAACGGGACCAGTGAAAACAGATCCAATTAATTTGACGCCCCTCCCCTCAAAAGCTGTACTACCACGGGGAGCCCCTTAATGTCAATGTCCACGTCACCAACAACTCCACCAAGACTGTCAAGAAGATCAAAGTCTCTGGTAGGAGGTGGGGGTTGGAAGGAGGTCTTGGGGGAGGGAGTTGCTGCACATGTGGCTTCTGGCGAGATCTCAGCCCAAGGACATACCGAAGTGTGGGAGACCCCCCAGGGCTCAAAGAATTTAGGCTGTCCCAGGATGAGATACAGTCCCGCCCTGTGGTGTTTACCACTATGGGGAGGGGTAAGTGTCACGGGGTGGGGGTGGTGCTAGGCTGGGGCCTGGAGCCTTTGCCATGTGGTCTGCAGTGGGGCGGTAGTCTGTGCTCCATACAGAGCTGCTCGACCCCACCCCGCCCCCACAGTGAGACAGTATGCCGACATCTGCCTCTTCAGCACCGCCCAGTACAAGTGTCCTGTGGCTCAGGTCGAACAAGAGTGAGTATCAGAATGGCCCTGGGTCCCAGCCTCTGGGGAAAAGAGTAGGCCCTAGAGAATGTGAGGTGGGGGCGGAATTCTTCCCGAACTATCTCCACTTACAAGGGCGTTCCCTCCACAGTCGGGTGGCTCTGAGCTGTGAATTTTCATAAGCACGTTGAGGCAAAACCTACTCCCTGTGACCCATGCCCGAAGAGAGAAGGGGCTAATGGTGGGGAAGATAAGCCCCCTCGCCCAGCCTGGCCCTCCAAGAGCCTTGCTCTCTTGTCCCCACCCCCAGTGACCAGGTATCTCCCAGCTCCACGTTCTGTAAGGTGTACACCATAACCCCGCTGCTCAGCGACAACCGGGAGAAGCGCGGTCTTGCCCTGGATGGGAAGCTCAAGCACGAGGACACTAACCTGGCTTCCAGCACCATGTGAGGGAGGGGCTGGATATGGGGGGGGTGGTCTCCTGCAGCCCAGGAGACAGGTGTTCAGTGCCAGCTGTGTGCCAGCCTCTGTCCTAGATGCCAAGGCTCTATCAGTGAAGAGAAGAGACCAAAAAATCTCTTACATTCTAGGGGAGGGAGGACAGACAAATCAGATAAATGGTAAAATATATAGCATGTTTCGTGACAAGTGTCAAGGAGAAAAAGCAAGGCAGAGGAGGGAGATACAAAGTTAAGAGAGTAGCAGGGTATGTTAACTCTAAATAAGGTGGCTAGGGAAGGCATAATCCAGAGGGGAATTTTGAGTAAGAGCCCAATGGAAGTAGGCGGTGTGGACATGCAGGGAGAGTGTTCCAGGCAGAGAGAACTGCAAGCACAAACACTCAAAGGTGGACCGGGCCCGGTGCATTTGAGGAAGAGCCTCAGAGCCACTGCTGGCCGCTACAGGGCCACTGTGCCTTAGAGCAGCAGCAGCAGCCCCGGAGGTCCACAACTTCACAAAGTAAGGGCTGGATTTCAGCCCCACTGGCGCCTTTGTACAGGGTACATGCTGCACGAGCACACACTGCAGGCCTGGAGGCCAGCATGATGAGAGTGAACTATAAGGAGAGGAGTAGGAGGTGGGGTCAGAGGGCTAAGGGAGAGCAAGACACTGCAGGGCTGTTAGGTCACACGCACTTCAGCTTTTACTGTGAGAGAGGTGAGAAGCCACGGGAGGGTTTGGACAGAAGAATGCCATGAGGCACCTTACCATGATAACAGCACAGCCTATGCTGCTGGAGCCCTGGGGGCTGGAGCGAGTCCTGATGGGAGCCCCACGGGTGGGCTGCGATGCAGGGTGATGGGCCCTGGGCCAACTCCTCCCCCCAATTGCAGCGTGAAGGAGGGTGCCAACAAGGAGGTGCTGGGAATCCTGGTGTCCTACAGGGTCAAGGTGAAGCTGGTGGTGTCTCGCGGCGGGTGAGTGCAGTAGGGGAGCTTGGGTGGGGGGTGGCAGTGGTTTCCTCTGGCTCTGCGTTGTCGCTGTCTCTTCATGCCGCCTCTCTCCCTCCCCAGGGATGTCTCCGTGGAGCTGCCTTTTGTTCTTATGCACCCCAAGCCCCATGACCACATCACCCTTCCCAGACCCCAGTCAGGTGAGCATGTCATCCACCCTAAGTCCCCGAAGGGAGGGCCTGAAGCAAGGCCAGTGGAGAAAAGCTGGTCCTTCCAGCACCCACCCACCCACCCCCTCTCCTTCTCCCCTCAGCTGCTCCTGAAACAGATGCCCCTGTGGACACCAACCTCATTGAATTTGATACTAAGTAAGAGACTCATCCTCTGCCTTCCTACCTTTGACCCTCTTTGGCCAAAGATTCCTATAACATTCAAATCTACCCTCTACCCCCTATTTTTTTCTCCTGGGGGTGGGATGGTTGAAGCATCAAATCGGGATGACTTAGCCTTGAGAGCTGCCTGTTAGCGCCCCTTCTTTGTCCCTTCTTGCAATTACCTGCAGTCCCGTTGCTGCTCTGACACCTCGGTCTCTAGAAGGGGAGTGGGAGGTTGAGAGGAGGGTCCAAAGCCCTCGCCTCATCCCCTCCTTTCCACCACCAAGCTATGCCACAGACGATGACATCGTGTTTGAGGACTTTGCCCGGCTTCGGCTGAAGGGGATGAAGGATGAGGACGACGACCAGTTCTGCTAGGAAGGGGGGCTGAAAGAAGGGAGTGGATGGTGCTGGGAGAGGTAGGGGCAGGAACAAGATCCCCACTGTCATTGGGGGGGGCCCAGCCTCACTTCCCTTCCCCTCCATCTAGCGGCTTCCTCAACCATCCCTTTCCCTCCCTCCCTCTCCCCATCCCCCCTAGATACACACTGGACCCATCTCTTGTTGAATGTGGGCATTAATTTTTTTACTACAGCTATGCTTCCCCAAGCCCCCAATGGGCAGCAAGCTGTGTTCACACCTAAATTTTTTGGAGAGGGACACTGAAAAGAGGAGTGACAGTAGAAAAACAGGGGAGAAAGAACTCCCACACTCAGCCTCACACCAACACCCCCTTCTGTCACTATCTCTGCTCCCAGTCCTTCAAGATGAGACCCTTTGGGGGGCAAGGCCACTTCTTTGTTTCTGAGCATAAAGAAGAAAATAAACCTTTTAATAGGCATGAGTGTGTGTGTTTTCTTTGTAGCATTGAAGGAGGCTACAGCATGCTCATCCATGACGCTGTTAGATTGTGGGTGAGGACCCAGTCTCTTCTCTGCACCCGCATGGCACCTGGCCTACAGGCTGTCGATAAATGTTTACTGAATGACTGGGTCCAAGGTAAACATCAAAACTTTGATTTGGCCTGTCCAAACTCAAGGGTACAGTTTGGTAAAGCCGCAAAGTAAACTTATTCATTTACAGGGGGAATAATAACTCACTTCTCTGCAGACTAGATGCTCTTGGGAGCTGGGCAAGGCAGGCTCTTCCCTCCTGCAGCCGACACACATGACCACATGGTGACCTGTTGTGACCGAGTGTGTTCGTTTCCACCACTCCTATGGTTGCTCTAGCAGTGCGTTCCTGGGGCTCGGTGGGACCACAGCTACACGCCTAACCAGACAGAAGCTACACGACATCTCCATGGAACCTGGTACTTAGATCCTAACACAGAAGCCAAGGCTTTGGGCAGCCAGAGTCACGCTGCTGTGGCAAGTCTAACAAGCTACATCCCAGTGCTGTCCTCTGACGTCCCTCAGGGACTCCCTGCGGCTTTGCCAAAGCCCCAGGCTGGGTTGGAGGGAGGTAGCAACGCTCCACTGACATGCCTCACCTCTACCCCTCCTCCCACTCCAGTGGCCCAACCTTTCTCTCAAGGCTCATTCATTCATTCCCTGATCAATTTTGATTTTCAGTCCCTATTTTGTGCCAGGCACAGTATAGGAACATAGCAGTGACCAAAACAAACATTACATCATTCCCTAATTATTTAATTGCAATATCTATGCTCCAGAGGACAAGTACAGGAGCTATGAGGACTCCTGACAGGGAGTTCTGACCTAGGCTGGTGTTGGGGGAAGATTTCTCTGGAGGAAGCGACCTTTGAGCAGAAAACTGGAAGAAGAGGAAGAGTTCGAGCATTCCGGGCAATGGCAACACCATGTGTGAAGGCAGGAAGGAACAGAGCACATTTCAGGGACTGAAAGAGGCCAGAGGGACTAGGACAGAGACAGCCAGGGGCAAAGTAGTTTCAGATGAGGCTGGGCAGGCAGATTCGGCAGCTCATCAAGGCCTTTAGTCTATGTTATCACTCATGACATCTAATTAAATCATTATTTACCCACAGGCTTTAAGTGCTGCCAAAATGCCAATGACCTTGCTTGCTCCATCACAACAGCTGCCTACCCCGCACACCCCGGTATTTACCACGTGGAGGAACCGGCAGCATCCCTCGGACTCCCGTGAACCTGCTCCTTGATCTCTGAGCTCTTGGCCCATGGATCTCAAACTTCTTCAGGTGAATCAGAATCCTCTGGGACGCACGAAAAAGACACAGAGTCCCAGGCTCTACCTTCCCAGATTCTGACTCAGTAGGACCCAGAAAGAATCCATGAATCTGGATTTTTAATTAGCACACACTTTGAGAAACAATGCCTTTTTTCTTTTAGCTTTTTATGTTTTTAAGAAGGTACAACATGCACATGGTTTTTTAAAAAAATCCAAACAGTAAATAGTGAAAAGAAGTCTCCCTCCTGCCCCTGATCCCCAAGCTCCCAAATCTCATTCCCACAAGCAACCACCATCACCAGTTCCTTGATTATTCTTCCAAAGATATTCCTCAGGCTCAGTCACACATCTATGAATATACTTCCCTCAGATAGCAGCATATATGCACACTCTTCTACCCCTTGCTTCTTTCCCTGAATAGTGTAGCTAGGAGAGCATTCCTTTAACAATACATATAAATCTACCTCACTCTTTTAAAGAGCTGCATAGCTTTCCATTGCCTACATGTCATTTGCTTTTATGTTTCCTACCGATGGACATGAAGGATGTCCATTCTTTTGCTAATTCAAACAATATTATAATAATTATCCTTGAAAATATGTCTTTTTGCACACACAAAGTGTATCTGTGGGACAAATTCTTAAAAGTAGAACTGCTGGGTCAATGAGGGTGAGTGTCTTTTTGATCCTGCCAATCAAGCAGGTAAAATATGGTATTATCCAGTTTTAATTTGCATTTCTTTGATTATGAGTGAGGATGACCCGATTTATTGGGTTGATGTTCTTTTTCTGAATGTAGTCTAAGAGCTCTTCATATAGTAAAGAAATTAGCCCTTTGTCATATATTTTTCCCAGTTTGTCATTTGTCTTTTGAATTTGTGTCTAGGTTTTTTTTTTGTTAACTGAGGTAAAATTTGTATAACATAAAATTAACTATTTTAAAGTAAACAATTCAGTGGCATTTAGTACATTAACAATGTCACACAACCATCACTTCTAATTTCAAAATATTTTGCTTCTGGTATTTTTAATAATTCATAAATTTTTTATTTTAATTTAGTCAATTATAATCACCTTTTTATGGCTTTCTCGTTTTTTGTCACAAAGCTCTTGGCCTTTCTCTTTTCTCACTGTTGGAGAAATTTCTCACAACTTCCTTTTCTTTCCAAACTCAACTTCAAGATCATCATATCAACCATTATCTCATTAGCACCCTCAACTTCTCCTTTCACAATACCTCCTCTCAAACCCCACCCTTGGTTCTATCCACCCACCACCCCACCCTTCTCCACTCCAACCCGGGGCTGCTGAACACTGCCAGAGAAAAAACACACCACCATATTTATCTGTTCATTCAACAAATATTTCTGAACACATCTTAAGTGCTGGGTATGGATGTGGGGCCACTACAAACTTATGGTCTCTAACCTCAGCTGGGCCCTCAATACCTGATGACTCCTTGTCCCTCTCCCTGTCCCTGGTCACCTCCCTCTCCTGCTCCCATCCTACTCACTCATCTTCCAAACCTTCCTCACACTCATAGTGACTTTTCCTCCCATTTTTCACAGAGATTAGACTGAGGGATGAATGATTTCGATTTCCCACCTCCTACAGACAAACATTGACTTCTACACCAATTCTCCTACACACCAAGGTTAAGATGCCTTCTCCAGTTCAAAGTTAATCCCTCCACTTGTGCTCAGATTGCTCCCTTCCCACCTCCTCTGAGACCTTGCTTCATCAAACCACCACCCTCTTCAACCTCTGCCTCTCTCTACTGGTTCTTCCTCCATGGTAAATAAATCCACGCAAGTCTCTTCCATTAAAGGAAGGAAGGGAGGGAGGGAAGAAAGGAGGGAGAAAGGAAGGAGAGACAGAAACCAAGGAAAAGACACTCCTCCACTTTAGGTCTCTTTCACAGTCAAGTATCTCTCTATTTCCTCTCTCACTTTTCATTTTTATTTTCAAGGTTATATATGTATATAGTTTAAGGAGTCAGATAAGTACTACAAGGCATATTACAATAAAGAGTAGACCCCTTCCTTCTCCAGTTTCCTTCTCAGAGGCAACTACTTTCACCTCCTTTAGATGTTTCTTTTGGTATTTACCTCCATATCTCTAAACAACATGATCATTTTGTTACTTCTTGATTTTTGTTTTAAGCGTCATGTACTGGCTTCCCGCCATATAAGATCAAGATTGAGCTCCCTTTCACCCCCCTGCCCCACTGTGGAACACTTTCCATCCTGCCCCTGCCTCCCATACTCCCAATAGAATTCTATCCACTGGGGTTAGATCAATATTGTTTTTATATTATGCTTATGCAAATGTTATCCATAGCTGTCATGTAGTATATTGATTACCTTTCTCTTCTTGTACAACTTTGTTTTCCCTGAATAACTGTCATTTAAAGAATTTGCTTATTCTCTGAATTTATCACTAATTCTGCCCTACACTCTCCTCCAAAAGTCTATATATCCTCTAAAAGCATTCAAAACAAAACAGATGTTCATCTCTTTCATCTCCTTGAAGAAATCTCTCCAGGAGCCTTCTAATCTGCTCCATTCTGAACTGGATGTTCTTCATGCCTGTCACCCTGGATCTCCCTTCACCCTAAGCTAAGCGTACCTGGTTCACTTCTCTTGCAAGTTGAAGGCCTTGGTTCCTGGATCTTCTTCTTCTGGGTCTAACTCTAATAACCTCCTGAGAAAGGGTACTTGGGAGAAAAATTTGAGACCTTGTACATATCAAAATGTCTTTATTCTATCTTCGTTATTGATAGTTTTGCTGTTGTGAGATTCCAGATATCCCCTCAAATCTATTCTTCCATGGTGCTAGGACTACAGCTGGCCACCTCAGTAAGGACTGGATTTCCCAGAACCCCTGAGTTAGGTGAGACCACTTGACTAAGTCTTCATCAATGGAATGTGAGTAGAAATTATATGGGCCACTTCCTAGCCAGAACTCTGAGACAGGTGTGCCTCCTCCACATTTTCTCTCCCCCCTTCCTGCCAGCTGTGACCCAGGGATGGCAGCAGCTTGGTTTTGACATTGCAGACAGCAATGCCCTAGAGCAGTGTTTCTCAAATTTTACTGTACATACAGATGACCTCAGGACCTTCAAACACAGATACTGATTCAGTGGGTCTGGGGTAGGGCCTGAGATTTTGCATTTCTAACAAGCTTCTAGGTAATGCCAATGCTGCTGGCCTATAGACCACACTCTTGAGTATAAGACCCTAAAGGAGGGCAGAAGTGCTCTGCTAGCCTTGCTCGATATATGATTTGTGGAGCACACTGAACTACCCACACTGAACTGTTTCATGAGAAAAAATTAAGTTCTATTCTGTTGAATCATTGCATTTTTAGCCTTCACCCTAGCACAGCTGGAGTACAGAATTCTAGATTGGAAATCACTTTTCCCCAAAACCAAAGGCATTGCTCCACCATCTTTCTAGTGTGGAGTGTTACTATTAAGAGGCCCAGTGCCATTCTGATTGCTGATCCTTAGCATGTGGTCTTTTCTCTCTCTGGAAGCTTTTGCAAGACCATTTCCTTTGAGCCTAGCATTCTGATATTTCATGATGTGCCTTGATGCTGGGCACTTGATGGACCCTCTTCATCTGGAAGTGCAAGATGTTCCTTCCTCTTCATTTTCTCTTGTCTTCTTGTAGAATTTAAGCCCCCTGGACTGATTCTCTAATTTTCTCATCTTTCCTTTCCTATACGCCACCTCTTTTCTTTTGCTTTACTTGCTGGAGAGTTCCTCAATTTCTCTTTCAACCCTTCTGCTAGATTTTTCATTCCTTCCCTCACGGTTTTATTTTTCAAGTGTGCATTCTTGGATTCAATCTTTTACTATAGAATCTCTTACCTAAGAGTCAATAGTTTTTTTTTTCCCTTAAGTTTTACTCCATATTGTCTAAGGTGTTGTTTTGTTTTTTCCTGTTTATTTTGATTTCTGCCTTTCATGTTAAAAATCTGTTTCTTCAAATATCTGGAAATCCTTTGCCTTATGTCTGCTTATATTTAAGGGTGAGATGGTAAGAAGTTGACCAGAAGATCTACAGACACAGTTGGGACTTCAACTCTTAGTTTCACTATGGGGTGATCTGGCTAACTGCTTTGTTGGAGAACCCCTGATGTTAATACCCTTAGGTCTTTTCTCTGACTAATGAAATTCTCCAGACAGGAGTCTTCCAATCTCCAACCTGGAAGGTATAAGCCTGGTTGCCAGAGTTCTAGAAACCACCACTCAGTAAATAAACTTTCACTTAATCTCTGTTTTCAATACAACTGTGCCCAGGTGCCCCCCATGCCAAAGACTCTGTTTTCCATCTCCAACAAAGAAAGCTCCAGTAATCTGACGGGTTGGGGGTGAGTAGCTGCCGAGATATATGGTGTAAAGGAGGAGATCTGGGGGTCTAGCTATTTCAAATCATCCTCCTAATTTTAGTACCACCTACACCCCAGAGGTCCATGATGCCACTAATTTAAGGGTAATCAAGTTGCTTCTAAGCTCTCTTCACTGCTGGCTTAGTTACCACTTCACTGCTAAATCAGTTACCACTTATCCTTCTGTTTTCCAGTTTCTATCTAAAGTTTGCTATTAACTCCTCTCTCTTTCTCTTTGACCCTTTTATAAAATCTCCTTATTGTTATCTTATTAGGATTTAGGAGAGAAGTAAAGTTAAATACTAGATCCCTCAAGTTTAACTGAAAGTCTCCATTCATTTGCTAACCCTGTGCAAACTGGCTTCATTCTCAACCTTCCATAAGCTGTCAAGATTGATCTTTCCAAAAAGGTAAATCTGGTCGTTACGCACTTCTTGAAAATCCTTCAAAGGTTCCCAAATACCTTCACAACAAAGTCCAAATTACTTAGCTTGCAAGCCTTTTCCTGATCTGGCTCCCCACTCCAGTCTCATCGTCACATCTCAACACTGCCACACTCCAGTCAAACTGAATCCCTTGCTGTACTTCAAATGTGCTAGGCCCCTTCACAGCACCATGCGTTTGCCTATGCTGATTCCCTTTTCCACTCCAACCCTCATCCACGTGGTTAACCCTTAAAATTCAGTTCAAGCAGCACTTCCTCCCAGAACCCTTTCGCTGTGCTCCTAGGGGCACACCCCAGGCATATCTCTAAGAAAACTCTGTCCCACTACCACCTGAGAGTCCATCTCATTCATCTTTGTATCCCCAGAGTGCACCAAATAACAGGCAACCAGAAAGGTAAAGGGGAAAAGGCTGAAAGGAGCCAGCTTCTGAGAATATATTGATAGTCTGTGTTTCAGTTAGGTTCCTGTTCAGCAGGAAGCGCTAGGGCGAATAATGTAACACTCACCAAGTCACCAAGCTTTCCCCAGGCCCCGACACAAGGCGGAGCGGGGTGGGCAGACAGCGGGTCCATGGCTGTCCAATCTGGAGGAACAACCCAGAGCTCCCACTATCATCACCTAGCGCCAGCAGACGCTCAATAAACTCTTGCAGAAGAAATTAAATATAGACCACAACATTGTGTCCTGAAGGTGGACAGGTCTGAAGGGCCTCAAGCTAGGGAATGTTTCAAGACTGCCTCTTACCACAGGTGGTCCTGTGGCGGCGGCGCAGACCTGAGCATGCGCAACATACCCTGGGAGTTGTAGTTCGCCAGGTGAACCAAGAAAGGAGAGACTGGGCTGAGCATCCTGGGAACTGTAGTGTCAGCTAGAGAGCGCTCTCCGCGCAGGCGCAAATCGACAGCCACTTCCGGACTCAAGCGTCGCGTTTCGCAAAACGAGAAAATCCCGTGGAGGATTGCCAGAGTGACAATGGCTACCTACAGCCTGGCGAACGAGCGTCTACGCGCCCTGGAAGACATCGAACGGGAAATCGGCGCCATTCTTCAAAATGCAGGTTTGGGACACGACGACCAAAGGGCAGGGAGCGAGAGCGAGCCAGACCCGGTAGCACATCCGCCGACTGGGGAGTAGGAGGAGGTTGGGGAGGGATCCTAGGTGCTTGCGCGGCGCGTGCCAGGTGGGAGCGGCTGGCCCTGGGGCGGGGCTGTACTGTCCGTCTCCAGGTAGCCCCACACTCTCCCCCGCCTCGTCAGGTACCGTGATCCTGGAACTGTCCAAGGAAAAAACCAATGAGCGGCTCCTAGACCGGCAGGCGGCAGCGTTCACGGCGTCGGTGCAACACGTGGAGGCGGAGCTGTCGGCTCAGATCCGCTACCTCACCCAGGTGTGTGTGTGGTGGGAGGTGCTACGTGCCCACCCAGCTCTGTGCTTTAGCCTTAGCCTTCGGGGGTCCCGAGCGGAGCTTTGGCCTAGGGAGCCAGGCAGAACCAGACCTCCCAAGCCCGCGCTAGCCGCAGCCGGCGGACGACCCTGGCAGGACCCCTCCGTTCCAGGGCCAGTTTCTTCCTCTAAAAGGAGAGAATTAAAGGTGACCCTGCCTACTTCACTGGGTTGCATCTCATGAGCCACTGGATGGGGAAGCCCTGAGAGAGGCTTGTAAACAATGCCCAAGCCACAGGACTTTGCCCTTTGAAACTTGACCTCAGGGGCATGAAGCCCCAGGTGGGGATACATCTTGATTAAAGGGACAGGATTGAGAGGGTTCTGAAGTCATTACAACAGCAACCACCATTTACTAAATTTTTTTTTCTTTTTTCTTTTTAGGAAGATTGGCCCTCCGCTAACATCTGTTGCCAATCTTCCTCTTTTTTTTTTCTTTTTTCTCCCCAAAACCCCAGTACATAGTTGTGTATCATAGTTGTAGAGTTGCAGCTCTTCTATATGGATGCCGCCTCAGCATGGCTTGATGAGCAATGAGTAGGTCCACGCCCAGGATCCAAACCAGTGAACCCCAGGCCGCCAAAGTAGAATGTGTGAACTTAACCACTACGCCACCAGGCAGGCCCCGTACAATGTGCCGGACACTCTGCATTATCTTCTCTAATCTTACAACTCTAGAAAGTAGTTATTGTCACTCCCGTTTTACAGATGAGGTTAACAGAAGTTAAGTGATTTGCCTTAGGTCATCCAGTTACCATGTGGCATTATGGATTCAAATTCAGGGAAGAAATGAGACAAGAGACCAGATGCCTGGTTGGGGAGATGGTAAGGGAAGGGGTGCTTCACTGATCAATCTAACTGTCCTGTAGGTGGCCACAGGGCAGCCCCATGAGGGCTCTAGCTACTCTTCAAGGAAGGACTGTCAGATGGCCCTGAAGCGAGTGGACTATGCTCGCCTCAAGCTCAGTGATGTAGCCCGGACCTGTGAGCAGATGCTGGAAAACTAAGCCAAGGAGTCTGTGGAGCAAGAGCTTGGAGGGAGACCACCACCTGCATCCCAGGACAGAACCTGGAGACCTGTAGGATGGGGAGCATGGGCTGCCACATACATGCTCTGCTGGTCAGAGTACAGGAGGACAAAGGGGCAAAATGGGGGAATGGAGAAACTTAAAAGATCAAGCCTGCCCACACTATGCCCTGGCTCCTCCGGCAGGGTGCTCCTGCTCTTCTGCACTTCACAAAAGCGCTGACAAGCTGCGACGGGAGATGGAGATTCAGACACCTACCCCACTTCCTCACACACTTCATGTCCCTACCGCAGGCTTCCTGCAGACTTGACCCAGTGAAGACACATTCTTCTTCATCAGAAAAGACAAAACAAGAACTAAGGATTTTAATAATAAAAACATAACAATAAAAACAAGGAGCTCAGAGTCTCACTGGGGCATATATGGGTGATGCAAGGGATTGAGGAAGTAAAACCAGCCTATATGGCGTCTGCTGAGGAGGGAGGGTGGGAAAGCCTCGGGCTTCACTGTGGGGTTGGGAGAGGAAGGAGGAGAGGCCTGAATGTGAGGAGGAACAGCTAGTGTAGTATGAAGCGAGAGTTGGGACAAGGGGGGACCATCAGCAGAGAGGCTGAAGCCAGGAATCATGGTAAGGGGGCAAGGGCATCAGGCCAATGTATGCAGAAAGAAGAGTCAATAATTACAAAAATAATTTTTAGTAGTTAAAAAACATAAAATTTGTGCAAGATATTACCCAGTGTAAAAGATGATTTTACATTATAGCACAGAAAAAAAAACAGGTAAGGTCTAAGAGAGGGCAATAGCTGGTTAATCATGTATTAAACATTAACACATACAGAGTGCCTACCATGTGCCAGAGACTTCATAGTGTATTAAAAGCATGTGGTACTGAATAAATCACCATTTCTTCCCTCACAAGCTTCCATTCTTAGCTCAAGCCTCGGAGTCTGGTGCCATAGGTGTATAATGAAGTTGCAAATCTGGAAAAGATAAAGAAATTGAGATGAGCTCTGAGATAGAGGGAAGTGGGTGGGGGTGATAGCTTGAACTAGGGAATCAGACTCCAAAACATTAACCATAAGAGTTGGGACACAGTAAGTGCTGAATAAAGATTTGTGAATTAAACGAATGGCTCCCACTTTCCTTCCCAGCTTCATCTCCCACTAGCCATCTCTAGCTGTCATCTTCTTATTGCTCCAAGCACTGCCTGGCTTTGAACGTGAAGCTCCCTGGGCCAGTCGTGGCTTCCCTGCCTTCCCATTCCATAGTCTCTGGCTGACTCTTCTCTCATGGCCTATGGTCCATGGTGCAGACAGCTTTCATATTTGTCCGCCTAGGGCTGGTTTCCAGCCACCTGGGAGCTACTGGGGGTAGGCTCCCTGCCAGGGAGGCTCTGGTCCCTAGGGTAGGGGTTCAGAGGCCCAGTATACCTGGAGAGTACTGCAGTGACTGCTCCCTCC
Organism: Diceros bicornis minor; assembly: GCF_020826845.1. NCBI lineage: Eukaryota > Metazoa > Chordata > Mammalia > Perissodactyla > Rhinocerotidae > Diceros > Diceros bicornis. The sequence continues at coordinate 11,521,180 of NC_080757.1, forward strand.
GCCTCTTACACAGCACATAGAGGAGGACTCCGGTGAGGCAGAAGACGATGGCCAAGAGGGATGGCACTGCCACTGTGACTGACGTCCCAGTCGCAGAACCCACATTTTCCTTCAGCTGCTTCTGGTTCTCCCCAGCCACAGGCCCAGACACCAGACTGTGGCCCGAAGCGGAAGTGGTGGTTTCGCTGGTGTGAGTGAGCTTTTTGTCCAAGGACAGTGCTCCTGTGGGACAGGTGGGCTGCTGGGTGGGCTGCTGGGTGGACGGCAGGTACGTCTGGGCAGGGGTGACCATGTCTGAAGGTGCCCTTTCTGTAGGCCCAGGAACCTGGGTGCTGGGGGGAGGTAAATGCTCCTGGCGGGCCACACTCCCAAGGTTACCATATCCACAATCTGGAGAGGCAAGAAGTGAGGAATCAGGGCTGTGAGGGGACAAGGTGAAGAAGTAGATAGAGGGAAGCATAGTGGGTCCAGGAGAACATCAAGGGAACAGCTGAAGGCCAGGAGAGGAAGGCAGGGGCAGAGGGTAAAGTTGGGGGGACAAGGAAGTGAGCAAACCACAACATGGAACCACTGGGACCAGCATGCATTCTGAACTGGGAAGTCAGGAGACCTGAGTTAGAACACCAGCTCTGTTACAAAGTAGCTATGTGACCTTACCCCTTGTCTCTTAACCTCTCTGGGACTCATTTCTTTCAGCTGTAAAGTGGGGATAATTTTAGTACCAGGGGCCAAGGTAGCTGGGAGGATTAAATGAAATAATGTAGGTCTGTGTAGCCCAAAGGGTAGTATGTGTACCACTGATGCTACACAAAACAACTTCAGGTGGGACATGGAAGAACATTTTGCATTTTAATGGTTGTCTATTTATTTTAGGAGAAAAATACAACCAGCACATCAAATTTGTGACTTCACAGATGCTATTGCCTAGGACAAGTTGCTACTTAAGTTTTTCAAAAGTGGCTTGTGTACACTTAAGATTTATTCATTTCATTGTATGTAAATTTTACCTCAAAATCAAAAAGGAACAATAAAATATTGAACTCTACTTAATAATATGCATGCTGAAATGTTTGGGGATGAAGTATAGTCATGCCTGCAACTTACTTAGAAATGCTTCAGAAATAAGGTGGATTGATGATGGATAGTGAGATGGATGTGCAATAAAGCAAATATAGTTCAAATGTTGTATACTCAATATTGTAAAATATATTTGCTTTATTATGTGCATATTATATAAAATATGTAAAATATAAAAATATATAAATGAAATATTGTAGACTCTAGGTGTGGGTATATGGATGTTCACTGTACAATTCTTTCAACTTTTGTATGTCTTTAAATTTCCATAAGAAAATATCGGAAAACAAAAACAGTGACTTGATTTCAAGAAAAATATTAAGTAAATAATAGCACAGGTGATAGGATGAATTGGCGAAAATCGTGAACGTGGTGGTGAATGATGCTTGGTAGACAAGGACTTAAGTGAAAGTAATTTGGCCTTCGCCAGTGTCAGAGGTACTAGGAATGTCGGGTGTCACGGGGGAAAGCGTAAAGTGGAGGCCGCTGAGCCCTAGAGCCTGGAGAGGAGGGGGAAACTCTCACCTTTGCGATCAAAACAGTTCATCAATTCACGAACCCACTGGTCTTTGCTGCCCCCGCACACACTCCGCAAACGTAGGTGGAACCTGCGGGGTAAGGACCTGGTCTCAGCTGCATCAACCGCCCCACCCTTTCCCCAGCTCTTTCCTCATTCCGACGAGGTGAAGTCACCGACAAAATATAACCCCTTCTGCTGGGGATGAGAAAATCCAGGTAGGTGGGACTGGGACATGAAGGTGAATTAGCAGAATTAGGGCAAACATAATCCGGAGAGGGGGCTAGGTCCTCCCAGAAGGAGTTCAAGTTTGACCAGAGAGGGTTCCGGAGGCGCTGTCCTCCAGGGGTGGGTGAGATTACCTGACGTAGGAAGGACAGCGTTGATAGAATCGCACTTGCTTCCGGAAATGTTCCGTGAACTGAACCGGTGGAGGGGAGTTGGAAGAAAATACTTTATCACAGCGACAACTTCCAGCGACGCTGCCCTCGTTGCCATCGCCTGAGCGAGACAGAGGCGGTCAGCACAGGTTTCTGCGCCAAAGGGCTCCCCCAGGTATTACTCAGCCTCCAACCACTGCCCCATCGCAGTCTCTCCCCTAGACCGGGGTCGGACCCCCAAGGCTCAACCCACACATCACGCCCCTCAAAGACGTCCATAATCCCACCTGGACCCAGGCGTCTCCGAGCCTCTGTCCTCAACCCCAGGCCCTCCCTCCGCCTCGACTGCCTTGGGGACCCTGGCGCATCTGGCTCCCCACTTATTTAACTCAACCCCGCGGCCCTAGTGCCCCCCCACCCACCCACACACACTCACTCCCTTGCCCGGATTCGGGGATCTGGGCCCCAGCCCGGCCCCTGACGAACCTCGCCGAGTCAGCAAGACGAGCAGAAGTAGGAGCTCGAGGGGCAGGGGTCCCCAGCTCCGCCTCATCTCGGGGCCGCCTTTCCCTGTCTGACTCCCAGACAGGCCCCGGAGCAGGACGTCCAGCTGATTTCTCTTGGGCTTTCGCTTCGCTCCCTGCTCCGCTGGAGATGCTGGGGGAGACGGCGGCCGCAGGCGCCGAGTCTCGGCCGAAGAGGAGGCGCGAGGTGGCGGTGCCTCCGTCCCGGCGCTGCGCCGTCTGGAACAGACAGCGCGGCCAGTACTGCGGCCCCCGCGCCCCTGCCCGCCTCCCGCGGCGGGGAAACCCCTGGAGGCGGAGCCCCTTCTCCCACGCCGGGCCCAGAGCCTTCTTCGAGGGGGAGGTCTGGAATGTCCGAAGAAAGCGAAAGAAAACTTAGGCTGCAGAGCGAGGCGGGGCAGGCGGGCAGGGGCCACACGGCTGATGCAGTTCGGTTCGGGGATGCCCGCCTGCCCCAGGTCACTCCACCGGGTCGGTGACGCGGGTGAGCCACTTCACCCCGCCTCTCCTCCAAGAAGCTTTCACTTTCCCGGCAAGGGTCCCGGCGCAGCTGGACCCGTCACATGGCTGGTGTGATGCCGGCGTCAAAGTCCGCGCGCCCAGCAGCGCGCGCTGGCCGGGGCCGCTCCGCGCACGCTCCAGACTGCCACCCCGGGCGCGGCCACCCGAAGGGCGGGTCGTGGGCGCGGACAGCCGTGACGTCACGACCGCCCAGTCCCGAGGTATTTACCTTCGAAAAGAGGTGGCGGCTGCAGGTACCGGAGTAGCGGAGCCGCCGGGAGGGGCTAGGTCTACTAGGGCGCACCGCCAAACCGATCCAAGCCAAAGGGATGCCTCGGCTCCTATTCCCTCCTCCCACACCCCACAGACCGATCCCAAATTCTTCCCTCCTCACCAAACCCTCCTCCATAGGATTAGCCCTCCCTCATCTCTATCTTCAATTCAAATCCTACTTTTGAGGGTTCGAGCCTCAAATTTTGAGACCAAATACCATCTCACTCCTGACGACTCATCTGTAACCCTAATCACCCACTTTCAAGTCTAGTCCCCATTCTCATCCTGAACTCCTATCTCCTCAGCCCTGAAAACCTTTTTCTGCGCTCCTAACACTATCCATTAGATACACCCTAAGTGATCCTCAAACACACCCTCCCCCATTTTGTGACCCAGCCCCAAACTCTCACCACTACCCTCTCCGTCACCAAATATCCCTTCCTTTGCTCAGTCTGGGCCCAGGTCCTGTGCCCCTGAGGACATGGAGTTTGTGTCTGGATACCGGGATGAGTTCCTCGATTTCGCTGCCCTCCTCTTTGGCTGGTTCCGCAAGTTCGTGGCGGAGCGAGGGGCTGTGGGGGCCAGCCTTGAGGGCCGCTGGCGACAGCTGGAGGCTCAGATCAGAAGGTTGCCCCAGGACCCTGCCCTTTGGGTGCTCCATGTCTTGCCCAACCGTAGTGTGGGCATCAGCCTGGGGCAAGGGGCAGAGCCAGGCCTTGGACCAGGCCTGGGGGCTGCCCGGCTCCTAGGAGATGAGCCCCCACTCCACCTGCAAGACCTAAGCCCCTATGTCAGCTTTGTCAGCCTGGAGGAAGGGGAGGAAGGGGAGGAGAAGGAGGAGGAAGAAGAAGAGAATGTTGAGGAGGAGGGTGCAGGCACGGAGAAGGTAGAACCAGAGGAGGATGGAGAGCCAGCAACTACCAGCAGAGAGTCCCCCGGGGAAGCAAACCCTCCAGGGGAGCCAGAGGAGGCTGAGCAGGAGGCAGTAGGGGGCGAGGATGGCTGCCGAGAGGACAGAGCAGAGGACGAAACGGGGCCTGAGAGGAGGAAGGGACGAAGAAGTGGTAAGAACCCAGGGCTGGCTCTGCCCTGCCCCCTGCCCAGGCATACTCCCCTTCTGAAGCCCTCCTCTACCATCCAGAACCAGCTAGGAGTCACACACGGGGGGCCTTCAGCCCAGTCTGGCCCAAAAAGGTATTTTCATTGACCTACAATGTTTTTTAATTTGAGCCAACATAAACACTGAAAGAAAGAAAAAAAAAAAACTCCAGAAGTCTGGATTTACACCTTCTCAAGAAAAATCTCAAGTTCCAACAGCAGGACCACATTTCTGCATGGCAGCAAATGCTGGTACTGTGTAGCTGCTTTCCCCTTGAGATGAGGCATACCTTCTCTACTAGGCCGCTTTACTCCCTTAGTTATTCTGCCTGGCCCCTGTAGGCATTTGAATTTGGTACCCCGACCCCTGACTTTTCCCTTCCTCCCCAGAGGCTGCCCCCCTGCACCTTTCGTGTCTCTTATTGGTGACGGATGAACATGGCACCATCTTGGGCATTGATCTGCTCATGGATGGAACACAGGGGAATGCAGACAGGGTCTCAGGGACAGAGAACCTGGCTCCTCGGGCCTATGCTCTCCTCTGCCATAGCATGACCTGCCCCATGGGCTCTGGAGACCCCCGAAAGCCCCGACAGCTTACTGTGGGAGATCCTCAGCTGCATCGGTACAGAAATCTGGTATCTGAGGGTGAGGAGGCCTAGGGGCCTGGACTCTTGAACCCTTCAACCTGATGCTGTCTCCACCCCCATTCAGAGAGCTGGTGAGTCTGGTCCCAAGGCTGGGAGTGAAGTTAGCCAAGACCCCAATGCGGACATGGGGTCCCCGGCCAGGCTTCACCTTTGCCTCCCTTCGGGCTCGAACCTGCCATGTTTGTCACAGGCACAGCTTTGAAGTGAAGCTGACACCCTGGTGAGCAGCCTGCAAAGATGGGGTGAGAGGGAGGAAGACCCCAACAGTAAGGAGAAAAAGCAGGCCAGGGGATGCCCAGCAGACAGACAGAGTGAGGGACTGAGAAATAAAAAGATGAAAGAAAAAAAAAGCCGTTACAGCAGCGAGTGTACAGAAAAACAGACCGAGTGACATATGGGCAGCTGCAGGGAAGATGGACAGCAGAAAGAGGACCTACAGAGGTTAACACCAGGTGCCCACCACCCTTGTGACCCCAGCCCCCAGTGTAGTGCTGTCTTGTACTGTGGAGAGGCTTGTCTCCGGGCCGACTGGCGGCGATGCCCAGATGATGTGAGCCACCGATTTTGGTGCCCGAGGCTTGCAGCCTTCATGGAGCGGGCCGGAGAACTGGCAACCCTGCCTTTTACCTACACTGCAGGTACCATAATGAGGTCAGGATGGTAGGGCAAACAGATGTTTGTGACTGGGGTCCGGGTGCCTGGGAACAGGGTCCTGGGGCTGAAGTCTAAGTGCCTGGGGCTGGAGTCTAGATCCCTGGATTAAGGGCTGGATGCTGGGTATTGGGGGCTAGGGGCTAGACCCCTGGAGCGGGAGACAGGGTCTCTAGAGCTGAGGACTGAGGCCCAGGTCCCTGAGAGCTTAGGAGATTCGGGAGTAAGGATTCAAACACTTGCTTCCCAGCTCCACCACTAACAGGTGACCTTAAACAAATCACTTCTCAGAGCCTCAGTTTCCTCATCTGTAACATAGGGATACTAACAAATGTTAAAACCCAGGGAATTGCTGTAAGGATTCTGTGAACTCAGTGACTGCTACATTGTAGACCCTCAGAAATGTTGTTGGCTCCATAACTAGAACCAGACTCAGAGCCAGGGTCCCTGGGAGAGGCTGAGGAGAGCCATAGTCTGGGCTCCTAGCCACTAGGCCCTCAACCCTCCCCCCCTCCTTCTCCAGAGGTGACCAGTGAAACCTTCAACAAGGAGGCCTTCCTGGCCACGCGAGGCCTAACTCGTGGCTACTGGACCCAGCTTAGCATGCTGATTCCAGGCCCTGGCACACCCAGGCACCCCTGGGGCAGCATGCCATCCCTCAGCCTTCTTCTCAGTGGTGCGTGAGGCCTCTCTTCAGGCATGGGCCCCTCAGCCTAGAGGGAAAGAGGGGACAGAAAAAAGTTGTCCAGGTCCCAGATAACCCCTCCACATACACACCACCAGAGCCACTTCAGCCCTCTCCCCAATCCTCAAAGAAGTCCGCCACCCACCCATCCAGAAGCCCCATCCATAGGCAACCGCCCATTTCCTCTTGCTGCAGCTCCAGGCCCTCTCTCGGGGAATACAGATCCTTTGCAAGGAAGGGGTGGATGGGCCAGGTGGGGGTCTCCTTGACACCAGGCTCCTCTTCTACCTTTCATCCTCTCAGGAGATCCCTACCAGCTTCTCCAGGGGGACGGGCCTGCCCTGATGCCTCCTGTGCCCCCAGATTCACCCAGGGGCCTCTTTGGTGAGCTGGAGGGGCCCTGAGGGAGCTAGAGGTAGGGACAGGGACTGGAGGGCCAGCAGTCTGGATGGCTGAGAAAAAGGGGGCCATTGGACTGAAGGGGTTGGGTTCCAGGCCTGGGGCCAGGTCCCTCAGTAATCCACTCTCCCCAGGCTCATGGCAGGATTACTACACATGGCGGGGCCTCAGCCTGGACTCCCCCATGGCTGTGCTTCTCACCTACCCACTGACTGTGTACTACATCATCACCCACCTGGTGCCCCAGTCCTGTAAGGAGAGCCAAGGCAGGGGAGGAGTGCATGGAGCAGGGGGGACAGGGAGCTGGTAGGGGACAGGAGGAAGGAGGGAGGAGGACCATATTCTCAAACGGCTAGCTTCTCACCCAGTCCCTGAGCTCAACATCCAGAACAAACAGTCACTGAAAATCCACGTGGTGGAGGCCGGGAAGGAGTTTGACCTTGTCATGGTGTTTTGGGTAAGTCCCTCCAGGCCTGAAGGTTGGGCATTTGGGTTTGCAGGTGGATGCAGGGTGGGACCCAGTCTGTCCTCTCTGTCCTTCAGGAGCTCTTGGTCTTGCTCCCCCACATGGCCCTGGAGCTGCAGTTTGTGGGTGACGGCCTGCCCCCTGAGAGTGACCAGCAGCATTTTACCCTGCAGAGGGTGAGGGCTGAGGGGGACCCTGCTCTCATCCTGCTGTCATCCTGATTGGGCCTTGCCCTTCCTCTCCCCCTCCCTCTTCCCTGTCTTACCTAATGCATCTTCCAGTACACTAACTTCCAGTGGTTTCTCCACCCGACTCTTGGCTCCCCAGGATAGCCCCGAAGTATCTGCCCGTCCTGGTCCTGGGGTATCAGCACGGCTCAGCTCTGGGACTAAGGAGAAGGGGAGTCGCAGGGACCTGCAGATCAAAGTGTCTGCACGGCCCTACCACTTGCTCCAGGGGCCCAAGCCTGACCTGGTTATTGGTAAAAGCCTGGGGTAGGAGTGTGGGGAAGGTGGGAGAGAAGACGACCATGGGAGCCAGCTTCTCCCTGCTCTCCTTCGGTCCGCAGGATTTAATTCCGGCTTTGGTCTCAAGGACACTTGGCTGAGCTCACTGCCCCGGTTACAGGTGGGAGATGAGGCCAAAGGGAACTTTTTCACCTCCTGCCCACTCCCTCCTCTTTTTCTGAAAGTCTCTTCCTCCCCACCATCTGCTCCACAGACATGGGGTGCGCCCACGGGTCCTCTTGCCCCTCTCTGTGTCTGCCTGGTGCCTCTCCCTCATCCCGGTCCGTCTGGGTCCTCAATTTTCAACCCAGTCTTCTATCCTTCTGGCTCGGGAGGTATCTGGGGGGAGGAGCCTCTCGGAGCGTGTCTGAGGCCCCGCCCCACCCCCAGTCCCTCCGAGTGCCGGCCTTCTTCACCGAGAGCAGCGAGTACGGCTGTGTGATGGACGACCAGACCATGGCGGTGGCCACAGGAGGGGGTACCAGCCCTCCACAGCCCAACCCCTTCCGCTCCCCCTTTCGCCTCAGAGCGGGCGACAATTGCATGCCGTGGTAAGGGTCCGAGACCCTCCCTATTTCCTTCCTGACCCTTAACTTCTTACTCTGGCTGTGCATCCTAAAAGGCCCGCCTCGACCCTCGTCTCTGCTCTGCTGAGACTCTCCTCGCCCCAGCCCTACAACCAGCCTTCTCTGCCTCCACTATTCACCACCCTCCTGGAGGGTCTCGACAACCCTAACACACCCCTCCTTAGATCCTGCTCACAAAATCTCTCCAACTCCTCGCCCACCCCGCAAAAGACCCTCCGACCCTCTGCCTGGCGGAGCCCCTACGTCTAGCCCCACCTCCTGGAACTTGGGAACCCCGCCCCTTGGGAATCCCGGCCTCTTGGCCCCGCCCCTGACAGCCACGCCCCCCTCAGGTACTGCAACGCCTTCATCTTCCACCTGGTCTACAAGCCCCCGCAAGGGAACGGGGCCCGCCAGGCGCCCAGGCCCGCGCCCCCAGCCCCAACTCCCGCCGCTCCTCCCGCCCCCGCCCGAAGGCGCCGAGGAGAAAAGAAGCTTAGGCGGGGGGCCCGCCGGCGGAGATGAGGGCTGAGATGTAGCAGTCCACTCCTTCCCCCAACACGCCTCTGAAAGGAACACAAAAACACGCGAGGCCGAGGGGGAGGACGGCTGGCGGAACCCGAAAAGGTAAATAAAATTACTTGTTTGAAACCACTGAGTCAAACGCTCACAATTGGGTCATTAAACGGGGAGGGAAGAAAAGGATTTAGGGATGACCTATTTTCCTCCAGCTTCTCTCAGCCCCTCGACGGCTGTCCCATCTCTCACTTGGGACTCTTACCCTCCTTGGTAATCCCAAACTTCTAATGTATATTTGGATAAGTCATTTTCCATCCCCAGTAACCCTCAGGGACCTGCCCCAAGGCAAGGCAAGACCAAGAAGCAGAAAGTGGATTCTTTGGGGGCAGGGGTGGGCAGGGGAAGCGTACAACCTCCTAGGGGCGCACAGACCCCTTAGTTTAGTGAAAGGCTCCAGCCACCCAACTGTCCAAGTTAGAAACCTGGCAGCCATCATTGACTCCACATTCTCTCATCCCTCATATCCAATGAAGAACCAACTCCTGCTGAGTCAGACTGCTAAAGTCACTCAAATGCAACAGTTTATGTCCAATCCCACTGCAAACTCCACCATACCTCCGTCTCCACGTATCAGCCAGCATATTCCTTCTAAAACAGACATTCAAATTACCCCCTGCTTAAATCCCTCCAGTGAGTCTCCTCTGCTTCTAAAGTCCACTTGAGTGTGGGCTGGACTTAGTGACTCTCACTAAGTATAGGAAGGGAAAAATAGTGGAGAAACCTGGCAGACACCACTTAACCAAATGATGAAGGTTAAGAAGAAACAATGTCACGTTGACATCATGTGCTCCCTGACATGATGCAATGACAAAGCTACGTCACCTCTGTAGTATTCTTCCCAGAAATCCATAACTTCAGTCTAATCATGAGAAAACATCAGACAAATCCAAGTTGTGGGACAGTCTACAAAATACCTGACCACTATTCTTCAAAAGTGTCCAAGCCATGAAAGGCAAGGAAAGACCAAGACACTGTGACAGATTGGAAGAGACTAAGGAGACATGACAACTAAATATGATGCAGTATCCTGGATTGGATCCTGGAACAGAAAAAGAACATTAGTGGAAAAACTGGAGAAATCCAAATAAAGTCTGTGATTTAGCTAATGGTATTGTACCAGTGTTAATTTCTTTTTTTATTTTTATTTTTATTTTTTTTTGTGAGGAAGATCAGCCCTGAGCTAACATCCATGCTAACCCTCCTCTTTTTGCTGAGGAAGACCGGCTCTGAGCTAACATCTATTGCCAATCCTCCTCCTTTTTTCCCCCAAAGCCCCAGTAGATAGTTGTATGTCATAGTTTCACATCCTTCTAGTTGCTGTATGTGGGACGCAGCCTCAGCATGGCTGGAGAAGCAGTGCGACGATGTGTACCCGGGATCCAAACCGGGCCGCCAGCAGCGGAGCACGCGCACTTAAGCCATGGGGCCCGCCCACCAATGTTAATTTCTTAGTGTTGATAAACATGCCATGGTTATTTAAGATGTAACATTAAAGGAAGATGGGTGAAGGTATATGGGAACACTCTACTATCTTTGCAATTTATCTATAAATCTAAAATTATTTCAAAATAAAAAGTTAAAAATCAAGTTCAGACTCAGTATGGCTTATAAAGTGTCTGTCATTCACTTTTATTATAAATATTTTATTATCTGTTTCCAAATATACTCAAAAGCCCAGAGACTTAGCGTAATGAATTTCTACATAGCCTTCACTCAGCTTCAACAATTATCAACATTTTTCCCATTTTATCATTATCCCCTGTGATATTGTGATGTAATAAGAAATATATATTTGGTCTTGTCCTGGTTCCTGGCAAGAGCTTCTAAAACCCTTGGAATTTCCTGAGTGATATGGGTGATAGGAGTGTCTTTTGTTTTCATAATAAGCCCCTTTCAATGTACCTGAGTCTGTGCTAATGAGGTTACCCTAGGTGGGTGTTGGGGCGGGGAAAAATCCCTTTTTTTCTCTTCTTGTGTTCTTGTGCTGGACTAATAGTAAAATTGACACAAGACCAGATTAACAGGAGAAAAATCCAATTTAATTACATGCACATGGAAGAATCATAAAGATGATGCTTAGAGAGTGAACAAAGCAGGCAGTATGTATATCTTTTACAAAAGGAAACAATAAATTTGTGAAGAATTGACAGGACAAAGAAACTTAGGTTTGGGGTACGTAATTAGCAAGGGTTGTTTATGCAGGCTTCTCGGCCTTGAATTCCCTAGCTCTGGTGATAAGGATGCAGGGAGAGCACCTTTCACATGGGAGATTTATTTTCTGCTTTCAGGGGAACAGAGACAGGAGGGTCAGAATGCCCTTTTTTTGCTTCTCAAGTAACTTTAATTCTAAATAATTAATATGTTATTGTGGGATATTTTGGGGTGGCCTGCCCTGGGCCCCAATAGTTCCCTCCTTTGAAACTTCCCTGGAAGTTTCATATATTAAAAGTTGACCTGGTAGGTTGTTCTATTATTTCATTGAATTAATCTTTTAGTCTTGAAAATAGGTCAGTTCAGTTAAACAATTGTGTCTCATTTCAGGAGACAGCGATGCAGGTGGGCTCCCAAAATTAGGTCTATGGTGCAAGAAATCAGGTATTTAATAAGAGATACTTCTATGGAAACAAAGAAAAACAATTGTTAATGGTTGGAGCAAATTATAAACCAGTTTTTGAGCCTAGGGGGTAGCCAGTCAAAAAGATCTCTACATGTCAGAGTTGAAGCATCTTTTGCAGTTTTAAATGTCTTTGATGATGTCACTGGGTGTTCAGGTATCTTTCTGAGTGGCTTACACAGCAACAGACATGAATCTCTCTTGAGTTGATATCAAGTTGTCCAGCTTCAGCTTGCAGGGCGTCAGGAAAAGGGCAGGTGCAGTTCTCAATGATTCCAAATGTAAATGATGGAAAAAATTGAAAACATTAGTTTGGAGATTTGTAGCCAAATATTTGGGGAAATTAGAAGAATTTAAGATCTAGTCCAGTTTTTAGGTAAATAAGAAACTTCAAGGAAAATTAACAGCACTAGAATTTAATATTTACAAGTGTGTATTATAGTTTTTACTGAAACATAAGTTTTCTCTCTAAAATCACCCTTATTTTTACCAAAGATAGCCAAGTTAAGACTAACTGGTTTGTAAAATGTCTACATTCAATAAATTTGGCCCAATTATTCACAGAAGCACAACAAAAATATCAATTGATCATATAGGCTCTTTTAAACCTGCTTTGCTGGAACTTTTTATAAGGAATATCAGATTGAACTTTAAAGGCCTCTCAAGGCCAGGAAAGCCAAGGACTTATCAGACAAAGCCTATAATACCTACAGATTTGGGTGAATTTTTCTCTTCTCTTGAGGTTCCCCAAAATATTGAGGTTCCTTGCACCTGCCAGATAAGTGACCTTCCTTACTTACCTAGTGAGATTGCCGGGAACCCTGTAAACAAGGGATTGGGCCAATATTTCCAAGTGGCTTTATTCCATAAAGTCCAATTTTTGCTCCTCAAAAACTGTCTGGTCATATCTGAGGTTATGCCTGTTTCTCTCAAATATGACATTGCAGTCAAAGCTTTGGTAATATAACCAATGTTTCCAATCGTGTCCTGTTATAAGGAGAACAGATTCTTCCTCAAACTTATACAAATAAATATATTGCCATGGGATAATATTTACTTACTAAGAGTTTCCAAATTCTGCGGGGATCAGGTAGAGAGAAAAAGATAAATTCTGTTTACAAAAGTATAATTCACCAAATTGCTGTAAGTCACAGAGAGTTAAGAGAAAAGGAAAAAAAGTTTTCCTTAAATCTGGAAAAATGAAAGATTAAAAAACCAGTAATATTTTAGACAAAAAGTTATAAAAATTATAATCATCTTCATCAGTTCATTCAGTCCCATGTATTAATTCTTGTTCTGCTTGAATCCAGTTTTTCTATTAGTTCTTTCAGTTTTGTCTGATGATTGAGGGTGACAGGAACAGTCATAATTCTAAGAAGTTTGCCAGGTTTCTGTTATAGCTTGGATGACTTGCCCAGTGAAGTGGGTGCCTCAATCACTGGAGACTGTGGAAGGTATACCCCAAGTGGGAAACACATTTTCTAACATTTTTTTTGTGTGTGAGGAAGATCAGCCCTGAGCTAACATCCATGCTAATCCTCCTCTTTTTGCCGAGGAAGACTGGCTCTGAGCTAACATCTATTGCCAATCCTCCTCCTTTTTTTTTTATTCCCCCAAAGCCCCACTAGATAGTTGTATGTCATAGTTTCACATCCTTCTAGTTGCTGTATGTGGGATGCGGCCTCAGCATGGCCGGAGAAGCAGTGCGTCGGTGCGCGCCCTGGATCCGAACCTGGGCCACCAGTAGCAGAGCACGCACACTTAACTGCTAAGCCACGGGGCCGGCCCTCTAACAGTTTTAATAGCCACTGTGAGGTCATCAGCCTTGTGGCAGAGGAAGGCTTCAACTCATCCAGAAAACATATATCTAATAACAAGAACATATTGACAATCCATACTAAGTGGCAGTTGAATGAAGTCCAACTAGAGGTGCTCAAAGGACCCAGAGGGAGGAGTTCTGAGATGTCTAGGGACAGAAATAGTTTTTCCTATTGGGTGAAGGAATGTGAAAACTGAAAAATGGAGTTTACCAGGGAGCTGGGAAGAACCAAGCAGCTCTCTTGGGTTTCCCATAGCCTGGACTGTTTAATTTACAGCCATTGTCTACCGATCTTAATTTCTCTGATTCAGGAGCAGACTGTTGCCATGTTACAAGGACATAAAGGATGGCAAAAGTCTGGCAACGAGGGGTCAATTTTTTCCTTTGGCAGAAGCAGAATGGACTTCATCCACATGTGTCATAACCCTTATAGATTCTGTTATTGCTGCCGTTGCATGAAAGTCAGCTAAAACATTTTCCTGATATTTAGTGTGAGCCTCACTCTTGATGACAGACAACATTTTATACCAGGACATGTTAGACTTCCAGGAATTTCACATAATTTCTGGATCTCTTCTAACATATAATTATATAGATACAACATAAAGAAGACAATGTTATTTCTTATTTGATAATGTTTTCCATGTCATTTAATGTATCAAATAAGTCTAATTAGTTTAATATTCCTCTTTTTATAAGGAGAGAGAATAAATCCTTTGAGATATTTCAGGGATCCTCTGAAAAATCCCCAAGTTAGCTAGAGGTCAAAAAGATTTCATTTAGAGTTTGATTTTGGGAAGTTTATCAAAAATATCAAAGAGGTTTTAAAACACTTGCCTAAATATGATCACAGATCATTTTTAAACAGTATTTAATTATTTATTTAACCAAAGTGACAAAAAGATTTTAAAGACAAATAAGGTTACATAGTCATAAAACTTTAGCTCTTTTAATAGAAAAGACTCAGCTTTTAAGATAAGGCACAGGGGGCCGGCCCCGTGGCTTAGGCGTTAAGTGCGTGCACTCCGCTGCTGGTGGCCCGGGTTCGGATCCCGGGTGTGCACTGACGCACCGCTTCTCTGGCCATGCTGAGGCCACGTCCCACATACAGCAACTAGAAGGTTGTGCAACTATGACATACAACTATATACTGGGGCTTTGGGGGAAAATAAATAAATAAATAAAAATTAAAAAAAAAAAAGATAAGGCACAGGAAGTAGTTCTGATAAAACACCACAAAGTAAGGAAAAATCTTTCATAATCTCTTATCAGGAGTAGACCAATATTCCAAGAAAATTTTGTTCTTTTGAGAGATGAAAAGAAAATTATGTTCCAGTTTTATATAAATATACTATTGATATTAAAGCTTATTTTTAAAACTTTTAAAATAATTTTTGTTAACTTGATCACATGAAGTAAGATTCTCTTTTCTCATTCTTTCTCTTTTTTTTCAGAAATAATCAGTTTTATTTTAAGACAAAAATGTTATTTTTTTTAACAAAATGTATTTTCATTTTTTATACCTTTTATGAAAAACATAGATCTTATTTTCTTTGTAGATAGAGATTTTTTCCTTATTAATTTTAGTAGCTTTAATTACATAAATTAATTAGAATTTTTAACCCTTAGAAACGTTAATTTCTAGTGAACACTAAGAAGGATTCAATTGTGAGCTGTATGTTGTAGTCATGTTTTTCAGATTGGCAAATTTATGAACATGTTTTATAATTTTTAGAAACATATTTTTTATAGTATAATCTTTTAATAAAACATATTTATTAATAGACCCAAAGTTATCTTTTAGTTTTTTCTGTAATAAGGAGCCAAAAGTGGAGAAATCCCTGTGCAGTAATTAATATTTTATTATTATATCTGGAGATGATATAGATATTTAATGAACTCTTTATCATTTAACCTTACTTAGTAAAACTTTAAAGTTTTAAACCGTCAAAAAGACTTGAGGGGGCCAGCCCAGTGGCATAGTGGTTAAATTCACATGCTCTGCTTTGGCGGCCTGGGGTTCTCAGGTTCAGATCCCAGGCGTGGACCTACGCACCACTCATCAGGCCATGCTGTGGAAGCATCCCATATACAAATTAGAGGAAGATGGGCACAGATGTTAGGTCATGGCCAAGCTTCCTCACAAAAAAAAAAAAAAAAAAAGACTTGGGGAAGTTATTTTTAAGTACATATACCATAAAACATAATTATTGTACCTAAAAAATCTTTATTTCATTAACATCTATATAATTTATTTGTTCTTAACAGTCATACTTAGATTATTTATGAAAATTTTATAAGACATTAAAGCAGTTAGCCATCATTTTAAGTTATCATTACTATTTTTTTTGCTAACCAATCTTATAACAGTGATAACATGAGTTTATTTGATTAATAACCAAGGTAGAATAAAAGTTGCATGTTTGCATTATATCCAATACTGATAACTCTGAAGGCATGCCTGTTTTAATTAAACCAACAAACTTCAGCAAGTTTTTATTTACCAAAGATTATTTTATATCATGTTAACTTGAAAAACATTTGGATTGGTTTTGTTATATTTAGAAATAATTTATATAAGTGCTTACTAAGTTAATTAAATAGAGCTCTATAGAAATGAATTTCATTAATACCATCCAGAGGTAGAAAAATATCATATCTATAACATACATACATATACATAGACAGACACAAACAGAGATCTTATAACTTTTATTTTAAAAATTTCAGCCATGAATCAGGTGAAGGGAAGGAAGACCTATCCTCTACCCACTCTGGGTCCTTCTGGCTGGGGTATGGATTAAATTGACATGAGACAGAGTAACAGGAGAAAATCAAACAAAGCTTTATAATATATATACATGGGAGAGACCTGGAAAAACTGGGTAACTCAACAAAATGGCGGAGGTTCTCATCTTAACTATCTTCAGCTAAAGACAAAGGAGGATGTTGGGGGTGGGGAGAGTCAGTTATGGGAGATTACCAGAAAAGTACAGTAAATAAGAGTAAGGTTATTATGCAGATTTAAGGCCTTGCCTTCCACATTGATAAGTTTCTAGAGATGTGGTCATCCCTCCTTCTTCCAGGTACAGAGAGGGAGATACCTTTACAAATGTTACAAAGAGATTTCCCTTACAAATGTAAATGTTTGGTAAACAGAACTTTGATAAGAATAGGCTTAGCAAGGACCCTCCCAGTCTATCCATACCCAGAGTTATCTAAGGTGATGGCCTGTCCTTAGGCCTAACTGCCTAAATTCTTTTAGGCGGTTAGTGGCAGGAAGGTCAAAGTTTCTTTCACAGAAAATAATCAAGGTAAAGAGACATATTTTGAGGTGGCCAATTCTGATCCCCCACACAGGTATAATATAAAACTCATTAATTTATAAATAATTGTGTGACTACAAGATGGAACAAGGTAAGGTTACATACTTAAAAGTTTTTTTTGTTGCTGTTGCTAATATTTCTGGGGAAGACTTTTAAGATATATTTGTCTTAGACAAGGAAGCTGTGAATTAGATTTGGGGCAAAAGAGTGTCTCTAGCAGCCTGTATTTAAAATAAAACATTTTTTCTTTTTTTCTCTAATCTTAGGCTTTACTGATTAAGTTAGCCAGGTTTAGTCTTAGGCAATTATGGGCTGTTATCTTTTGGGTTGTTTACATTTTAAAGACATGCTAAAATTTATAACTTTAAGGGACATTGAGAAAAAATGTAAGTTTTTTTATAGGAGTTTCAAGGTAATTGTGATTTAAAATTTTTCTTCAGTCTTAGGAATTGGGAACGGTCTAAATAAGGAGAGGTTACAAGTCTTTTGAGAAAAACAGGGGAGGTTTTGGGATTGGTGAAAGGGAATGGGTGGAATCTGAACTGCCTTTAGAGTCACATTTTTAGTTTTGCAAAGATTTGTAAGATAAGGACAGTTGTTCTTAATTTCTTAGAAATTGGGCTGTAACTTAATTGACATCATAGGTTGATTTACCCATCCAATTACGTTAATCCTAATTTTCTTCTTTTCTCTGGTACATAGTTTTATTTTAACTTAGGGAAGAAGGCCTATAAAAAATTCCTATCAGGGTCTGAATGTCACTTTTTAATTTGGCCTAGTTTTGACCATAGAGCTACTAAAAAAATCCTTCTAAATATCTTGTCAGTTTCCAGCTGAGACAAACAGTAAATATTTCTGGCAGTATTAAATAACTCTATGGACCCAAGAGGTGTCTTCAAAGGTTCTTACCTTCCTAAAATCCAGAGTCATTCTCAAAGATAGACAAAAGAAGAAACTGACAACCTGCATTCGTGTCCCAGGCAGACAGAAAGTTAAGCCAAGCTCTTAGAACACAAAGCAAGGCAAATAAGAAGGTTAATAGCTATCCCTGGGAGAGAAAATGTCAATAACCGATGGGTCTAGATTTGGAAAGGAAGGGACAAAGTAAAAAAAAAAAAAAAAATTTGTTTTGACTGAGCATTACAGAATGGCCATTGAGTAGAGGTAAAAGAGCTGTTGTCCAGGGGACATAAATTCCCTGGGAGGGAGTTCTAGAATAAATCTGCAAAGGATATTGCATAGGAAGCCCTGATGTTAGTAGAGCCTGTATAGAGCCCAGCAAAGCAAGCTTTATTGCCTGTCCTAGGTGCTACTGCTGAATTTATTTTCTGGCTTTTAGCATTTACATGAGTAACCTGTATACTCTTAGAGATTAGACTGGAGTACTTTATGTAAATCTTGTAGGAAAAGGAAGCTAAAACAGACGGATGGGGCCAGATTTTTAAAAGGGAGAGTTTACATTGGATTTTTGTGTTAAGTTTAAATTTTTGTTCTCTCATCTTGTTAGGGAGCCCTTAAGTCTAGCTGTTATATTATTTTTTTCTTTTTTCTTCTTTAGTGCCAGACAATTGTACTTTCAATGTCCTGATTTTTTTTTAAATAATATCTGCGAATGTCTGAAGGCAAATAAGGGGTCTGAGTGGACTTGATTTTTGTTCTAATTTCTGTCTTTCATTTTATTAAAGAAGTCTTAATGGCTAGCTGTTATACTAATATGAGAGCTCTCTAAAAATTTTTTTTCAATTTAGAAGTTTTTCCAATTTAAAGAATCCATTGTCTGGCCATGGATGAGTGGGACCTTAATAGCAACTCAAACCAATAAGCCTTTTTATGGCTTAACAAATGGATGCAAGAGGCATCCCGAAAAGAGAGTGCAAAAGGATGCAGCCCTCACAAGATCCAAAAGTTCAGTCTCAAAAATAGTCTAGAAAGGAAAGACCTTTGTTGCACAGGTGGTAAGGATGGTGTACTGAAAATGGTATCTCTGGTCTCCCTCAAGAGTGTGGGATGCCTCCAGTCGTAGACCCGATACTCTGTGATACCGGGTAGGCACTACTGGAATGGGATTTTTCCAGCACTAACAAGCAATGAAGGCTGAGATGACAAGAGGCCTTAAGGACTACACCCTTTATGACGAACTCCTCTGGAGGTAGCATGGCCAGACAGAGTGCTGCTTGTGACTGCATGTCTGAGAACCCCAGTCTTTCCACTGGCCGCCAGGTGCACCCCAGTAAACGCACCTTCCGGATGGTGGAGACCAGAAAATATATTTTCACTGGTCACAAAGCCAAGCTCTCAGGACATAAAACAAGATGGAAGGAAAAACCTCATCTGGTTTTTGTAGAGGGGACCCACAGCAAAGTTAAATAGACGCCCATCAGGTGAGAAGCATAAAACTCCCCTGTCTGTGAGGCTGGCTGGAACAGCAGGTTTATCAAGGGCCTGAACCTGCTGTTCTGCCCTATGGTTCTTCCTCCTTATGACAAACGACACAACGGACAGAGACAAAGGAAAACAAAGACTTTTTCTGGGAGGAAAGGACCAATAAAACCAAGAGTACTTGTTTACCAAATGCCAAATGGCTAAAATCCAAGAAACTAGTTTCACAAATATTTTCTCCTGCCAATCTAAATTTAGAGAGAGAGAAAGAAACTCTCACCACTTTCATTCCCGTTGGACTCTGCAGACAGAGATCTGGGAGGCTGATGTGGTAAGAAAACTTACCTTCGGGCCGGCTTCTGTGTCTGATGCCCCAGGATCTCTGAGCTGCAGCAGCCTCAGGGAGAAAGCAGTTTTCCAGCCAGTGGGTCTCCTAGCTGGCTCGCCAAAACTGTCGGGGCAGAGAAAAATCCCTTTCTTCCCTTCTTGTATTCTTGTGCTGGACTAATAGTAAAATTGACACAAGACCAGATTAACAGGAGAAAAACCCAATTTAATTACATGCACACGGGGGAATCATAAAGACGATGCTCAGAGAGTGAACAAAGCAGGCAGTATGTATATCTTTTTTTTTTAAGAGTTTATTTTATTTTATTTTTTTTGTGTGTGAGGGAGATCAGCCCTGAGCTAACATCCGTCCTAATCCTCCTCTTTTTGCTGAGGAAGACCGGCTCTGAGCTAACATCTATTGCCAATCCTCCTCCTTTTTTAATTCTCCAAAGCCCCAGTAGATAGTTGTATGTCATAGTTGCATATCCTTCTAGTTGCTGTATGTGGGATGCGGCCTCAGCATGGCCGGAGAAGCGGGACGTCGGTGCGCGCCCGGGATCTGAACTCGGGCCACCAGTAGCAGAGCCTGCGCACTTAACCGCTAAGCCACCAGGCCGGCCCCAGTATGTATATCTTTTACACAAGGAAACAATAAATTTGTGAAGAATTGACGGGACAAAGAAACTTAGGTTTTGGGTACGTAATTAGCAAGATTTGTTTATGCAGGCTTCTCGGCCTTGAATTCTCTAGCTCTGGTGATAAGGATGCAGGGAGAGCACTGAAGGGGAGGAAGACTATCCTCTACCCACTGTGGGTCCTTTCTGGCTGAGCTACAAATTAAATTGACATGATTGACATGAGACTGAATAGCAGGAGAAAATCAAAGTTTAATAACATGTATACATGGGAGAAACCAGGGAAACAGTTTCTCAACAAAAATGGGGGACGTTCTCTTCTTAAATAGATTTAGGTAAAGACAAAGGAGGATTTTTGGGATGGGGGAGTCAGTTATGAGAGATTACCAGAAAAGCACAGTAAAGTTATTATGCAGCCTCACCTTCCACTTGATAAGTTTCTAGAGATGAAGTCATCCCCCCCTCTTCTCAGTACAGAGAGGGAGATATCTTTACAAATGGAGATTTCCCTTACAAATGTAAATGTTTGGTAAACAGAACTTTGATAAGAATGGGCTTAGCAAAAACCCTAAAAAAAAACTAAATTTGGGGGAAGATCAAATTTTCTTTCAGAGAAAATAATCAAGGTAAAGAGACATATTTTGAGATGGCCAATTTTGATTTTCCACAGCACCTTTTAGGATGGGAGCTGGTTACTAGAAGAACCAACCTTGTGATTAGAGGGCTGGAACTTTCAGGCTCACCCCTCAACCCCTGGAGAGAAGAGAAGGGCTGGAGATTGAGTTAATCACCAAGATTTAATCAATCGTGCCTACATGATGGAACTTGCATAAAAATCCCTAACCAGTGGGGTTCAGAGAGCTTCTGGGCTGGTGAATACACTGAGGTACTGAGGATGGTGCACCTGGAGAGAGCATGGAAGCTCTACACACCCACCCACCCCCGTACCTTGCCCTATGCATCTTTCTACTTGGCTGTTCCTAAGTTGTATCCTTTATAATAAACCAGTAATGTGAATAAACTGTTTTCCTGAGTTCTGTGAGCCATTTTAGTAAATTATGAAACCTGAGGAGGGGGTTGTAGGGGATCAGAATTGCCCACCTCAAGATGTGTCTCTTTGGCATGAGGATTACGTTGGGCTGGTTACTTTTAAGACAGGGAAGAAGCTCTGAAAACCAAGTAGAAGTTACTCTTTGTAAGAAACATTTACATTTGTAAGGAAAAATCTCCATTTGTAAAGATATCTCCCTCTCTGTACCAGGAAGAGGAAGAGGGGGGATGACCTTATCTCTAGAAACTCTTATCAATGCGGAAGGCAAGGACTTAAATCTGCATAATAACCTTGCTCTTGTTTACTGTGCTTTTCTGATAATCTCTCATAACTGACTCCCCCCCCACCCCCAACATCCTCCTTTGTCTTTAGCTGAAGATGCTATTTAATGTGGCAGCTTCAGCCATTCTCGCTGAGTTACCCAGTTTTCCTGGGTTTCTCCCATGTATACATGCTATTAAACTTGTTTGATTTTTCTCCTGTTATTCTCTCTCATGTCAGTTTAATTCATAGCCCAGCCAGAAGGACCTAGAGTAGGTAGAGGAATTGTCTTCATCCCCTACAGGGGAAGGAACCCTTGATTTATAGTCAGTGGTCAGAAGTACGGGAGGCCCAGGACTTGTGATTGGCATCTGAAGTAGGGACAGTCTTATGGGATTAAGCTCACTCTGGGTATTTAGTGTCAGAATTGATTGAATTGTAGGACACTCAGTTGGTGTCTGGGTAGTTGGAGAATTGGTTGGTGTCAGCGGGGGGTGGGGGACCCACAAATTTGGTGTCAGAAGTGCTGGTAGTAAAAACAGCTAATAGTTGGTGTCAGAAGTGAGATTTGCTAGACTGGTCCTGGCTCACAGAAATATGTGGTTTGGAAAGAGAAAGAATGAAAGGGTGGCAGGTGAGAAACCTTTGATTCCTGGGTGGCTGCATGGCCACCCATGATATGGAACAGCAGCTGTGTGGCAATCAGTTCCTAAAGGTTAAAGTTACCAATGGAATTTAGAACTGGATCAAACTCCCAGGGAGTTGGTTCACCGGATGCATAAGGAAATGCAAACTAATAAGAAAAAAGTGAAATACACAATTCCTTGGTTATTATCTGTAATAGTAAAAAGAAATGTAGGGCCAGCCCCGTGGCTTAGCGGTTAAGTGCATGCGCTCCGCTGCTGGCGGCCCGGGTTCAGATCCCGGGCGCGCACCAACGCACTGCTTCTCCGGCCATGCTGAGGCCACATCCCACATATAGTGCACTAGAAGGATGTGCAGCTATAACATACAACTATCTACTGGGGCTTTGGGCGGGGGGGGGGGATAAATAAATAAATAAATAAATAAATAAATAAATAAATAAATAAATAAATAAATAAAAAGAAATGTAAAGAGTTCTGGTTTGGACTTGGATGCTACACTAAGCTCAAATTTTGGTCAGTCTAAGCTTCGGCCACTAGCCTCGAAGCTGTTCACACAGTGAAAAATTATGCAGTGACAGCAGAAAGTATCTCCAAGGCCTCTGGTCACCAAGAAGGGGGTCAACATGGGGGGAGGGCAAAACCAAGAACCTACGGAAACCAGGGGCTGTAGAGTGTGAAGGAGTTGCTTCATTTTGTAGATTGGTATCCTCAGTTTCCAGAAGACCCTTTTACTAAAATGGATTATAGGAGTGACTAACTTAGGGGCATATCTTTGGTTTTGAATGCTGCAGGGTAGAAAAGCATATTTGGGTTGATACAGGACCCACAGCTCCCTATTAAACAATCACAGATGGCTGTACAATCCAGACACATAGAAGGTTATTCCTGGGGAATAAACCAGAAGTTATCCAGGGGACCAGCAAGAGTCACCTCATTAGCATAAACTCAGGTATGATTGAAAGGGGCTTATTATAAATAACAAGAGATGCTCCTCTTATCCCTATCATTCAAGAAATTCCAAGGGTTTTAGAAGAACTTGTGCCAGGAACCTGGGTCAAAGACCAAATACATATTTCTTATTATATCACAATATCACACCCCCAGTTTTTTCCCAGTGTGTTTTAAAGCACACCCCAGACTTCAGTCATCTCATTTATATGTATCTATAACTAATAATGGCTTTTTAAAAAAGAACACCACCATGCCATTATCATATCCAGTAAAATTAACAATTATGCTTAAATAGCTTATAATATTCAGTTCATATTCAAATTTTTTCAGTTATCTCAAAGATGCCTTTTACAGTTGGTTTGTTCCAATCAAGAAATAAATAAGATCCACACCCGGCTTTTGGCTGTTATGTGTCCTAAATCTCTTATTCTACAACAGCCCTCCCTCCCTTTTCTTTCTTTTTTTATTTTCATGCCACTGATTAAATGAGAAACTGAATTATTTGTCCTGTAGAATGTTCCTCATGTCTGGATCCGGCTGATTACTTCCTCAGAGTGTTTTTTAATTTGTTCCTCTATCTCCTTTAGTTCCTAAAAACTGGTAGTTAGACCTAGATGACAAGGCCCTGTTAACGCAGTCCCCGCCAACCTCTGCAGGGTGATCTCATGCCACTTCCTGCCCCCTCTCTACCCTCCAGTCAGATGCCTGTAAATGAAAACACCACATTCTCTCATTGTGGAACTTCCCCACTTTCTTGCTCAACTAATTCCTTCTCAGCCTAAACATCACTTCTTTAGGGAGGGAGGACTTCCTTGACCCCCAGATGAGGATAAGCCCTCACCACCTTGGATGTCCCCTATAGCCATAAAAGGGAAACCCTACAGCCATAAAAGGATTGTTTTCCCTGGCAGGTCGAGGGGAAATAGAACTGTGCACCACTCCCTTGGCTGGAAGATAATTGTTCCCTAAACTCCCGCCCTCTACTGCATAAAAGTATGAAAGGATATGGTTCTCTCTGAGTCGTGGGATTACTAAGGATTTGTTTATTGATTTTGTTTACCTGTATTGCTCATTTTTCTTCTATGAACACAAAGTACCTTTGTAATAAAAAATGTTTAATTTACAAATTGCTCTCTTTAATAATTCAATAAATATTGATTGAATGCACACAAGGTTTTATGTTAGAGATGAAATGGGGAAAAAAGACAGATGGTGGTCCCTGCCTCCATGAAGCTTACGGTCTATGGCAGGGGTCAGTAAACTACGGCCTCTGGCCAAATCCAGCCTACCACCTGTTTTTGTATGGCCTACAAGCTAAGAAATCAAAAGAAGAAGACTATATCATGGTGTAAAAATTATATGAAATTCAAATTGCAGTGTCCATAAATTTATATTGAAATAGACCCACAACCATTTCTTTATGTATTGTCTGTGGCTACTTTCATAATACAAACAGCAGGGTTTGAGTACTAGTGACAGAAACCATATGGCCTGCAAAGTCTAAAATATTTACTAACAGGCTCTTCATGGAAAAAGTTTGCTGACCCCTGGTTTAGGGCAAGGCTTTCAAAATGCAGACTCATGAGATTTTGTGTGGGTCATAAAGTCAATTTAGTGGGCCTCAAATAGCATTCTTTTTGTAATGAAATAGAATAGAATAGAATAGAATAGAATAGAATAGAATAGAATAGAATAGAATAGAATAGAATAGAATAGAATAGAATAGAATAGAATAGGGGCCAGCCCGGTGGCGTAGTGATTAAGTTTGCACACTCCACTTAGGTGGCCTGGAGTTCATGGGTTCAGATCCCGGGTGCGGACCTACCCCACTCATCAGTGGCCATGCTGTAGCAGCATCCCATATACAAAAACAGAGGATGATTGGCACAGATGTTAGCTCAGGGCCAATCTTCCCCACCAAAAAAATAAAGAAAAAGAATAGAATAAAAATATTAGGTGTATCACATGTAGTAAGAGTAAATATTTTGGGAAACATTTGTTTTGCTTCTATATACGTGTGTGTATGTGTTGCATCGTGATATAAAATGTATTTCTTACTGTAGATCATGGTCAAATCATCTGAAAGTCATTGGCTTGGAGGGAGGCCTGGAAGAAACAGAAGTAACAGGAAAATTACAGTACAGTGTGATTGGTGTGATGATGAAAGAGTTATAGACTCTTAGAAACAAAGAAGAGGCATTTAAGATAGCCTCAGGGTGTCAGGGAAGGCCTTTTGGAAGAAATGACATCTAAGCAGTGACTTGAAGGACAAGTAGGAGTTACCCAGGAAAAGAAGAAAAAAGACTAACAGCATGTACAAAGGCCCTGGGGCAAAAGTAAACAAAGCACTTGAGACAAATTACAAGAAGTTCAATGTGGTTGGAGTTTAGGATGAGATGAGGCTCCCCTTACCCCTCACTCTCCATCACACAACTCTTTTATTTTCTTTGAGCACTTATCACAGTTATTTTATTGGCTCATTCATTTATGTATGTTTATTACCCCTCCTCCTCCAACACACACTAAAAAGTAAATGCCAGGAAAGGGGAGACCTTGTCTGCCTTGTTTATAACTATGCCCTAGCACAGTGCCTAGGACAAAATAGCCACTCAGCATTTCCTAAAGGAATTGTAAAAAGATATTCCTGCTATACTGAGGGGAAAATGGACTATGAGAGAGTAAGACCTGAGGAGAGAGATCAGCTAGGAGGTTTTGGTAATAATACAGGCAAGAGCTGATGGTGCCTCAATGTTGGAGAGAAACAGGTAGATCCTGGGCTCACGAGGAGGCAGAAATAACAATATCAATGAATAGATCTTGGGGCATGGGGAGGGCAGGGGAAGGAGCTGAAGGAGTGAAGGATGGCCTCCTGGCTCCTAGCTAGGGCAAATGGATAGAAGAGGTGCCATCTGCTCACAGTGGGGACACAAGAAGAAGAAGAGTGGAGTTAGAGTAGCTGGAAGAGGGTGGGAGAGAAAGGTCATGAATTCAGGGTGGGACTTGTGAAGTTTGAGATGCTTGTGGGACCTCCTGATGGAGATTCTGGTAGGCAGTTGATATGTGAAATGGAACTCACACAACTAGGAGAGTGGATGAAGGCACCTAGACAGAACGAGAAGAGGCCTTAGCGACAGAAGCCTGGTGAAGGCCAAAATGTAAGGCTGGTCAGAGCAAGGAGAGGGAGAAGTCCTGAGGGTAGCAGGGTAGGAGAGTTCCGAAACAAAGAAAGGGTGCTCAGCAGCGTCAGATGCTGCTTAGGTCAGGTAAGATAAGGGTGAAGAAGTGTCCCCTGGACTCAGCAACAAGGACACAGAGTGCAGTAGTCGCCCCTTATACACGGGGATACACCCCAAGACCCCCAGTGGATGCCTGAAACCGTGGACAGTACTGAACCTTATATATATATATATATATACACACACACCATGTTTTTCCCTGTACATACATACCTACGATAAAGTTTAATTTATAAATTAGGCACAGTCAGAAATTAATAACAATAACTAACAATAAAATAGAACAATTATAAAACAATATACTGTAATACTTACCGTAGATCTTAGCAACTTCAGCATATGATTTTTTTTCTTTCCTTATTAAGTCAAGAACTTTCACCTCTTCACTTAAAGGAAGCACTTTATGGCTGCTCTTGGGCATATCTGAATTGCCAGCATCACTACTCTTGCGCTTTGGAGCCATTATTAAGTAAAATAAGGGTGACTTGAACACAAGCACTGTGATGATGACTACTAAGTGACTACCGGGCAGGTAGCAAATACAGCGTGGATGCGGTGGACAAAGAGATGATTCACATCCCCGGCGGGACAGAGCAAGATGGTGTGAGATTTCATCACCCTACTCAGAATGGCGTGAGATTTAAAACTTATGAATTGTTTATTTCTGGAATTTTCCATTTAATATTTTTGGACCACAGTTGATGGTCCAGGTGGGGAACTGAAACTTCAGATGGGGGGGACGACTGTATTCAATAGAGTGGTCATGGTGCCGGCCCCGTGGCTTAGCGGTTAAATGCGCGCGCTCTGCTACTGGCGGCCCGGGTTCGGATCCGGGGCACACACCGATGCACTGCTTCTCCGGCCATGCTGAGGCCATGTCCCACATACAGCAACTAGAAGGATGTGCAACTATGACATACAACTATCTGCTGGGGCTTTGGGGGAAAAAAAAGGAGGAGGATTGGCAATAGATGTTAGCTCAGAGCCGGTCTTCCTCACCAAAAAGAGGAGGATTAGCTTGGATGTTAGCTCAGGGCTGATCTTCCTCACAAAAAAAAAAAAAAATAGAGTGGTCGTGGCAGACTGGAGACGGGAGAGAAGGAGAATGAGGTGTATTAGAGGCAACAACCGGGCAACTTAGAAAATACAGAAAACACTAAAAAGAAAATTCAAATGACCCTCAATTCCAACACCCAGAGATAAGCACCATTGCCATCTTGGTGTGATTACAGTCTCTTTTAGCAGAATGTACATATTTTTACAAAACTTTTATCATAGTTTACTTAATGCTAACTAGCTTGCTTTTTTAAATATAACAATGTTATGAACAGTGTTTCATGTCACTGGACAGTCTCTTTTCATGGATGGCTGTATACTAGATGAATGCAACATACCCAGTCCCACTTATGGACATTTAAGCAGTTCCTAATTTTTCTCTATTACAAATGAAGGAGGAAGTAGAAAGTGTCCCAGCTTGGAACCAAACCAGGACCCAAGATAGTCTGGGCCTGCCTGGCAGGTGGGGAGTTGATTTACCTGAGATGCTTTGCATGGAGTTTCTAGCCAAGGAAGGAGGAAGGCAGTTTGCAGGTACTTAGGTATAAACATGGGATGAGGAAGGCAACATAGGTCTGTGTGGAGTGCTAATCCCAACCCTTATGGCCTTATGGACTCAGGTCTGAGGCCTACAAGAGAGGAAACATAGGCAGAGGCCAAAGGAGCCACTGTGAAGCCGTGGGGCACAAAGAACACAGCAGAGTGCCTGGATCTCAGGAGACAACGTCACACACAGAAAGAGCTCCTCCCACTTCTTGGGGGACACAATGTGACTTTGGGGGCCACTGAGAACTCCAGAGAACCCAAAAGAATGGTGCTGGCACATGGCTGACTGGCAGGTTTGGAAGTTGTTGCTTTCACATTGGGAGCATTACACAGGTGAGACAAGAGCCAGCAAGCTACAGGTTGTTACCATGAATGGCCCCAGTTAGTACCCACGTGCTAGTGAGGCCATGGGTTTTTTTGTTTCCAAGCATTTGGAGATTTTCCCATTATCTTTCTGTTATTGATTTCTAGTCTGTGTCCATTGTGGTCAGAGAACACACTCTGTATGATTTCAGTTCTTTTAAATGTGCTGAGGTTGGTTTTATGGCCCAGGATATGGTCTATCTCGGTATATGTTCCATGAGTGCTTGAAAAGAATGTGTATTCTGCTGTTGTTGAGTGGAATCATCTACGAGTATTGATTACGTCCTGTTGGTTGATGGTGTTGAGTTCTTCTATATCCTTGCTGATTTCCTGTCTAATTCATCAATCAGTTACTGAAAGGTAGGCCATGGGTTATGGATTTAGATAAACCTGGTTTGAACCCAGGCAGATTCCAATCCAGAAACCCTGGAGAAGCTCTTCTGAGATCCACACTCTCTTGGCCTGGCATGGAAAGTGCAAAGAGCAAATATTCATATAGTGCTTACTCTGTGCCAGGCTGTGTTCTAAGCACTTTATATCAATTTAATCCTCACCACAAACCTGCAAGTTGGTATTATTATTATCCCGCATTTTACATATGAGGCAACTGAGGTGCAGGAAGGTTAAGTAACTTAAACAAGGTCGAGTAGGGTAGCCTGGAAACAAACCCAGGCAATCTGGCTCCAGAATACACACTTTTAACTTCTACACCATACTGCTTGTTGGAAAATGACACAATTTCCCAGGACAGAGATGTAAGTCTTACTATGAAAGCCCTTTTTTCCTTGATGATTAGCCGTGCAAAGAATCAGAAAAACTTCTGTCAAGTTTTCTTTGAAATACATGGAGGGATTTAAGGAAGGCCCACAGAGGTAGATCCATGAGCTCCTGGTAAGATCACTACTCCCCCCTCCAAACACTGCCCATCTCGTCACTACAGTGGGAGGCAGAATGGAATATGATGAAAGTCACAGCTCAGGAGTGAATACAGTGCCACTCACCCCTTGTGGCTATTGAACAGGAGAAATGTGGCAAGTCTGACCTGAGACAGGTCTCAAGTGTAAAATGCAAACCAGATTTTGAAGACCATATGAAGACTGTAAAATATCTCAATAACTTTCTATATTGATTACACATTGAAATGACATTTTGAATATATTTGGTTAAATAAAATATATTGTTAAAATTATAAAAAAGACAAGGCTTAGGGATCAATAGCCTGAGTTTAAATCCAAGCTTCCCAGTTACTAGCTTCATGACCTCAAGCAAGTTATCCAACCTCTCTATGTCTGTTTCCTCACCTGTAGAATGGGGATAGTAACAGGGTTATCGTGAGGATAAGGAAATTAATAAATGTAAGTGCTTAGAAAAGTCCTCAGCATGGTAAGCATTCAATAGATGTTATATGTTATTATTATTATTGCAAACTGCCTAAGAGACCAATCCCAAGACAGAGATGACAACTAAAACTAGCTTCCTACCTTTCACCGAGATACCATGCCTTATATCTCTGTTAATTGTAGGCACCACGCCAGAAGTTCACACTTGCCAGGGGATCCATTGTCACCTTGACTTATCCCCAATGACTCTCTCCGTCTGCTCTTGGGTTTCATCTCTACCTCACCCCCAACCCTACCACAAATCCTTTCCTTGGACCCTCTGGAACTTAAGGTCAACAAAATGCTCCCAATCGTCAACCTCCTCTCTCAGTTTTCTCTCTGACTTCTTGCTCTCATAGAAACTTCCCAGTTTCTATGGGAAGTTGGCTCTCCTCCGAAGCCACTGCTCTGTGGCAACCCTTTGAAGAGGCAGGTGTTTCTTCTCCCACATTCCACATACCCTGAGGTAAGGCAGGTGTGTTTCTTACACCCTGTCATTGCTTCCAGAAAACTTCAAAACCCCAGCCTCTTTGAAGCACTTGCCAACAGACTATATAACACCCATTACCCTCCTTGTTACAGTCATCTTCCAACATCTACCAACTTCATTGAGGACTTAAGCATTTTGGCTGATGTTTACTTCTGCACCATTAATCATGTCTTCATTTGTGTAGACTAAGACATCCACCTAGACAGTCCATCCAACACCCCAATCTCTCAGTTCCTTGTCCTCAGCACTCTAATCTCCTCCACCCCACCCCAACCACACACTCCAATGGCCAAACCTTAGAGCTCTGTCATTATCAGTAACTGCACCACTTCCAATCTCCTGATTTCAAGCATCCCTCCACTATCCATCTTTCTAGTCCCCTCTCTGGTACACTCAGTTCAACAATCCTTCAACCCTTTGGGCTCTTTACCATTGACTAGTCCACATTTTGACTGTCCATCACCCTCTTCATGTCTTCACATCTCACCTCACCCAGTTTAGATCTGATTATCCAATACTATAATCATTCCTTTGCACACACACTCTTAATTCTCTTGTCCTTCTCCCTCCATCTTATTTGCAAAATTGCAAGCATGATTAAACCAAACTCCACCAACAATGAGACATTCCCTGAGCTACTGAGCATTGCTGGAGATAAACAACTATGCTGACAGATCTCACTTCGGATTTGTAATGACGAATCAGAGGTAGGCTCTTAGCACTGCTCAACAATCCTAGGGTCTCCCCACTCTATTCTTTCTCCTGCTCTCTGAAATAATACTTCATACCCCTTCTGTCCTCAAATGGCAACACCCTGCCATCCTCAGATAGTGATCTTAATTCTTATTTTACAAAGAAAAGAGAAGCAACCAGAAAAGAACTTCCTCATCTACCAGTGCTTCTTATGACATCTATTCCCTGCAAATTCCTTTTTTCTATTTGTTTTTTGGTCTTTCATGTTGAATGCATTCCTCAAATGCCGGGTCACCCTTTCTTCTCCATTCACATCCCCACCACTCCAGTGAAAGCACCCTGGTTAAGATAATTTTGCCAAATCCAAATGGTCAGTACTCACCCTCTTAGGAGCATTTAACAGGGTTGTCACTCCCTTCTTGAAACACTGGCTTAGCCTCCAGGACATCACACTCTCCTGGTTTTCCTCCCACCTTGCCAGGGGATCCTTTTGCTGGCTTCTCCTCCTCCTGCCAGTCTCTCTATCCTCTACCCTCTTTTCTCTGACTACACTCACTCTTCCACTCCTGCCCCACACAACAGTCTTCCCTGTGCTTCTTCATGTTTATAAATGGCACCACCCAACTCATCACTGGGTCCAAATCTTAGGGTTCAGCCATGCATGCAACCCCTCAGCCGGTCCCAATGGCTCTATCTTCAAACTCTCTCCCAAATCAGATCACTCTTCATCAACGCTACCTTTTTTTTTTAATTTTATTTATTTATTTGTTTCCCCCAAAGCCCCAGTAGATAGTTGTATGTCGTAGTTGCACACCCTTCTAGTTGCTGTATGTGGGACGCGGCCCCAGCATGGCTGGAGAAGCGGTGCGTTGGTGCGCGCCCGGGATCCGAACCCGGGCCGCCAACAGCGGAGCGCGAGCACGTAACCGCTAAGCCACGGGGCCGGCCCAAAGATATTCTTTTTTTTTTTTTTTTTAAATAATTTTATTTATTTTTCCCCCAAAGCCCCAGTAGATGGTTGTATGTCATAGTTGCACATCCTTCTAGTTGCTGTATGTGGGACGCGGTGTCAGCATGGCAGGAGAACTGGCACGTCAGTGTGCGCCTGGGATCCGAACCCAGGCCGCCAGCAGCGGAGTGCACACACTTAACCACTAAGCCATGGGGCCGGCTTTCAACTCTACCTTTACCACACTGGTCCAGGCCACCAGTATCCCTCACCTGGGCTACTGTGATAACCTCTTCGCTGGTCTCCTGACTTCTAGTCTTGCCCTTCTATAATCCATTCTCTTCATAACAAAGGATAACAGTAAAACCTAAATCAGATCACATCGCCCCTGCTCCAAACTCTCCAGTGGCTGATGATGCCTGTGACAGCACTCAGACTCTTACCATGACCAACAAAGGTTAGGGCCCTACATCACCCCTTCAGCTCTTCTCTCACTTACCAAGCTCCAGCCACTCGGCCATCCCTTGCTGTGCCTACACGAGGCCATGGTTGTTTCCTCAGGGCCTTTGCACTTGCTCTTGCCTTCACTGGAACACCCTTCCTCCCAAATCTCACTTCCTTCCTGAGCATCACTCCCTCACAGAGCCCTTCCCTGACCTCCCTAACTAAAATAGCCCTCAATACCTATTAGTCTATCTCCTTCACTTGTTTTACTTTTCTTTATAACACTTATCACTACCTAAAGTTGTATATTTATTCATTTACTTGTTTATTGTCTGCCTCTCCCAGCTGAATCCCCAGCATGTTGAACAATGCCTGGTATGAAGTAAGTACTCAATAAATCTTTGTTGTATGAAAGAAAGAAGAGGAAAGAGAGAAGAAAGAGAGAAATAACAAGCAGGTAAGCAAAAAGCCTCAGAAAACCGGTTTTGGTTGAAGCCAGCTAAATCATCAGTCTTCCTCTCTGCATATTTTGTGAATCATGTTGATCACGCAGCGCAGGAAATGCAAGAACAAGAATTAGTCTGACAGGCCTGAGTGCAAGTCCCAGCTTGACTAGTCACAGCTGTGCAGCTGGGCAAGTTACTTAAGCTCTCTGGGTTGCATACGCTCGTTCAGCAAATATTTACTGAGTGCTACTTTACAATAGGGGCACTGTGCTCTCTGTTGTGAAGATCATATAAGATAACACATGACGAGTCTCGAGCACCAAGCCTGGCTAATCACAAGTACTCAATCACCCGGTGTTACCTATGCCCGTTCTTCAACTTTTGCCATGAGACATCCTGTCTGTTTATAATCATCTTTGTTGGCAATTTGGATTGTCTGGTTGATAAAGTAATTACTTAGGACTGTTTGGGGGTTTTTAAGAAGTAGGGTTTTGTTACTTAAATGTTTGTAAATTTCTTGTTTATTGTAATTTCAGCTTTGGGGAATTTGATATTTCTTTCAGAGCCTAATATTTGTAAATGTTTCGCTGGCATTGAAAAAGGTGTGTTCTCCATTTATGAGACGCAAGTTCAATAAATATCATTTATGGTATTTTTTGAAATGCAAGCTCCAGGATGGAGACATTATGTTCACTGCTGATTCCTGGTATCTGGCAAAGGACCTGGTGCATGTCATAGACGTTCAATAAATATTTGTTGAATGAGTAGCTAATTAATCAATCAACCTTATTATCTTTTCTTTTTTTTTTTTTTTTTTTTTGGTGAGGGAGATTAGCCCTGAGCTAACATCCGTCCTAATCCTCCTCTTTTTGCTGAGGAAGACCGGCTCTGAGCTAACATCTATTGCCAATCCTCCTCCTTTTTTTTCTTCCCCAAAGCCCCAGTAGACAGCTGCATGTCATAGTTGCACATCCTTCTAGTCGCCGCATGTGGGACGCGGCCTCAGCATGGCCAGAGAAGCAGTGCGTCGGTGAGCGCCCGGGATCCGAACCCGGGCCGCCAGTAGCGGAGCATGCGCACTTAACTGCTAAGCCATAGGGCCGGCCCACAACCTTATTATCATTTAGATTCTTGATACCTTTGTACACAACCTTATTATCATTTAGATTCTTGATACCTTTGTACCTTTGTATTTTTTTTTTCTTACTTTGTCTGCCAAAGACTGGTGAGTTACAATTTCCCGCTACTATTATATTTCTGACAGTTTCCCAGTGTATTTCTGACTATTTTGGCTTTATATATTTCAATACAATACGATTTAGTGCCTACAGGTTTATGGCTGTTATACAATCCTTATAAATATACCCTATATCAATATAAAATGACCATTTAACAAAACACTACCTGTGCGATATGGTTTAATTTTGTGTGTGTGTGTGTGAGGAAGATCAGCCCTGAGCTAACATCCAATGCCAAGCCTCCTGTTTTTGCCGAGGAAGATTGGCCCTGGGCTAACATCTGTGCCCATCTTCCTCTACTTTATATGGGACGCTGCCACAGCATGGCTTGACAAGTGGTGCGTCGGTGTGTGTCAGGCATCCAAACCTGCAAACCCCGGGCTGCCAAAGTGGAGCGCATGCACTTAACCGCTACACCACCAGGCTGGCCCGATATGGTTTAATTTTATTATGCATTTATTATTTTGAATAAGCAACACAATAATAAAATCCAAAAGGTACAAAAGTACCTTTTCACAAAAGTGAAAAGTAATTTCCCTCCCTGTCTTGTCTCCCATCACCCCGTTCCCCCCACCTCCCACTGTTAATAGAATTTTGTTAATAGAACCAGGCAACCACTGTTAATAGAATTTTGCTGATTAGCTCAATTTGAAAATATTAACTTTTTTCACAGAGGAGTTTAAAACATCTATGTGAATTGTTTCTACGCATATGTTTGGTATAGTCATCTTATTTTATGCTGTATGTTTTTTATGCTTCCTTGATGCTTTATCTTCTGCTATGTGGATTAAATCTTCTTTTCTTTTATCTTCTCTGTGCTTGGGAAGTCATATACCCCATTTTTTATTTCTCTAATGTTTTCATGTAACATTTTCAAAAGTATTCTTAACTTGTATTTCTCGACCTGGAGTCAAGAGTAAAATAACATGCTATGAGTCTCCCCAATTAAATCAGGAATTTAAGCATATCCCTTTCCTCCCCTCCTCAGATAATGTTGATAAAATGGGGGATTACAGAGATAGGTTGTTATCATTGTTCTAGTCTGGCCCTATGGTTGTAAGAAGATTTACCCACCTGTTATGGGCTCAACTGCGGCTCCTGAAAATTCATATGTTGAAGTCCTAACCCCCAGTAGCTCAAAATGTGACTATTTGAAGATAGAGTTTTTAAATAAGTTAAAGGGAGGTTGTCACATGAGCCCTCATCCACAATGACTGATGTCCTTATAAAAAGAGGAAATTTGGACACAGACATGTGCAGAAGGAAGATCATGTGAGGACACAGGGAGAAGGTCACCATCTACAAGCCAAAGAAAGAGGCCTCAGAAGAAACCAACCCTGGGACATCTTGATCTCAGCCTTCTGGTCTCCAGAACTGTGAGAAATACATTTCTGTTGTTTACACCACCTAGTCTGTGGTGCTTTGTTATGGCAGCCCCAGCAAACTAACATATCACCCAAAATAACTCAAGGAAAAGGGGACCATGTGGCAAGCCCCCACCCCATCTTCCCACAGGGTGTCTAACGACCCTCTAGAGAGGAACCTATGGAGGGGACCGAGCGTAATGTGTTCCCTGCTGGGCTGCCATCTGCTGGCAGCTCTTCTTTGCCACTAGTGCTCCCTAGTAAGGATGTGGTGACTGACACCTCTTAGATGACATTAAGCAGGAAGTGACCCTCCCCTGCTCCGGATTCTGCCTTGCTAGCCTCCCAGTATAAGGAGTTAAGCAGTTTTTACTGCACTGTTTAGATGTGTTCTCCTGAGGATACAAGGAGAGAGACACAGGCCTGAAGCTCCTGCTCTAGAACCTCGTTCCTTGCCCTGCACCCCAGATTGTGACTCACTTGCGGATAACTCACAGATGGCTCTCATTCCTAATACTCTGCCTCTTTCCACAATTCTCTCCTAACACCTGCTGAGTTGGTGCCTTTTTCTCAGGGAATGCCATCCTTCCTGCCTACAGAAAGAATCTATTCCGAGTACTTTCTTTGGTCTTGCAACTATTATAGCCAAATGCATTTTTCCCCTAACATCTCAGTGTCTACTCACCGCAAACATAGTGGAGGGCAAGGGGGGACAGTGAGCTCTGGTCCCATGGTCTCCAGTGGTCTCAGCTGTGAGAGGGAAGAGGCAAGAAATACTAAGGGGCTATAGTATTTGCAAGGTTTCTACTGAAAAATCTGAATTCAAACACTCTTTACCATCTGAAGAATATTTCTCTTCTAAAGATTCCATCTGGTCCTCATTTGGACCTTACTTCTCAGGAGCTAAAAACCCTGGTCTTACCAAGCTAAGAGAGCATCCAACCCCCATCCCTACCCCAGGTTACAATATGAAACATCCTCAGTGACAATTCATGGGGTCCTCTGAATAGTGCCACTCTCATTCCTGAGTCTCCCTTCATACCTTTCATTTCCACGGTTTTGACTTCTTACTTCAGGAAACAAAATCACTGTCCATTTGGTTGCCCGAGCCCCAAACTTAGAAACCATCTTTGATTTCCGTCTTTCTTTCCCTTACCTCCACATTCAATCCATCAGTAAGCCAGTGCATCACCCCGAGCCACATCATTTCTCACCTGGATTACTGTGATGGCCTCTAACACCTGGTCTCCCTGCTTCCACCCTTCCCCTCTACAGTCCATTCTCCAGGCACCACCAAAACGATCTTTTTGGTTTTTTGTTTTTAATATTTTTTTTTATTTTATTTCTTTTTTTATTATTTGTGTGTGTGTGAGGAAGATCAGCCCTGAGCTAACATCCATCGCCAATCCTCCTCCTTTTTCTCCCCAAAGCCCCAGTAGATAGTTGCATGTCATAGTTGCACATCCTTCTAGTTGCTGTATGTGGGACGTGGCCTCAGCATGGCCGGACAAGCGGTGCGTTGGTGCGCGCCTGGGATCCAAACCCAGGGCTGCCAGTAGCGGAGCGCGCGCACTTAACCGCTATGCCACAGGGCCGGCCCCAAAACAATCTTTTTAAAAATAAATAAAATCATGTCACTCCATTGCTTAAAACCCTCCAAAGGCTTCTAAACTCCTCACAAGGCCCTACATGATCTAGCCGCTGCCTACGTCTCTGCCCTCATCTTGGACCCCTCTCCCCCATTCTAATCACACTGGCCTCCTTCGGTCTCTTAATGCAACTATTCTCCCTGAGAGCATTTGCCTGTCCCTCAACGCAGAATGTTCTCTGCCTCCAGCTCATCATGTGACTGTCTTCTCCTGTCCTGTAGCTTCCAAGAGGCTCCCCTCTCTGAGTGGAGGCAACAGAGCATCGTGGTCAAGAGCACAGACCCTGGAGCCAAACTGCCTGGATGTGAATCCCAGTTTCCTCATCTGCAAAACGGGGATGATGATAATCCTTTCAGTTCCTCGTGGGTTTGTTATGAGAATTATGGGAGTTAATATATGTTAAATACTTAGAGCCTGGCATACAGGTTAGCCATTATTATTATGTTAGTTATTATTATTATTATATCCTGAAGGCCCACTGCTGACATTTGTAAGGCCCAGGACAGTGGCACAAAAGAAAGCCCACATACTAGAAGTCTAAATATTTTAATGTATAAATCAAGCTATGCCCAAGGCCTGGCCCACATTCACTCTTAGACTGCTCACCTCCTCACAATCCAGAGACTAAAGGAGCCAAATTCTTCCCTGGACTGGGGCCGCCTCCTGCAAGTCTGAGGGTTAGCCCAGAACTGCTGGGGCAGGGTGAGCAGAAGCTGCTCTGGGCCCAGACTCCTGTGTCACAACCCACACACCTGCACTCGCAGCTTCCCATCCACTCCACTGGCACATTCCTCTCTCATAATTCTCATTTGCTCAGTGAGTTACTGAACTTTCAAAAACTTTCTCACAAGGCTGAAAGGGGCTTTACGTTTCAGTATTTGTGATATGCAGGGCCCCCTACAGCCTTGCTACCCATAATGGGTCCTTGGAACAGGAACATCAGCATCACCTGGGAGCTGGGTAGAAATGCAGGCTCTCTGGTCCTGCCCCAGCCCTACTGAATCCAAACCTGCATTTTAACAAGATCCCCAGGAGATCTGCATGAAGTTCAAGTTTGAGAAGCACTGAACTAAGCAGAGAGCCAGGGAGGGGCCCCTCCTGCTCAGGTCTAAGTGTGGGTCTGGTTCCCCAACTACCAATCTAGAGCAGCCACCGCCCCAGCCACTCTCTATCACATCACCCTGTCTATTTCCTTCATATAATTTAGCATAGTCTCTAATTTCTAGTTTATTACCTGTTTCCCCAAACTATAATATAAAGTACAAGGAGGCACCGTGTCTGTCAAGTTTAGTGCTGTATCCACTGGGTCCAGAACTGGGCCAATACAGAGAGGGTGCTCTATACTGAATTTCACTGAATCTAAGACACCTTAATTGTAACACACACTATTATTTTATGTACCACTAAGAAAAAATGCTGCCAGTTAAATTATAACACGATGCTTTCTTAACACTTAAAATTTTTATTTTTTGCTAATTTAAAAGCTCTTTTAGACCCTTTTAAAAAAGTCATTCTGGTGCATACATGAAAACTATTAGTAAAACAAATTGGTTAAAATATTCCAAAAGTTTCTTCAGAGTCTGATTCTCCTAAATTGCTTTCTGACTGAGTTACAGATGTCTGTGTTTTCCCAAAAAATACTGTCCTCTGTGCCATCAAGGGCACTGGTGAGGGGCTGGCCCCGTGGCTTAGCGGTTAAGGGCTCGGGCTCCTCTACTGGCGGCCCGGGTTTGGATCCTGGGCGCACACCAATGCACCGCTTGTCTGGCCATGATGAGGCGGCGTCCCACATACAGCAACTAGCAGGATGTGCAACTAGAACATACAACTATCTACTGGGGCTTTGGGGAGAAAAAGGGAAAAAAGGGGGGGGGGCCCTGGTGATGCAGCATTTCTCA
Organism: Diceros bicornis minor; assembly: GCF_020826845.1. Lineage (NCBI taxonomy): Eukaryota > Metazoa > Chordata > Mammalia > Perissodactyla > Rhinocerotidae > Diceros > Diceros bicornis. The sequence goes on from NC_080757.1 coordinate 11,559,816, forward strand.
AGAGTGCTCCACTATTGTCTCTGAGAATTTCTCCCAAACTGCTAGTGCTTTTTTTGTGTGTGTGTGTGTGTGTGTGTGTGTGTGTGTGTGAGGAAGTTTGGCCCTGAGCTAACATCCGTGCTTATCTTCCTCTACTTTATATGGGACGCCAGCACAGCATGGCTTGACAAGCAGTACACAGGTCCACACTCGGGATCTGAACCTGTGAACCTCGGGCTGTCGAAGCGGGGCTCGTGAACTTAACGGCTATACCACCAGGCCGGCCCTGGCGCTCTCTTGTTTTACCAGGTGGTATCAGCAGAACTGACACCTTCACTCACATCAAATTTTCACCCCACTACTTTGTTTCTATGACTTCCTAAATACATCATTGGCTTTTTGTCTCAATTTTAAAGTACAATGTAATCTTTTTAGAGACTTTTTTTTAATTGAGATATAATGGACATATAACATTGTATAGGTTTTAGGTGTACAGCATAATGATTTGATACATGTATATATTGCAAAATGATTACCAAAATAAGTTCAGTTAACATCCATTACCTCAGGTAGTTACAATTTTTTTTTCTTGTGATGAGAACTTTTAAGATCTACTCTCTTAGCTTGGATACTTTTTTAAAAAATAGACTTTATTTTTTTAGAGCACTTTTAGGGTCACAGCAAAATTGAGTGGAAAGTACAAAGAGTTCCATATACTTCCCCCTGCACCCACACACCCACAGCCTCCCCTACTATCAACAACCCCCACCAGAGTGGTAGATTTGTTACAATCAATGAACCTGCATTGACACATCATTATCACCCAAAGTCCACAGTTTACATAGGGTTCACTCTTGGTGTTGTACATTCTATGGGTTTTGACAAATGTATAATGACATGGATCCACCATTATAGTATTATACAGAATAATTTCACTGTCCTAAAAATCCTCTGTGCTCTGCCTATTCATCCCTCCCCCATCCCCCAACCACTGGCAAACACTGACCTTTTTACTGTCTCCAGAGTTTTGCCTTTTCCAGAATGTCATATAGTTAGAATCTACAGTGTGTAGCCTTTTCAGATTGGCTTCTTTCACTTAGTAATATTCATTTAAGTTTCCTCTATGTCTTTTCATGACTTGAAAGCTCATTTCTTTTTAGTGCCAAACAATATTTTATTGCCTGAACATACCAGAGTTTATCCATTCACTTACTGAAGGACACCTTGTTTGCTTCCAAGTTTTGGAAATCAAGAATAAAGCTGCTATAAACATCTGTGTGCACATTTTTGTGTGGACATAAATTTTCAACTCACTTGGGTAAATACCATGCTGGGTCGTATGGTAAGAGTATGTTTGATTTTTTAAGAAACTGCCAAACTTTCTTCCAAAGTGGCTGTACCATTTTGCATTCCCAACAGCAATGAATGAGAATTCTTGTTGCTCCACATCTTCTTCAGCATTTGATGTTGTCACTGTCTTGGATTTTGGCCATTCTAACAGATGTGTAATGGTATCTCATTGTTGTAGGGAAATCTGCATTTCCCTGATGACATATGATGTTGAGCATCTCTTCATATGCTTATTTGCCATTTGTATATCTTCTTTGGTGAGGTGTCTATTCAGGTCTTTCGTCCAATTTTTTAATCAGGTTGTTTTTTCTTATTGTTGAGTTTTAAGAGTTCTTTGTATATTTTGGATAAAAATACAAACATAAACAGTCCTTTATCAGATACATCTTTTGCAAATACTTTCTCCCAGTCTGTGGTTTCTGTTCTCATTCTCTTGACAGTGTCTTTCACAGGGCAGATGTTTTAATTTTAATGAAGCTTATCAATTATTTCTTTTTTTTTTCTTTTGAGGAAGATCAGCCCTGAGCTAACATCCATGCTAATCCTCCTCTTTTTGCTGAGGAAGACCGGCTCTGAGCTAACATCTATTGCCAATCCTCCTCCTTTTTTCCCCCAAAGCCCCAGCAGATAGTTGTATGTCATAGTTGCACATCCTTCTAGTTGCTGTATGTGGGATGCCACCTCAGCGTGGCCAGACAGGCGGTGCGTCGGTACGCACCCAGGATCCGAACCCGGGGCCGCCAGTAGCAGAACGCGAGCGCTTAACCGCTAAGCCACGGGACCAGGCCCCTCAATTATTTCTTTCATGGACTGTGCCTGCAAGTTAGTTCTATCTTTGGATGTTTTGATTACATGAACCAATAAATTCCCCTTTTGTTTCAGTAAACTTGGGTTTTCTGTTACCTAATATATTTCCTTAAAATGGACTCTGGGTATGGCAGGCAATAAATAATTGACATCTTTACTACTGTTAATATAATTTTTAGAACTTATGTATTTTCTCTTTAAAGGATTTTTTTTGTTGAAATTTCCACTGAGTTTCATAACCGGATTTATGAAAATTATTTAGCGTTTTGCCAAGACTTCCCCAATTTGCAGTTTTTCTTTTACTATACCTCTTGTGAGTTAAAATACTTTTTTAAAAAAAGGAGAACAAGGAGACACAGTGGTATTTGCAAATCCAAGCATTCTCAGAAATGCAATTCTGTTGCCCTTCCCACACAAAAAGGAACTTGGATATATGCACAATAATTGAGTCACCTTTCTTTCCTGTCATAACTATAGACATTGCTCCTTTGTCTTCTGTCATGTAGTATTGCAGAGAAGTCTCAGGCCAGACTGACTTTTGTTCCTTTCTAGGTAGCCTTTTAATTCACATATTTTGTCAGGGTGAATCTAGGTTCAGTTCACTTTTAATATTTTACCTGGGGTACAGTACGCCTTTCACCCTGCTAACTCAAGTGGATCTATGCCCAGGGAAGCTTTCTGCCAGTACAAAGTTGTTAACTGTGGCGTCACTTCTACGAGCTCCATTCTTGTCTTTGGGAGCAGCCAACATCTCTGACATCTCTTCATCTGTTCATCTCAACATTACCTGACATGTCTGTTTTCTCTATCGTCTTCTCTTCCAGTGTTTTAATTGCTGGTCCTTTTTCCTAAACTTTTGGTCCTTTTCTTGTGAATTCAAGAGTTTTCTGCAGTTTGTCCTCTCCATCCCTCAATCACTTTGTCCCAGCTTCTAATCTGTTCTTTAGTGCCTCTGATCCATACCGTGGTTCTCTTTGTGCATTGTGAGTTTCCATGCAATTCTCTCTTTTCTCCCCCAGGTACATGCTGGCGCCTTTCCATCTCAGCCGTTTCTTTCTTCAAATACTCTGCTCCTACTTCCAGGAGAATTCTAGTGAAAACCTCCCTGAAAATTCCTTCCAAAGCCTCCAGTAAATATTTCTCGAGAGTTCTGTCTCTTTCTTTCAGTCTTCAGGATGATGTGCCCCTTCCCTTGTTTTGAGAAAATTTTTCAGAATCCTTATAATGTTTTTAACATTATTAACACTGTTTCATGCATACCAAATTGTATAAAATGTAATATAATGAATACCTGTGAACCACCCCACACACAGAACTTTTTTCTCTCTTTATTTATCCTGAAAAGCAGTACCATCTCTCAGACTCAGTATTGATGGACTTGTTACAAATATGTGGCTTGCTCTCTGCCACACTCTCTGTGCCTTGGGAAAACGGCTGAATCAATCCCCTCTCCAGGCCTAGAATGGGAAGGCCCACTATTCGGCATGATGGTTGTTCTAGCAGTTCAACATTATTCCTGGTGACTCAGCAGAACCTCTTTCAGCTGCTTCACCTAAGACCCAAATTCTCCATCTCTGCTTCCTGGTCCTTGTTCCTCTTCCTCCTGCACTGTTTGTCTACACAATTCTCTTCCATATGGCTTCTGCTTATTTATGGTTCCACTTGCCTCATGGCTTTTGCTCACTCTCTGCTTTCATATTTCTCTCAGTTTGGGGCCACCCTTCCCTCTGATGACTCTCCCAGGTTGTCTCACAGTCAAGTTTCCCAAAAATGAAGACCCAATTCATTGCTCAGTCATCATACAGTGAGGGTAGCTCTGTTGGGCAGAGTTCTCGCCTCAAGCTACCTCATAGGTCTCTGGCTACATGTCTGCCTTTGGGTTAGCAACTCATTCCCGGATCAATCAGCTGTGGCCTGGATAATGGGATTTGTGTCAGTCCGCTATTGCTGTGGAACAAAAAAGCCCACAAAGTCTTAGTGACATAAAAATATAAGCATTTATATCACTCATACATGAATGGGTTGTTGGGGACAGCTGATCTGGGCCTTTCCCCTGTATCTTATGCCTCCCTTTTACCAGTGGGCTAACTTGGGCATGTTCTTCCCATGGCAATGATGGGACACAAGGTGTCAAGTAGCAACACACAATGCCTCTTAAGGCCTAGGCTCAGAACTGGGATATTGTTGATCCTGCCCACATTCCATTGTGCACATACGGTGGGAGGTACAATCTACCTCTGGTGGGAGGGACTACAAAATGAGATAGCAAAGAGCACAGTGGATTAAAGAATTGGAACAAATAGTTTTCAATTTTTACCACAGAATCACATGGACATATAGCCATAAGCTATATAGCTAAGCACGGTAAACCATCTATACAGACCCCTCAGAGGAGGCTGCAGGGATGATAGGCAGTCTGAGGCTCCTCAGAAAGATGCAGGGTGACAAGTTAAAGGATACTTTTGCAACATGTACAAGCAACCGCTACCAGGATTTAAAATATGCCTTCTAAAACACAGGAGAATGTAAAAAATTTCATGCAAAGAGGCAGAAAACTTAATGAAAAGAGACATCAAAAACAACATGGAGATCTTTTTAAAGCATTAAACAAGACAACAGAAGCAAAACCAAATATCAGTTATCACAATAATTGCCTATGAGTCAGAGGCAGACAGTTGGGAGAGGTTCAAAGTATTTTTTTTTCAGGCATCCTCTGATTCAAGAGGTAAATTTTTCATAGATTTTTCTCAATCCAGCTCCTCTGTCTTTTAAGTAGTAGGAATCCCTCCCAGATTCTGGCATTCATTTTGAGCGGTAAGTTTTCTCCATTTTCCATGTCTCTGTAGTGGTTTCAGTGGGCTGTTGGGACAAGTTACAACAGAGGCCACTGGCTGGATGCCCCTTTCTGTGTGACATTCTCATCGCGTGCCCTCTGAAGTCCCGCAGCACTTCCTGCCACCCTCGTCTCTTCCACGGCACCACCACATCCTATTTGGGCCTTCGCTCTCCTTTTTGCTTTGGAGGCCCATGTCTGGGTCTGATGCATGCAACTGTGAATCCCCACAGTCTCTAGCACAAGGTCCTGTCCACAGCAAGGGCTTAATTAATTAATCTCTGCATCAAAAAGACTCTCTACAATGCAGTCGACAGAAACACAACTCTAACTGGTTTACATAATCAAAATTTTCCAAGGAATGATCAGGCTTCAGGCATCGCTGGATCTGCAAGTTCAATGATGTCATCAAGACTTAGTCTCTCTCCATCTCTCGGTTGTTCTTTCCTCTGGATTGACTTCACTCTCCGACAGGAAGACCCTCCCTCGTGACGACAATATGCCACCAGCAACATCAGCACCCCAACAAAAACAGAACTTCTTTGACCTCAGATTGTCAACAACAAAAACCAGAAATTGATTCTCACGAAACTGGCTTGGATCATGTGGCCATCGCTGAATCAGACACAGAGGTCAGGGGATGGAATGCTCTAAGCAATCAGGCCTCAGTCCAGAGCCCACCCTGAGAGACAGGCAGTGGCCTCAACCAGAGGAGGGTTTGATAAACAAATATCAAAAAGAAGAAATGAAAGGACAACGAATGTCCACTACCATCTTCTTAGTTTCTTTCCAGGAAGAACCCTCCCCGTGAGACTAACAGAAACAATGAGGCCACCATACATCTGCTTAGTGCATCCTGGTTTACAAAACACTTCTCACGTCGTCCCATTTAATCCTCACAACCAGCCCACAAGCCAAGTGGCATCACTGTACCCTTTACACAGCTGAGGGTACTGAGACTTAGAGATATTAAGGGGCTTGGCTAAGTCACAGAGCAGGTAAGGAGCCAACAGAGGGGCTATGGAGAGGTGTGTGCAGAAAAAGAGGAAGAACACACTGACCCCAGGCAACTTCCTCTGTGTGTCAGGCTCCCCCACCTCCTCTACCGCATCCTTCCCTTCACCTCCCCTCCTCTTTGCCCGTCTCCTGCCTCTCTCCCTCTCTCCCGGTATCATTGATCCTGCCAGTTTCTGCCACACCTCTTCCCCGACCTTTGTACCTTTGCTCCTCACTCCAGGCTTGTTTTCCTCTGGAGCTGGGAACCAGGGCTCACTTTCACTCACTGCCTGTCCTCCCCAGCTGCCTCGCCATGTGTACGGGAAAGTGTGCCCGCTTTGTGGGGCTCTCCCTCATCCCCCTTTCCCTGGTCTGCATTGTGGCCAACGCCCTCCTGCTGGTGCCTAATGGGGAGACTGCCTGGTCCGACCACCTCAGCTTGCAAGTCTGGCTTATGGCTGGCTTCATCGGCGGGGGCCTGATGGTGAGAAAGCTGGTGAGGGAGCACAGACCAGCGGGCTGGGCGCCATTCTATGGGGTTCTGAACAGGAGGGACTCGGAGAGAGGGCAAAGGACGGCTGCCTGGGAAGGGATGGCAGTGGTGTGGTGGGAACCTGGAGCACTCCCAACCTGCCCCCAAACATTGAGCACTCTGGAAAGTTCCTGGAGGGGCCACAGGGTCCTGAGCTGAGTGTCTGAGGGGAACAAGAAGAAAGGGAGGCTCACTGCTCTAAACAACTTCCCTTCTGGGTAGGGAGTATGTCCTACCTGCCCCTCACCACCCCCACTGCTGAGCAGATGCTGGGAACCTGCAGAAGGAGCAGCTGGTTATGTGGGAGCTTATCAGGGCAAGATAATAATGGGCATGGGGCTGGGGTGCAGGGACAATGTCTGGAACCAGGGAGCAATGTCGCAGATCAGTTATTCTGCTTATCAGCTCTTGTCACCCTCCCCCACCTCCATGTCCATTCACTCTCAGCCCACATTTCTGGATGCCCACTCTGTGCTTGGCGCTAAGGATAAACTCAGAACCTAGGTCAGCATGGCAGAGAAGGTGCCCCCACATCTTTCTGGAGAATAGGATCTGTCAGGAGAAGTAGGGGAAGGGAAGACACAGATTTCCTGGACTTCCTGACCCCCATCCTCCAACTCCCTCCCCATTTAAGGGAAGTTTTGGAAGGTCAAGCTAGTTTAATGTCTTCATGGGATGAAGACAAAAGATCTACTACGTATGGTTCCCCACTTCTCAGGAGGGTTGGAGAGGTCTCATTTTCCCTCTCTTTCACTGGTCACACCTCTTCTCCTTTATCCAACAATCACCTCTTACCCTCTGGGATCTTTTCTCCTACTCCCCCTCCCTCATGGATTCATTGCTGTTGGATTTTCCATCCCTCTGACCTCAACTCTCTCTGAGATGTCACACTCCTCCCAGGCCTACTCACTCACCCAGTGTCGCCTCGCACCACCCATCCTCCAGCCTAAACCACCCCATCCCCCCACCATCTAACCAGTGTGTTTCCAGGAGACCCCTGAGGATGCCCTCCCAACGTGCTCCTTCCTCCCGCCACCATGCCCAGAGCCATTCTTGAGAAGGCTTTCTGAAATGTACTCACTCAGTCCATGCTACACCATGGGCACACAGGCAAGGTCCCTGCTCTGCCCGAAACTGGTGTTCCCGCCAGGGAAACACACAGTATCAAGGAAGCAAGAATGTAAGCCCTGTGAGAGCAAGGACTGCCTGTTTTGTGGGCTGCTGTGTGCCAGGTGCCTAGATCGGTGCCTTGCAATTAACAGGCACTCGATTAATAGTCAGTGAATGAACAAAGTATGTAAATGAGCAAGACGATTTCAGATAGGAGCAGGTATCATCAAGAAAACAAAGCAGGGTGCCGTCATAAAGAGCTCCTAGGCTAAGGTGGGAGGCCACCTTTTACATTGTTTTCAAGGAAGGCCTCGATGAGGTGATGAGGTGATGTCTGAACCAAGACCCTAAGGACCAAAAGAAGGAATCAGCACTGCAGACAGGGGCACAGGCAAGTACAGAGCCTGAGGCAGGAACAGGCTCGCACAGCTGAGGACTGGACGGCCAGTGCAGCGGGGATTTCATGAAATGAAAGCTGAGGTGGGCAGAACCAGAGCCTGTGCAGAAAGCCACAGCGAGGAATCTGCATTTTATCACAAGTACAACAGAAAACTATTGAAGGACTTTTTAAACTTTTTTGGAATTAAAAAAAAATTTTTTTGAACTTTTTATTGAAGTCATCCAGACAAGTGCTCAGATCCTTAGTCTACAGCTCAATGACTTTTTACAAAGTGAGCACACCCATGTACTCAGCACCCAGAATCCCAGACATGCCTCCCACACCAAGCACTACCCCCCACCAACAAGGGTCCGCACTACCCTGACTTGTACCTTGTCAATTAGTTGCCTGTTTCCCACTTCATATAAATGGAATTGTACTGTATGGACACTTTTGTGTCTGGCTTCTTTAGCTCAATGTTAGGTTTGTGAGATTCATCCATATTATTATGTGTAGTTGTAGTTTATTATTTCTTATGCATTCCATTGTGTGAAAATACCACAGGGTATTTAAACTTTCTACTGCTGATGGACATTTGATAGTTTCCGACTTGGGTTTATTACAAATAATACTGCTATAAACATTCCTGTTAATGTCTGTAGGTGAACATATATTTGCATTTCTTTTGGATGTATACCCAGGAATAAAATTGCTGATTCTTAAGGTGTGCAAATATTCAGTGCTGACAGGTATTGCCAAATAGTTTTCTAAAGTTCTTATACCAATTTCATCCCCATCAGCAAAGTATGAGAGTTCTAGTTGCTCCACACTCTATTGGATTTAAGAAGATCCCTCTGGCTGCTGTGTGGAGAATGGATAGTAGGAGGTCAGCCGTGGATGCAGAAAGACGAAACTGAGGTCACTGCAGTTGTCCAGGAGAGAGGATAGTGACTTGGAGTAGGCCAGTGGCCATGGAGATGGAGAAAAGTAAGCGGATTCAAGCTACAAACTCAATTTTTCCTCCTGCATTTACAATGGCCCTTCTCTTTTCACTAAGATGAGTAGATGGCAGAGAGCGAGGCAGAGAAGCTCGGACAACAAAAGGAAACAAATACTTTGACTAAAAAAGTAAAAATCTCAAACAGGTAGATCATTTAAAAATAGTAAATCTAGGGGCTGGCCTGGTGGCATAGTGGTAAAGTTTGCGTGTTCTCCTTCAGTGGCCCCGGGGTTCACGGGTTCAGATCCTGAGCGCAGACCTACACACCACTCATCAAGCCATGCTGTGGCAGCGTCCCGTATACAAAGTGGAGGAAGATGGGCACAGATGTTGGCTCGGGGCCACCTTCCTCAACAACAACAAAAAAGGTAAATCCAAATTCTAGGTGTCTTTGGATCCAGGAGCTTCCCAGTAAGTGACCTAACTAGAGAGGCTAAGCAAGGGGGTCAGCACTGGTCCTAGACCTGCCCTGAGACACGGAAGAGGAGAGAGAGTGTCCATTGGAAAGTCCATTCAACTCTACAGGTGTTTCTGTGAGGTTGCTGTGGATGATACAACTAAAACTCTCAGCCCTTCCCCTGGAGAAGAACAAAATGCAGCCTTGTATGGTGTGTGCTGGACAAGACACACAGGAAAGCAAAGGTCAAGACAGCTGTGGAATTCCAGAGATGGGAGATGGGCAAAGAACCAGGCCTTGTGCAGCAAAGATAAGGCTGAAGCTAAAGTGAGAAGCCTCAAACGCCTTCCTAGAGTTCAGTCTTGATGGGCTACTCTTTGAGGAGACCCTAAAGGATTTGAACAGGAAAAACACCAATTGAAAGCTAAGTTTAATCTGATGGTAGCAATGTAGGATGGAGCGGCATGGGGCAAGAGATACAGAAATCTAGTAGGGAGGTTGAGAACATCATCCTCATGGGAGATGATTATGGATTGACGGTGGAGAAGAAAGGACTGACAGATTCAAGAGCCATTGAAGGAAAAGTTGCAAGGACTTGAGGTCTGGCTGGGTGTGGAGGATTCAGTTTTTCCAGCCTGAGTGACCTGAAGGATATTTCCACTGATGGAGACCAGAAACTCAAAGAGAGATGAATTGGGGGAATAAATTGTGAGGTCAGTATGAGGCTGGCTAAATCTGAGCTAAAATCAAGACATTCAAATGAACTTATCCTTCAGGCAGTTAGATTTGAATCTCAAGGCATCAATTTAGGAGGCAACTATTGTTAGAGGGAGCAGGTGATGCCCTGGCAGGGGATGGGCTCTGTGAGGAAGGCCACAGGGAGAAAGAAAAAGAGGATCAGGGCTGTATCTTGGGGATTCCCACACTTCCCATCAGAGCATTCACTAACTCCTCCACTCCTCCTCCACTCTGCACTATAATCCCAGCTCACCAGACACTCCAACACCACTATTTCTTCCTGCTGCTGAGGGAATTTATAGCTATCGAGCATTTACTCTGAGCCAGTCTGGACATCAAGTCAACCTGTTGTTTCATTAAATCCTGAGAACAGCCCTGTAAGGTAGATGTTGTGGACTCATTTTACAAAAGACAAAACAGACCCAGAGAGATGAATCAATTCATGGAGTGTGAAGTGAGCACAAAGGTGACATTAAACCCAAGCCTCCCGGGCTGGCCCGTGGCTTAGCGGTTGGGTGCGCGCGCTCCGCTGCTGGCGGCCGGGGTTCGGATCCCAGGCGCGCACCGACGCACCGCTTCTCCGGCCATGCTGAGGCCGCGTCCCACATACAGCAACTAGAAGGATGTGCAACTATGGCATACAGCTATCTGCTGGGGTTTTGGGGGTAAAAATAAATAAATAAAATTATTAAAAAAAAAAAACCCAAGCCACCTGACTCGCGTTCATTGGGCACCTACTATGTGCCAAGATTTATGGGGGATATAATGATATTGGGCCCTACACTACTGGAGGCTACAGTCTGGACAGAGATAAGCAGGCACATAAATAACGATAAATTAAGGTCAAGCCCGACAGAGCTCCAGAAGAAGTAGAGATAAGGTCTTCCTATAGTCCAAAGGGATGAGGGCATCACAGGCAGCTTCCAGGAGGAGGTAGGCACTGCTGCAAGTAAGGTCTTGGGGATCGGGGAGACTCGCTATCACACTGACTCTCCTCCCCTAGGTACTGTGTCCGGGAATCGCAGCCGTTCGGGCAGGGGGCAAGGGCTGCTGCGGTGCAGGCTGCTGTGGAAATCGCTGCCGGGTAAGATCCAAACTAAAACTGGATTCAGGATCGGTCTCGGAACAGGTGCTCGAAGAGCCACACCTAAAGCCACGGCCCACTCTACAGAATTCCTAGCTACACGAGCTCCTCTGCAGAGTCCCAGGCTCCACGTCACCCTCCCTCCCACCCGCAAATCTTAGGCCTCAGTGCGCCTGACCAGAGAGGACTACCCCCCCACGAACCTCCACAGCCTCCGGCTCTTAGGATTAGGGGAACTGCAAGCCCCGGGATTTGACGGGAAGTGTACTTCTAATGCGACTCCAGACGAGGGCGATAGGTTGGGGGGCGAAGCTAGGCGCGGTCGGCCCACGAATGGAGGGGGGTTGGCCCTACTCGCCTTTCCTTCCACTCGGCCTTCAGATGCTGCGCTCAGTCTTCTCCTCGGCGTTCGGAGTGCTTGGTGCCATCTACTGCCTCTCGGTATCCGGAGCCGCACTCCGAACTGGACCCAAATGCTTAATGAGCGGCACGTGGGATTACCACTTCGAAGAGACCCTGTAAGGCTTAGCCTGTATTACCGCCCCTCCATTCTCTGCGTCTCCCCACCTCCCCGTCTCACGTGGACCATGAAACCGCGGCCGGTCTAGCCTTGGAGAGAACTTCCTCCACGTGGGCCAAACGAGCCTTCTGCGAGTGCCCCTGCGCGCGTGCGCGGGGCGGTGAACGGGGGGGGGGGGCACTCTGCTTGACCTCCCTCTCTCACCTGGCCCTGCCCCGCCCACAGAGGCTCTTACCTGCTCAACCGCACCCTGTGGGGTCTGTGCGAGGAGCCGCCCGGTGTGGTCTGCTGGAATGTGACACTCTTTTCGCTGCTGGTGGCTGCCTCGTGCCTGGAGATCGTGCTGTGTGGGGTGCAGGTGGTGAACGCGACCGTTGGTGTCTTCTGTGGCGATTGCAGGAAGGAGGTGGGACGGCGTGGGGTGGATTTGTAGAGGGCACCTACTTGCTCCCTGGCTGCGTCCTCACTTTCTCTTTTCCGCAGGACGCCCCTCACTGAGGCTCCCCCTGCTTGCTCCTGGACGCCCCCCGCTCCGGCTCCCCGCCCCACCCCCGGCTGCCCCCCGCCCTTGAATAAACTGTTTTGAGCTCTCTTGCACGTCTCAGATTGTGTCCTCTGCGAGGAGTGTCTGATGCCTCTGTACACCGGGACTTGGAGCTCTCGTGTTTGGGGCCCCTGCACCCCACTTATTTTCTTAACAAATAGTGAGCTCTTAGTGTGCGCTAGAAATACAGCGGTAAACAAGATAGGCAAGTTCTGTGCTCTCAACATTCCAGGAGTGGAAGATGGGCAATTTTAAAAGAAGGGGCAATAGATTATTTCAGTTGGTGATAAGCGCTTTTTAAAAACAAGTTTGTAGTGGGATAGATATATACTGAAGCTTTCTTTTCATTTGTTTCAAGAATATAATTTGGGCCGGCCCCGTGGCTTAGTGGTTAAGTGCGTGGGCTCTGCTGCTGGCGGCCCAAGTTCGGATCCTGGGCGCACACCGACACACCGCTTCTCTGGCCATGCTGAGGCCGCGTCACACATACAGCAACTAGAAGAATGTACAGCTATGACATACAACTATCTACTGGGGCTTTGGGGGGAATAAATAAATAAAATCTTTAAAAAAAAAAAAGGAAACAACGTGGGCTCTTAATGGGGGCAGTGTGTCTGCCGGATGCCCTCAGAGAGTCAGGGACTTCCTTAACTTGTAGGCAAAATTGTGTTTGAGTTTTTCTGGACTATGGGTCTTTAACTTTCAGTAGCCTGTCAAGGACTCCTGAGGCCAAACTCAAGCTTGGGCCTGGCCCCATGCGAGGTTAGGAGGAAGACAAGGAGAGGCAGTCTCCCCCGCCCTCCACTACCCCCACCTCCACCTTAAGAGAAACCAAAGCCAAGGCAGAGAAGCTTTACTAGCGGGAGGTGGGACTAGGCTGGGGGCCAAGCAGAGGGTGGCTACACTGTCAACTTTGGCAGCAGAAAAAGCGCACGTCGTTAAGCGCGGTGTCATCGAGGATGTTTCTAGGCGGTTCGATCTTGGTCTGCAAGCCGCACACGCCTTTAGGGCATGCGTTGCTCCAGGCTCCATAGTCTCCCCAGGCCAGGCCACGCCCCGCCAGCACCGCGCCTTTGGAGCAGCGGAAGCGCACGTTGTTCGCAGCTGTGTCGTCCCCAAGGTCCTGGGGTGCCTCCACGCGAAGCGAAAAAGCCACAAGGAAGCCGCCGCCGGGACACCACAGCGGCTTACTCCACGCGCCCCACCTGCGAGGGAAGGGGAGACGCGCTGGCTCTGCGGGCGCCCCCTACCCACCTCCAGCCCGACCCAGCCCTTGGCACTTCCCAGCTAGGTGCCACACGACCAGGGTGGTTTAGGTCTAATCACCTGACCTCCACTCAGGTGCAGAGGGGAGGTCTTCCACCCACTCTCCAGATCTAAACTGCCCCACAGCTGTGGAGGAACCTGCCTGCAGGGAGGGTGTGTGTGCAACAGGGAGTGAGGGGCATAACCCCACTCTAGGGGATTTTTCGCCCCCGACCCCCACCTTCCAGACTCGGACTCCACCACTTGCGTGTTGCCCTTGGAATTTCCTCGCTTGCAATGCAGCCGGATCCCGTTCAGAGCCGTGTTGTCGCCAAACAAGTCTTGTGGGGGCTCCACCTGGGCGGCGAGGAGAGGCGGAGTAAGGACGAGTCAGAAGACTGCCATCCTCTGCTCTGGGGTCCCGCGCATCTCCGTCCCCTCCGAGACCCAGGCCTGAGCCCCCACCTTGAGCGAGAACCCGCTGGCGAAGAATCCGACAGGACACATCTCTGACTGGGCCCAGTCACCCCAAGGGCCTCCGTTGGTCACCTTGATGACCGACGTGTAGCGTCTCATCCCGTCTGTTCGTGCACATCCGCAGCACGTGGCCCACAGCAGCAGCAGCAGGTTGGCTCCTGCGACCGGCTCCATCCCGCAGCCTCTGTGAGCCTGGGCCGATTTCGAAGGTTTATACCACCTCTGCCCCTACGAGGGGCTCCGATTACAGAAGGGCCACCTGGATTAAGTGACACTCGAAACTAATCCACCTCTGGAGCCCTGCAGACTCGATTGTCTGCTCAGAGTGACAGAGGCTCCCAGAGCCAGAGGAGTGGGGGCAGTGAGAGGCAACAAGTTGAAGTAACCACCACCTACTGAACCTTTACTTATAGGCCACGAATTGTGGTTAGCTTTGTGCAGGCATTGGAAGTGGAAATTACCCTGCTTATTCTGCAGATGAGGGAACTGGGGTTTAGAAATGGCAAGCGACTTGCCTAAGGTCACAGTCAGCAAGCCAGGAAACATTCCAACACTGGGAAATGGGGAGCCCAAAGCTAGGGATGGGAGTGATGGCTCCAGAATCCCACTGGACAGGATTGGTCAGGAGCAACCCCAGGGACCTCCAGGATGTGAGGGAGTATCAGAGACAGATAGGGCAAGGGGCCGGCCCATAGTTTAGCTGTTAAGTGCGCGCGCTCCGCTGCTGGCGGCCGGGGTTCAGATCCCGGGCGCGCACCAACCCACCTCTTCTCCGGCCATGCTGAGGCCACGTCCCACATACAGCAACTAGAAGGATGTGCAACTATGACATACAACTATCTGCTGGGGCTTTGGGGGGAAAATAAATAAATAAATAAAATTATAAAAAAAAAAAGAGAGAGACAGGGCAAGAATCTACAAACTGTGGCAGTTTGGAAGGATTTTCTTAGCGATTGGGACCCTGACGCCTTGAGAATCTGGGATACCCCTTCCCTCCCAGAAGAAAACATACACAGAGGCAGGAACAATTCTAAGAAGTTTATGGACAGGGGAATGAGAACAGGAGATGCTGTTTCTTCGTTGCTCCCATTGTTTGTATACTTTCCCTGAATGTTTTCCCCTCCATGACCACCAGGTGGACTCCTAATTTGCAAAAACAAACAAAAAAAGTGGCTCAAATTTGTCATGGGGAACACCACCCCTGATTTGCCTGCCCCTCATACATATTCCTTTGTTCATTCAATAAATATTTATTTAGCAATAATGTATTTTGGCCCAGGCAATATTCTGAGTGTGTAAATAGAGCAGCAACCAAGAAAAACAAGGACCCTGTCTTCATCAGAGCTCACATTCCAGTGGGGGAAACAGATGATAAATAAACTTTTCCAATGGACCTTGAGCTCTGTGAAGGCACTTTTGTCTCCTGAGGCCTAGGTCAGGGCCTGGGACGTGGAAGTAGTTAATAAAGGCTGGTTTGATGAATGATTGAGGAACTAATTTGGAGTTTCAAAAGTTAAACCACAAAAATGTAAAAGGATAAAGCCTAAAGTACATAATCGAGAGATCATGCATCCAGATCAAGACAAGGCCCCCTGGGGATAGGATAGAGAATTTACAAGTGGGTGTTCCCTGCATCCCAGGTGGCCCGTGCTTGAACTTAATAGGTAAGATTTATGGTGCAATTGTGGTAAGCTTTTCCATTTGAAGTGTTTGCACACACATTATCATCTAATCCTCACATGAGGCTTGCAAAGTACCCATTATTATCCTCAATTTACAGTGGAGGGAACTCAAGCCCAGAGTTAACTTAGGGCCCACACCATTGATCAGTGGGGGAGTTGGTTCTGACCCCAGCCTCTCTTCCTAATACCCAGGCTGCCTCTTACTACAACCTGGCCCTACAGGAAAGGGAAATGCAGAGACGTGTCATCTCTCGAATCCCCCAAATCCCCTTCATCCAGTCCCTCACCCCTGGGATGCTGCCCTCAGGGGCAAAGGGCACAGAGGAAGGGGCCTTAGTAGGTTAATTATTAACTCTTAGCACCCCAGGGCACCGCGGGCTTCTCTCCCCTCCTGGAGGCGGAGAGAAAAGGACTGGCTACGGGCAGTGGTCCCAGCAGCAGCCATGAGGGTCGTGCTGCCTCCGCAGGTCCCGTGGCGCTGGTTCCACCGTGCAATTCTTCTCACTATCTTCACGCTGCTGCTGCTTTATCTCAGTGCTCAGAGGCTCCGTAAGTAGACCCTTCCCTCACCTACTCGGGCAGGAACCCAAGAATCCAGGCCCTTGGGACCTAAGTCCCCTCCTGACGCCCTCTCCGCTCCGCCTCGCCTCTCCCCAGGCGCCCTCTCAGGCTGCCGATCCGGAGCGCAGTCCTGCATTCCCGAGGGACCGCCGCCTTTCCAGGTATGGTCAAGCAGGTCTGGGACTTGGAGCTCCAGGTGGGAGTCTGAACAGAGGAAAGTGGAGCCAGGCTGGGGATCTGGTGAAGGGCAGGTCCTCCTTCTCGTTCCCCCTCTCCTGTCAGAAGCTGAGAGTACAGCAGGAGAGACATCAGCTAGACCTTGGGAATAGTTTCTTCAGAGCCCAATCGGACTGCCCAGCAAGGAGGCCCAGCAGGCTAGGGGTTCTGCTCCCGCCCCCTTCCCCTCATAGCTCCCTCTCCAGGTTCGGCAACACTCGGGACCCCTGGAGACCCCGGAGCGGGAAGAGCCTCAGTGTCTGGGCCCCCAGGGGATGCTGGGCCGCATGATGAGGCTGTTCCGCGCCAGTGTGAACCCCGAAAGGGATGTGGAGTTGTCGCAGTACGTGGCAGGATGGAGGGAACTAGTCAGGTGAGTGGTCTCCCACCCCCAGTCCAGTCCCCGCCCCCTTGTGGCTCCATCGCCCTCTCTCAAACCATCTCACTCTTCCCACCACCAAACACACAGGTTCCTAACTCCGCTCGGCTCCATCTTCGCCTTCGCCACAAGCGAGGCCTTCATTAAAGTGACAGCCCTGGAGGCTCGGGTGCATGGCCCAGATGCCGCGCACTACACGTCGCTGGCGGCCATGCTGGCGTGGGAGCGGCGGGCGGGACTTCTGGAGCGGCCTGGGATCGCCCCCCGAGACCCGGCCAAGTCCTCGGGCTCACGAACGATGCTCTTGCTGCACCGTGCGCTACACTGGTCCCAGCTCTGCCTCCACCGGGTGGCGACCGGGACGCTCGGAGGCCCGGACGCCGGCGTTCAGTGCAGCGACGCCTACAACATGGCCCTGGCGCCGCACCACCCCTGGCTCATCCGCCAGGCCGCCCGCCTCGCATTCCTCGCCTTCCCGGGTCGCGGCCGCTTGCTGGAGTTGGCATGTCCGGGAACCAGAGAGGCGGAGGCCCGGGCCGCGCTGGCCCGGGCCGCAGGCACCCTGGAGGATGTCTGCAACCGTACCCAGGCCTTGTTGGCCGAACGCGGCCTGCTCCAGCTGGCCTGAGGGCAGCCGCTGCCGGGACTGGCGAGGAAAGGAGCGCCCTGGGGCGGGGTCAGCGCAGCTCGGGGCGGAGCCCTCAGCACCGGCTTCCAGCGCCAGGGGGCGGGACCGCCTGATAACGCGCCCCTGTTGTGACGTCGTCGCCCCGGAAAGCCCGCCCCCGGCGGGGGTGGTTTTTGAGCTCCTCCCTCTATCTGCAGTATTGGAAATAAGGGAGGAGCTGTGGGGAATAAAAAGTAATTTTTGGTAGCCGTCTATTTAGGGCGTTTTGTGTGATGACGGCAGACGCTTAAGGGAAACAGAAAAAAATGAATGTGGGAAGATGTGTCATCCCTGTTCCCGGCAGCAGAGAGACTCATGCTCCCCCTGGCCTATTTCGACCGTTCCTATGGCTTCAGTTGCCAACTACATGCCAAGTCACCAGCCCAGAGCCGTCCCCTGGGCTCCAGCCCCCATAAAGCCAATTCTTTCCGGGACACCTCCACAGACACCGCAAATGCAACACGTCCAACACGGATGCACTCACCTCTTCCCAGAACTGCACTTCTTCTTGTGCTCCCTGTCTCTCTGAATAAATGGCACCCTCTCCTGTCAACTATCCATCCCTAAAACCTGTGCACCATGCCTCACACCAAGCAGACGCTCAGCTCAATAATGTATGTTTATTAAATGACTCCTTGGCCACTCCCACAATAATAGTGAACATGCAAGAGCCTGGCCATTTCATTAACTCCCAGATTATAACTCCAACCCACTTTCTCCTGGACTCCAGAATCCTATATAAAAACTTCCTTATTTGACATCTCCACTTGGATTTCAACTAGGCATAGCAAACTTAACATGTCCCAAACAGCTTCTAATACCCTCTCCTCCCAAAATACTCCCTTCATAGTCTTTGCTAGCTCAGTAAATGACAATTCCATTCTTCCAGGTCCTTAAGACAAAAACTTTGCAGTCATCCAGACCCTTCTGTTTCTCTTTCATCCTACTCACATCCAATCTGTCAGAATTTGACCATTTCCCACTATCTCCACGGCTACCACCCTTGTCAAGCCAACTTTATCACCTGGATTGTTGCAATAGCCTCTTTTTTTTTTTAATGGTTCTTGTGTGTGTGTGTGTGTGTGTGAGGAAGATCAGCCCTGAGCTAACATCCATGCCAATCCTCATCAGCCCTGAGCTAACATCCATGCCAATCCTCCTCTTTTTGCTGAGGAAGACGGGCCCTGAGCTAACATCTATTGCCAATCCTCCTCCTTTTTTTCCCCTTTTTTCTCCCCAAAGCCCCAGTAGATAGTTGTATGTCGTAGTTGCACATCCTTCTAGTTGCTGTATGTGGGACGCGGCCTCAGCATGGCCGGACAAGTAGTGCCTCGGTGCGCGCTCGGGATCCGAACCCCGGGCCGCCAGTAGGGGAGCATGGGCACTTAACCACTATGCCAGGGGGCCAGCCCCCAAAGTGAGCCTTTAAAATGTACATCCTGGGGCCGGCCCCGTGGCGTAGTGGTTAAGTGCATGCGCTCCTCTGCTGGCGGCCTGGGTTTGGATACCAGGCACGCACCGACACACCGCTTGTCAGGCCATGCTGTGGCAGTGTCCCACATGCAGCAACTAGAAGGGTGTGCAATTATGACGTGCAACTGTCTACTGGTGCTTTGGGGAAAAAAGAAAAAAAAAAGGAAGATGGGCACGGATGTTAGCTCAGGGCCAGTCTTCCTCAGCAAAAAAAAAAAAAAAGAAGGATTGGCATGCATGTTAGCTCAGGGCTGATCTTCCTCACACACACAAAAAAATGTACATCCTATCATGTCACTTCCCTTCCAATGGCTTCCTATTGCACTCAGATGAAATGGTTTTTTTAATTCAAGCAGGAAATTCTCTGGACCATATTTTCAGTTGAGAATGATGAAAAGCTTCGTAATGGTCCTATGTGATCTGACTCTCTACTAGCCATATTGACCTCCTCAATATGCATTCAACTTGTCAGGCATGATCCAGCTTCAGGAACTTTGCACTCGCTCTTCTCTCTGTCGAGAATGCTCTTTCCCCAAATAGACAAATGACTTCCCTCCTTATTTCCTTCTGGTCTTTATTCAAATGTCTCCTGTCAGACCTTCCCTGATTATTCTTTCTAAAATTTCACAACACACACACACTTCCTATCTCCCTTCCCTACTTTGTTTTTCTTGTTAGTATGATTCGCGGTCTAACATACTGTATATTGTACTTATTTGCTTTGGTTTTTTGTCTCCTGCAATAGATGTAAGCTCCACGTGGCTAGGAATTTCTGTCCGTTTTGTTCCATGTACCTCCAATGCCTTAAACAGTGCCTGGCACCTACTAGACATTCAATAGCTTTTTGTTGAATGAATCTATGAGCACTAAAAATAGTTCAGATGGCTGGAGCCCAGAGTGTCAAAAAGAAAAGAGGGGGTTGCACAACAAGGTAAATGTACTTCATGCTCCTGAATTATACACCAAAAATGGTTAAAATGCTAAATTTTATTTTATGTTGTATTATTTACATTTTACTACAATAAAAAATTAAAAAGAAAAAAGGAGATGTGATTCTGGACAGGTGGGCAGGAGCAAGTTCATGAAGGGCCTTATAAACTATGTTACAGAGATGGGACTTTATCTCAAGAGTTAATTTTAAGCAGGGGATTGTCTGGATCGCATTTTCCATTCAAAAAAGCAGCTCCAGGGGCCGGCTCAGTGGTGTAGTGGTTAAGTTTGCACACTCTGCTTCAGTGGCCCCGGGTTCGCAGGTTTGGATCCTGGGCATGGACTTACACACTGCTCATCAAGCCATGCTGTGGCGGCATCCCACATACAAAGTGGAGGAAGACTGGCACAGATGTTAGCTCAGGGACAATCTTCCTTACCAAAAACAAAACAAAAAAAACCCAAAAACCCAGCTCCAGCTTCAGTTCATAGAAAGAGTATGGCAGATTCATAGGAGGACCACTCCACACAACAACAGCAAAATATGCAATCTTCTCAAGTTCACATGTGACATTCTCCAGGATAGACCATATGTTAGGCCACAAAAAAGTCTCAATAAATTTAAAAAGATTGAAGTCATAAAATTCTCCAACTAAAATGGATGAAATTAGAAATTGATAACAGAAGGGAATTTAGGAACTTCACAAATATGTGGGAATTAAACAACACACTCTTAAAAAACCAATGGGTCAAAGGAGAAATCACAAGGAAAATATTTTGAGATGAGTGAAAATGAAAACAAAACATACCAAAATTTAGGGATGCAGAATAAGCACTGCTCAGAGGGAAATCTGTAGCTGTAAATGCTTATATTAAAAGTGAACGGGCCGCCCCGTGGCTTAGCGGTTAGGCACGCTCGCTCCGCTGCTGGCGGCCCGGGTTCGGATCCCGGGTGCACACCGACACGCCGCTTCTCTGGCCATGCTGAGGCCGCATCCCACATACAGCAACTAGAAGGATGTGCATCTATGACATACAACTATCTACTGGGGCTTTGGGGGGAAAAAATAAATAAATTAATTAATTTTAAAAAATAAATAAAATAAATAAAAGTGAAGAAAGATGAAAACAGGGACAAGACAAGGGTGTCCACTCTCACCACTCTTATTCAACAAAGTACTGGAGGTTCTGGCCAGAGCAATTAGGCAAGAAAAAGGAATAAAAGGAATCCAAATAGGCAATGAAGAAGTGAAACTCTCGCTGTTTGCAGATGACATGATCTTATATATAGAAAACCCTAAAGAATCCATTGGAAAACTATTAGAAATAATCAACAACTACAGCAGGGTACAAAATCAACTTACAGAAATCAGTTGCATTTCTATATACCAACAACGAACTAACAGAAAGAGAACTCAAGAAGACAATCCCATTTACAATTGCAACAAAAAGAATAAAATATTTAGGAGTAAATTTAACCAAGGAAGTGAAAGACCTATACAATGAAAACTATAAGACATTATTAAGCGAAATCAATGATGACATAAAGAAATGGAAAAATATTCCATGCACTTGGATTGGCAGAATAAACATAGTTAAAATGTCCATACTACCTAAAGCAATCTACAGATTCAATGCAATCCCAATCAGAATCCCAAGGACATTCTTCACAGAAATAGAACAAAGAATACTAACATTCATATGGTGCAAAAAAAGACCCCGTATAGCTAAAGCAATCCTGAAAAAGAAGAACAAGGCTGGAGGCATCACAATCCCTGACTTCAAAACATACTACAAAGCGATAGTAATTAAAACAGCATGGTACTGGTACAAAAACAGACACACAGATCAATGGAACAGAATTGAAAGTCCAGAAATAAAACCTCATATCTATGGGCAGCTAATCTTTGACAAAGGAGCTAAAGATATACAGTGGAGAAAGGAAAGTCTCTTCAATAAATGGTGCTGGGAAAACTGGACAGCCACTTGCAAAAGAATGAAAGTAGAGGGCCGGCCCCGTGGCTTAGCGGTTAAGCGCACACGCTCCGCTATTGGTGGCCCAGGTTCGATCCCACGCGCACCCACGCACCGCTTCTCCAGCCATGCTGAGGCCGCATCCCACATACAGCAACTAGAAGGATGTGAACTACGACATGTAACTATGTACTGGGGCTTTGGGGGAAAAAAAAAGGAAGAGGATTGGCAATAGATGTTAGCTCAGAGCCAGTCTTCCTCAGAAAAAAAAAAAAAGAATGAAAGTAGACCACCTTCTTTCACCATACACAAAAATTAACTCAAAATGGATCAAAGACCTGAAGGTGAGACCTGAAACTATAAAACTCCTGGAGGAAAATGTAGGTAGTACACTACTCGCCATCAGCCATAAAGGGATCTTCTTGAATTCCATGTCTCCTCAGACAAGGGAAACAAAAGAAAAAATAAACAAGTGGGACTTCATCAGATTAAAGAGATTCTACAAGGCAAATGAAACCAGGATCAAAATGAATAGGGAACCCACCAGCTGGGAAAAAATATTTGCAAACCATATATCTGACAAGGGATTAATCTCCATAATATATAAAGAACTCACACAACTGAATAACAAAAAAACAAACAACCCCATCAAAAAATGGGCAGAGGAAATGAACAGACACTTCTCCAAAGAAGATATACAGATGGCCAATAGGCACATGAAAAGATGTTCAACATCACTAGTCATCAGGGAAATGCAAATCAAAACCACACTAAGATATCACCTTACACCCATTAGAATAGCTATAATCACCAAGACAAAAAGCAACAAATGCTGGAGAAGCTGTGGAGAAATGGGAACCCTAATCCGCTGCTGGTGGGAATGCAAACTGGTACAGCCTCTATGGAAAACAGTATGGAGATTCCTCAAAAAATTAAAAATAGAAATACCTTATGATCCCGCTATCCCACTACTGGGAATCTACCCAACGAACCTGAAATTAACAATCCAAAGAGGCTTATGCACCCCTATGTTCTTTGCAGCATTATTCACTATAGCCAAGACGTGGAAGCAACCCAAGTGTCCCTCGCCTGATGATTGGATAAAGAAGATGTGGTATATATATATATATATATATATATATATATATATATATATATATACCATGGAATACTACTCAGCCATAAAGAAAGACAAAATCGTCCCATTTGCAACAACATGGATGGACCTGGAGGGTATTATGTTAAGTGAAATAAGCCAGAAAGAGAAAGACAAACAGGCATGACTTCACTCATATGTGGAAGATAAACCAACACACGCACAGATAGAACTGTTTGGTGCTTACCAGGGGCTGGGGGGTGGGGGGTGGGCACAAGGGGTGGAGGGATGAACTTATATGGTGACTGATAAACAATAATGTACAACAAAAATTTCACAGTAAAAAAAAGAAAAAATAAATAAATAAAATAAAAGTGAAGAAAGATCTCGAATCAGTCACTTAACCTTCCACCTTGAGAAACCAGAAAAAGAAGAGCAAACTAAACCTAAAGAAAGCAGAAGGAAGGAATTAATAAAGATCAGAGTGGAAATAAATGAAATAGAAAAACAATAGAAAGAATCAACTAAACCAAAAGTTGGCTTTTTGAAAAGATCAACAAAATTGACAAACCTTTAGCTAGACTGACCAAGAAAAAAAGAGAGAAGACTCAAATTACTAAAATTAAGAATGAGGGGCTGGCCCGGTGGCGTAGTGGTTAAGCTCACGCACTCCACTTCTGGCGGCCCAGGATTCCCAGGTTTGGATCCCAGGCACTGACCTATGCACCACTCATCAAGCCACGCTGTGGCAGGCATCCCACATAAAGTAGAGGAGGATGGGTACGGATGTTAGCCCAGTGCCAATCTTCCTCAGCAAAAAAGAGGAGGATTGGCAACAGGTGTTAGCTCAGGGCTAATCTTCCTCACAAAAAAAAAAAAAAGAAGGAAAGAGGGAACATTACTACCAATATTACAAAAATAAAAAGGATTATAAGGGAATACCATAAACAATTGTGTGCCAACAAATTAAATAATCTAAATGAAATGGACAAATTCCTAGAAAAACATAAACTACCAAAACTGACCCAAGAATAAACAGAAAATTTGACTAGATCTATAACTAATAAAGAAATTGAGTTAGTAATCAAAAAAACTTCCCACAAAGAAAAGCCCAGGACCAGATGTTTTTACAGATGAATTCTAACAAATGTTTAAAGAAAAATTCATGCAAATCCTTCACAAACTCTTACAAAAATAGAAGAGGAGGGAACACTTCCCTACTCATGCTATGAGGCCAGTATTACCCTGATACCAAAGACATGACAAGGGAAAAAAGACCCTACAGACCAATATATTGTATGAATAGAGATGCAAAAAATCTTCAACAAAATACTAGCAAATCACATATAAAAAGGATTATACACCATCATCAATTTTTGACAAGGGTGCCAAGACATTCAAAAGGGAAAGAATAGTCTTTTCAACAAATGGTGCTGGGACAACTGGATATCCACAAGCAAAAGAATGAATTTGGGCCCCTATTTCACATCATATATAAACATTAACTCAAAATGGATCATAGACCTAAAAATGTAAGAACTAAAACTATAAAACTGAGGTGCCGGCCCTGTGTCCTAGTGGTTAAGTGCACGCGCTCTGCTGCTGGTGGCCGGGGTTCAGATCCCAGGCGTGCACCGACGCACCACTCGTCAGGCCAAGCTGTGGCGGCGTCCCACATCAAGTGGAGGAAGATGGGCATGGATGTTAGCCCAGGGCCAGTCTTCCTCAGCAAAAAGAGGAGGATTGGCATGGATGTTAGCTCAGGGCTGATCTTCCTCACACACACACAAAAAAACTATAAAACTCACAGAAGAAAACATAGGGGCTGGCCTATGGTGTAGTGGTTAAGTGCATGAACTCCACTTCAGCAGGCCCGGGGTTTGCAGGTTTAGATCCAGGGTGCGGACTGATGCACCGCTTGTCAAGCCATGCTGTGGCCACGTCCCATACAAAGTAGAGGAAGATAGGCACAAATGTTAGCCCAGGGCCAGTCTTCCTCAGCAAAGAGGAGGATTGGCAACAGGTGTTAGCTCAGGGCTGATCTTCCTCACAAGAAAAAAAAAAAAAAGGAAAGATAACATAGATGTAAATCTCTGTGGTCTGGGATTAGGCACTGGTTTCTTTTTTTTTTTTTTTGTGAGGAAGATCAGCCCTGAGCTAACATCCATGCCAATCCTCCTCTTTTTGCTGAGGAAGACCGGCTCTGAGCTAACATCTATTGCCAATCCTTCTCCTATTTTTTTTTTTCCCCAAAGCCCCAGCAGATAGTTGTATGTCATAGTTGCACATCCTCCCAGTTGCTGTACGTGGGACGCCGCTTCAGCATGGCCGGAGAAGCGGTGCGTCGGTGCACGCACGGGATCTGAACCCGGTTCGCCAGTAGCGGAGCGGGCGCTCTTAACTGCTAAGCCACGGGCCGGCCCATAGGCACTGGTTTCTTAGCTACAACATCAAAAGCACAAGCAACCAAAAGAAAAACAGATAAATTGGACTTCATCAAAATTTAAAACTTTTGTGCTTCGAAGGACAGCAATGAAAGAAGTGAAAAGAATCCACAGAATGGGAGAAAATATTTGCAAATCATATATCTGATAAAGATCTAGTATCTAGACTATAAAAAGAACTCCTACAATTCAACAATAAAAAGATAACCCAATTTTAAAATGGGCAAAGGACTTGAATAGACATTTCTCCAAAGAAAATATGCAATGGTCACTTAGCACATGAAAATCTGCTCAACATCACTAATCATTAGGGAAATGCAAAAAAAAAAAAAAAAAAACCCACAACATACCACCTCACACCCACTAGGGATGGCTAAAATAAAAAATGCACAATAACAATTAGTGAGGATGTGGAAAAACTAGAATCCTCAGAGGTAGCTGGTGGGAATATAAAATGGGGCAGCTGCTACGGAAAACAGCTGCCAGTTCCTCAAAATGCTAAACACAGAGTTATTACATGATCCAGCAACTCCTAGTATATACTTCTAGATATATACCTGAAAGAAATGAAAACACAGTGTCGTCATTTTAAGTCAGAGACTGTCAAGTCTAGCTTGAAGGCTCTGTGAACTGCTACTACGATCAGATACCTCAACCTGGCGCAATCCGATAGGAAACTCAGTCCTAGCGGACTGTTTTCCGGGTTTTTAAAATGTTGTTTGCCTGCCACGCTGCCGTCAAGCGCTCACTGTCGCAAAATAATCTTCTCCATACATTTCTTTTCCGTTCTGCCGTCAACCGTGGCATAGTTTCGCCCCAGAAGGCCTCAGAGCACCACAAGAGAGAGTGACAGAGCGCTTTACGACAGTTGCTTTGTGGCAGTAGCGGAGGGGAAAGATGGCGGCCACCTTAGTAGCTGCTGGAGGACCGGGGCCAGCACCAGCCTGGGGACCAGAGGCCATTACCCCAGACTGGGAAAACCGGGAAGTCTCCACAGGGGTGAGGAAGGACTCGGGGTTCAGGAAATGTGCACAAGGCTTGATGCGATGGAAGGATAAGGCCTGAGTGGGTTGGGAGAACTGGGGGTCAGGCGAGGGAGATAGTCTGTGATGTGCTCGAGACAGAGGGAGAAGTATTCTGAGGATGCTGGAGTGGTGTGGTACTTTCGTGGTGGGAGGTGGAAGGTAGGCTGAAGCGTGGAATTCTGGAATCTTGCAGGACGATAGCTTAAGAGCGGGGTGTGCCTTTGGGAATTTGAGAATTGGAATTGTGGTATATTGCGGGGTGCTGAGACTCCCATGAAATTTGATAATGGGTCATTGGTACACGACTTTCGTACTCTAGGGACTGGGGAGAGGGATCATTGAGGCTTATGTATGCTGGAGAAAGCGGAAGGGCCCAGACTCACCCCATTCTCCTTTTTCCCAGACCACTATCATGGCCGTACAATTTGACGGGGGCGTGGTTCTGGGCGCCGACTCCAGAACAACCACTGGGTGAGCTCAGGACAGCTATGTGAAAGGTCTTCCCATCTTTCCCTTCCTTTCTTGCCTGCCAGCCTATCCTTAACCTTCCACAGACCGCTGTGGGGAGGGAGATTTTCCCTACTTGGAGATAAGGATTTGTTCAGCTTCTACTGCTTCTCAGTCCCCATTACTCTTTGGTGAAATTCTTGCAGAAGTGTGTTCTCTAGCCTGCTTCAGTTAGGATGAGAACTAATAGGAAATACTGGAGTTCCTTTTCCTGAGCCCTGAGGGAGTGGAGAGTAATGGGATGGAGGTGGGAGGCAAGTGGGGTCCTTCCCTCACTATTCTGCCATCTTGCAGGTCCTACATCGCCAATCGAGTGACTGACAAGCTGACGCCTATTCATGATCGTATTTTCTGCTGCCGCTCAGGCTCAGCAGCTGATACCCAGGCAGTAGCTGATGCTGTCACTTATCAGCTTGGTTTCCACAGGTGCTTGTGGGCAGGGGAGGAGCAGGAAACTGAAGGGAGTTGGGACCTGAGGAGCTAAATGGTCTGACTCCCAGGTCCTGACACTGCCTTGCCTATCACACCCCTCACCCTCTAGCATCGAGCTGAATGAGC
Organism: Diceros bicornis minor; assembly: GCF_020826845.1. Lineage (NCBI taxonomy): Eukaryota > Metazoa > Chordata > Mammalia > Perissodactyla > Rhinocerotidae > Diceros > Diceros bicornis. The sequence goes on from NC_080757.1 coordinate 11,587,319, forward strand.
CTCCACTGGTACACACGGCAGCCAGCCTCTTTAAGGAGATGTGCTACAGATACCGGGAAGACCTGATGGCAGGAATCATCGTTGCAGGCTGGGACCCCCAAGAAGGAGGGCAGGTCAGACACCATGACTCCCAGAGCGCTGGAGCCATACCTTTGATCCTCTCCCCACCCCAGCCATTTTCTATTTCTCTTTCCAGTCTCTAATTCGCTTACTCTTACTATTAATTCTTCCCAGACCAATCCCACAATGGACAGGTGAAAGTACATGTGTTGTGGGGAGGGTACAACTGGTGACTTTTCTCCTCCCTCCATCTGGCAGGTGTACTCAGTGCCCATGGGAGGTATGATGGTAAGGCAGTCCTTTGCCATTGGGGGCTCCGGGAGCTCCTATATCTATGGCTATGTTGATGCCACCTACCGGGAAGGCATGACCAAGGAAGAATGTCTGCAATTCACTGCCAATGGTGAGATCTTGGGCTTCTGGGCCCGTGAGCTTCAACCCCCAGGCCAACATTCCTCATTCCTTGCAGTGATCCCAGCATCTGACTCTGATCCCAACTTTCTTCTTTTATCCACAGCTCTTGCTTTGGCCATGGAACGGGACGGCTCCAGCGGAGGGGTGATCCGCCTGGCAGCCATTGCAGAATCAGGGGTAGAGCGGCAGGTACTTTTGGGAGACCAGATCCCCAAATTCAGCATTGCCACTTTACCACGTCCCTGAACCCTGGGATTCTAGGATACAATAAGAGATACCCCATACCGTTGCAAATTTCAATAAACAGTTTGTCGGAGAGAATCTGTGTGCTTTGGAATTCTTTTCCTGACCTCAAGCCTGAACTTGTCTGGCCACTCCTGTTTGTCCAAACACTGCTCTGAGCTCCAAGGGAGTTGAAAAGGAGCCTTTGCAAGGGTAGTTTTTAAGCCTCTTTCTCCAGACCACCTTGCCCTGCATTTCCTTTCTTCTACCGTATCCACGTCCTTAGGACACCAGAGTGTGGTTGATGTGGGGGCTACCAACAAATGACCCACCTCTCTCCCTATTCAAGCCCGAGGTGGAACTCAGAACCTAGCTGAGACTGGGGTCACCTCCCCTCAGTCTGCCTCCTTTCTGTCATCATGGGTGGCTACTGGCCTTAAGGCTGGGAGGACTCCAGATCTCCCACCCAGGCTCATGGTCCCCTCTCTCCACACTCACCTCTGTCACCTCATCTTGTCAGGAGCAGCAGTGTGACTTCCTTGGCTTTGGGAGAAAGGTGGACCTTGTTTGCACATGGAAGTTAAGGTAGATGTTGGGTGGGAGAGGGCAGCCGCTAGGAGTGCTGTGGGCCAGCTCAGGAAGCCACCCTTCCCCCGGGGAGTTTGATGGTAAGTCAATCTTTAGCCCCTTGGATGAGAGGCTGAGAGTGGACTCTGGCCTCTCCAAGGCTGTCCCCACTCAAGTGAGTTCAGTGCTGCTCATTAACAGTGGCCAACGTTCTCAGTCTCGCCTCCTTTTCTCCACTCTATGGATGAGGGAACTTTAGAAACCACATTTAAAACCTTGTTCTAGAATATAATCCTGCCCTGGAGGATTTTGGAGGGTACAGGGAGGCTTCCTAAGGAGGTGGGAAGGTCCTGGATTAAGTGAAGAAGAGCAGAGAAGCATCTCTGACCCCAAACATTGTACCTTAAACTTAAACAATGGAGAACTTTTGGTTTTCCTGCAAAACCTGTTCTCCCAGTCCTCCATATCTCAAGGCATCTTCCACTCCTCTCTCCCTTGCACTCCACATTCAGTCTAACAGTAAGTCCTCAAAACTCTGGGAAATATCTAGAACCCATCTACCTCTCACCATCTCCACAGCACCGTCCTGAGTCAAGCCACCATCATCTCTTGCCTGGAGGGTGGCGAACCCCCTACACGGTCTTGCCGCTTCCACACTTGCTCTGCTACAATCTCCCCACACAGCAACCAAAGTGATCTTTAAATGTAAGTGAAATCATGTCATCGCCCTGCTTAACGTTCTTCAATGTTTTCCCATTCCATCTAGAATAATATTTTAGTTCCTTACCATGGCCTAGAAGACCCAGCAGGTCCCCTCAATCTTGACACTCCAGTCACTGGCTTTTTTTCTGTTTTCTAGAACCTAAAGTGTTTTGCACTTAACACTTGCTGTTTTTTTCTGCTTGGGACTACTCTTCCCTGATTAAAAAAATAAACTATTCTGTCGAGGAGTTTTAGTTTCACAACAAAATTGAGCAGAAGGTACAGAGATTTCCCATTTACCTCCTGCCCCAACATGTATGCATAGCCTCTCCCACCATCAACATTCTTCACCAGAGTGGGATATTTGTTACAATCGGTGAACCTACACTGAAACATCATTTAGGTCTCAGCTCAAATATCACCTCATCAGAAAGGCCTTTCTTAACCACCTGAAATTTAAGAGACACCACCGTCCACCCCGCTCTCACATTACCCTGTTTAATTTTCCTTGTAGCAGCACTTACTGCTATCTTGTACTATCGTGCTTATTTGTTTATTTATTGTCTATTTTCCCTACTAGGAAGTAAGGTCAGTGGGAAGAGAGAATTCTTTCTGCTTGGTTCACTGATATGTCCTTAATGCCTGGTGGGGAGTGGATGCTTGATATTTATCGAATGAATATGCTCCCTAGCCCCATCCACTGTCCCTAGCCCCATCTGCTGTCCTGCCTAGCCCCCAGCCTCTCCAGACTGCCCTCACCACACTCAGCTCTGAAGGCTGATTGCAGCAAACTTACTTCCTGCTAGCCACACGGGCTCTGCATTAGATCAGCTGCATAATATTTACCACTCCTGTGTCCCCACTCCCACCCCATGCTGCACATCCCGCCTCTGCCCCATAACCCAGCCCAGTGCCTTGGCCCCCATCTACTCCCCCCACCAACACACACACACATACACACAACACTTGGCAACTTTGAATATATTGAATAAGAAGGTCATGAGGGACTTGGGGGAGCTGGACACTGGGATCACTAAGTGGGGGGAAGAAAGGTTGCCAAGGCTTCCTGGAAGTTCAGCCCCTGGTTGTCCCCTTCAAATGGTGGAGTCATTGGCCGATGCTATGTCATGCAGCTGGTGGCGGAAGGACAGTCGGGCTTTCCTGCTGAAGTAGGCACCAGGCCCTAGAGAGGGTATGTCTCCCTCAGCCACGATGGGGGCTATAGCTGGACTGGGATCTGGATCTGGAGGGGCAGCTGGATCTAGGCCTAAAAGGAAGATTGGAGGAGGAAGAAGGGAGTTGTGGATCAGGGTCCCCCTTCCCTCCCCACCTAACACCCCCACCCAGAGAGGAGGAAAGAGGCTAGAGAAGACACCTAGGGTCTGGGGGGTGAGTGTCGGTGGCATCAGCAGGGATAGGGAGAGGGGGTGTAGAGAGAGCAGGGCGGCTTCACTGGCCTGCGACCCTGTGCAGTTGCACAGGGCCCCACACTCAGAAGGGCCCCCCATGCTTGGTGTAATGATCTGCTGTCACCATCTTGAAATTGTTAATAATTTTTTGATGAGGGATCCCTCTTCTTCATTTTGCACTGGGCCCTGCAAAGTATTTAGCCAGTGCTTTGGGAAAGCGATAGATCCACCTCCCACCCAAGGAGACAGATTATCCTTTTCTCTTCACTGGTTTAAGCATTTACCTTTCTCCCCAGTGCAGTTTATCTGTCTGCCTGGCAGCCCCCCTTTTTCCTCAGTCTCCCCCCATACCTGCTCCTCTTTCAGTCCCCCGCTGTCTCCGGCACCCACACCATGGGAAACACCATGCCCCCTTGAGACCCATCTCAACAATGGAAGAGACCAGGATGCTAGGAGTGGCCAGGAGGGCCCCAGGGTGGGGGGTGTGGTTTCCAAGCCCCCCCACAGTGGGCAAAACTACCACTTAGCCTCAGACCGCCCCGTGATTATAGGCGCCAGGGGACCGAAGGGGGAGAAGAGGGGGGAGGGAAGAGGTGGAGGGATACCCTATTCAAACACCTATCCTTTTGTGCCCCCTTAATTTGGGGGTTCTCTCTTATCCCCACGGAGAAGCTGGAAGAGACTGGGAGGAGTGACATGGCAGAGACAGATGCAGTAAAAATTCTTTGCAGCAATGCCAGACGACTTGGAGCCAGCCTGGACACTGCTGGGGAGTCATTTGTATTTTAGAATGAGAATTTAGAATGCCCAGGATGGAAAATTTTCAAGAATAGTCTATTTTTTTAGAACAAGCAACTTTACTAGTCAGGGTAATGTTATGTTCTCATTGAATGGTCTAGTAGTTCTTGTCCCCTTTTATGAAGATAGTTGTAATTGACTAATTATTCTGTGCCAGGTAGATTCTAGGCACTTTTACATATTATCTCATTTTTTTATTTTTTATTTTTTGGTGAGGAAGATTGGCCCTGAGCTAACATCCATTGCCAATCTTCCTCATTTTGCTGAGGAAGATTAGCCCTGAGCTAACATCTGTGCCAGTCTTCCCCTACTTTGTATATGGGATGCCGCCACAGCATGGCCTGATGAGCAGTCTGTGCCCAGGATCCAAACCTGCGAACCCCGGGCTGCCAAAGCAGAGCGCGAGAACTTAACCACGAGGCCGCTGATTCCGGCCCCACATGTTATCTCATTTAATCACATCAATGATCCTTTGAGGTAAGTATTATGACTATCCTCATTTTACAGATGAGTGATAAGAGGCACTTAGAGATTACGTAACTTGCCCAAGGTCACACAGACAGTTATCATCAGAGCAGGAACTCAACCCCACCCCCATCAGTAGACCCCAGCGTTCACTGTGTTTACTACCCCACTGAGCTTCCCAAGCATGTCCTTGGTAGGCATTGATGCCTTCAGCCAGGTCTGGGGGGTCCAGAGCACCCTAGCCAGGGATTCTAAATGCCCTCCGCTAAAGCTGTGCAAATGCTATATTATCATTCCCTATGGGTGTCGCGATGTGCGAAAGGTTGGGAAACACTGCTGATTATACTGTACTGCCTGACTCAGACAGAAATCTGGTTTTTTGTTGTTGTTGTTTTTCGTGTGTGTGTGTGTGTGTGTGTGTGTGTGAGGAAGATCAGCCCTGAGCTAACATCCATGCCAATCCTCCTCTTTTTGCTGAGGAAGACGGGCCTTGGGCTAACATCTGTGCCTGTCTTCCTCCACTTTATGTGGGACGCCGCCACACCATGGCCTGACAAGCTGTGCTTGGGTGTACCCCGGGGATCCCAACCAGGCCGCCAGCAGCGGAGTGCGCGCACTTAACCGCTACACCACAGGGGCTGGCTCCAATGATTTTTTGTTTTTAAATCAACTTTATTGAAGTAAAAATCCACATAGAATTTAATGCACACATCTTAGTGTACAGTTCAATGAGTTTTGGCAAGTGTATCACCACGCCCGTCAAGAGACAGGACATTTCTATCACCAAGTTCCCTGTGTGCTGCTTTACACTCAATCTTTTCCCCACCCCCTGCCACAGGCAACTACGGATCTGATTTCCATCAAAATAGATTGGTTTGGCCTGTTTCAGAACTTTATATAAATAGAGTCATTTAGTATTACTCTTTTGTGTCTGGCTTCTTTCAGCATAATGGTTTTGAAATTCATCCACGTTATTTGTACTAACAGTTTATTTGTTCATGTTTTTTGTAATAATAGCTTTATTGATATATCATTCACATAGCATAAAATTCACCCTTTTAAAGTATACAGTTCAGTGGTTTTTACTCTATTCACAGAGCTGTACAACCATCACAACTAATTTTATAACATTTTCATCATCCTCAAAAGAAACCCTGGGGCCCGCCCTGTGTCCTAGTGGTTAAAGTTTGGTGGGCTCTGCTTCGGCAGCCAGGGTTCGCTGGTTGGGATCTCGGGTGCGGACCTACACCACTGATCAGCCATGCTGTGGGGGTGACCCACATACAAAATAGAGGAAGATTGGCACAGATGTCAGCGCAGGGCCAGTCTTCCTCAAGCCAAAAAAAAGAGGAAGATTGGCAACAGATGTTAGCTCAGGGCCACTCTTCCTCAGCAAAAAAAAGAAACTCTGTACCCATTAGTAGTCACTCCCCTGTCCTCCCTCTCCCCAGCTATTGGCAACCATTCATCTACTTCCTTTCTGTATGGATTTATTTATTCCAGACATTTCACGTAAATGGAATCATACAATAAGAGGTCCTTTGTGTCTGGCTTCATTCACTTAGCATAATGTTTTCAAGGTTCATCCATGTTGTAGCATGTATCAGTACATCATTCCTTTCTATGGCTGAATAATCTTCCATTATAGGGCTATACTGCATTTTGTTTATCCATTCATCAGCTGATGGACATTTGGGTTGTGTCTACTTTTTGGCTATTTGAATAATACTATTATGGACATTCACGTACAAGCTTTTGTGTGAATGTATGTTTTCAATAGCCTTGGGTATGTACTTAGGAGTGGAATTGCTGGGCCTTATGGTAACTCTCCATTTAACATTTGAGAAACTGTTTTCCAAGGTGGCTGCACCATTATACACTTTATTCATTTTTATTGCTGAGTAATGGTCCATCTACCACAAATTCATCAAAATCAAAAACTTTTGGGGCTGGCCCGATGGTGTAGTGGTTAAGTTCATGCTCTCTGCTTTGGTAGCCTGGAGTTCACAGGTTCGGATCCCAGGCGCGGACTTGTGTACCACTCATCAAGCCATGCTGTGGCAGTGTCCCACAAACAAAATAGAGGAAGATTGGCACAGATGTCAGCTCAGGGCTAATCTTCCTCAGCAAAAAGAGGAAGATTGGCAATAGATGTCAGCTCAGGGCCAATCTTCCTCACCAAAAAAAAAAAATTTTGCTCTTCAAAAAGCACCATTATTTTAAAAAGACAAGCCATTATTATGGGAGAAAATATTCGCAATACATATATCTGATAAAGGATTTGTATCCAAAATATATAAAGAACTCATAATTCAATAAGACAAATAACATAGTTTCTGGGCCGGCCCCGTGGCTCAGCGGTTGAGTGCGCGTGCTCCGCTGCTGGCGGCCCGGTTCGGATCCCAGGTGCGCACCGACGCATCGCTTCTCCAGCCATGCTGAGGCCGCGTCCCACATAAAGCAACTTGAAGGATGTGCAGCTATGACATACAACAATCTGCTGGGGCTTTGGGGGGAAAAATAAATAAAATCTTTAAAAAAAAAGACAAATAACAGTTTCTAAAAAATTAGCAAAAGACTTGAACAGATACTTTACAGAAGATATACAAATGGCCAATAAGCACATGAAACATGGTCAACATCATTAATCATCAGAGAAATGCAAATAAAACTGCAATGATGTACTATTTTACACTTATTAGAATGGCTAACATTAAAAAGATTGACTATCGGGGCGGCCCCCTGCCTTAGCGGTTAAGTGCGCGGGCTCCACTGCTGGCTGACCCGGGTTCGGATCCTGGGTGCGCACCCACGCACCGCTTGTCCGGCCATGCTGAGGCCGCGTCCCACATACAGCAACTAGAAGGATGTGGAACTATGACATACAACTGTCTACTAGGGCTTTGGGGAGCAAAAAGGAGGAGGATTAGCATGGATGTTAGCTCAGGGCTGATCTTCCTCACACACACACAAAAAAGATTGACTATCAAATGTTGGCCATGCTGTGGAACAAGTGAAACTACCATACATTGATTTCGGAAATGTAAAACAAAACAACTATTTTGGAAAACAGTTTGGCAGTTTCTCATAAAGTTGAAATGCACTTATTACACGACCCAGCAACTCCACTCCCAACATATATCCACACAAAGACTTATACAGGAATGTTTGTTTGAGCTTTATTCACAATAGACAAAAACTAGAAACAACCCAAATGTCCATCATAAGAAGAGATAAAGAAATCTGCTTTAGGAAAAAAAAAAATATTTTGTCTTTTAGAACCTGAAAATTTTCGTGTTTCCCCCTCGACTGTAAGTTCCAGGAGACCAGTTCCGTGACTATCTTGTTCACTAATGTACGCGCAGCGTCCGGCAAGGAGCAAGTGCGCAATAAATGGTGAATGAATGAAAGAATGCAATCTTGCGTACATTAATGAATTTGTGGCCACCATCCCTTGGCCTTTTATCATTCCTTCCACCTGCAATCATCTAGGCCAGGCCCGATGTGATTCGCAGCCGGCCCGTGAAGGGGGCACCCGCAAGTCCCTGCCGCGGAGACGCATCCCGCCGGGAGCCCAGGCAGCGCCGGCGGCCGGAAAGGGCCTGGGGGCCGCATCGGAGCGGAGGAAAGTACGCAGCGTCGAGCGCCCAGAGGGCGGCGGCGGGCACGCTCGGACCAACGGCGCGAGACAGACGGACAGACCGCTGAGAGAGCCTGTCGGTGGCACGAAGCGGGCGCGCGGCGCCGCAGCACAAAAGGCGGCCCCCGGCCAAGGGCTGAGCGCAGGACGGCGGGGCGGGCCGAGGGCGGCGGGGCGGGACAGGACAGACGAGAATCCCGCGGAGGTGAGGCCGGGGGCTGTCCCGCCCCCGAGGGCAGGCCCTGAGCGCCGACCCCGCCCCGGCCCGCTGGGGTGTGGGCTCGGGCTCGGGCTCCGCTCGGCTCCCTCTGCTCGCGAACCCGCGCCGGCGCCGGCTGGGGCTGCCCGGGTGAGGGGACCCGGGAGGGGGCGCCGCGGAGGTCCCGGGCCCTGGGAATTGGGCGGGGACGGGAATGGACCCGGGCTGTGGCTCCTGATTCAGCCGCACGCTCAGATTTCGGGGTTTCACTCCCGGACGGGGAGCGCGTAACTTCCTCATTGCCGCCTGGACCCCTTCTCCTGGCCAGCCGGGCCTGGCTTGAGCCCCGGCAGCTCCGGGCCCCTTCGTCCTCCCGGGGCCCCTTCCCCTGCCTTCTGCTCTGCCCCAGTTCGGGGCCATCCGGGCCTGGCTGGGTGTTCTTCGGCGCCCTGGTTACTGGACGGGAGGCGGGGCTCAGGGATTCTGGATGAAGGACCCAGGTAGGGGATGGAGGTTAGAGGCGGCTTGGTAGTGCCTTGCAGACTGATGGGCCGTAATCAAAGAGACGTTGGGAGTTGGTGGGGTCCAGGTGGGTGGGGCAGAGGGGGACCTATGGGAGATGGAGGACCATGGGGGTAGGATGAGGGGCAGGGTTCTGCAGGGCAGATCACCTCCCTGAGGCCTCCCCGTATTTCTAGGATGATGACGACCCCCGTGACCCTCTTCCCCTCCGGGGACGACCTGGACTCCAGCCAGTTACAGATGGAGCCCGATGAAGTGGACACTCTGAGGGAGGGAGAGGACCCAGGTACACAGGGAGGACCGCCCTCAGGGAGAGGAGGAAGAGGGGGCTGAGACCTCCTGGGGTCTATACTCCTCCACTTTCTTCCCAGCTGACCGGATGCACCCCTTTCTGGCCATCTACGGCCTTCAGCCTCTGAAAATGCACCCCTTGGTGTTCGCCACTGGGGTCCCTGTCACAGCCCAGGTGGTGGGCACTGAAAGATACACCAGTGGATCCAAGGTAGCTGGGCTGGTGCCAGGGAGGGGGATAATGGGAGGGCTGGCCAGAGTAGGGGGCTGTGACCCAACCAGGGGACATCCATTCAGTTCTTCACACCCCCAGGTGGGAACCTGCACTCTGTATTCGGTCCGCTTGACTCATGGTGACTTTACCTGGACAACCAAGAAGAAATTCCGTCACTTCCAGGAGCTGCATCGGGACCTCCTGAGACACAAAGTCTTGATGAGTTTGCTGCCTCTGGCTCGGTGAGGGGGACCAAACTGCTTCCTGTGATGGGCAGGTTGCCCTCACCCTGTGGCAGCATGGGCTGTCACTGCCCCAGCCCCCATCACTCCTTCCTGCCTGTCTCACCCCTAGGCCACAATCTTCCCCACCCCAGGTACTGTCCTCCCCCAGCTCTGGCCACTGGGCCCCCTGCCCTGACCCCGGTTACCAGGAAACCTTCTCTGCTCAGCTCTCCCTGTCTGTGGTTCTGTGCCAGTATCTCAGCTGGGCTGCATGCCCAAAATGCCCGTGGCAGCCTCCCCTGTTTTCTTGTCTCCATTCTCAGAGTAGGGGGCCTTCCTTCTGTGAGCCTCTAGGCCTCCTCCCCTGTCCAAGACCCCATGTCCAGTGCTTCAGGAACCCAGGCACTCAGCCTCCCAGCTCTTTCTTAACCCTCACCCCATCCCTTCCACAGCTTTGCCGTTACCCATCCTCCAGCCCAAGAGGCAGGCAACAGAGAGATGCCCTCCCTTCCTCGAGCAGGTGCTGAAGGCTCTGCCAGACATGCATCCAGCAAACAGGTGTGACCAGACCTCAGGTCCTCTGCCAAGGCGTTTGGTGTGCAAACGGCTCTGGTCCCATCTCTCTCTCCCTGTCTCCCATCCCTACTTTAGAAATACCTGGAGAATTACCTCAACCGCCTCTTGACCATGTCTTTTTACCGCAACTACCATGCCATGGTAAGGTTCCGGGGCTGGATACCTGCGTCTTTTGAGGTGGAGCAGAATAATCAGACCCCCGAGGGGCAAAGGATTAGGGTCAGTAGGGTCTGAGGGGCTGAAAACCAGTCTTTCCTCTGAGCCTTTGTCTTCCTCTGCAGACAGAGTTCCTGGAAGTCAGTCAACTGTCCTTTATCCCGGACCTTGGATGCAAAGGACTGTGAGTGTCTGACACTCCTCACCCAGCCATCTGCAAACATCTGGATCTCTCCCTGCCTGAGAATGGGAAAAGCAGTGCAGGGTGCCCTGGGGGTCTGGATTCCTCAGCCAGCATCTCTTCCTGATTTTCCCCACAGGGAGGGGATGATCCGGAAGCGCTCGGGTGGCCACCGTGTTCCTGGCCTCACCTGCTGTGGCCGGGACCAAGTTTGTTACCGCTGGTCCAAGAGGTGAGGCCTGAAGTGGAATAGCTGGGCAGTGGGTGGAGTGAGGAAGGCGATCCGAGGGCAGGGAGGAACGGATGGAGCCCTTCTGCTCCAGGTGGCTGGTGGTGAAGGACTCCTTCCTGCTGTACCTGTGCCTCGAGACCGGCGCCATCTCATTTGTTCAGCTCTTTGACCCTGGCTTCAAGGTGCAGGTGGGGAAAAGGAGCACAGAGGCCCGGTATGGGGTCCGGATCGACACCTCCCACAGGTAAGGCCTCTCTGGCGTGGACAGACACCTAGTGAGCGAAGAGCCAGCTGAGGGCCCTCAGTGGGGTTGAGCAGAAGAGACCAGGGAAGAAAAGAAGGCATTGCCACCCGCCTGGAGCTGGCCATGCTTTGGAACCAGGGAACTAGTCTGGCCAGTTCCCTGCTTGGGACTGCTCTTAGAGTCTGGGCTTAGAGAAAGGGGGTTGAGTATAAGCTTGGAGGAGGGACTCTTGGTGTAAAAGAAAAGGAACTCCATTCATTAATTTATTCATTCAACAAACCTGAGTGCCTAGCACAATACTAGGTGCCTGGGACCCAACTGTGAATAAGGCAGATAATATGTCCTGTCCCTATGGAGTTGTGAATTAGGGACTAAGGGAGGAAATGGGAAAGAGGAGATGGCTAAAGTAGGGAGGTTTTTGAGCTGGGCCGGAGGCGTGGAGGGCGAGGATTGTGTCCATCTCATTGTTCCTGTCCAGGTCCCTGATTCTCAAGTGCAGCAGCTACCGGCAGGCGCGGTGGTGGGCCCAGGAGATCACTGAGCTGGCCCAGGGCCCGGGCAGAGACTTCCTGCAGCTGCACCGGCATGACAGCTATGCTCCACCCCGGCCTGGGACTTTGGCCCGGTGGTGAGACACTGATGTCCCTTCTGAGCTTGTTGTGGCCTTCTTGACCCCCTTGGTGTTCTCTGAGTCCTTGATCCTTTTTTATCTCATTGACTCCTTCTGACCTCAATAACCTCCTCCTTTGACTTCTGGAATCTCCCTCGCTCCCTGACCTCTTTAACCACACAGATCTCTGATTCCCCTCTGATCTTTCTAATCCTCAGACTTGGTAATCTCCTCTAACCCCTGACCTCTCTGACCTCCTGTGACATTTTGAACCCTCTGTTACCACATTGACCCTCTCTGTTCTCTGTGATCTCCTCAAATCTCTCTGATTTATCTGTTCATTTAACAAACATTTTCTTTTTTTTTTTTTTGAGAGGAAGATCAGCCCTGAGCTAACATCCATGCTAATCTTCCTCTTTTTGCTGAGGAAGACTGGCTCTGAGCTAACATCTATCGCCAATCCTCCTCCTTTTTTTTTCCCCAAAGCCCCAGTAGATAGTTGTATGTCATAGTTGCACATCCTTCTAGTTGCTGTATGTGGGACGCGGCCTCAGCATGGCCGGAGAGCGGTGCGTAGGTGCGCGCCCGGGATCTGAACCCGGGCCGCCAGTAGCGGAGCGCCGGCGCACTTAACCGCTAAGCCACCGGGCCAGCCCTAACAAACATTTTCTAAGCATCTACCATGTGCCAGGTCCAGTGACAGGAATAAGACACAGTTCAGTAGGTGGTTCAATCATGAAACAATGGGAGCTTGCCCTACTGGTGGCAGATACAGGGGACTGAGCACAGAGGAGGAGCATCTGCGCCAGCGTGGGGATGTTGGTATTGACTCCCAGAAGGCAGTAATCCTAAGGTTTGCCTTAGCAAGATAAAGAAAATGGAGAAGGGCGGTCTGTGCAGAGAAGCTAGAAATAGCCTGGCATGTTTGGGAACGGAGGACCGACTGTTGTTGCAGCGTGAGGAGGAGTCTGGGAGTTGGCAGCCGCTGATCTGTGCCCGTGCACTAGGCTGTGGAGTTTTTTTTTGAGGAAGATCAGCCCTGAGCTAACATCCAATGCCAATCCTCCTCTTTTTTGCTGAGGAAGATTGGCCCTGGGCTAACATCCGTGCCCATCTTCCTCTACTTTATATGGGACGCCACCATAGCATGGCCTGACAAGTGGTGCATCGGTGCACGCCCGGGATCCGAGCCGGCAACCCCTCCGGCTGCCGAAGCGGAGGGCGTGCACTTAACCGCTATGCCACCAGGCCGGCCCCTAGGCTGTGGAGGTTGACCTTTATCATAAACAGGGGGAGTCATGGAAGGAATGTTTTGCTTGGAGGTGGTGTTGAGATGTTTTTTTCAACATAGAAACTAATAATAGCTAATACTTATGTAGCACTTACTGTGTGCCAGGAACTCGTCTAAGTGTTTTCCATGTACTAACTTATTGAATCCTCACAACAACCCTAGGAGGCAGGTATGGTTATCTCCATTTTACAGATGAGAAAACTGAGGCAAGGAGAAGTTGAATAACTTACCCAAGGTCACACACCTTGTAAACAGTGGAACCAGGATTCACAACCAGGCAGGCTGGGTCAAGACCTTGCTCTGAACCATCACACTAAACTGTTAGTTATTAAAAAGTCAAACAATATGGAAACACATTAAATAAAAAAATTAAAATTCCCACTCATTGCACAACCCTTTATCCCCCAGCCCTTACTTCTTCCCTACACTCCCTCCCAACAATCCCATTTCTCTCCCCAGAAGTAACCCTGGCAACAGTTTGATGTTCGTGCTCCCAGATCTTTTCTTGCATATTTTCATATGCTTATGCACATATGTTACTTTTTATTTTAACATAAATGAGATTGTGTACTCTCTTCTGTGGCTTATTTTTTCACTTAATACATGTGTTAGAGATTAGGCATTTAGGTGATTTCTCATTTTTCACTCTTATCAATGATGCTACAATGAATATAGTCTTTGCCTAAGCATTTAATAGGATGTATTCCTAGGATTAGAATTACTATGTGCATTTAATGGTATTAAGAGGTATGTGCATTTAATATTCTGATAGATACTGCCAAATTGTCCTCTAAAAAGGCAATAATCAAGGTATATTCCCATAGTCTATGAGAATGCTCACTTCCCCATATGCTAATATTGAATGTTACCAGTGATTTTAATTTTTGCCAATCTAATGAATTAAAAAACTGTTATTTCATTTTAATATAAATTTCCTTGTTTACTAGTGAAATTGAACATCTTTTCTTATGGTTGACTATTGATTTCCTCTGTGAACTGTCAGTTCTTAATCTGAGGCTTCAGATTCTCTGCTCATTTTTCAGTTGGCTTATGTGTCTTTTTCTTATTGATTTGTTGGCACTCTTTATGTATGATGTATTAATCGTCCCAATCTTTAGTCATTTTCTTTAGTTTATTATGTCTTCTGTAATTTTTAATTTTATTTAGCTCATACTGGCAAATTTATCCCACTTTGATATATCTGATACTGTCTGACCTCTCTGATCACTCTTGATCTTTGACCTTACTGTCACCTCTGACCCATGACTGTCCTCCGGTCTTCACTCTCCAGAGCTTTCTGGCTTCTGACTCCCCTGACCTCCTTGGCTTGGCCTCCCCCCAGGTTTGTGAATGGGGCAGGTTACTTTGCTGCCGTGGCAGATGCCATTCTGCGAGCTCAAGAGGAGATTTTCATCACAGACTGGTGGTGAGTCGGGGAAAAGCCCAAGCAAGAAGGGGCAGGATAGGGCCTGCAACAGATCAGCTTATGGGTCAGAGGAGGGAATGGAAGGAGAGGAGTGGCTGGTTGTCTGGGGCTCAGCCCTCACCCCCTGCCCTGAATCCCAGGTTGAGTCCTGAGATTTACCTGAAGCGTCCGGCCCATTCAGATGACTGGAGACTGGACATTATGCTCAAGAAAAAGGCGGTGAGGAGAGTAGGGTCAGGCTGGAGGGGAGAGGTGGTGGGGTTGCCTGTGGGTGGAGATTGGTTAGAAGGGACTGCAGCATGGGGGAAGGTAGGGAATCTGAGGCTTCAGGGGGAAGAAACATGCCCATCCTGGCTTAGTGGCCAGCAAACACAGCCTCCTCCTCTTCCTTAAGGAGAACTGAGACCTCCCTCTTCATGCTCTTCCTCTACCCTCTTCATGCTCCTCCTCTACCTGGTACAGACTTCTCTCCCAGGACCCATTACACTTATTATGTTACCTGGGCATGTACATGTCTATCTCTCCCATTGGACTGATAATATGACTAGTTCCAGTACAAGGCATGTTGTCTGCCATGTTGGGAGCATCCACAGATGTTAATGGATGGGAGGATGATGGAGAGTGAGTGGGTGAGTGGATGGATAGATGGTGGAAAGGGAGATGGATGGAAGGGTATGAGGTTGGAAAGGTGGATCAATAGGAGGGTGGGTGGGTAGATAGATGAAGGATAGATGGTAAATAAGGGGATGAGTAAATGGTTGGGAAGATGGATGGATAGATATTGATAGGTAGGTGGGTAGACGTGGCTGGATGAGTGGGTAAGCAGATAGGTGACATTCAATCTAAGTTTGCTGTAAGCATCAAGGTGTGGTGTAAGTGGCAGAGCATCGAGGATCTCCAGGCAATGTGGAGGGACATACAGGAGTCCTGAGCAGGGGGAAGGGTTTGGGAGAGTGGAAGGAGGCTGTTCTGGGGAAGCATTTCGATCTGATTCCCTCACCACCAGGAGGAGGGTGTCCGTGTGTCTGTACTGCTGTTCAAGGAAGTGGAGTTGGCTCTGGGCATCAACAGTGGCTATAGCAAGAGGGCTCTGATGCTGCTGCACCCCAACATAAAGGTGACTCTCAGGCCTCAGAGACCCCTCCCACACTCCAGCCCTCCTCACCACACTTCCCCTTCCCCTCAACGCTCCCTTTCCTTGAACGTCTCATCCTATCTCATCCTTCCATCTTTCCATTCTCCCTCCCAATGCCTCCTGTGTCTTCACTCACCTATGCCCACCCTCATGAACTCCTCCATACCTGCTCCAGGTGATGCGCCACCCAGACCAGGTGACGTTGTGGGCCCATCATGAGAAGCTCCTGGTGGTGGACCAAGTAGTGGCCTTCTTGGGGGGGCTGGACCTTGCCTATGGCCGCTGGGATGACCTGCACTACCGACTGACTGACCTTGGGGACTCCTCTGAATCAGCTGCCCCACAGGTAATCCCCCAAGACCTTCCTGGTTCCCCCAAACTCAGCAAACCTAAATCCACACCCCTTCTCAGCTCCAGCCTCCCCACTCCAGTCATTTCAAGCACTACCCACCCTCAGAGTTCCTCAGCCTTTCTGAGACCCCAAGAACCCGCTTTGAAGATACTATGATCCAGTCCCTTCCCCATTTCCACAACCCCACCCCTCATTCTGTTACCGCCCAAGGAGGGTTGTCTGCCCTCCTCAAGAGAAAGAAGGGGTTTTATTACAGCTTGCTAACAAGGGGGAAGGTGGCTGACTAGTGTTGGAAAGAACCATCTTCCAGAACAAAGACTACAGGCCAGTTATATAGGGGGCTGGTCTCTGGTGGGGGAGGCATCTGGTCTCCGGGTGGGGCAGACATCTGGTCTTAGTTCCTGATAATCTTTTGTGTTACTGGATATGTATCAGAGACCAGAGCAAGCCTCTGATCTTTCAGTTGTCACTGATGATGGCTATCAGCATAGACTCTCTGCCCAGGGTCATCACATTCCTAAGGAACTCAAGAGAACAAAGCTATTGACTTATAGCAGCTGGGCGGGGCTGTAAAATCTACAGAGCACGTCTGTCTCCTGGAGGGTGCATATCCAGCTGGGTTAGTTAATCAGAGGTCATTCAAAGTTACAATATGATTTCTTTATTACCATATGGCTTCCCTTATGTCAACCTTGTGTTGAGCCGGTATCAATTCCTCTAGGGATATCAAATGCAGCTGAAGGGGAGGGCCGGGAAAGCAAACTCTCTCTGTTTCATTCTTACTCTCTGTGTCTCTCTGTGTGTCTGTCTCACACTTTTTCAGTTTTCCTGTCTTCTCTTTGGCCCTGGTTCTGTATGGCCTCCATGACCTCTCCTTGCCCCTGGCTTGGGTGTGTTCCCCCTACAGCCTCCCACCCTGTGCTCAGACTCTCCAGACACCCCAGACCTCTCTCACAACCAACTCTTCTGGCTGGGCAAGGACTACAGCAATCTTATCACTAAGGACTGGGTACAGCTGGACCGGCCTTTTGAGGGTGAGGGTCCCCCTCCTCCAAAGCCCCTGAGAGTTGGGAGCAGGGGTAGAAGTTGGGCTGGGACTGAGAATGGGATGAGCTGGGTCAGGGATAATGCAGCCTTTCCTCTGGTCAGCTCCTCCTCCTCCTTGTCCCAAGTGTCCCCAAGAAACCATCCCTGACCTCTCGCCTGACTCTCCTGTGTCCCCCAGATTTCATTGACAGGGAGACTACACCCCGGATGCCTTGGCGGGATGTTGGTGTGGTTGTCCATGGCCCACCCGCCCGGGACCTTGCCCGGCACTTTATCCAGCGCTGGAACTTCACCAAGGTGCTCACAGCCACCTGTGGAGGCTGGAGGCTGGGAGGGAGCTAGGGGCAGCTTGCCACCGCCCACTGACTCTGGCATCCCTCCACTTCAGACTACCAAGGCTAAGTACAAGATACCCATGTATCCCTACCTGCTGCCCAAGTCCACCAGCACCGCAAACCAGCTCCCCTTCATGCTCCCAGGGGCGCAGTGTGCCACTGTGCAGGTGAGGCTCCCAACTTCAGCCTGCCACCTCCCCCCTTCCTTCAACCCAACACCGCAGCCCACTCTGCCTGACCTGAGAGCCCCCTAGACTCCTCCTCTCCCCGGGTCAGAAACCACATCATATTCGCCATCCCCCAGGTCTTGCGGTCAGTGGACCGCTGGTCAGCGGGGACTTCGGAGAACTCCATCCTCAATGCCTACCTGCACACCATCAGGGAGAGCCAGCACTTCCTCTACATTGAGGTGTGGCTGCGGGGAGGGCCTCTACATTGAGGTGTGGCTGCGGGGAGGGCGGGACAGGGAATGGAGGATCGGCCCAGGAAAGAGACTTAGGATGTCAGTGGGATCAATCACCGAGGGCTGGTGTAGCAGGGCGTGGAGCCTGGGGGGCGGGGACACGGCTGGGAGCTGAGGGCCGCGGCCAGGGCAGGGGCTAGGCTGGGCTGCTGATGTCTCTCTTTGGTGCCTGCCCCAGAATCAATTCTTCATTAGCTGCTCAGATGGGCGGACGGTTCTGAACAAGGTGGGCGATGAGATTGTGGACAGAATCCTGAAGGCCCACAAGTAAGGCGGTCTGGCAGGAGGGTGGGGACTGTGGGCGTGGTTTAAACCCATCTGGAGAGGTGGGGCTTTGGGGATAGGTCACCTCTGACTCTGCCCCTTCCCCAGACAGGGGCAGTGCTTCCGGGTCTATGTGCTTTTGCCCCTGCTCCCCGGTTTTGAGGGTGACATCTCCACCGGTGGTGGTAACTCCATCCAGGCCATTCTGCACTTCACTTACAGGTGACCCCCCAGCCAGACTCTGCCTCTCAATGGCCCTATCCCACTTGTGTCCCTATCCTGACTCTGTCTTGATCCCTTCCTGCTGGACTTTCGAGGTCCATCTCTCTCCTGACGTCCCCATTCCCTCCCTAGCCTCCACCTCCCTCACTTGTTCTTTTCCCTCAGGACCCTGTGTCGTGGAGAATATTCAATCCTACATCGCCTCAAAGCAGCCAGTGAGTGCTGGGGGCAGGGGCATGAGCCCTGGACCCCTGGGGAGGAGGAGATGGGGAGCTGGAGGCCCCGGGGGGTACAAGGAAGGAGGCTATCATTCTTGCATGCCTCTGGGCTACTGCCCTGAGACCACAGGTGGGCTTTCACTGCAGGAACAAGTATATAGACTAGGCTCTACAGGGCTTCTGAAGTGAGGAGGGCTCCGTCTGCGCATGGAGGGCACCTCTCACCTCACTCTCCCCACCCCCATCTCTCTTACTCGCAGTGGGGACCGTGTGGCGGGACTATATATCCATCTGTGGGCTTCGCACACACGGAGAGCTGGGCGGGCACCCAGTCTCAGAGCTCATCTATATCCACAGCAAGATGCTCATTGCGGATGACCGGACAGTCATCATTGGTCAGTGCTGGATCTGGGCCCCTGGCAGGGAGAGGAGAGTGGGCAGGGGTGGAGCAGGGCCAGCCTGCGGCAATAGGATGGGGGGCGTGCTGAGACAGCAGCTGAGGCCCAGTTGGGGATGAAGGCCAAAGAAGGTGTGTAGCCCACAGGCGAGTGCTCTGGTAGAGGGGATGGGGTGGGGGTTCCGCTGGGGCAAGGCAGACACAGTGTGTCCTGCACCCACTCCAGGCTCCGCGAACATCAATGACCGGAGCTTGCTGGGGAAGCGGGACAGTGAGCTGGCCGTGCTGATCGAGGACACAGAGATGGAGCCATCCCTCATGGGTGGTGTGGAGTATCAGGCGGGCAGGTTTGCCCTGAGTTTGCGGAAGCATTGCTTCAGGTAGAGTTGGGGTGGGGTGCTATAAAGGCAGGGGAAGGTAAAAGCGGGGTCTGCCTTTTGAGCAGGTGTGAGGACTGCTTAGAGGCTGTTCTGGATTTGCCAATAGGAAGACTAACTCAGTTTAGGGTACCAGCAAAGTAGAGATACCAAAAGAAAGAAACAATTTTTTTTTTTCCTGAGGAAGATTCGCCCTGAGCTAACATCTGTGGCCAGTCTTCCTCTATTTTGTATGCGAGCTGCTGCCATAGCATGGCCCCTGACGAGTGGTGTAGGTCCACGCCTGGGAACCAAGCCCGGGCCGCCGAAGCAGAGCGCACAGAACTTAACCACTAGGCCACCGGGGCTGGCCCAGAGAAACAAATATTTTAAAGATAATTTAGTATATATTTTTTGAAAGCATCAAAGAAGTTGCCAAAGTTGAGACAAATTAAAGCTCTGTTGGACTCCCTTACACTTACTCTACTGTTTAACATTGTATCTATTTTGAATGGCCTGTGTAGGCACTACACAACTTCAAGTTCTCTCAGGATCTTAATCTGGCCCTGCTGGGACCTCTTTCTCCCCTAGTGTGATTCTTGGGGCAGATGCCCGGCCAGACCTGGATCTCCGAGATCCTGTCTGTGATGACTTCTTCCAATTGTGGCAAGACACAGCAGAGAGCAATGCCAATATCTATGAGCAGGTGGGTGCTGAGGGGGGCTGGGGCTAGGGGAAATTCTTGGCTTATCCTGTTCAGGCTGGGATGGAGAGAAGCCCCACCACACAGCCCTTCTTAGAAGGGGGATGAGGGTCTAGGGGGCATAACAAGGGATTCAGTGGCTCAGGGTCAGTGTCGGGGGAATCGGTGTGGGGAGTCAGGGTGTCCAGCCCAGTTGGGCTTGGACTCTTGGGAGAGTCTCCCCAAGGCTTATCGGCTTCCGTGTCCCCCACCCACAGATCTTCCGCTGCCTGCCGTGCAACGCCACACGCTCCCTGCGGGTGCTCCGGGAGTACGTGGCTGTGGAGCCCCTAGCTGTGGTCAGCCCTCCCTTGGCCCAGTCTGAGCTCACCCAGGTCCAGGGCCACCTGGTCCACTTCCCCCTCAAGTTCCTAGAAGATGAGTCTTTGCTGCCCCCCCTGGGTAGCAAGGAGGGTGTGATGCCCCTAGAAGTGTGGACATAGCTGTGGCTCCACCCAGGAGAGATCACCAGCCACTGGGCTCCGCTGAATCTGGCTCCCTGCCTCCCAACTCTGAGGACTGAGGGCACTGCCCTTTGAGACCTGGGGGAGCAAGCATCCCTGGAGGGGACTAGAGAAGTCACAGAGGGCCCTTTCTTGAGAAGAGCCGAAAAGGACACTCCCAACCCTGGGCCGGGGAGGCAGAGAGGGCCTCAGAGAAGTTCATCCTCCCCACTGCCCAGTTCAAACCACTGCCTCAGAGGAGAAGCATATCTCCTGCCAGGATGCCTGGGACAAGCCTCTTACTCCAGAAGGAGTGGGCTCTGCCCTGGGTCTTCCCCATCTCTCCCTTCTTCCTCCTGCCCTGGAACCCCCTCCCTGCCCCAGGGTCTCTCCCAGCCCATTGCCGCTAGGGTAGAGGGAAGGAGGAAGCCAAGCCACTCCTTGCTTCAGCTCCCACCGTGGGGAGGGGTTGTAGTGGGGGGTAAACACTAACTCCCTCCACCAGCCTGCTGACAGACACTAACTTTGTATCAATTCAATAAGCATTTCATAAATAAAAGCATAGAAAAGGTCCCTGTGCCTCTCCCTCGCCGAACTGAGTACTTGTCTCAGCCTCCCCCACACACATAGCACCAGGCCCCTCCACCTTCTCTCCGCCCCGCTCCTTTCTTCTTCCTGCTGCTGCATCTCTGCTCTCCTTGTCTGGCTTTGGGAGCTCAGTCACCTACCTGCTGGGAGGAGAAGATCTTCACACAGTGCTTCCTGGGTAGAAGGAAGGCCAGGGCCAATCTGAGACACCTGGAGAACCATGAGGGCGGTACATGGAGAAGGGCCTGGAGGGGCTGCCACCTGTGCCTCAAGTGACACCATGGGAGAGGCTTAGGGAAGCCCCCTTGCGAGTGGTTAGGGTATAGGCTTGAGGTCAGGAAGAACTGGGCCCAAATCCTGGACTTGTCACTTATTACCTAGGTGACCTTGTCAAGTCACATCACTTCTCTGGGCCTTGGTGGTCCCAACTGGGAAATGGGAATGATACTTACATAACGGGCTTGCGTAAAGATTCAGTCGCTGACATAAATATTGAACACCTGCTATTTGTCAGACACTGTTCTAGACTCACAGAGGTGAGCACAATAAAACCGCCACCCACGTGAGGCCCTTATGCACGTATGTCCTGGAGTTTCACTGTCCAGTATAGTAGCTGTTAGGCACATTTGGCTATTTACATTTAAATTAATTAAAATTAGAAATAATTAAAAATGTAGTTTCTCATTTGCACTAGCCACATTTCAAGTGCTCAGTAGCAGCTTGTTGTTAGTGGCTAGCGTATTGGACGGTGCAGGTACAGACCATTTCCATCACTGCACAAAGTTCTATTGGTTGGGGCTACTCCAGAGGGAGAGAGAAAATAAATGGTATAGTCTATGAGAGTGTATAGCACACACCGGATTGAGGAGGGTTACCTCTCAGGGTGAGTGGAGGGAAAGGGATAACAGAGGGGTAGACAGAGCTCTTCAAGTGAACTGGTGACGTATTTCTTAAGCTGAGCGGTGGGTATATGAACATATATATATTCGTATCTTTTTGTAGATCTGAAATATTTTGCAATTAGAAAAAAGTTTAGCACAGGTCCTGGCTCTTGCCCTTCATCCCCCCAGCCTCCCTCTCCGGTCTCAGAATTGACCACAGGAGCAGGAAGAAACAGGGGAGTAGAGTGAGGAGTTTAGGAAGCCTTCCTGTAAGAGGGGTGTGTAGCGGATGATGACGTGGAGAGGGGATGCTGGTGTCTTGCCCTGATCCTCTCCTTTGAATCCAGCCCTCTGCTCCTCTGAAGAAGCCACTTTCACACAAGAGATCCCCCCTCCCACATATAGCAGTCCCCTGGTACTAATTGGCATTCTGCTAATTAGCCTCCTCGTCAGCACTACGTGCCTCTTTCCCTAGGGGACCGTTACCTCATTAAGCAAGGAGTGGAGTGGAGGCAGCAGCTGCCCCAGGCTGGGCTAGGGGCAGAGTGGGTTTCTGCTTCACGCTGTCTGTTAGTCTGTCTGCCCCCACCCCCCCCTCATTAGTCCTGGAGTTTCTTGAATGGAGGCCACCATAGTGCAGGGGGAAAAGCCATGGGCTTGGAATCAGAAGAGTTAGCTCAAGACCCAGGATGAAGAAAGTGAATCCAGCCTGCTAAGGTGGGTGAGGGCGACTGGGCCTGTGCAAAATGTGCATTCATCCCCTAGGGGTCCTCAAATTTGTCTTATTTTTAATATTTTAACTTTTCTTGATGCTTGATCCAGGACTTTCTCCACCATATTATCTCTCTTTAAGTTTTTATTATGGACAATTTCATATTTACAGTAGTCCCCCTTTATCCGTGGTTTCACTTTCCGTGGTTTCAGTTACCCACAGTCAACTGCAGCCCAAAAATATTAAATGGAGGAGGCCGGCCCGGTGGTGTAGTGGTTGAGTTTGCTCTCCGCTTTGGCGGCCCGGGGTTTGCAGGTTTGGATCCCGCCACAGATCTATGCACAGCTCATCAAACCATGCTGTGGAGGCATCCCATATACAAAATGGAGGAAGATGGGCATGGATGTTAGCTCAGGGCCAATCTTCCTCACACACACAAAAAATATATTAAATGGAATATTCCAGAAATAATTCATAAGTTTTAAATTGCACACCGTTCTGAGTAGCATGATGAAATCTCACACTGTCACACTCTGTCCAGCCCTGGACGTGAATCAGCCCTTTGTCCAGCACATCCACGCTGTACACGCTACCCACCCATTAGTCACTTAGTAGCCATCTCAGTTATCAGATCGGCTGTCATGGTATCAGTGTCTGTGTTCAAGTAGCCCTTATTTTACTTAATAATGGCCCCAAAGCACAAGAATAGTGATGCTGGCAACTGGGATATGGCAAAGAGAAGCCATAAACTGCTTCCTTTAAGGGAAAAGGTAAAAGTTCTCGACTCAATAAGAAAAAAAAAATCACATGCTGAGGTTTCTGATGGTATGCTACAGTAAGAACGAATCTTTTATCTGTGAAATTGTGAGAAAGAAAAAGAAATTCATGCTAGTTTTGCTCAAACTGCAAAAATTATGGCCACAGTGCATGATAAGTGCTTAGTTAAGTTGGAAAAGGCATTACATTTGTGGGTGGAAGACACGAACAGAAAACGTGTTCCTATTGATGGCAACATGTTGCACTAGAAAGCACTGGGCCTACACGAAGATTTTAGCATGGGATCCCTTGAAATGAGTGACATCAAGCCATTCACTGCAAGTGAGGCATGGTTACAGATTCAGGAATAGGTTTGGACTGAAAGAGAGAGAGACTACACATAACTTTTACTACAGTATATTGTTATAGTTGTTCTCTTTTATTATTAGTTATTGTTCATCTCTTACTGTGCCTAATTTATAAATTAAACTTTATTATAGGTATGTATGTTTAGGAAAAAACATAGTATATATAGGGTTCAGTACTATCTGTGGTTTCAGGCATCCACTGGGGGTCTTGGAATGTATCCCCCGCAGGTAAGAGGGGACTACTGTATATAAAAATAGAATAGGATAATGAACCCTCATGTATCCATGCATCGGTACTCCAGCTTGAATAATTACTAGCATGAAGCCAATCTTGTTTCTCTACCCTCCCCACCCCCCAAATTACACTGCCTCTTGAGGTTTGGGTGGTCATTTATCCTAACCCTGTGATCTTAATTTGCTTATTCATTAATTCAATATCTCTTTATTAAACACTGCCTATGAGTCAGGCATTAGTAAATTTATTGAAGACCTAGGATATGCCAAGTGCTTTACATACCTAATTTTATTTTACCCTAACCTCCCTGTTATTATTTCTGTTTTACAGATGATAAAATTGAGCCTCAGAGAGATTAATGACTTGCCCAAAGCACTAACTTCAAATTCTATGTTTTCTTCCTATTATACCATGGTCTTGACCTTGAATTACTATATGTCACACTGCCTACTCAGACAACAGAGGCCTTCATTCACTTAGGTGTTACTGAACCTCTAGTGGGTTCTAGGCCCTGTGCTGAATAAGAGTGACATAATTCCTGCCTTTAAGGAGATGCGACAGACATTACAATTCAAGTGTTAAATGTTACCATGGGTTTAAGCCAGGCAGCTAAAACAGAAGAGGCAAACTCAATCTTAGTCAAGGAAGATTGGGTCAAGGAAGACTTCATGGAGGAGATGATTTAGACATGTAGTACAAAGCAAAGGGCAGTGAGAGTGGGCATGGTCAGAATATTCCAAGGAAAAGAAACAGCAAGTGCATAGGCTGGAGGAGGATCTGTTGAGTTCTGGGCACTGTGAGGAGAGGATTTCAGCATGGCTAGAACATGTGAGGTTGAATGGTGGAGTACTGAAAAACAAGGCAGGAGAAGCAGGCAGAATCTTGAAGGTCTTTGATGCCACACTTGAGACTCTACTCAAAAGACAGTGGGAAGTCAGTGAAGGGTCTTAAACAGGAGAGTGACATCAGATTTGAGTTTTAGAAAAATCACTCTGGGAATGGCGAATTGATTTAAGAGAGCCGGGCAGGGAGACCAAGCAGGAGGCTGATAAGAGGAATGGAGGTGAGTGGGGACTGTGGCTTGGATAAGGTCAATGGCAAGATAAATAGGAAGGGAGGGAAGCAAAACTGGATGTGCATGTGAAAGTGCTAAGGAGAAGGGTCCAGACATCTCATTCAAACTCTCCTAAGTGACCTTTAAGGCTGGTGGTGGGGTCTTTCAGAGATAGTACTGTTGCTGAAAGTGATCTCAGGGATCAAACAGCCTTCTCTCTCAACCTCACAGTGAAAGAAAAGCCCAGAGAAGCAAAGCAACTTGCTCAAGGTCACACAGCATGTCAGTGGTAGAACATGACTCCTTGTTCTTTACATAGCATTACTCAACCTCTAGTGAGGCTAGTGGCTGGGGGTGCTATGCCAACATGACTAGACCTAAGGTGACCCAAGCAAGATTTGAAGGGGTTGGACATAGATTCCTCCTCTTCCCCTCCGCCTCTCCCTGCCACCCCTTTCCCCACGCGCAGCTCGTGATCAGTCAATGAATAATTGTTGAAACAGTTCCTTTGTGCAGAACAAGAGGTGCACAGATACAAGTCTGCGGGAGGATTTCCTATCCTGAGATCTGAGAGGCCCTCCTCAACACTCCCCACTCCAGCCAGAGAAGGGGGTAAAGGGCATTCCTGAGGCAGCCAGTCCCCCCTCTCCACTCCCCAAATCCCAAGTGGTTTCTACAGCCAAGTTCTCACGGAGAGGCCCCTCCCTCAGTGGCTCCACTGTTGCCATGGCAATTAGGTGGGTGGACAGCCCATCCTATCTAGAGGCCACCCAGCCCTCGCGTGGGGAGTTACCATAACAACCCCCCTAGCAATAGAGGGGGTTGGGTCCCGCCCCCTTCCCCCGCAAATAGAGAGGTGGGTGGCTTGATTGGCAGCTGGGCAGACGAAAGAGGAGGGAAAGGGAAGGAAGGCGTCAAAAGAGAGCTAAGAAGGAAATGGGGGAGAGAGAGGGCAAAAAATAGGCGACGGGAAGGAAACGCGTGTGCGCACGCGCGCCAGCTGGTGGGCGCGCTCCGCGGCCACCTCGGCCGCCGCCCACTTCTTTCACGCCAGGCTCGTTCGCGCGCGCCTTTCGCGCTCTCTCTTGCGCCTGCGCGCAGGTGTCGGCGCCGAGGGGGAGGGGGAACCCGGCGCGCTCGCGTCACGTTCCTTCTTCCACCCTCCCGGTGCACGGCCACTCCGCGCCTGCGCAGGACAGTCGGGAGCTCGGGTTGCAGGCTCCGGGGCAAGAGCGCCTGTCAGTCTGTGGGTCGGTCCTCTCCCCGGCCCTCCCCCTCCCCGTTCTCCGGGGGAGGCACGGTGGAGTCCGCCCCCGGGATACCCCGATGGGGGAGAAGCGGCGACGGCGGCAGCGGAATAACCCAGCCGGAGCGTGAGCGGCCCCGGGGCCCCGTTCCCCGCGGAGGCCATGGGCGACCCAGCCCCCGCCCGCAGCCTGGACGACATCGACCTGTCCGCCCTGCGGGTGAGCGCGCAGCCCCCCAGCCTCGCCCTGGTTCCAGTCCCCGCCGCAGGGGAGCGGGGTGGCCGCACGCCTCACGTGCTCCCCGGGCGCCCCTTCCGTCAGCCCCGTCCCCCTCGGCAACCCCCGCCCCTTTCCCGGGCGCCCACGGCTGCTGGGCCCCCGCCCCTGCTCCCCCCCTCCACTCGCTGCAGATTCTGGGAGCCAGTTCGGTCCCCACCCTGTGGTGCCCCGCCCCCACACTTCCCGGCCACCTCCACCTTTACTCAGGTTCCGGACCCGCTTCCTCCAAGGTGTTTGAGGATCATCCCTGGTTCCCCTAAACTTAGGCCCCCATCACCTGCAGAATCTTTATTGTGGTGCCCCTCACCTCCTCTTGGGCCTCTTTCCACCCTTGCCCTTAGTTATATCGTCTTCCTCGCCCTCCTCTGTCTCGGTTCCTCGAATTTTGACTTTTCAGCTATCTTGACAGCCTTCCCCTCATCACCCTTTCTCCTCGCCCACCCCTGAATTGCTTCTCTTGCCTGGTCGGAATTTCAGCCTCCCCTCTCTACCCCACACCTCCTACTGTCGCCCTCACCCCCATGTTCTGCTCACCCCATCCCTTTTCTCGTGTTTCAAGTGCAGCAGTCCAGAACCAGGCATTTCCGGTCTCAGGGTCCCTGAATATTGCATTACCAACTCTGCAGCAGTGTGGGGCTGGGAGGAAAGACAAGTGCACTGGGGGAGGAGGGGAAGCATGGATTCTCTTCGGAAACTAGCCTGGGCTGGGAAGAGGATGTTTATACGCATGCACATACACAAAACGCACGCTGCATTTAGTCCATCAGGAGGTTGGGAAAAGCAGTGAGTATTTTGTATGTTTGCTGGAGGGAGGGGGAGGTAATGGAGATCTCTCAAGAGAGGGGTTAATTAGAAAAGGGATAGAAGGAAACAATCGCAGCAGGAATTTCTTTGAAACACCTTTTTATTGTCCCCCCTGGGGCACTTGCACGCCCCCGTTTGGGAGCTTTCAGCAGCATTTATGTGTTTTTCTTCAGCAAGGAGCTCTGGCTGAGGGGCATCTTAGAGATTTCAAGGTGAACACTCCAATCACCCAGGTGGTGTTTTTGTCCTATGTCCTTCCGGCTTTCTCAACAGGCCAAGGTGTGGGGAGAGCAGGATTTCCCATCTCTAGGTTAGCTTCTCTGGAGGCCCCTGTTTAAATTGTCTTCTGGCTTTTGAGTTAGACAGAGAACATGGCCAGTAGTGGGAAAAGGCGGTCAGTCACTCAGGTGCCCCGGATATGACTGGAGGGGAATTGAAGAGAGCAGAGTCATGTCGTTAATTGGGTTTCTCTAGGTGACACAGTTTTTCTTGGCATTCAGGTCATAGTTTGTTTGGTGCAGTGTTGGGCTAGGAGACCTGACTTGCTGGAGATAAGGTGATAAGTTACTGAGGAGGGAAACTGAGCGGTGAATTTCTCTCTCTCTCTCCCTCTGTGTCTCTCGCTCAGTGTGTGTGTGTGTGTGTGTGTGTGTGTTGGTGAGGAGAGGGTCTGAAGGCTTTGGGAGGAAGATTCTTAAGGTCAGTATAAACTACATTTCTCAAGTTAAGCCAGTTGGATATAAGATGGAAATCCAGGCTCCCCTTAATGTGCTCCTGTCTAGGATGAACCCCACCTTCCCTTCCCACCTTGGTTGTTGATTAACTCTGGCTACAGGTTCCTGTGGCTGTGGTGACTGACATACAATAAAAAACGGGTGGGTCCAAACCATGACCTTTGGTTTAAACCTTGTGGGACTCTGCTTGGGCTTTCTTTCCCTTTAGCCTCTTCTGGTAGTTTGGCCTGGACCCTCAACCTAGGATTTCCAGCAATTCTGCAGACACCCTCTGACCTTAGATGTGGTATTCCCCTTCCGGACTTCTCTGCCTGAAGCAATGTTAGTGTTCTTCCTCAAGCATCCTGCCTTATTCTCCTCTCCCTCCCTCAAGAGAGCCAGCTGACCTACCTGCTCCCGGTCTTCTGTTTTTCCTGCCTCATGCTTCTTAAGACAGCATTCCTCATCCCCCATTACCGCAGTACTCCAGGGCTTGAGGGAGAGCTTTGAAATGGGGCTAGAGAGGGCCTGCTTTCTCCTTCCTGCTGACCTTTTCTCAGTGCCTGTCCCCTCCGCTCCACCTCAGAGAGCTGCTGTGGCACTGTGGAGCCGCTAGCTCAGTCATCTCTTGTTCTGTTCCTGTCTGTGTTCCAGTGAGAAATGGTAACCTGGAGGATTAGCAGCAAAGCCTGTTTCCCTTTACTCCGTCGACTTGTGTTGGGGGCCTGGGGGGAGGGGACAGGAACGTATTCAGCATTTATTGACTGCCCTTGAAGAGCCCAAGTTGTCTTTCTCCTCTTGTTTCAAGATGAGGCTTGGTTTTCAGCTGGTGATGAGAGTAATAGTCTGATATTAGGGAAGATTGAATTGCACTCGTCTCTTAGCCGTGTGTGGGGAGGCCGGGTCGACCTGCCACTTTGTGATCACAGGCACACTTGACCTCTTTGAGGCTCCATTTCTCCATCAGCACAGCATCATGGGCTTATATTCCTGAGGTCAAGTCTGGCTTTCTCACTTATTGTGTAACCTTGGCCTTGCCCCCGCTGCTTTCTTTACTTGCTGCGGATTCTGCAAAGGGCCTCGCCTCTCTGAGGCTCCGTTTTCTCATGTGTATCAGCGAGGATGGTGATAGTACTGAACTCAGAGGTGCTGAGGATTAAATGAGATACTGCATGTTCAGTACTTAGTCCAGGACCTGGCACATGGTGACCATATGCTAGCCCTTCTTGTCGTCAGTTGTTATCAAATGGCAATCAGAGAAGCCCTCCAGGACAACTGTCTCTAAAATAGCACTCCCTCCTTTCATTTATATATAGAATTTTATTTAACATTCCCTTAGTCTACTTTGTTTTACTTCATATTATTTATTACCAGCTGACATATCTATTTATTTTTATCAACCCCGACTAAAATGTAAGTTCAGTGAAAGCCAGAATTTTGACTGTATTGTTCATTTTTGCATCCCCAGTGCCTACAATAGTGTTTTGCACGTAGTGGGGGCTCAAATGTTTGTTGAATAAATGTGTGTTATAACAGGTGAAAGCTCTTAGCACAATCCTTGCTTAGAGAAAGTATTCAATTAATGACGCTGTTAGGCTTCCTCTTGCCCCTCTTTCATATATACAATTAAGAATATATCTTTTCTGAGTTGTTTTTGGAATCAGACCTTGTTTGGTGGTAAACACAGTTCTGGAAGCCTCCATCTGAGTGATGCCCTTGAAATAAAGTTAGGATCATCCAAGAGAAAATTTGGGCCTTTTGTTCTCAGACTTTCTCTGTGTCCAAGCTCGGTTATATTCCAGAAGAATCTTCTGACTTGAAACTCTTGGCTTCTCACAAAGGATAAGTATCAGTGGAAGTGGACGGGACAAGGAGGGAGCAGACCCCGGGCTGACCTCTTTCCCTTTGCATTGCTCCTATTGGTTGACCCACTTCATAAATCAAACAGCTTCTCTTTACTGTCCAACCATCTGGAAGTTTTAGACTGCAGTGTCCTTGAAACTATGGAGCTGTGCTCACTGTTGCTGTATTGAAATAATATCAGGGATGGCAGTCAAGAGGGACTTGTTGCTAGGTAGAAGTGCTGACAGAGATGTTCTTTTTCAAATGATTTTGTGTTGTTGTGTCTGTTCTTTGGAGAAGTCTCTTCCCCTTCCTTGTCTCTTCCTGAGGCTGTGGAGCCAGCATCACTTGGAAAGCTGGCAGTTCTGGGCATGCATTTCTAGGCTGCTGAGCAACAGTGGGACTGCTACTGTGTTCTGATGTGCTAGCTGTCCAAATGTTGACGACAGTGCCTCAGGCAGGGGAATGGGAAGGCTGGCCTCCTGCAGCAGAAGGAATGGCATTTTTTCCTAGAGAACTGCAAATGGATGGGGCTGTTTTGGTAGCTAGTGACATTTGGAGTGAATTGAAATGCTGCTTTGGCAAAATGATAGAAGGAAGATTGCAGAGAACTTTGCTGAAACTAGGTGTTGAGCCATTCCCCAAATGAGGGAAGAGATGCCATCGCTCTTTATGCTGTGGGATAGGACAGATTGCCATAGCCTTTAGTGATACCTGGAGGGGGAGAGCCTTTGCAACAGTGAAGTTTTGACAGTTAAGAGAACAGCAAGAGGGTCAGCAAGAGAGCCAACTGGTCTACCGCCTCATGCTCGCCCCAAGCCCTCAGTTAACACTATGTTGTCTAGAATTCTGATTTCAAATCTGGCCTCCATTCCTTTCAACTTTGAACTGTGTGCCTGAGGCAGGGTAACTCACACATCTTGGTCATGTAGTGTCTTCAGTTGTCATCTTGGGGACAAGATGGCAGGAAGTGTGCAGTCGCTCTTTACAAGCTTGCACTCTGGCATAGGCCTATAGGTGAAGAATGCGTTAACCGTTCAACCCAGAAACATGAAACAACTGTGGGACTGGAGAGCATCTCCGGAAGCCATCTGAGAGTCTGCCTGACTCATCTTTCTGTCTCCAGACAAAGTTGTACAAAAGAATGTTATCAGTAATGTCCTTTCCTGCATCAGTCAGTCACCAAGCATTGTCAGTGTACTGCATCAAGAGTCAGGTTCTTGATACTATGAGAAGGATGTAGTATTGTGCTCAGTACTATGCTAAGCTGTTTAATCAGAGCTCTGGGAGCATCTACCTAAGAAATGCCTTTGCAGACTCAGGCTCCCCTTTTCTTAACTGTTATTGCTTTCCTCAATATCCTAGAACCTTCCAGGTTGGGAAGTTTTTGTTAAATGTAATTGCCATGAATTATACTAATTTTCTGTTGTCCTGTAGTCAGTCATCTTGAAATCTGGTATCCAGTTTTTTCCCCTCCCCCAGCACCCACTTTACACCCTCAACTCCCTCAATCTTTTCTTTCCTATGTTGAAGAAATAGAACAAAAAGTAATCAGGTGAATAAGTCAACTCTCAAAACCTTTCTTGAATGCCCACAGAATAAAGGATGATATAAACACATTACTTATTAGAAGACTTGGACCTTGTCCACAGCCCACATTCATTCTCTGCTCTCTCCTGTTCTTCCTGCCATTCTCCTCCCAACCAACCAGTCCTTGACTTGAGTCTAGAATTCTCCCATCTACAGGAAGCTCCTCCAGAGGGTAATTGAAAAGGTTCTTGAGGCTCTTTGTTCTTTATAAGGGTAAGGAATGGTAGAGGGAGGAGAGAAAAAAGAGATGGAATTGTGGTGACCCAAGGAGCTCCTGAAGATTTTGTCCGTGGCCAGACAGCCTAAGGATGTACTTGCTAACCATGGGAAAGATTTTGTGTGCTGTTTGAGGAAAGACCTTGAACCAGGCACAGCGGACACAGTGATGAACAAAGCAGACATTGTTTTCCTACAGTGTAGTAGTAGGGAGAGACATTAATAAAATAATCATATATATATAATTACATATATATAAAATTGCAAACCATGATAAGGACTGTAGCAGAAAACTGTAGCATGCCAGGAGAGCATATAACAAGAATTGTTTCTACTTTTTACAAAACAAAAATATTTGGTTGGTTGATTGAGAGAGAAATAAATCACGTATTGGAAAACCAAGCTGGCATTGCCACAGAAAGAGTAGATAGAGGTGAACCAGCAGGTAGACGTTGGTGATGATCAGACTTTGATGACCCTGGAATGGGGCCATTCTTATGGTGGAGCATTTGGTCAACAACCAAGGGCTTTGGGGCCTGAGGATGGGGTGGGAACTCCAGGCTTAATTTCCAAAAGAATTTCTTCTAAGCCTTCCTGTGGGAGGGGGAAAATTTTTTTTATTTGTTTCAAAGGGTAAGGGCAGGGGCCGGCCCGGTGGCGCAAGCGGTTAAGTGCGAGCGCTCTGCTGCGGCGGCCTGGGGTTCGTCAGTTCGGATCCCGGCTGTGCACCGGCGCACTCCTTGGCAAGCTGTGCTGTGGCGGCGTCCCATATAAAGTGGAGGAAGATGGGCAAGGATGTTAGCCCAGGGCCAGTCTTCCTCAGCAAAAAAAAGAGGAGGATTGGCAGATGTTAGCACAGAGCTGATCTCCTCACACACACAAAAAAACAATAAAAAAAAAAAGGGTAAGGGCATATGTATATGGAAAGGGCATGTGACTCATGTGATCCTCATTTTTATTTATTGGGGGGAGCATCTCTGGGTCTGCGTGGACTCACATGTCGCTCTGCAGAGGGTGGGAGTGTGCTTGTTGTCTAGAGCGGGTAAGGGAGAAGGGTGTATCACTAGATGTTTTATTTTTTTAAATAAAAATTGTATACATTTAAGGTGTACAACATGATATTTTGATATTCATATACATAGTGAAGTGATTACTACAGTCAAGCTAATTAACATATCCACCTCCTCACATAGTTACGTGTGATGGGGGGTGTGTGTTTGTGTAAGTAGATGTTAGCAGGCTGAGAGGTAGCTGGGTTGGAAGGTAGGTGAGTCTCACAAAAATAAGGACAAGTAGGCCCAGCCTTGGGCTTAGGTCTCCTGGTCTGTGGGAAGTGGGATTCTTCCCTCACGTTAGATAGATACTGTACATGAATGGATGAGACTCTCAATTTATGTTGTGTACCAGTAAAGGATGAGTGGGGTGTGTTGGGGAAGTGTTACTGATTTTGCTTGTTTGAAATAAAATAGGGTTGGGGAAGCCACAGTCTTGGGCTTCTTGGAGCAGCTTAAATGTCAGGAGGGTGGCAGTGGAGAAGACAGTGGCAGTGGAGAAGACGGTGGCAGTGGAGAAGACGGTGGGATGGGCTGTGAGAAGTGTTTGGTGGCACAGCCTGTGCGAGGAGCCTTCGTGGCTGGAGAGAGATGAATGGAGGACATGGAGACTCTCTGCCTAAGAAAAATGGTAGTGGTTGGTAAGGGAGGAGGCAAGAAGACCTTTGAGAGAGTAGGCAGTTCGGACCTCAGACTCATCTGGAAAGTGCATGTTGCCACAGCAGAAAAATCTTATAGGGCCAAAGGTGACAGGTAACGTGGAGAGTTTCCATAGTCACAACCAGAACCCCCACCACTTGGGGTCTGTGCCTCAGTCAGGGCATGTGGCAGTGACTGTGCCCCTGCCCTGCCTTTAGGATGAGAAGGCCTCCTTAAAGCAGACCTGATGTTAGCAGGTCTTCAGAGGGAGAATGGGAAATTTCTCACACTCTCTTCCACCAGGAACCGTTTGAGGGTAGGATCTGAAGGGCTTGGACTGCTGAATTGCTCCTGGAACCACAGGTTTGGAGGAGTTTTCTGTGAACAGCGGTCCTTGCAGGAACAGATTGAGGATCAGTAGGGCTGGAGAAAATTTTACCTCCTTCAAGCCACCGCAACTTCTGCTTTTTCCATGAAGCCTCCCCTGACTGTGCCAGTCCTCACTGGTCACATATTTCATCTTCTCCTACAAGTTAGCATTTGATTATATATTGTCTCGTATTCAATACTGTTTTATGGTCTTGTTTTTCCTGTTACCTCCTTACATATAGGGATCATGATCCATATTTCCTATTGATCCCTCACAGTGCCTACCAAAACAGCACATAAGAGTTCAGGGATTACTCGCTTGGTAA
This sequence comes from Diceros bicornis minor, assembly GCF_020826845.1. Taxonomy (NCBI): domain Eukaryota; kingdom Metazoa; phylum Chordata; class Mammalia; order Perissodactyla; family Rhinocerotidae; genus Diceros; species Diceros bicornis. The sequence goes on from NC_080757.1 coordinate 11,621,407, forward strand.
GAGACTTGGATCTAAGTATTCTGTGGCTTGTCTTTTCCCACTAGATTCAACCCACAAGCAACAAAGTGCCTTGTGTATGCTGGGCACTGTGCGACACAAAACGATACAAGGACTTACTCGGTAGTTCTCAACTAGGGTGGCCCTGCCCTCCGGCGGGTGTTTAGAAATGTTGGGGAGGGAGGTTTAATTGTCACTGTGTCAGGGGAGCACTAACAGCATTTAGTGTGTGGGGATCAGGGATGCTAACCACCCTGCGATGTCTGGACGTCACACTGAAGAATTGTTTTTCCACCCAAATTGCCAGGAGTGCCTCGTGTGAACTCATTATGGACGTGGGAAAGGTCAGGTGAAGGACTAGACAGGTTTCTTCCATGAAGTCGGAAGTAGTTCCTAAGTCTACTTCCTTCTGGGTGGAGAGAGGGATGTAGGCTCTAGATTACTTTTGTGCATTGCACATGTCTCTTCTAAGAGCTTTTCTTTGTCTGCCAGCACACCTCAGAAGGTGAAATGGGCAGGCTCCAAGTCAGACTGTAAGGAAAAAGATTTTCGTGTTCTCTCTCCACCACCCACCCACTCTTCCTTTCAAGGCACGTTTGTGAGAAAGTGGCTGAAGCATATAGTACTTGGTCTTTCATTCTTTTTTTTTCTTTATTGCATTAACATTGGTTTATAACGTTGTATAAATTTCAGGTGTACATCATGTTTCGATTTCTGTATAGATTACATCATGTTCACCACCCAAAGACTAATTACAGTCCATCGCCACACACATGTGCCTAATCATCCCTTTCAGGTCTTTCATTCTAAGAGGCTCAGGAAAGAATCTTCAAGAGAGCCTAAGCAGCATGAGGCAGAGATAGGTGTGTGCATGCAGTGCTTGAGAAGGGAGGCCAGCACATTAGTCTCTTCTCTTGGGTCTTTTCATCTGACGGTTGTCCCCTTGAAGACAGAGGTGTGGTGAGTGAGTGTCATTACTCACATTGCAGAGGAGTAACCAGAGGGTAGGAGGCAACTTGCCTAGTATGTCCTTTAGAGAAAAACAGAGCTGTGGGGGTGGTGAGTGGCTGGGAGTAGAGCAGCTCATGGGAACAAGTTGATGAAGCTGTCCATCCTCTTCTCGCCATCTCCGAGTCTGACTCAGGAGAGCAGAACTTGATGGACCCTTGGTCTTGTCCAGGTAAGATTTGGAGCAAGTCCCTCCAACCTTGACAAGGTCTTTTTTCACCGTGGAAACTACCCTAGACCCACATGTCACAGCGGGGCTGCGGGCACAGGTAGCCTGTGTCTCAGAAGTTTGGCGGTTTAGACCCCTAGTAAGCCCTTCTTTTTCTCTCTTTCTTCAGTTCAGAACAAAGATTGTTCTGATACAAGTCAGTTATATTTTAATGTGGATTCATTTCAGAAGGGGTTTTGGGGTTGGAATAAGAATAATAACACTTACTATGCAGTAGGTCCTCTCCTTATGTAATCTCATTATCCCTCACAGTAACCCTTTGAGGCGGATGATATTCCTCATTTTCAAGAAGAAACCAAGGCTTACAGAACTTGGAAGTTAAGTAACTTGCCTAAGGTTGGACAACCAGTAAATGGCAGAGCCCAGATTCAGACTCAGGTCTGACTCTGAGCCTGAGCTGGTTCCCTCCTGTGCTGTTGGAGGCTGCTCCCCGGTGGCTGGGTGTGTGTGTGGGTGTGTGTTGAGGGGAGGGCAGCGTGTAGCTGACGTTCTAGACTATGTGCTTTGAGCAATATTGTTTGCTTCTTGCTTTAATTGCCACAACCTGTGGCAAACAGGCTTTGGGGGCTTAGGGATATCACACCCTTCATAATGTTTCTGTGGTAATGTATTTGGAGACTTCTGGAATATGGCCTGTTTCATGGATTGGAGACCGCCTTAGGAGAAATGGTTACTGCCCTCCAGGAGCACATGGTCTACATCTGTGGCTTGATAGGGGACAGGTTTTATTCATATATGTGGACATTTTTTGAGGAGAAGAGGGAGTAAGTGACTTGAGCCTGAGCCTTTGGGAACTGCTGATGGATTGGCATTGGTGGGCACATGCTGAGAATACAAAGCTCCATGGGGCCTGTGCCCAGAACGAGAGATTTCTGGATTTTGGGCTGCTGGGCAGAGCACTCTGATGACAGGAGGGGAAAGACATGCAAAAGAATTCAGAAGATTTAGGGGCTGGCCCGGTGGCGTAGTGGTTAAGTTCGCGTGCTCTGCTTCGGCGGCCCAGGGTTCGCAGGTTCAGATCTGGGGTGCAGACCTATGCACTGCTCATCAAGCCATGCTGTGGTGGAGTTCCATATATAAAATAGAGGAAGATGGGCACAGATGTTAGCTCAGGGCCAATATTCCTCAGCAAAAAGAGGAAGATTGGCAATGGGTGTTAGCTCAGGGCCAATCTCCCTCACCAAAAAAAAATAGAAAAAGAAGATTTAGTCTGGAGAAAAGAGAGTTGAATGATTCAGAAGAAGGCCTGTTGTTCAGAGGGAGGAGAGGAAGTCTGTCTTACTCCCCCTCCCCCTTTTAAAAAAAAATTTATCATAGTTAAATAACATAAAATTTACCATTTTAACCATTTTTAAGTGTACGGTTCAGTGGCATTAGGTACATTCACATTGTTGTGCAACCATCACCACCATCCATCTCCAGAACTTTTTCATCATCCCAAACTGAAACTCTGTACCCCTTGAACATGAACTCCCCCCCGCTCCTCCCCCAGCCCCTGGCAACCACCATTCTGCATCTCCTCCCTTTTTGTGTGTGCAGAGTTGAACAGAGGGCCTGACAGAACAGGTGCTTAATATTTGTCAAGTCAGGTGAGGTGACCTGTCTCAGAAGTCCATGTGTCATCAGCCAACCCAGAACACTCCCTGCCCTCCTGGCTCCAGTGCAAGGTGATAGGCCTCCGAGAGGGAATTTAAATGAAATGCCTGCATGGAATCACAAGAGGGTTAGGTAGTAGAAAGAGAAGTTAAGGCTTTCTCCTCTGTGTTCAGCTCCTTTCACCGTCTCCCAGCTATGACTTGCTTTCTGGTTCTGTTGTTGGGCTTCTGTTCATCCTCTTGCTTGTTCTCAGCTCTTACTTGTCATCCTGGGGGTCTGCTGGGTAGGTGCTCGAGGAAGTTGGAAAGACGGTCATTTAGGGGATGAAGGTCGTATAATGTAACCGCATTTCTCTATTTGTTTGTGAGGGAGTACATGTGTTAACGAGGAGCCTCCCTGGAGGTGGAAGAAAACCACCCTGAGATGAGTACCTTGACCTGGTGGACTGTCTTCCTACGTTCACCTTTCCCGAGGGGTGGCCAGTGGTGCATCTCTGGCTGGAAGCTTTATTCAATAAACACGTATTTATGTATCATGGGGAACTGTTCTAGGTTCCGAAAGCTCATACATGGGGGACATCAAGTAAAGGCGGGGTAGTATGAACTCAGATGCTTCTCTCCTGTGGGATGATGAGCCCCAGAAAAGGCCTAAATTCATGTGGGAGGAGGGGGTGGTTAGCTGCCAAAGATGTTTTGGTGAAACTTGGGCCAGACTTTGAGGCCCCTTTGATGTCACCCTCCTGGGCCCCCGGCCTGCACAGTTTGGCTTTGGGTCAGGCTGTATCCCTGTGTGGTGTCCACACCCCTGGATAGACCCAAAGTGTGACCTAGAATTGAGTTGGATTTCTTAGAATAGAGGTGACCAATTCGATGGCCTGCCCAGCCTCCTCACTTTCATTTGTCCACACTATTTGCAGTTTTTTCATTGACTTTCCTGGGCAAAGAGGGAAAAAGGAAGGAGAGACGGGCTTGACACTCAAGTCATCTGGGAAGAGAGGAGGGCAGGAGAGCCCCATGCCTGAGAGAGGCCTGTCTTACGGGTCAAATCCAGGCTGCAGAGGCCTCTAGCTGGTAGGTTGGGGGTGGCAATTCAAAGTCCACTCTTCAGGGCTGTGTCCCTAGATCACCAGGCCTTGTGTTGAATCCCCAGGACTGAGGGAAAGCTTGAGGACTCATAGTCTTTTTCTGTCTTCTGTGCACAACCTTAGAAGAGGCTACACGTATTTCGTTTTCTCTTCCAGGGTCTGCCCAATACTGAATGGCCCTTCTCACCACAGTCCCTCTCACTACAATCTAAAGCCTACCTTTTCCTTCAGTTGAGCTGTGTACGAACTGGGGTTGATTGTTTTCTTTGGACTGAGCCTGTTTGACCCAACCCTGGTGCTCAGAGTTTGAATGAAGGAATATTCCATTCACTCACTCCTAGAAATACTGCCTTCCCTAGGTGTTGTCCTATAGTCTGTCGTTATGCACTGCCTGGATATGGTTAATAAAAGTAAAAAGTGATTTAAGTGCCTGTGTTTAAAGCAGAGCATCCACAGGCCCATGTCAGATTTTTAGAGGTGCCAGCAGTAGATCAGCATCTCAGAGATAGTTAGATCTGACTTCCGATACCTACTTGTGTGCTTAACCACTCTGCTGTGTTGCCTATCTCCACCAGAAACGAAGGTCTCGTGTGTTTGGTCAGCCTGGGGTCCAAGGTGTGTTCTGTTCCGATGAGGTGTGTTTCACAGGCAATGATTAATGCCCCTGCTCCTGCCTAGATGCCCTGCCCTGGCCTTGGAACCTCCTCAGATGGGGTAAAATTGACGACGTCTCCAGAGAGCTCCCAGTTGGAGGCCTGCTGGGTAACACAGAGGCTGTTGAAGCGGAGGCAACGTGATACATGGAGTGAGCGTGGCATTAGGAGCTGGGAGACCTGGTTCTAGTTTCAGTTCCATCTCTAGTTTACAGGATGAGTGTCGTCTCTCAGGGTCTTGGTTTCCTCACTTGCAAAACGAGGGGATGAGAACAGTGGCTCTTAATCAGAGGCTCAATCAGAATCACCCCTGTAGCCTTTTTAACTTACATATACCCAGGCCCTGCCCCCGGAGGTGATTCAGTCGATCCAGGGTGGGGCCTGGTATGTGTATTTTCCCAGGTGATCTGATGCAGATTTCCTCTGAGAACTACTGAACCAGATGATCCCTAAGGTCCCTCTGACCTAAGAGTCCCCTTCTCCCTTCTTTCCTCTCTTCCTTCCTAAAACTTAAAACTCTTTGAGTGCCTACTATGTGGTGTGCTCTGTTCTCAACACGGACTTAAACGCGTGAACAGATCAGATGTGTGATTTGCGATGTACTATATATGTAAGGAAAGATGCACTTATGGGGTGGTGACTGTGTGCAAAGCTGGGCAAAGGAGGAGTTGAGAGAAACAATGTTGGGGGAGGGGGTTGGCCGGGCTGGGGTGACTGAGGATGATGTCTGTGAGCTGGTCTGGGAAACACCAGCACCTGCTGTGTAGAGATCTCAGGGTGGAGGTGATGTCGGGCTGTGGGCATGGGGCTGGGCATCTGGGAGGGACACAAAATAAAGGGAAGGTCCAGAAAAAGGTCTAAGGACTGTTTGAAGTGTGAACTTCAGCATAAGTGTGCTCCAGAGACTGCTTCCTGAGTCTGTAGTGCTGAGAGGGAGAGCAGTCAGACCAGGTGAGGATTGACCTGGGAAGATAGGGAATTTCTACTTGGGTTTTGAAGCTAGGGAGGGACCTGGAATAGTGGGACCTTCTCCGTCATCACTCACCCTCAAAAGTAATGGCATTGGAGACAGACTTGGATTCAAATCCCAGTTCTGTCACTTACTGTGTGACCTTTGGTAAGGCCATGTGTCATTTTCGTCATTTGTCAAATGAGGGTAAGAAGAGCCACCTCACAGTGCTGTTGCGAGGGTTGAATGATGGTGTGGGTCAAGTGCGAAGCCCTGGCACTGCTCAGTAGCAAGGTGGTAGCTGCCTGATTTCTCTTGTGAAAGAAAGGTGTCTCCTGGGGTTCTGCTAACATTCCTCTCCTCCTGACTTGTGTTGTGTTTGGGAAAGAGAAAACCACCCAGTCTATTGGGTTCCATCTTAATGGCTGTGGCTGGTGAGTCACTGAGCCCCCAGGTGTGGCCATGGAATTCCACGAGCCTGGCTTCCCTTTCCCTGCCCTAGAGCTTTCTACCATCCCCGAAAGTCTTCCACCTTCACTGGAAAAAAGAGCAACTTCAAAATCTAGTATCTGAACTTGAAACTCCTGTTTGTCCTGCCTCCTGAGTCAGGAATTCCCGCAGTCGGCAGTCACTGGGCAGACACTGCTGCCCTGCCTGCCCTTTTGTGTAAGAGCTCTGGGCTCAGAAGCACTCAGACTGAGGGGACATTCTGATGGGGATACATGGCTTTGTTTGGATGTGAGAGACAGAACATTCGTTCACAAACGGGTAAAGGGCTTTACTGAAAGGCATGGATTCCTGGCGGGTGCTGCTTGGCTCTTCCTTGCCTGGAGATTGAAGAATCTTCCGGCCTCACAGCCTCTGGCCTTCCCCACCCTTGACCTTTGCTTGGTTAACTCTTTCTTGTTGTTTTGGTCGCAGTTTAAATATCACTTCCCCAGCAGGCCTTTCCTGGCCCCCTCCTCACCACGACTCCCCTTTTATGTTTCTAACAGTGCTCTGTACTTTTTCTCCATAGTCTATGACAGTTGAATTTGTGTAGTTGTTGTGTCATTGTCTTTAACAGCTGCTTCCTGTAAGCTCCACGAAGGCAGGGACCGTTTCTGTTTTGCTCATTGCCACAATCTGGTATCTAGCAGGCACTCAATGTTTGTTGAGTGAATGCATGAACTGGTTCATTGGGCCCTAGAGTTGGCATGAATGCAGCCAAGGAAGGTTTCTTAGGAGAAAGAGGAGAGATGGGCCTAGTGAAAAGTTGGGTGAGCATGTTTGCTCTATCCTGCTGGTCAGGAAGTTCCCCCTTCTGCCTCACCTACATCCCTTGGGCTGTAATTTATTCTGAGTTGGTCCTTGGTGGGGCCAGAGAATATCTGGTCTCCACCCTTTGGAGAATAATCCTGGTCTTCCTTTCTAAGTCTGTGATTCAGACAGTCCTTCCTTCCCCTCCCTGCTGGCCCCACCCTCCACCTTGTCTTCTCTCAACTGACTCAGCTTTGCGCCCTCTACCCTTCCTGCCAGGGTCTCTTTTCAGAGTCCCCTTCTCTTTCACAGCACTCTTTAATAAGATCTCTCTCCTGATGGCTGGTTGGTCTCCCATCTGGAATTAGAAGCAGTACAGGGGTAAGACAAGTCACAGGTTTTCTTGATCCTGAAGCTTCCCCAGTCTCTTCCTTGGATTTGTGGACACCTGACTCCCACAGGAGGAGGTTGGCAATGAGGTATAATGATTTGTTTGTGCTGCAATTGAAAACCAGCAGTGAGAAGCCTTATTATTACCCAGTCCCTGATTATTGTTGTCCTCCTCCAAGAGCTTGGTGTCTGCCAGCGGGATGGGCTTGACGGCCCCCTCCCTCCTCCTGCTTCCACGCTCTGCCCTGTCTTGCTATCCCAGCACCTGCTTCCCAGGAACTTCCCTCCTCCCTGCCCCTTTCAGCCCTACCTCCAAGGTGTTCTCTCTCCTCTTTCACCTGCCCCCCTCTCAATTCTACTTACCTTGTTTCTTTTCTCCTGAGCCGCCTCTCTTCACTCTGAATCCCAGGAACACCAACAGTCTTCCTAAGTCACCTTTTGACAGCATTTCCTGCTCTATGGGAAGCTGTTTCTTCATAATGACTCCATGCAAATTTGTAGCACATAGTGGATTTCAGAATGTTTTTACCTCCATGAGTTTTTGTGAGATGGGATTGGGTAGATAAGGAACAGAGGCTCCGAGAGGTTAAGTGATTTGCTGGTTTGCCTCAGTTACGTGAAAGACTCAGAACCAGTGCCCCGGCTTCTGATTCCCAGTGAAGTATGAACACTAACCATTCCCTATCATTCGTCTACCCACACTCCTGGCTTCCTTTCTGCCTCAGCTAAGAGAATCTGTCCCTGAGTTATCCTCTTGCACTTTTGAACCTTCCTCTAAGGTGTCCAGAGGTGGGACCTTGGTCTGCCCTTCTCACCTAACCCAGCCTCTGCCCACCTCTTTTTCCTCCTTTCCAAAATATTAGCTCTTTCTCCTCTGGGAAGCCTTCCCTATATCTCTTCTTGCCCTGTTGCTACGGTCTTTGGGTCCTTATTAATGTTCCTGTTTGGTTTTTGCCAACTATATAGTTTCTTATAGCCCTGCTGTAAGAAAGTCTACTTTATAGTGATACATATTTACCAAATATATAAATTATGGGGCACTGATTCACTTGACAAAGGGATTCACTTTTAGTAGCTGCCCCAGTGCATTGCTTTTAAGTGAATATTCATGGATTATTTTGGAAGAATGGAGATCAACCCAAAACTAGTGTTAGAAACCATTGCATTAAGGAGAGGGGAAGGTTTTCCTAGATAACACCAACTTTCTTTTATTTCTATATTAATTCATTTAACAGACAGATATTGAATGTGGTCTTGACCTCCAAGAATTTAGTCTAGCAGAGGAGACAGACAATTAAAGAATCAATCACAAAAATGTACTTGGTGCCATGAAAGGCACAGTACAGAGTACTGTGGGAGCAGAAGGATAGTCAGGGAAACTTCCTGGAGGAGATGATGTCCATGTTGAGGTCTAGAAGGATGAGCATGGGACATCCAGTAAAGAGAAGGAGAATGATGTGCTTGAAAGAGTGAACAGCGTATGCAAAGACCCCGAGGTGAGAAAGGGCATGGCATATTAGAAGAACTGAGAGAAATCCAGTGGATTCCAAGGCTCCTGCCCCTCTGCCTCGTCCCCACATTAGCAAGAAACAAAATGACCCCAGATAGGAATTGGCAAGACTGCAGATAAGCCATACCTGGGATAATCAGCTGTCAGGCAGTCAGATCCGAGCCTGAGAAGATCCTCGTTGGCTCACAGAGGGCAAATGGAATCTAGTGGACAAAGCGGGGAGCAGGGGCAGACCATGGGAAGGCTCCTTGGATTTGCCGTGGGAAGGCTAACTAGGCTAGAGTTCTGTAGCTTCACTGTGACAAACATTTAACTTCTCGGAGCCTTGGTTTTCTCATCAGTGAAATGGGGTAATAATTCCTGCCTGGCTTCCCTACAAGTCTGAGGCACAAATGAGATAATGACTCTGAAGGCACCTTGTGGATTGTAAAATGCTGGACGGTTGGGTGGTGGCAGCAGTGGCAGCAGCCGTGAGGTGATGAAATGGATTTTGCCGGCCGCGAACAGAAGCTAATTCTTGTGGCCGAGGTCAAACTGCTCTGACAGCTTGTAACATTTTTAAAGCAAAGATCTTAAAAGGTTGAGCCTTGGGATGTGACTATTGGAGAGGTAAAGGGAGATGCCACTTCAGCTGCCTAGAAGACTCTGCAACATTTTTGGACTCTGGACAGAGGGATGGCTAGAATCACCTCTAGCACTTCAGACCTGAGGCCAGGGGTTGTCCTCCCAGGCCTGCACCTCTCTACTTTCCCTTAGAAGGCTCTGGAGGCAGGCGGAACCTCAGAAGCAAGCTGTTTATCTTTTAGGTTTTTCCGTTTATTTTTACATTTCTGACTGTGATGGTATTTATTTTTTCCTTTTCCCTTTTCCCACTTCTCCAGCTCAGCATCAGAAAGGGACCATCTGTCCCCTGCCTTGCCTGTGGCCATTTTAGAACCAGCACAAGGCTGCTTGAATTTTGGTCCCCTCTTCGCCTTCTCTCCTTCCCTCACTGCCTGTCTTTCTGTCCTCTGCACTCCCCCAAAAACATCTCATCTGGCTCCCTCCAGGTGTCAGCTACCCACCTCCTGTGGGCCTCTCCCTCTGGGAAGACCTCTGGTCTGGATGTAACACCAGCCCAGGACCCCTGTCTGAGGCAGCCAGGTCTGTGGGGAACCTGGGCACTGAGGCGTGGAGGGGAACTGCTCTGAGCCTCCTTGCCCAGGCAGGGCTCCCTCTGCTCTGACTGGTTTCTGATTAGAATGGTATTTATGTTTGTGTATGTGTCATGTCTAAACTTGTTTCTGCCTCTGCGTGTATCTGCAAGTCTCTGTGTATGTGTCCGCGTTCACGTTCATGTGTGTGTTCTTCTGGCAGACCTGGGAGGAGTGACTTAAGCACCCCTCCTCCCAGCATGTAAATATCTTTCTGCTTTCTGTCCCTTTCCTCTACTCCCAGAGCCTACTTGAGTTCCTCCCCTCCTGTACCCCATTCCCATAAAAACACTTCAAAACATGTGTATCAGTCAATAGATAAACAGAGGACTAGTGCCTCACAGTGTGCAACCAGAGTAAAAGGATCCAGTTCAGTTCCACAGTGTGAAAGATAGGGTTAGCCTGGAGCAGAGTGGAGAGTCAGTTTTAGAGAGTAATAAAAACTGAGAAAGGAGTTTTTTGAAGGGTTTATTAGAGTCCAGTTTATTATTGGACATGATGGGCAATAAGGAGTTGACGAGGGTTTTAACCCTCCTTTCATTCTCTCTTCCTTTCCGATGGTTGACTCAGTGAAGAGATGCTCTGCTGATCCCTGTCCTCCGTCAGCTTCCTTTCTCACCATAGGAACATTTCATCTGTCTCGTGCTTTGGCTTTGAGCCTGCTTTCCCCACTGAGTCCTTTGGGGTAGGAGTGGGGTAAAGCACCACACTTCCCCTGGTTGGCCTGGGGGAGATGGAGACAGACTCAGGCCTCAAAGGGCCACCTCCTGTTGAGAAAGGCAGGCGTCTGGCTCTCTGTTTTCCTGTTGGGTCCTTGGGGCTGTGCCTGGTTTCTCTGCTTGGGTAGGGTAGGAAGGAAGAGGTGACCTGAAACTTTTCCTGCCACTTCCCTACCCTCGGCCCACACATCCACTCCTGTTGTTTTTCTTACACACATACTCTCTCTTTCTCACAAACACACACCCTGCTACATTTTTTTCTCAAGTGCATCCATGCACACACATCCTTTAGGTACTCACAGCTAATCGAAGGATGTCTAGGTCTCCATCCCCCTCAACCAGAATACTCCTCCTCTGCCATGTCTGCCAGTACTGCGTCCAGCCTGTGTCCCTGTGGGATTGAACTGTTGGGGAAACCCCATCTGCCACTCTCAGGCCCTTCGCCCCTCCCCTGGTGGTGGCTTCAGAATATCTCCTGTAGACGGGGTTTGGGGTTAGTAATCTGGTTGATAGTGGGACTAGGGGATGGGGTTTTAAGCTGCATTTGCATAGCAGTCACTGTTGTAGGGCTTAGATGGTTGGGGTTTGGGAGGTGGTTTCCAGGCACTGTTGAGCTTCTGGGAGATTGAAGGCCCCCTCCCCCAGGCTGTGCCTTGGTACCACACTGCCTTTGCCCCCCCTCTTCCTCTTTGTGTGGGCCTTCTGGGTCACAGGAAGAGCTTAGGAAAACAGGCCTATTGTTTTCTTCTGGGAGGCAGGGAGGGTGGGCCTCTCAGCCCAGCCCAGTCTCAGTACCAGATAAATAGAGGCTCCACAGGCCCTGGCAGCCCTGCTGTTCCAGGGCAAGAGAGTTGTTTGGCTTGGACTCCATTATGCCATCTCTCGTTGGCTCCCTCTATAGACCACAAATTCCCATTCTCTTTCCCTGGTGGCCCTGCAGTTCTTTTTTCCCTCTTCCCCCATCCGTTTGTCTCTATCACAGGTTTCTCTGAGTCTCTCATCCTCTGTGGACAATAGGAGTAAGTCTGTCTGCTGTAAGTGGGAGGAGATGGGGCTGTGGCCCCCTCGCCCAGCCCTTGTCCTCCTATCCCCCTACACCCCTGGCGGCCCCGCCTCCTGGTGCTGCTCCCCTGTCGGGGTAGGATGGCACCTTGCCTGGTTTGGGAATGGCACCGCTTACAGCAGCAGGACCTGTCAGGGCATATCCGAGTGAATAATCGTTGCTGGGCCTGGAGCGCAGGAGAGACCAGTCCTTCCCTCGTCTCTCTCCCAAGGACTTCCAGCCCTTCCCCAGGCTTTACGGTGCTAATTCTTTCTACTATTCCAGCAGCTTCCTAGAATCTCCTGGAATTCTTAATGGATGGACCCTTTCAGCTCTGAAATTTTGTAATTATAAGCCTCATAGGTCAACAAAAAAGTGGAAGATACATTTTCCTATCCTACCTGCTTCTCCTGCAGTTGCCTCACAAGCAATTTTACCCCTTATATTTTACCATATATATATATTTTTGTGTGTGAGGAAGATCAGCCCTGAGCTAACAACCATGCCAATCTTCCTCTTTTTGCTGAGGAAGACCGGCCCTGAGCTAACATCTATTACCAATCCTCCTCCTTTTTTTTTTTTTTTTAACCCTTTTTCTCCCCAAAGCCCCAGTAGATAGCTGTATGTCATAGCTGCACATCCTTCTAGTTGCTGTATGTGGGACACTGCCCCAGCATGGCTGGACAAGCAGTGCATCGGTGCGTGCCCGGGATCCGAACCCGGGCCGCCGGTAGTGGAGCACGTGCACTTAATCACTAAGCCACGGGGCCGGCCCCCTATTTTATTTATTTATTTATTTATTATTATTATTTTTTATTTTTTCCCCCAAAGCCCCAGTAGATAGTTGCATGTCATAGCTGCACATCCCTCTAGTTGCTGTATGTGGGACGCGGCACAGCATGGCCGGAGAAGCAGTGCGTCAGTGCGCGCCCGGGATCCGAACCCGGGCCTCCAGCATTGGAGCGCATGCACCTAACCGCTAAGCCACGGCCGGCCCCCTATTTTACCATTTTTTTAACTCTTCTCTCTGTGTTGCTGTCTGACTTATAAGCTCCTAGAAGGCAGTTAAAGGCACTTAAAAAAGATGCCGGCTAATATTGGTAATAACAGTCTGCATTTGGTAAAGTACTTCAAAAACAACTTTACCCTCAGGGGATTTCATCCACATGCAAAGCAGACAGCATGAGTGCCTTTCTGCATTTGGAGATGGGCGATCTGAAATACTGAGTACCAAGGGAAGAGGCATGTTGTTACAGGAGGTATTGTTATTAGTGGAACAGCACTGGAGGCCAGGGTTCTAATCTGCCAGCTCTCTGCCACATCCGAGAAATGTGACCTCAAACCTAAGGTGCTTGCCTCCCTTTGCCCATTCTGTCACCCACCCCTTTCATCCTAGATTCCACTGTGGTGCCAGACCCCTCCTGTACATGTCTAGGTATCTGCACGCTAATTGTGAGGGAATAATTGGGGTTTTCTCCGCTCTCCTTGCCTGGTCCTACAGCTTTGGCTCACTGCTCCCTCCTTCTTGAGCTTCAGGTAGTATCCCCACTGCTACCCTGCCCCAGCCTCTGAACTGGACTGTGATTTGCTAGTCCTGAAACAACTGATGCATAAACTCTTTTGCATTTTCTCTTAGAGATTAGTCACAGCTTTCATTTTTAACCTAATCTCAACCTGTCCTGCTACGGTCCTATGTACCGCGTAACTGCGTTTCAGTCAATGATGGACCACACGTACAATGGTGGTCCCATAAGATTAGTACCATATAGCTTAGGTGTGTAGGAGGCTGTACCATCTAGGTTTGTGTTAAGTGCACTCTATGATGTTTGCACAATGACGAAATCACCTAACGTCGCATTTCTCAGAACGTATCCCCATCGTTAAGTGATGCATGACTGTACTACATTAAAATGACTTCTTTTTTTTTGTGAGGCAGATCAGCCCTGAGCTAACATCCTTGCTAATCCTCCTCTTTTTTTGCTGAGAAAGACCGGCTCTGAGCTAACATCTATTGCCAATCCTCCTTTTTTTTCCCCAAAGCCCCAGTAGATAGTTGTATATCATAGTTGCACATCCTTCTAGTTGCTGTATGTGGGACATGGCCTCAGCATGGCCAGAGAAGCGGTGCGTCGGTGCGCGCCCAGGATCCGAACCTAGGCCGCCGGTAGCAGAGCATGCGTACTTAACCGCTAAGCCACGGGGCCGGCCCTAAAATGACTTCTTGATTTCAGGGAAGGGAAAGGCAAATGTCAGTTGGTGCTGAGCCCCAGGCATCAGACTAACTGCCTTGCTGTTTGTCAGAGCTCTGCTCGCTATTTCCCCCTAGTTCTTTCTGTGGGAGGGGGCAGGGGGCCCCTTGAACATCAGCAAAGCAAGGAAGAAAGAGCTCAAGAAGAGCCCGTGGTGATGGTGCAAGTTGGAGTCTTGGGAATGATCAAGGCTGAACCGAATGTGTTCAGCTTACATTTATCGCGCACGTAGTGTGTGCCAAATGCTGGGGAGAGTCTGAAGCATAAGGCAGAGCCTTCAGGAAGTCTGTGGGCTATAGCTGCGGAGACCAAGACACCTGAAATCACTGAAGGGCGATTCAAGGCAGAGGAGAAGGAGCTGAAGGGATTTCTGCGCCCTTGCCCACCTGCAGGCTGTGTGCTTCCTCTTTACCCACCCAGCTTAGGGCCTCTTCTCTCCCTCCAGCTCTTTATCCTCAACTTCTTCCAGAAAGCTTTCCTTGACCGAACCTATCTCTGCCTTGCTCTGTCTGGCATTTAAACAATAAATCAACAAACATCTGAGCCGTTCATGCATCCTCAGAAACATGCCTGGTGCTGTACGGAAAACGGAGGGATGGGTGACAGGCGTTGCCCGAGTCGTGCAGGGGTAGCATCCTTTGTTATTATTACTTGTTTTCTGTAAGGAAGACTGGCTCTGAGGTAACATCCATTGCCAATCCTTCTCTTTTTGCTGAGGAAGATTAGCTCTGAGCTAACATCCATGCCCATCTTCCTCCATTTTGTATATGGGATGCCGCCACAGCATGGCTTGATGAGTGGTGCGTATGGCCACACCCGGCATCCGAACCCTCGAACCCCAGGCTGCCGAAGCGGAGCGCGTAAACTTAACCACTATGCCACCAGGCCGGCCCCAGGGGTAGCATCCTGAATGGCTGCGTATCACTAAGTATGTGCACGTCAGGATTAAATGTGTCTGTGAAACATGGTCCCTTGTATTGCATGTGAGTTGCATCTACCTGGAGAGTGTTTGCAGTTAACATCACTACTGTGTCTTCATATCTGAACGTGTATGATTATAAATTGTAAATTACATCATACAGTGTAAAGCACAGTGCCACGTGACGTATCTCTGACAGTTTTTGACTTACACGAGGGAGTGTGTCAGTTGTCTCAGAGCCCTACTCATCAATAATTGATTCTAACACTTTCGTGACGCCTTCTACCAACTTTATAAAGTTTTAATGTATATAAAATATGAAGGATAAGAAATGCTTAGGAATGTAAGCTCTTATGAGTGCAAGAAAGCAGCCACAGACTGTTACTCTGCGTGCTCAGTATGCAACAAAAGTGGTTCTGTGTATGATCCGGATTCCGTGCTGCACGGATAACGTACTGCTGTTATTTGTCATTCAGGCACCCATGTCAGCACAAGTCTGCATAGCTCTCATACCTTGTATTACCCACGACCACCTGAGCATGGTTCCTCCCTTAAAGAGCTTCTCTTCTACTTCGAGAGATGAGACATAATCATGTGAAAAGCTAAGTAGTGCCGTTGTGGTCTGGCTTGTTCGGTTGCAAGGAACCTGCTCAAGCTAGGTCAAAGCAGGGGATAGTTGTAGCATAGATTCTGGGGTCGGGCTGCATGCGTTCAGATCTGGCTCTGCCACTTAATTAGCTTGTTGACTTTGGGCAAGTTGCTTCACTGAGCCTCAGTTTTCTCATCTGTAGAGTGGGATTAATAACACTGTCAGTGTCATGGAGTTTTGTGGGAATTAAATTAATTGGTATGTGTAACACTCTTAGAATAGTGCTGGCTACCAATATTAGTTTTTATTAAGGTCCAGAATCTCATTGGCGTCTGAGCACAAGAACTGCAGCATAGCCAGTTCCTTGGAGGAACTGTAGGCTGGTTCTAAATTTGTGGTAACACCAGGGGACAGCTAGAACAATTGGTCAATCTCTCTCCCACTTCCATCTCCCTTCCTGCTGCTCTCTCATTCCCTCTCCCTCCTCTCTGCTTTGTTCTCAGCTTTCCTTTACTTGAGACCATAACGGCCTCTCCAGCCCTGACTCTCCAGGTACTCCGTGTGCTATCGGGCATCTTACCTCTGGGTGTTGGTTGGAAAGGCTGAGAGGGAAATTTGCCCAAGCTCATCTTTTCTCTTCGGTCTTGGGCTGGCTACTCTTCAGTCAGGAATCCTTTTCTTGGACTCATGAGCTATGGCTGGGGCAAGAAAGGGACCAAATGGTTGAAAACATGGTCCCTTAGGCAGCAGGAGCTGTGAGCAAGGCAAAGCAGGCCTTGGAGTCAAATTTTTGAGGTCAAACCTTGGCTTCACCACTTCCTGGCTGTGTGTAACCCTGGCAAGTCTTTATTGCTCTAAATTTCCTTTACCTGTGTAGTGAATGTACCAACAGCACCTACCTCCTACCTCAAAGTTTGTTATGAGATTGTACTTCTTTTTTTTTTAAAGATTTTATTTATTTATTTTCCCCCCAAAGCCCCAGTAGATAGTTGTATGTCGCAGTTGCACATCTTTTTAGCTGCTGCACATGGGACGCGGCCCCAGCATGGCCGGAGAAGCAGTGTGTCGGTGCGCGCCCGGGATCCGAACCCCGGGCCGCCAGCAGCGGAGCGCACGCACCCAACCGCTAAGCCACGGGGTCGGCCCGAGATTGTACTTCTAAAGTGCTCAGCAGTACCAGAAACTAAGAAAATGCTCAAAAATTGCTAGCTATTTAATTATTAAGGGGATATGGGGAGGGTGGGCAATGAGAGAGATCTCTGAGACAGAAAATATGGGAGATCTCATAAGATAGTAAAGATAAGGGCCACGGGGATCAGGCATATAATAGCATTCATTGCTCAGAGGAGAGCACGGGAAGACTGTTAGACCCCAGCTTAAATATGTCGTCCTTAGAGACGACATATTTCCCTGATTCCCCAGACTTGGTCAAGTTTGTTCTCTTAGGGCCCAGTACTTCTCCGTAGCACGTAGATGTACCACGGTTATAGTTCAAGAGTTAATGGTTGAGTTGTTTAATGTCTGCCTCCCCCATGAGAATGTAAACATCATTCTGGCAGAGACTGCCTCATTTTATTCACTGCTATATTCCCGAGCCTAACACAGCTCCTGCACACAGCTCCTGGAACTGGTACATAGTCATCAGGTGGCAACTTCGTGGAGTGTGGCCTTGAGCATTTAGAAGCATAGAGTTAGAACTGGAAAGTTTTCTTATCTTGTTGAAAGGGAACCCAGAGAGGTTAAGTGACTTGCTCCCAAACACACAGCCTATTAGCAGCAGAGCCAAGATTAGAAACCAGGTTGCCTAACTCTTAGTCACGTAAGTGGTTGTATTTTATCATTTCCTATGTTTGTCTCAGGACTTTTTCATATGTGTTACTAGATCAGAAGCACCTCGAGGGCTCCCTTCATGTTAGTGGAGTAGCTTTCTTAGAGTGGAAACTGTCGCTAATCAACAATAATTTATTGAGCCTTATGGGAAGTGCTCTTAGGTTTATTATTATTGTTTTTAATTGAGGTATAATTGGCATATAACATTATACTAGTTTCAGATGTACAACACAGTGACCCGAGACTTGTATATACTGCGAAATGATAATCACAATAGGTCCAGTTAACATCTGTCACCACACATAGTTACAGAATTTTTTTTTCTTATGATGAGAACATTTAAGATCTACTCTCTTAGCAACTTTCAAATATGCAATACAGTATTGTTAGCTGTCGTCACCATGCTGTACATTACATCCCAAGACTTATTTATTTTATGACTGGAAGTTTGTACCTTTTGCCTCCCATCAGGATTATTATTTTTAATAACAGCTTTATTGATATATAATTCACATACCACAAAATTTATCCTTTTAAAGTATTTTAAAGTGGTTTTTAGTGTATTCACAGACTTACCATCACTGCTAATTTCAGAACATTTTCATCAACCACAAATAAAACCCATTATACATTAGCAGTCACTACCCATTCCTCCCTCCACACAGCCCCTGGAAACCAGTAATCTACGTCTGTCTCTATAGATTTGCCTCTTATGGGCATTATGCATAAATGGAGGCATACAGTATGTGGCCTTTTGTATCTGGCTTCTTTCGTTTAGCGAAATGTTTTCAAGGTTCATCCATGTTGTAGCACTTCATAGCTTTTTATTGCCAAATAATATTCCATTGTATGGGTATATCACATTTATCCATTCTTCAGTTGATGGACATTTAGATTGTTTCTACTTTTTGGCTACTATGAATAATGCTGCTGTGAATGTTTCATGTACAGATTTTTGTGTGCACGTGTGTTTTCAGTTCTCCTGGGTATCTACCTAGGAGTAGAATTGCTGGGTCTTGTGATAACTCTCTGTTTTACATTTTGAGGAACTGCCAAGCTGTTTTCCAAAGGACTGCACCATTTTACATTCCCACCGGCAATGTATGAGGGTCCCACATCCTCGCCAATGCTTGTTATTGTCCATCCTTTAGATTATAGGCCTTTTAGTGGGTGTAAAGTGGTATCTTGTTGTGGTTTTGGTTCACATTTCACTAGTAACTAATGATGTTGAACATCTTTTCATGTGCTTATTGGCCACAGTATATCTTCTTTGGAGAACTGTCTATTCAGATCCTTTGCCCATCTGTTAACTGGATTATTTGTCTTTTTGTTTTTTTGCATGGAAAGATTCACATTGAGCTAACATCTGTTGCCAATCTTCTTCTTTTCTGCCCCCCTCCCCAAAGCCCCAGTCCATGGTTGTATATATCTAGTTGTAAGTCCTTCTAGTTCTTCTGTATGAGCCGCTGCCACAGCACGGCAACTGACAGACAGGTGGTGTGGTTCTGTGAACCCAAACCCAGGCCACCTAACTGGTGAGAGCACCGAACTTTAACTAATAGGCCTTCAGGGGTTATTTGTCTTTTTATTGTTGAGTTGTTATTGAGGAGTCCTTTTTGTATTCTGGATACAAGTCCCTTATCAGATACAAGTCCCTTATCTGTTTACAAGTCCCTTATCTGATATATAATTTACAAATGTTTTCTTCCTTTCTGTGGGTTGCCTTTTCACTTTCTTGATGGTGTCCTTTGAAGCACAAGAGTTTTTAGTTTTGATGAAGTCCAATTTATCTTTTTTTTTCTTTTGTTGCTTGTGCTTTTGGTGTCATGTGTAAGAAACCATTTGCCTGATCCAGGTCATGAAGATTTACTGCTATGTTTTCTTTTAAGACTTTTATGGTTTTAGCTCTTACATTTTTAGGTCTGTGATCCATTTTGAGTTACTTTTTGTGTATAGTATGAGGTAGGGGTCCAACTTCATTCTTTTACATGTGGATATTGAGTTGTCCTGGCATCATTTGTTGAAAAGACTGTAGGATGGTCTTGGTACTTGTGTCAAAAATCAATTGACGACAAATTTAAGAGTTTATTTTTGGATTCTCAATTCTAGTCCATTGATCTATATGTCTGTCATTGTGCCAGTATCACACTGTCTTGATTACTGTAGCTTTGTAGTAGGTTTCAAAATTGGAAATGAGAGTCCTCCAACTTTGTTCTTCTTTTTCAAGATTGTCTCTTCTGGATCCCCTGCATTTCCATATGATTTTTAGGATAAACTTGTCAATTTCTGCAAGAGGCAGCTGGGATTTTGATAGAAGTGCATTGAATCTGTAGATCTTAACAATGTTAAGTCTTCTGATCCATAAACATGGGCTATCGTTCCATTTACTTAGGTCTTTTTTAATTTCTTTGAACAGTGTTTTGTAGTTTTCAGTGTATACATCTAACACTTCTTTGGATAAATTTATTCTTTTTGATGCTATTATAAATTGAATTGTTTTCTTAATTTCTTTTCTTTTTTTTTTTTTTTTTTGTGAGGAAGACTGGCTCTGAGCTAACATCCATTGCCAATCCTCCTCTTTCTGCTGAGGAAGATTAGCCCTGAGCTAACATCTGTGCCCATCTTCCTCTATTTTGTATGTGGGATGCTGCCACAGTAGCACCAGGGATGGCTTGATGAGTGGTGCATAGGTCTGTGCCGGGGATCCAAACCTGCAAACTCTGGGCCGCCGAAGCGGAGCACACGGACTTAACCACTACGCCACCGGGCTGGCCCCCGCTTGATCCTATTCTTGAGAAACTCAAACTCATCGTGAAGGTGAAATTAAGGTCAAAATTCATGGGTAGGATAGCTTGTGGTCGGCTAGAGTTGCTAGGGAAGACTTCCTGAAAAAAAAAACTTGAGATTTGGCGTGGCTGAAAAGAGAGGTCATTTTTAGGCCGGTCGCCCACGTGAACGTAGAAAAAAATGGGCATGAGTTGAGTGAGGACACAGGCTCTGTAGAGCTGTTATAGACGAGAACAGGAGTTAATCACCCAGATGCTGCTCACTCACCACTCAGGCTGCCTCACTTCACTCAGAGCCCTGTTGCTCCTGGATCTTCCTATACCTTCCATTCACCTGTTAGTAAGTCCCTAAAGGGCAGTGTTTTTCAAAATGTGTCCGCTGACCCTCTGGTTAGAATAACCCAGGGTATCTGTTAAATATTCAGATTCCTGCTCCTCACCCCTGGCCTGTGGTGCTAAAAGAGAATCTCTGGAGGCGGATCCTAGGAATCTGCTTCCCAGGAGATTCTCATGTATCTGGACGTTTGAGAACCACCACCCTAAAGCACCCTGTAGAGCAGCTGTGCCCAAGCTTTTCTGCCCTATTCAGGCCCCGCAGTCCCACTCCTACTTAGCAGATGATCTTCCCTCCTACGTAATCATTAAAGTCAAGGTTGTTGGGTATTCATGGAGCTCCCTCGTCTTTCTTCCTCCCTACCTCAGAGACCAGTGTCTCTTCTCTCTTCTTGTCCTTCTCTCTCCCTCCTCTCAGTAGTTACCCAGACTGCTGAGAACAAAGAGTTTGAGCACCAAGAGAAAGAGCGGGAGAAGGCCTACAACAGCGTCGTACAGAGCTGTGCCCATGTGCAGGGGGCAAGCCAGGGCTGCCTGGGGGCTTCCCAGGAGTACAGCACCTCCCTCTGGAGGCACCTCTTCTAGATCACCATTGAAGAGGGTCACCAAGCACACAGACAGGCACATAGTTTAAGGGCCCACAGTAGAAGCCACATCAATGCATGAATCATATTTGAACGGTGGTATGCATTTCTGGGCATTCTGAATCCTTGGGTATATGTGTAAGAGAGAGTAGACACTGCTGTATTTTATCACAACTGTAAACCAGTGGAAGATGCAGTTACACACTATGGGATACACACATCCATCTATACACACGCATATATATCAGAAAAAATTAACTCGTCAAGCATCATCAGTCTCTCTTTTTGTCTTTTTCCCTTCCACAAGCCTGAGAGATCTTCCCTACCTTGAAAACCCCTTTGGCCCTGCTGCCTACTCTAGCCATCGTCTGATTTCCCCCTTCCTCTCCAAGTTTGACTTCTCCAGAGAAGGTGCTGCACCCATAGCCTTCACTTCCCCATCACTCCCGCCTCCTCCAGCCCTGCTGTCTGCCTTCTGCTCGCTCAACTGCAGTTCCCACAGAGGTTCCCAGGGCTTCCTGGGTGCTGAGGCCAGTGGTGGTGTCCGCCGTCCTCTCTGACCATTTCCTCCCCTGGTGTCTGTTCTCCTCCTGCTCTCCTGTGGGTAGCACGGGGCCATTCCTCCAGGGCTGGTGCTGGCTCTTTCTTTCTTTCCTCGTATACTCTCCCTGGACCTCCTGTCTCCCACTCTCCTACTCTCCCACTCTCGCACTGAAGAGTGTCCTCTAAATCTTCCTTTCCAGACCCGTGTTTCTAACTGCCTGATACACATTTACTCCTGTGTGTCCCCTAGTGTCTCAAACTCCACATCCAAACCTGTCCTTAGGCATGGCATGGCCTTCCTCACTCTTAAATTCCTGTCACCAACTGAAAACTTAGGCAGCCTCCAAAGCCCAGCTCAGACACCGTCTCCTCCAGGAAGCCTCCCTGAGATTCCCAGCCAGGATTTGATTCTGTCCCCTGAAACCATGAAATAGACTTTTTACCCAATCGAACTCCCTCTTAGTTGGTGTGAAGAAGATGAGGCCCCAAACAGTTAAATACTTGCTCAGGGACACACAGCTGATGCTCAAGTTCTCCCTAGAAAGTCACTCTAGTGCTTTCTCTACTATACTGAGCAGGTCCTTAATGCCTTTAGTGCTTTTGATTGCATATAATCATACAGTGCCACACGTCAGTGTTGGGGAACTTGGCCTGTCTGTAAAATTATAAGGTCCTTGAGGGGCCCTCTGTGTTTCTCACACACCGTTGAGTTCCCCATTGTACCTAGCTGAGGAATTGTCACACAGTTGGTGCTCAGTAAATATTTAACAGATGAACAAAATAAGAGAAAGTTGCCTGATAGATTTTCCCTGATTAGGGCCCAGCCCAGTGCAGGGTAGATGTAGATCCTCAGAAAATATTTATTGGTTGGTTAATGATGGGACAACTTTAAATATCAGGTTGAGGTGTTTGGACTCTTCTGGAAGCAGTGGGGAGCTGTGCTGGTTCTGGGCAGAGAAGAGTAAAGTTAGGAAAGCGCCATTTTAGGAGGGTTAAATCTGGCAGTGGCAGCAGAGGGGAGAGTGGTGAGGCAGGAGGGAGGAGCACAGGGATTGGTCTGGGGTGGCAGCTTCAGAAATTGAGAGGAAGAGACAAACGGACATTTTGAAGGGAGAAAGGACAGGGTGGCTGATGTGGAGAAGGAAGGAGGGGGAGCAGAGGGTGGTGCAGAGGCGAGATTTGGGTGTGGAAAATGGTGCTGCTATTGAAAAGCGGAGAGGGGTGGCCTCTGGGGCACGTGCTGTGGAGGATGTTAGGCACCAGCACTGCCGTGTCACATGCATGGTCTCAGCTTAAATCTCAGAATAACCCTTTCAAAAAGGTGTGGTCATCCTGACTTGTGGGTCAGGAAGTGGGCTTGAAACCATGAAATCAGTATTTGAACCTAGTGCATCTGACCTCGAAGATTGTTCTTTCATCTCTCAGTGACACCCAAATGTATCTTTCATCTCTCAGTGACGCCCAAATGTATCTTTCATCTCTCAGTGACACCCAAATGTATCTTTCATCTCTCAGTGACACCCAAATGTATAGGAAGGAGAAGGATTTGGAGCTAAGATTACAAAATAAAATCTATTTGTGCTGATTTGAGGAGATGGTGGTGTATCATTTATGACTCTAACAGGCCTGTCATATTTTACCCTCTTAGGTTAGGAGCATCCAGAAAATCATGACCCTAAGTCCTTTTTCCTGTCTCCATCCATCTCAGAAAGAACTAAGTTAGATGTAAGAAAGGACTTCCCAACAGTCCGAGTTAAGAGCCGTGAAATGGATGAGCCCATTTGGGGGAGATTGTTAGGGAGCTGTATTCCTTTTGAGTCTGGAATTGTAGATAGACAAGATGACTCCTTCCAGGTTCCTTGCAGCTCTCACATTCAGACAAACCTCTCATTAGCCCCACATTTCTCCATTTTCTCCTTTTCCTGTGGGGCCTGCTGTTTTTTTTTTTTTTTTAGACCTTCCGCTGGAGCTAAATAATTGAACATAGAACCACGAAATTCTTGGTCTGGTCAGCCCAGGCTCCTTGGGAGCACATGGAAGGAGCCCCTCTGCAACTTTGGTCAAGTCTGCCCCAGAGTGGGTTTGGGATGTCTTTTCAGGCTGCTGTGTGCCAGGTCCTGGGCTAGTGCTGCACACACTGGCGAGCAAGGAGGGTTCAGTCCCTTTCCTCTGGGAATGTACAGACAAGTAAATACACGGGTACAGTGCATGACGACACGTGCTGTGATAGGGGAGGGCCAGGGAGCCAGGGCACATTTCCAGTCCTCCTGTTCCCCCTCTGAGGAAATGGGCAAGGACAGCGTACAGTGAGGACTGGCTGGTGTCTCCCTGGTCTCCAGCACGCCCAAGTCATGTTCCGTTTGCTCACTGCAGTGGGTGGAGGGTGAAAGTTTCTTTTGGTTTGTTTGGTTTTGTTTTTTGTTTTTTTAGAAATCCTATATTGGTTTTCAAAATCAGGGAGAAAGGAGTTTTAGATTATATACTTTCAGGATTATCAGCACAGAGGCCTAAGCGTTACCTGGAGAGTTTGTTTCCTTGTGACATCCTCACTTTGTGCCTCCCCTCTCAGTCCTGCAGGTGGCGGGAGGGGGCCGCACCGTGAACCACCAGCCTGTTTTGCGGGAGGTGCGCTGTGCAGACTGGAGGCTGAGGCTCACTCTCAGCCTGCAGCTCCGCCTCCCCACCTCTCGCTCTCCCTCTCCCTCTCTCTGTCTCAAAAAGAAGTCGTGCCACAAGGGTGTGAGTGGCCTCCCAGCAGCTGTGCTGCTCAGCTGGCTGGCCTGCTCCTGGCCCGGCAGGCGATGACCCTCTTTGGAAGCTTTGTTTGAGCCCTTTGGGCCCTCTCCTCCTGGCACCGCTCGGCTCTGGGAAAGTGGGAACCGAAAGTTCTCCCTTCTCACCACCCCTCCCAGCGGCATCTCACTGTCACCTGCTCTCCTTCCCTCCCGGGTCCCTTCTACCCGCAAATGCCCCAAACCTTGGCCTGGAAGCCCTGGGTCTCAGGAGGACTGGGAAGAGGGGAAAAGGATAGAAGGATGGTGGCTCTCAAATTCCAGCACCTGCTAGCATTCCTCATCCCTGCTTTTAAAAAATAAAATAATAACAATGATAATTAACTTTTACTGCACACATGCTCTGTGCCAGGCACTGTCTTAAGCATTTTATGGGCATTGCCTCATTTCAAGTTGACACCAACCCCAGAGGATCCCCATTTAGCAGATAAGGCCACAGACTCTCAGAGTTCGTCAGTCACTCAGTTTTAAATCAGGAGCATGTCTGAAAAGCCAGCCGGGCTCTGACTTCTATTTGCTGTCACCTCCTTCTGACTTTTCCCCTAGGACACAAACTCTGAACCAATCCAGGAGAAGGGCAGCTAGCCATCAGGGTTCCTTGAAGCCCCCTTGTAATATACTATTTAGTCTTCACTTAGCTCCTGATTGAATAACCAACCCCAAGCTACATAATCCTGTTCTGAAGTCCTGACACCTTATTCCTTCTCTCTCCCTCGTCTCCCCTGCCCCAGGACCCTGCTGGAATCTTTGAGCTGGTGGAGGTGGTCGGCAATGGAACCTATGGACAGGTGTACAAGGTGAGACTCTGATGGCACAGAAGTGTGACCCTCTTCCATGGGGCCCTCTCAAGAGGGGTGGAAGAAGTGGGCCCCGGGTCTGGAGATTTGAGGGCGGGCTGTGGGAGATTGCAGAGGCTGGGGGCTGGGGAAAAGGGAGGGAGGATCTGGAGAGAGAGGAGAACACAAGTAATGAGGGAAGGAAGCAGCAAGAAGTGGGGTGTTTTTGCTGGCCTCTGCCTCTGGGTTTAGCACTAGTCCTGGGTGTGGCAGGAACAGATCTAGAGCTGGGTTGGGTGTGGAACAGCACATGTGAGGGCTGTGGGAAGGGTCTGGGGATGTGTGTGTGTCAGAGCTCACTGGGGAGTTCAGAACAGAGCTCAGGCCAAAGGTGCAGGTTTGGCTTCTCCCAAGACCACAGAGACCCACAGGACTTGGAGTTGGTGGGACCTCATGGGTGACCTGAGAGGGGAAGTGGTTTCTTGAGCTCCCACAGCTAGCCTGCAGCAGGGCTGGAGCCAGAGCTCAGGCCTTCTGCTTTTGAGGCTGCCTCTCCCACAGAAGTGGCATTTCCTCAGCCACTGATTGTAGCTTTTAGCCTGGCCAGCCCAGCCCTCTCACGTGGCCTCACCACTGGTCACACTTGGATGGGGGGAGGTGGCGACAGCAGAGAGATGTTCAAGGTGGATGCTGCCCCAGAGCTGGAGGCCCCCAGAGCACAAGCCATGCTTCTTCGTCTCCAGATACGATGCTGGGTCTTGTCACGAGTCTCCTCTGCATCTCAGGAGTCTGTGTGTCCTGGGTCATTGGCACCACCTGCCTTTCTCTTACCCTTCTTCCCTGTAAGCTTTGGGAAACAGGCACCCCCCTCCCCCTGTCTCTTGCCTAGTCGTTGCCATGGAAATAGTAGCACTGTGTTCTGTTTCTCTGGGCTTAGGGTCTTAAATGACTGTTGGGGATAAAAATAATGCATGGTTGGCAATACCCATGTCCATCTGCACCAGGGGCTACCTTCCTCCACCCTGCTCTTCCCCAGGAAGCCTTGGGCTTTCCTGTCCAAGCTTGAGATGGCTCCTAGGGATTCCAGAAGGATGAGGTAGGAGGAGGGGGAATGGCACGACATACTCTAGAAGGAGAAGTTTCTTTCCAGTAGCACTGGTGACAGGGCATTGACACGTGTCAGCCCTTCTGTGTTTCCCCTAGTTCCCTAAAATCTCAGCTGTCTTTTTTCTTTCCTGTCAACAATAATAAAAAGCCTTGGCGGGGGGTGATTCTGGGAAAGGCCTCCTGTCCAGAGAGGATGGGACGGAAAAGCACCGAGGCAGGTTATCTTGCACAGAAGATGCCAGAGAGGCAGAGCCTCTCCCTCCCCAGCCTCCTCCCCAGCTCCCTCCGCCTCCAGCCGAGGATGGAGACGGTACCCTTTGCTCCCCGCTCTAACTTTCAAACTGTAGGAAGTCCAAGCCCTAGAGGCTGGAGCAGAACATACATGTCTCTCACTCGTCTCTTCTGAGTGTTATATGGGAGGAGACCCTTCAGCCTTGTCAGGCTCAGTGCCTGGAATCCAGCCTCCATAGTTTTTCTGCAGCCCTCTGTCTACCCCTATGACCAACTGACAACCTGAGGTGTCTAGCCACCATGAGGAGTACTTTCTAAGACAAAACAGCCAAAAGGTGTGCCCTGTCCCGGAATCAACCCCCTCTGAGTGGAGACCCAGATCCCTCCATGCTCGGCTCTCTGTCCTGTAGGGTCGGCATGTCAAGACTGGGCAGCTGGCTGCCATCAAGGTCATGGATGTCACGGAGGTAGGGAGCGGCGCAGGCAGAGGGAGGGTGGGAGCACTGAGAAGGGGGTGAGGGAACTCTCAGGGCTCACTTGCTCCCATTCACCTAGGACGAGGAAGAAGAGATCAAACAGGAGATCAACATGTTGAAAAAATATTCTCACCACCGCAACATTGCCACGTACTATGGGGCTTTCATCAAGAAGAGCCCCCCTGGAAACGATGACCAGCTTTGGGTGAGAAGTGCCCTCGGCCTGCCCCTCTGCGGCTCCTTGCCCTGCCCTGGCTCCAGGCTGCTCTTTGGCACTCGGCGTCAGGGCCCAGTCTCCTCTTGCCAGCCCTCCCCTTCAGTCTACACAGCCTCTCCCGTGTCTGGATCCAGAGGGACCTCCTGACTCATACGGAGCCTCCCACACATTGCAGCCTCTTGTCCTCTGAGCGTTTTGGTGGCAGGGGTCTGGGGTTTGCCCCCACCTTTCCCCTGACCAGTACCTTACCCTGTGTCCAGCAGGCACTTAATAAGTAGTGAGCAATGGAATCCTAGCGAGGGCTGGAAGAGACCACAGGGAGGTTAGCCATCAGTTCTCCTGTCTGTGCACAGCTCCTGGGAAAGCAACAGACCAAAATATTTGTGGGTGGCCACAGGGCTCAGACCCCTCCCGACAGTGCACAAGCCCTTCTGGATGATGATTCTAACCAGAGCTTGCTGTAGCTCTTGGGCCTCCCCCAAATTCTCTCTTGGCAGAACATTCCTAAGAGTCATTGCCCTCCCTGGCCTGGCACTGGTGCCAGGCTGATTCCCCAGCCTCGCCCTTCCTGGTACTCAGCCCAGCCCCCAAGAGAGAGCAGCAGATAGCATGGCCATGGCTGTGGGGGATTTGGAGCTGTCTCCCCTCCCAGCAGTCTGCCAGACAAGTACTTATTGAGCACCTTCTGTGTACCCTGCACGGATAGGCATGTGTCATGGTCCCTGCCTCCAAGGCGCTTAGTCTTTTTGTGGACAGGTGTGTGCTTGCACACACACACACACACACACACACTCACACACTCGTACACACAAAGAAAGGGAGTAACATGCCAGGTAGGTTTACCTGCCAACTGTGTGGTGGGAGATCATCCAGGACTAGAGGCTAGGTGTGTGTGACTGGGCGCCCCCTTCTGGACCTGTTGGACACCGTCCTCCCCTTCTCCCACTGTGCTCTGCTGTCGGAGGGGGAGGCCTATGCAAAGGGCTTTTATTATTGCCTGTGCAAATATGCGTATCTCGTCCAGCCTTTTTCTGCCTTGGATGAGGCTTTTAGAAAATGTACAGTGAAAACATTTGGACAGGCATACTCATCCCAGGGGACTGATTTGTCCCTGCCTCTGGCTCTCAGTGGTTCTTCCCTTGAGGTGCTATCTCCCGGCCTTGGCGCAGCCTCTGTGTGCTGTTTCTGCTGCAGTCTCACACCAGGTTCGTCCTGCAGCAATCTGTAGCCCCGTACCCTGTCTCGGCCTCCTGCAGACCTGTGGAATTGCTGATTCTTAGCCCCTTTCTTGCCTCTGGGTCAGGTGTTGGCAAACTTTTTCTGTGAAGGGCCAGATAGTACATATTTGGGGCTTTGTGGGTCGTAAAGTCCCTGTCTCAACTACTCACTTGAGCTGCTGCACCATGAAAGCAGCTGTGGATAATACATAAATGAATGGGCGTCAATGTATCCCCCAAAACCTTTATGTAGGATACTAAAATTTTAATTTCATATGATTCTTCTTTTCATTTTTTCCAACCTTTAAAAAGTGTAAATACCATGCTTAGCTCACTGGTGTATTTTGCCGACCCCTGAGATTATGGGTCCCCATGAGGATCTGATGAAAGCATTGGACCCTTCCCCAGGGAAAACGCACATACCTACATCGTTTCGCCTACAATTTCAGGGAATTTTTGGGCTCCTATTCTGGACCCAGACCGTCTCCCTCAGCCCCACCTGCCCTGTTTTTCCCCTTTCTCTCCTAACTCTGGAATTTCTGTGGCCTTCGTGAGGGGTCTCGAGGCCCCTGCTCTCCAGCTCATACCCGAGGCCTCTGGTCCTCCTCCAGAGGGCTGCCCAGGGAAGGAGGCCTTGCCTGACTGGTGCTTTTCTTTCCGGTGCCTCCCTGGGACCATAGCTGGTAATGGAGTTTTGTGGTGCTGGTTCTGTGACGGACCTGGTAAAGAACACAAAAGGGAACGCCCTGAAGGAGGACTGTATCGCCTACATCTGCAGGGAGATTCTCCGGGTGAGCGCCAGGCCCCTCCCTTGCCGCCTCCTGGGCCACCCCTGGCTGGAGCTTCTCCCTAGACACGGATCCTCCCCATGTTGGGGGGGATGGAACTGTGCCTCTTCAAGGAGCAAATGGCCTGATGGGGATGGGGAGGAGACAGAGTCCTGACCTTGGGGAACCCTCAGGCTGTTGGAGGAGACAAGTGCCTCTGTTTCTAGGCTCTGCCACTTCTCTACGTGCAGCCCTCAGCTGGTGGGAATTCACTGGAGCCTCCACTCTGAGGAAGCTCCCCACGACAGCTCTGCCTCTTCTTGGGCTGCTCCTTCAGCTCAGCCTCGTCCAGCCTGATGGCTCCTCCTCCCCTGGGCTCAGGTCCATGGCCTTGCTCTTTGCTACCCCCTCCAACACCAAGACTAATTTCCCCCACTCTCCTGCCCAGGGTCTGGCCCATCTCCACGCCCACAAGGTGATCCACCGAGACATCAAGGGGCAGAACGTGCTGCTGACAGAGAATGCCGAGGTCAAGCTGGGTACGCTGACTCCGGCGGAGGCAGATGGGCCCTCACTTCAGGATGGAATGAGAGGCCCCTTGATTCCTCTGGTGCCTCAAGTCTGACTACCTGTCTGCTTGCTCCTCCCCTTCCTGTCTCCTCCCCTGGGGTGCCCTGCCTCCTGCTGAAAATCACTCTAGTTTTTTCCCTGCCACCTTTATGACCCAGGGGCTTTGCAGGTCCCTCTGGGAAGAGGGGATATTTTTGACCCCTCCTGCCTGGGGTGCTGTCCCTTGGTCCTTTTCCCTTGGTTTTTCCCCAAGACACAGGAAGACTAGGTCAGGTTCTTCAGGATGTTGATGGGGTGGAAGAGGTGCTGAGGAGTGTGTGGGCAGGGCAAGGACCCCTGCTGCCCTTGGGCACGCACGTGCCGGGCTAAGACAAGGGGAGCAGACGTGACCCCTCCCTCCATGTCTTCCCAGTGGATTTTGGGGTGAGCGCTCAGCTGGACCGCACTGTGGGCAGGCGGAACACTTTCATTGGGACCCCCTACTGGATGGCTCCGGAGGTCATCGCCTGTGATGAGAACCCTGACGCCACTTACGATTACAGGGTATGGAGCAGAAAGCAGGGAGCATGGAGGCAGCCAAGAGCAGAAAGTGAGATGGGGGTGATGGGTAGACTGAAAATATCGGGGGTTTGGGCAGGTTGGGGAAGAAAATGAAGGTCTAATGGCATGTTAGCAGTGAGGGGTTGTGGCAAGGAAAGGACGGATGGGAGGACTGGGTGAGTTGGAGGATGGTGCAGAGTTGGAGGAGAGGGGCCTCAGGAAGGAGTGTGGACCAGGACATGGTCCTGAAGAGGCCGAGGATGGTGGGTGAAGCAAGTTGTTGGGAACATTCACATGTCCCTTCTTCTCTCCCCTCTGTAGAGTGACATTTGGTCCCTAGGAATCACAGCCATTGAGATGGCAGAGGGAGCCCCCCGTAAGTGTGCAGTCTGGGAGAGAAGGGACGGCCCAGGAAGTGGCTGTAGGGAGGAGGGGGGTCAGCGGAGGTCATGGTGAGAAGGGCTCCTTTAGGCTCTCGGCATTGGCAGAAGGGACCGATGGTATGTCTTCTGTGTGCCAGCTCTGTGTGACATGCACCCCATGCGAGCCCTCTTCCTCATCCCTCGGAACCCACCACCCAGGCTCAAGTCCAAGAAATGGTAGGTCTCTGGGGGTTTGGTGTCCAGGAAGGAAGGTCTCTGGATAAGGCCACCCTGCCTTAACTTGGGCCAGGCTTGGGTCTCACCAGAGAAGAGGTGTTGGGGAGGTAGCGGGGTGCCTGGTGTTAGGATATGGACAAGACAGGAGGGAGGTCAAGGTGGCTTTTGGATGAATGATCCCCGCTCTTCCTCCTGTAACCTCTCTTTTCTGAGGGGTCCCTCTCTGTGCGCCACCATTGTTTTCAGGTCTAAGAAGTTCATCGACTTCATTGACACGTGTCTCATCAAGACTTACCTGAGCCGCCCACCAACAGAGCAGCTGCTGAAGTTCCCCTTCATCCGTGACCAGCCCACGGAGCGGCAGGTCCGCATCCAGCTCAAGGACCACATCGATCGATCCCGGAAGAAGCGAGGCGAGAAGGGTCAGTGGGCAAGGAGGGAGGTGGCAGGTCTCAGACACTTTGGCCCCTGCTCCTCTTCACCAGCCCTGGCTCCCCCTGATTCCCCTTCAGGCTCTCCTCTGAGGCAGGCCCAGCTCTCCCTGTCCAAGGAGCCCTCCTTTCCCAAACTTCCAGCCCCAGAGGGGTGTTTCCTCTTTACCACCTGATCCAAGCCAGCCTTCAAATGAGGGTCCCCTTTTATGTCCTTACAGAAGCTTCATGTTGAGCACATGCGTGTCTGAGTGCACGCACACATTCTACCACATCCTGCTTACTATGGGGTCTGATCCCCACCTCTGTCCAGGCTCAAACCTGGGACTCACCAGCACCCCATTGCTCCAAGGAGGGGGCTGGGGACCCCGGTGTGTGGCCATCCAGACAGACCTTATAGGTTGTCCCCATCTAAGGTTTCCCTAGCCCAGGGTGGGGTCTGGGGCACTGGGTGGAGACACAGCAGTGATCTCCCCTCTGCAGAGGAGACAGAATACGAGTACAGCGGCAGCGAAGAGGAAGATGACAGCCATGGAGAGGAAGGAGAGCCAAGGTGGGCTTGGCAGGCGGAGGTCGAGGGCCATCACTTACTGTCTGAGGGGACAAAGTGGTCCTTGGCTTGGGACACTCAGTCTGGGGGTGGTGGGCACAGACAGGTAGAGACCCATAAAACCAAATCCCTGAGTGCTGAGAAGACGTGGAACAAATGGATGAACAAGAGGTGGGGCGAGGGTAATGCAGGGCTGCAGGCTGGGATATTAAAGGAGGACAGGGCCCAAGCCTGGGCAGGGGGGCGGGCAGATCCTGGTCACCTGGAGTGACCCGAGGCAGACTGGTCCAGGTAAAGTGCCCACTCAGGCGGCTCCCCCGGGATGAGAGTGGAAAACAGCAGGATTCTGGCCCCGACCTCCGGTGTGCACCCTGACCCAGCTCCATCATGAACGTGCCTGGGGAGTCGACCCTGCGCAGGGAATTTCTCCGGCTCCAGCAGGAGAATAAGAGCAACTCAGAGGCTTTAAAGCAGCAGCAGCAGCTGCAGCAGCAGCAACAGCGAGACCCCGAGGCACACATCAAACACCTCCTGCACCAGCGGCAGCGGCGCATCGAGGAGCAGAAGGAGGAGCGGCGGCGCGTTGAGGAGGTGGGGCTGTCCCCCTGTCCCTGTCCCCTCCCTGCTTCCTCAGGGCAGTGGGGACGACAGGAGCGCCGGGGCTTCCCCAGCCCTTTCCTTCAGGCTGTGTGCAAAGGCTCTGTCCTGTGTTAGAGGCCAGCCCTGGGTACACTGTCCCCGCCCAGCCCTGTGTGGATGGCTGTGCCCTTAGCGTCCCCCCAGTGCAGAGCCATTTCTGAAAAGCCATGCTGGTTCCCCACAGACCAGACTGTCCCGTCCTTGTTTGCCTCTCAGCCTCGGCTCCGGGTTGTGTCTGGCTCCCCTTACCTTAAATCTTGGGAGCTGGGGTCTGTGTACAAACACCTCAGTCCCCTGGGCATCGGCTCTCCACAGCTGTCTGGTCTGAACATGGAGAATGTCTTCCTTTTACTTTTGGTTGTTTGGGCTCAGATTTGCTGGAAAGTACAGCCTTGTCAATCAGACTAATTAGAGGTGGGTGGGAGAAATTCATTTTAATTAGTAGAGAATCTTATTTTTAAATAGCTGCAGTTTGCTTTTCTTATCATCTATTCAAAATATGTGTGTATCTGTATATATACATGTTTAAATGTATTTATTTATTTTGCAGGGGAGCATGGTGGGGAGGGAGAGGTATAGATTGCTTAAAATATTGCCTTAAATGATGGGATTTTTGTTAAAACAATTACATGATTTCAAAACTTAAGAAGAGCAGGGCTTAACAAAAAATTACCTGAATAATAGGAGATAGACGGAAGCCTCCACACTGTCCATGTACCTCTCCCCAGAGCAGGCCTGTGTTTGTTGAACAAAAATTAATTTGCAGGGGCCGGCGCAGTGGTGTAGTGGTTAAGTTCGTGCACTCTGCTTTGGTGGCCTGGGGTTCGCAGGTTCGGATCCTAGGCATGGACCTACACGCTGCTTATCAAGCCACACTGTGGCAGGTGTCCCACATACAAAATAGAGGAAGATGGGCACAGACGTTAGCTCAGGGACAATCTTCCTCACCAAAAAAATAATAATAATAATTTTCAGGAAAGCCTGCTACAAGAGTTGTTGTTAGTGCCGAGGAGTCAAGTTTGAATCCTAGTGATCCTGTGGACAGCAGAGCAGAACCCTGCTTGGTCTTTTTGTGCCATCCTCTCACCTTCTGGTGCTAGATTAGATAATAGCCAGTTTTTTCAGAAGTGGGTGGCCAATTCCCTCTTCCTAGTCTGTCTTACTCTGGAAGCTCCACTGAAACCTGTCCACCATAGGTGGCCCTGCTGTTACGTGAAATGCTGGTGGCATAGCTTTCAGCATCACAGCAACATGCAGCCGCCACGGTATGACAACTGACGGATGGGTGGTTTGGTTCCCTGACCAGGAAGTGCATCTGGGCTGAGGTAGTGAGACCGCTGAATCTTAACCACTAGACCACCAGGGCTGTCTTGCTACAGGAGAGCCTAGTGCAAATCCTTTTAATAAATACTGTTTTCAGGTAACAAAGAACAGAAAATCGTGTCTACCAAAGTGTTTCCTGGAGCAGGTCTGCCAGATTCTCACTGTAGAGCTAGGAACAGCAGAGTTCTCCCAACTGTAATGGGCCCGTAGGAGTTGTGCTTTTTTTCTTTTTTTTTTTTTTTTGCGGACTCTTTGGTCAGAAAGATTGTGAAAATAAAGCGCAACCGGGCTACTGCTGTTTGCCCAAGAGTGGGCCAAGTCCCAGTCCTCTGAGTAGCTTTCTGTGCCCTGGCACCTGGTGCCCTCTTGTGGCCTAAGGCTATCACTACAGTCCACTCTATTTGGACTCCCAGGCAGAGGTTGACTTAAGAGGCCAGGAGAAGTGGCGGGGGCGGGGTGCGGTTGTTGACTTTTGTTTTTGTTGGTTTGTTCTGTGGAGGAGTGGACAGGGGAAGGTATTATCCAATCTGGCCCACTCCAAGGGCAGAAGTCAGCCTCTCGTCCCAAGCCGGCAGCTATGTTAGACAGCAATTTTTCCCAAGCCAAGCCCCTGTGGGCTCTTGCGTAGGGGCAGGTAGCTTTGCAGAAACAGGTTGAAGCCCTTCTCACTCACCACCATCCCTAGTGAGGAGACCTGCGCATGCTGTCCAGGAGGGACCCCCTTCCAGGAGGCACAGAAGTGGGCTGGGACCCCCTTGCAGGGCTGTGCTGAGTGTCTGGTACAGTCCCCAAGACCACACCTCTCTTCACCCACAGCAACAGCGGCGGGAGCGGGAGCAGCGGAAGCTGCAGGAGAAAGAGCAGCAGCGGCGGCTGGAGGACATGCAGGCCCTGCGGCGCGAGGAGGAGCGGCGGCAGGCGGAGCGCGAGCAGGTACAGCGCCCCCAGCACACACCGCACACACCCCTTCCCTCCTCTGGCCTCTCCTCCTGCTCCTGCTGCCTGCCTCGCCTGCTCCCCAACACCCTTCCCCCTTCTTTCCCTACCCCTAGATTCCTCCTATCTTTTCCAGCTTCACTCTTTCTCTCTGTTTTCTCCCACCCTTCAACCCCCAACCCTGGCTCCTGCCCTCCTCCTGTCTCTGTGCCTTCATTCCCCATCTCTTTGCCTCGTCCCTGACTCCTCTCTCCTGCACCTTCCCTCGTGGGTCCTCCGCCCTGGCTTCCTCCTCATTCCCTGCCCTTGGCGGGCTCATCCCACCCTGTGCTCTCTATTACTCTTCCCCGCTCTCCTCATCCTCACCCCACTGATCCCTTCCTCTTCCTCCAACTCCTTTGCCGCCGCCGCCGCCCCTCCTCCGCCTCTCCCTCTTTCCCTGCCCTTTGCCCCCCACCCCCCGCCCCCCCAGGAATATATCCGTCACAGGCTAGAGGAGGAGCAGCGACAGCTCGAGATCCTTCAGCAACAGCTGCTCCAGGAACAGGCCCTACTGCTGGTAACGGGGTCCCCTAGCTTCCTCTGGGAAGATGCATACTCAGAGCTTCTCTGCTGGAATGGGATGGGGACACTTCAGGGGAAGGGCTTCACCCAAGCATCAAGGGAAGACGTCTCCTCTCTAGGCAGTTGGAGGAAAGAAAGGGCATGCCTGCTCTGACTTCCAGGGCCGCACCCTGCTGAGCCCTGTCTCCCTACCCTTGGGCCCAGGAATACAAGCGGAAGCAGCTGGAGGAGCAGCGGCAGTCGGAGCGTCTCCAGAGGCAGCTGCAGCAGGAGCATGCCTACCTCAAGTCCCTGCAGCAGCAGCAGCAGCAGCAGCTTCAGAAGCAGCAGCAGCAGCAGCAGCAAATCCTGCCCGGGGACAGGAAGCCCCTGTATCATTATGGTCGGGGCATTAACCCCGCCGACAAACCAGCCTGGGCCCGAGAGGTACTCACTGCCTCCTTTGCCGCCTAAGACTCCATCCTCCCCGCCCCACTGCCTGAGGCCTGATAGCTGCAGAGCTGCTCCGCACTGGCGGGCCCTGAGGAGGGAAGGGGGCACAGGCCGGAGGGCTGGAGCAGTGGGGTAGGTGGGGACCTAAATTTTGAGAACAGGGAAGCAAAAGCTGGCCTGGTTGGCGTCCTCTCACACCACAGGTAGAAGAGAGAACGAGGATGAACAAGCAGCAGAACTCTCCCTTGGCCAAGACCAAGCCAAGCAGCACAGGGCCTGAGCCACCCGTCCCCCAGGCCTCCCCTGGGCCCCCAGGACCCCTTTCCCAAACTCCTCCTATGCAGAGGCCGGTGGAGCCCCAGGAGGGACCGCACAAGGTGAGTCTCTCCCTGTTCCTGTCCTAACACAGACATGGGGAGCCTCACTGTGTGTGCGCAGGTACACACACGTGCACACATGTGTGCACACACATGCACACGCACACACCCTTAGCCGGGGGTCGTAGACCTCAGGATACTTTGGCAGAGCAGAGACGGTCACCTGCTTGCTGCTGCACGTGTCTGTTCCTACGTCTTACCTGTTCTCGGGCTCTAGGAGCCTCTTTCCTTCCATGGATGATGGGAAACCAGAAGCTTTACCTGCCCCTTCCTCCCAGCCCAGGCCCCAGCTCCCAGGTGGGGATGTGCCACAGAGCAGGCAGCCCACCCTCCCTGGTCTCTCCCCGCAGAGCCTGGTGGCACACCGGGTCCCACTGAAGCCATATGCAGCGCCTGTACCCCGATCCCAGTCCCTGCAGGACCAGCCCACCCGAAACCTGGCTGCCTTCCCAGCCTCCCACGACCCCGACCCTGCTGTGCCCACACCCACTGCCACGCCCAGCGCCCGAGGAGCTGTCATCCGCCAGAATTCAGACCCCACCTCTGAAGGGCCTGGCCCCAGCCCGACCCCCCCAGCCTGGGTCCGGCCGGATAATGAGGCCCCACCCAAGGTAAAGATAGCCCTTTGGGACCAGGAAAGAGCAGAGAAATAGTAAGGGAGGAAGAGGAGGGCTAGTGGAGGAGCAGGCAGATGGAGATGGGTTCAGAGTTGGAAGGAAAGAGAAGGGTGAGGCGTCCGCCGTGGCCTCTGTCCCGCAGGGCTTACCTTTACTCTGGGGGTCCGGCGGCACATGGGTGTGTGGAGGTGATCCCAGCGGTGAGTGTGGGAGGGGGAGAATGCCAGGCTGTTCGGGAAGCGCTAAAGGGCAGACTCTCTCGGTTACGATCCCAGCCCTACGACCTTGCACAAAGTCGTCAGCTTCCCTGACTTCAGTTTGCTTCTCCATAAAAGCCAGGGAGAGCATGTGTCAGAGTCACAGTGAGAACAGAATGTCTGTGGGGTGCCCAGCACCGTGCCAGCACAAAGCACGCTGACTCCTTTCTTCTCTCCTCAGGTGCCTCAGAGGACCTCATCTATTGCCACTGCCCTTAACACCAGTGGGGCCGGAGGATCCCGGCCGGTTCAGGCTGTCCGTGCCAGGTAACACCTGAGTGGAGTCGGTGGCAGCCTAGGGAGTGGGGCGGGGGGCAGAGGGGAGTTTGCCAGGTTACCCACTTAGGGGAGGGCAAGCCCCAACCCAGTCACCTCAGCCCGCTCCCTGCCCCCGCCCCCGGCACCCCTGTGCTCCCTCCACAGACCTCGCAGCAACTCCGCCTGGCAAATCTATCTGCAAAGGCGGGCAGAGCGGGGCACCCCCAAGCCTCCAGGGCCCCCTGCTCAGCCCCCTGGCCCGCCCAACGCCTGTAGGTAATGGAGTTGTCCCCACCCTCACTTCCACCCTCACTTCTGCCACCTGCTTCCCCTGGTGATGGCTCCTTCTGCGGTGCAGCTCAGCACCCCGGGGAGGGGAACACCCTGTCTCCTGACCCTGCCTCTGCTCCTCCCACAGTAACCCTGACCTCAGAAGGAGTGACCCTGGCTGGGAGCGATCGGACAGTGTCCTCCCAGCCTCTCACGGGCATCTCCCTCAGGCTGGCTCGCTGGAGCGGAACCGTGTGGGAGGTACGTGAGCCAGGTTGGAGCAGCCTGCTCTGGGGCCTGGACACAGTCGCCATCAGGATGGACCCTGCCTTTGGCAGCTTTGGACTGAGACACCCTCAGGGACAGGGTGGGGACCAGGCTGGGTATGGAGTGTGGCACTAAGCTCTGGGGCTCACGCCTGAGGGGTCAGCCCAGGGTGTGGGCTTGAGGCCATCCCTGTCGAGGTGTCAGTGACCTCCTTTCTCCTACCCTGCCATATCCAGCCTCCTCCAAATTGGACAGCTCCCCAGTCCTCTCCCCTGGGAACAAAGCCAAGCCTGATGACCACCGTTCACGGCCAGGCCGGCCAGCAGTAAGTCATGGGGTGGCAGCCGTGGTCCTGCCTTCTCCTGGTTGGGGGTTAAGGGCCGGATGTGGAGCCTCTCCAGCCCCCAGGAGCTGGGTGCTAGGGGCCGGGCTTTCATTAATCTTGGTGAGGGAGGGGCCGCAGGATAAGGGAATGGCACTTCTCAGTTACTAACCTCTCTCAACTTCTCTCTTGCCTCTCCTGGCTGCCTGCCTTCCCCTGTGGCCCTTCCCAGAGCTATAAGCGAGCCATTGGTGAGGTTAGTGAGAAGGGGCCTGCTTGCGGGAGCCCTTCCTGTTACCTTGCCCCTTCCCCTCCCTCCTCACACTGCTCCTCCCCTTCAGGATTTTGTGTTGCTGAAAGAGCGAACGCTGGATGAGGCCCCCCGGCCTCCCAAGAAGGCTATGGACTACTCATCGTCCAGTGAGGAGGTGGAGAGCAGTGAGGACGAGGAGGAGGAAAGCAATGGCGAACCGTCAGAGGGGAGCAGAGATACCCCTGGGGCCCGGTATGGGGGCATCCTGGGGACAGGGGTGCTCCCACATCAGAGGCGCCGGGACAGACAGGATGCAGGCAGGAGGGGAGGGGATGAGGCTCTGGGGCAAGTCTCAGGGAAAGTGGTTCACCTTTTCCCAGAGTGGGGAACCCTGGCTGTCACTGCTGGTCAGGTCTTCCTCCTATTCCCTAGAGAATGGAGTACAGGGGCTGGTGTTCTCGTCTCTCTTTCACTGTCTGTCAGTTGGGGGTGAGCCTCTTCTGGTGCCTCTGCAGCCAGCCTTCCCCCGTGCCAAGCACGGAACACGCAGCAGTGGGGCAGAGGCTGCTCAGTGAGGGCTGAGCGTGTGGGGTTTGAATGGAGACTGAAAGCGCTGGTCCTCCCGCTCTGTCCGCCCCCTGTGGCACTTGTGTGGTGGGCAGGGCCTGGAGGGCCTCCTGACCTTCCTCTCTGCCGTAGCAGCGATGGAGACACAGACAGCGTCAGCACCATGGTCGTCCACGACGTGGAGGAGATAGCTGGGACCCAGACCCCCTACGGGGGCGGCACCATGGTGGTGCAGCGCGTGAGTGGGCCCCCCATTCTTCCCATTGCCTGCCGTGCACCCTCCTTGGCCCTGGCACTGGCCCCCCTTCCCTCTGTTCCTTTAGACTCCTGAAGAGGAGCGAAGCCTGCTGCACGCCGATAGCAACGGCTACACAAACCTGCCGGACGTGGTCCAGCCCAGCCACTCGCCCACCGAGAGCAGTAAGGGTCAAAGCCCTCCCTCGAAGGATGGAGGCAGTGATGTAAGTGGGTGGAGAGAGGAGAGCGTTGGCAGCGGGCAGGGGTTCTGAGGGGTATTGGGACGGAGGGGCCACTGCAGTGGGCAGTGCAGAGTACCCGGGAGCTGGTTGACCAGGGTTCCAGTGGGAGGGCCATGGGCTGGGGTCTCATGTGTTTGCCTGACTGCTGCCCCCACCCCCGCAGTACCAGTCTCGTGGGCTGGTAAAGGCCCCTGGCAAGAGCTCCTTCACGATGTTTGTGGACCTAGGGATCTACCAGCCTGGAGGCAGTGGGGACACCATCCCCATCACAGGTGAGGATGGGAGAACAGGTCTGCCATGAGGCCTGGGGAGGGGCACAGCTTGACGAAGCAGAGTCACCGCCTTCCCTTTGGCCTGAGCACTTGCCCTGGCCCAGAGGCAGCAAGGGCTTCTGGCCTCATTGACCCAAGAGGAAAACTGCACAGAGCGGCCCAGGACCTGAGTGACAGGATGAGGACTTGGCCAGGGCTTTGGGCTCTATTTCTGCTCCTCCATGTACCCTCTCCATTCTCCAGTCTTGCCCTTTCCTTCTGAGTGTTCAGAGGAGCCAAGACCAAATGTGGAGAGTCAGGTACGCAGCCCACCTGCTTACCCTCTCCTCTCCTCTTCCCGGCAGCCCTAGTGGGTGGAGAGGGCAGTCGGCTCGATCAGCTGCAGTATGATGTGCGGAAAGGCTCTGTGGTCAACGTGAACCCCACCAACACCCGGGCCCACAGTGAAACCCCCGAGATTCGGAAGTACAAGAAGCGCTTCAATTCCGAGATCCTCTGTGCGGCCCTTTGGGGTAATCCAGGGCCGGGAAGGAAAAGAGGGGTGTGGTGTGCTCCTGTGCTCCTGGTCAGGTGAGGGCCTGGCTCTGCCTCTCATCTGCCCAAGGGCTCCTATTGCAGGGGTCAACCTGCTGGTGGGCACCGAGAACGGGCTGATGCTGCTGGACCGAAGTGGGCAGGGCAAGGTGTACGGACTCATCGGGCGGCGACGCTTCCAGCAAATGGATGTGCTGGAAGGGCTCAACTTGCTCATCACCATCTCAGGTACGCGTGTGGAGTGCGGGCCGGGGGCAGGGCGGGGAGGAGGGAGCTCAGCTCCTCGGCTCTCTGTCACCATCTTCAGCCTGGGAGGCGGGCAACCTTGGTCCAGGAGCCGGAAGGTGGGGCCACACTTTCTCAGCCCTTGTGGTATGCAGATAAAGGATGGTGGGGAGGCAGAAACTGGACCTCCGATGAGGGAGTGTGTGTGTCCGCTCCTCAGGGAAAAGGAACAAACTGCGGGTGTATTACCTGTCCTGGCTCCGGAACAAGATTCTGCACAATGACCCAGAAGTGGAGAAGAAGCAGGGCTGGACCACCGTGGGGGACATGGAGGGCTGCGGGCACTACCGTGTTGGTGAGGAGGTCACAACAGGGCGACCAGGGCACGTTTGTTTGTGAGAAGAGAGAAACAGGGGCCTGGGCTTAACAGCTAAGAAAGCCTTGAAGCTAGAGACTTGGGGCCTGGGCTTGGGGCTGTAGTGACAGACCTGTGGGAGGGGGCCAGCAGCCCAAGAAAGGAAGTCCCTGCATCCCTCTTCTTTGCTGCTCCTAGTGAAATACGAACGCATTAAGTTCCTGGTCATCGCCCTGAAGAACTCCGTGGAGGTGTATGCCTGGGCTCCCAAACCCTACCACAAATTCATGGCCTTCAAGGTAATCCCAGCCTCAGCACCTCCAGTACTGCTCCAAGGTCCAGCTCCTCCACCTGTGTCCCCTGAGCCCTTCTCTCCTCCACAGTCCTTTGCTGACCTCCCTCACCGCCCTCTGCTGGTTGACCTGACGGTAGAGGAGGGACAGCGGCTCAAGGTCATCTATGGCTCCAGCGCCGGCTTCCATGCTGTGGATGTCGACTCGGGGAACAGCTATGACATCTACATCCCTGTGCATGTATGCTTTGTGGGGCTGCTGGCAGAGTGGGACCACTAGTCTGGGCCCCAGATGTGGGGACTCCAGCCTACCTTCTCCCCAGATCCAGAGCCAGATCACGCCCCATGCCATCATCTTCCTCCCCAACACCGACGGCATGGAGATGCTACTGTGCTACGAGGACGAGGGCGTCTACGTCAACACATACGGGCGGATCATTAAGGATGTGGTGCTGCAGTGGGGAGAGATGCCCACTTCTGTAGGTGAGTGAGGCGCCTGCCCCCCACACCACGTGTCCTCCAGCTGGCCCACAGCCCACTCACTGCCCCTCAACTCCCTTCTCCCACAGCCTATATCTGCTCCAACCAGATAATGGGCTGGGGTGAGAAAGCCATTGAGATCCGCTCCGTGGAGACAGGCCACCTGGACGGAGTCTTCATGCACAAACGAGCCCAGAGGCTCAAGTTCCTGTGTGAGCGGAATGACAAGGTGGGAGGGCCCTGGAAAGGCCCGGGCCCCTGTACTGGGCTGGCTCGCATGACCTCAGGACCCCAGACAGAGTTGGGGTAGGGGATGGTTGCGGAGTCTTCCTGAAAGAGGCACCCTCGGGGAGCACAGCATGCAGTCACAGCCTGCCCATCCCTCCTCTTCAGTTTCTGAGAACTCTCCAGATTGCTTCACCCACTGTGTCTGCCAGCTACCCTCTTCCTCAGGCATTTCTGCCTTTCCTTTCAGAGGGGGGATGCGGGGGCACTCGGAGAGACTAAATTCTGCAGCTTCTCTCTGTCTCTTTCCCCCTCTCCCCATCTCCCAGTTAATTGAGACCCCACTCCATCCCTTAGTGACTTCTTCTCCTACCCCACGCAGGTGTTTTTTGCCTCAGTCCGCTCTGGGGGCAGCAGCCAAGTTTACTTCATGACTCTGAACCGTAACTGCATCATGAACTGGTGACGGGGCCCTGGACTGGGGCTGGCCCACATGGACCCACCTCTCCCCCACAGCCAGACTTCCCAGGCCGCCCTTGTTTCCCCTCCCTGGGCTTTTGCTTTTACTGGTTTGATTCACTGGAGCCTGCTGGGAACGTGACCTCTGACCCTGATGCTTTTGTGATCACGTGACCATCCTCTTCCCCGACATGTTCTCTCCCCAAAACTGTGCCTGTCCCAACTTCTGGGGAGAGGCACAGCTTCCCCTTACCAGGAATTGAGTGGGCCTAGCCCCACCCCCCCTTTTCTCCATTTAAAAGGAGAGTGCTTGGGGCTTGGACCCCGAACCCCACTGCTGCTGACTGGGCAGGGCCCTGGGCCCCTTTATTTGCACGTCAGGGGAGCCGGCTCCCCCCTTGAATGTACCAGACCCTGGGGGGGGTCACTGGGCCCTAGGTTTTAGGGGGGTCACCAGCCACTCCAGGGGCAGGGACCATTTCCTCATTTTCTGAAAGCACTTTAATGATTCCCCTCCCCTCAAACCCCAGGGAATGGAGGGGGGACCCCGCCAGCCAAAACATTTCCCCCTTTCCAACCCCCATCTCTTCTGGCCTCTGCCCTTCCCTGGTGGAGGGAGGGAGCAGGGAGCTCCCAACCTCTACACCCCCTTGCTTGCATCTGTATATAGTGTGAGCAGCAAGTAGCCCTGTCCCCTCCCCACCCCACCCCTCCTCAATGTAGTGGCCTTGGATATCCCATTTGTTAATAAAGACAATTCAACCAGCTCCCACCATTTCAGGCCCCATTTTATTCTCTGTTTTCTCTTACGGTCCTTACATACTAGCCAGGGCAAGCCAGCAGAGCTGGGATGAAGGGGGCGAGGTGGGGTGGAATCTGCAATGAGTGAGTCTTGCTGGGGAGGGCAGTGCTGGGCCAAGAAAACCTGGAAGAAATGACTGAGGGAGGTCCAGGGCCTCAGCCTTAAACCTCTGGGCCTGGGGGCTGGCCTGTGGCTTAGCGGTTAAGTGCCCAGACTCTGCTACTGGCAGCCGGGGTTCGGATCCTGGGCGCGCACCGACGCACCGCTTCTTCGGCCATGCTGAGGCCGCGTCCCACATACAGCAACTAGCAGGATGTGCACTATGACGTACAACTATCTACTGGGGCTTTGGGGAGAAAAAAGGAAGAAGAAAAAAAACCTGTGGGCCTGTGGGGGATCTGCACGGAGGGCATTTGTTCCCTACCCACTCCAGTAGGGTCCGGCCAGAGAGGGACCCGGCTTCCTGGTTCCAGCCTCCCTATGTGCCAGTCCTGCAAAGGGGTGTCTTCTGTTTGGCTATCAGATGAATAAAAATAGCTTAGAAGCTCCTAGGGCTAGAGGGTCACATGGGGCTGGGGCCTGAGAAGAACTGGCAGGTCAGCAAGGCTGACTCGAGAGTGATCTTGCTTTCTGGAGGACTGGTACCCCCTCCTGATTCCTGCTTGGTGGCCAGACCTACATACATGTGCACAGACAACTCTTCTTGGGAAGTTTGCAAAATACAGATTTATTATTGGCAGTGGGAAAGAATCATAATACAGCAGTGGCAGCAACTTTTTTTCAAAATCGATTTCCTCCTGGAGATGGGTGGGAAGGTTGAAGTCAGTGTGGCTAGGGGCTCCAGTCTACATACACGGCGGGTAGGGCAGTTCCGGCACTTGGTTGAAGTAACCCCCGAGGAAGATGAGGCTGGAGCCCACGCTGAAGAGCACCAGAGCGGCCCAGAAGCAGATGTTGTCAAGGGCCTT
Source organism: Diceros bicornis minor (assembly GCF_020826845.1). Lineage (NCBI taxonomy): Eukaryota > Metazoa > Chordata > Mammalia > Perissodactyla > Rhinocerotidae > Diceros > Diceros bicornis. The sequence goes on from NC_080757.1 coordinate 11,665,295, forward strand.
CCCCATGCACACCCAGTCGGACACCTCCTGGGGAAGGACGGGCAAGAGCTGAGTCCCTACAGGCTGCAGAAGCCGGCCGCACGAGGGGGCGGGGGAGGGGGCCTCTGAGGCGCCCCACCCCGCCTCTCTGGCTCCTGCCCCACCTCGCCGGTGGCCTCCTGGTCTCTCGTGCTCTCGGCCACAAAGTTCACGGCATCCACACAGCAGCGGATCTCGGGGGCAGCGGCGCTCAGGTTCTGGCAGAGGGCAGCTAGTGGGGGCAACCCCAGGGGCGGGTTATTAGGAGCCTCCCCCGCTGCAGGCGCCCCCATTGGCCCGCCCGGGCTACTCTGCTCACCGCTCCAGGTCCCGTGCCTGTACCGCTGCCCCTCAAACACGAGCTCGCTCCGCGGCTTTTTTAGTATCAGCTCCTCCGCGCGGAGCAGGATGCCCACGGACGACGCCCGCCTTGGGGGCGAGGCGGCCCGGGGGTCCTCGGGGAGTGCGCCGGATCCCAGGAGGCGCGGCAGCAGCTCCAACAAGACCTGGGGGCGGGGCGGGGATTAGCCCGAAGCCCCGCCTCCCACCCCCGAGACGCCCACCCGGTGCTTACGTGGCGCAGCCGCGGGGACATGGTGTGAGTGGTGGGGGTCCGCAAAGACACATTGAGCACGATGACGCAATTCACGACAATGAGCGTGGCAACAACCATGACGAAGATGAGGAACCTGAGGAACCCGGAGTGCGTGACGTCACAGCCTCACTACTTCCCCGGAGCCACAAAGGGCGCCGCTCCTCCTCTGACCTCACAAACACACCTCTCCGTAAGGGGTGGGGTTACGGCCCTTAGGGGCCCATCCCTTGCGGGGCCAGACGCGTCCCCTGGCCCTTCTCCCCCTCCTACCTCACGGTGGCAGCCATGAAGGGGACCCCCAGCTCCCTGGAAACTCTGCTGTGGGTCTACCGCTGCCACAGCTCCACGGAGGTGAGGATACCTCAATGCCCCCCGGAAGGGTAGCACCTCGAGACCCTCTGGCAAAGTCTTCAGCGCCGTGACCCCTGCCCTATGACCCGATGCTCCTTCTACAGGTGGCCCTCCAGCCCCCGCTTCTATCTTCCCTGGAACTCGCTGTGGCCGCAGCCCATGAATATCTGGAGCAGAGGTTCAGAGAGCTGAAATCCCTGGAGCCACAGAAGCCAAAGGAGCCGAAGAAGCCGCCCGTCCCGCAGCCCACCCTGGGGCTAGTGCTCAGAGAAGCCGCGGCCAGCATCATGAGCTTCGGCGCCACCTTGTTAGAGGTAGGGCGCCGGGGGGCGGGGGGGAAGGGGAGATCGGGCAGCGGGAGCAGGGACCTCTGCATCCCCACTGACTCCTGCACCCCGTCTGCAGATCGCAGCCCTGTGGCTGCAGCAGGAGGTGCGGCGACTGGACGGCGGCAACGGCGGCCCGAGCCCAGGCCCAGAGGCCGGGGATCCGGGTGGAGCGCTGGCCCGGGTAGCCCAGGCCGCGGGGCAGGGGGCTCGGCAGGCGGGGGCTGCCGCGGGCGCGAGCGCCCGGCTCCTCCTCCAGGGGACGTGGCTGTGCCTGTGTGGACGGGGTCTGCAGGGGTCCGCCTCGTTCCTGCAACAGTGGCGACGCCAGCTGGGCCTCGGAACCCCCGGGGAACCGGTGAGTTCGGGATGGGGGGTGAGTTGGGGGCCAGAGGCGGCGGGGCTGGGGAAGCACTGAGCCGGCTCGCCCCCAACAGAGATACTCAGGAGACCTCAAAGTGGCGTCCAGTAGCAGTGCGGAGGACGGGGGACCAGAGAATCCACCACCGTCCCACCCCACCCCGCGTCCAAGTAAATAAAGCCCAGGAGCCGACCAGCCAGCCACGGCTGCTCCCCGAGTCGTTTGTTTGACCCCGCCCTCCCCGCGGCGACCCTCCTGGCTCCGCCCCGTTGGCTCCGCCCTTCAGGCTGGGCACGCCTCCACGTGGGCACCGCCGGGACCCACTCTGCGCTCACCTGCCCAGCAGCGGCACGCTCAGAGACGTCTCTGGGGTTTTCTGGGCAATTAGGAACAGGAAGACGGTCTGGGCAAGCAGGACGTTGATGGAGACCGTGCATTTCTGGCCGCCGGCTAGAGGGAGCGCCGGGTGAGAGCAGGCCCCGCCCCCAGGAGCGAGCCCGGGGTTAGGGTCGGGGCGCCTCCCTACCCTGCGCCGGCAGGAAGTAGGCGAGCAGCACTAAGCCCGAGATGAGCACGCAGGGCACGATGATGTTAATAACGTAGAAGAGCGGCTTCCGGCGAATGATGAGCGTGTAGATGACGTCAGTGTCCCCCGGGCCATCAGCGGCGCCACCGTCCTGGCGGCGGATCACCCCAGGGCAAAAGTCGATGGCCCACTCGCCGTTCTCTGCAGGACGGAAGGTGCGGTCAGCCCGCCCTCGGGGGTGGGTCGCCCTGCCCTGCTCTCCGGCCCCACAGCAGACCGCAGGGTAACTTCGGGCCCGAGGAGAGGATGCAGCTGTCTGGACTAGGGTGGGCGGGGCAGATGATCTGGACTGTTCGTGTCATGGGCCGTCAGATGAGCGCAATTCGGGCAGAAAGGGCCATTCCTGGTGAGGGTACGAACGACCACAAGCGAGGAAGCAGGACTAGTCTGACAGTCGAGAATGGTTTCAGGAAAGGGGCAAGTTCAAGCCCGGTTGCCCAAGTCAATCCCCTGTATCGATGGTCTGGGCAACCCCACTCTGCAAATGTCCTCTCCGGACCCCGTCTAGAAGCAGGTTTTTCAGAGCAGAAAGGGCCTCACCAGTATAGGCCTCGGTGTCGATTTCGATCTTGCTGATGGTCTCGCCGTCATCGCCCACGGCAAAGACGAACTCCACCTCTTCGGCATTGTACGTCTGAGAGCTGCAGAGCCAGGGCCGGGGCCCCCACCCCAGAAGCTCGGACCGGAGCCCTGGCAGGGGCATAACGCTCCACCCCGTTACCCAGGCCCCGCCTCCACCCCTGTTTCCACCTTACTTCTAACCGGCTCGAGCGGCCCCACCCCATTCAAAAGCATGGCTCCGCCCCCAGCACAAAGTCCCGTCCCCGGGCTAGAGTTCCCCATCTGGCCCCGCCCCTGCTCCATAATCCCATAATCCCATAATCCCATAACACTCCGGGCCTCTGAGAAACTCTTCCCACCGGAAAACGAGCGAGCAGTTCTGCCAGTCGAAGGGGAAGTAAGTGACCTCTACGGCGCAGGAGCTGCGGTAGATGGCTGGGGGCAACCAGCTCACGTAGCCGCCGGCGTAGACCAGCACGTTGGCGTCGTAGGCCACACCGAACTGGCCGTCAATACTGTGGGCTCGGGGAAACCCAGCGTTTGCGGAGGCCTGCGGCCCCCTCGCCCTCCAAGCAACCTGCCTCCCCAACCAGTTCCAGCCCAGACCCCCCCAGGCCTCAGCTTCCCTCCAGTCCGGCCCAGTCCTCACTTGTTTTCCAGCACAATCTCTGGTAGCCATACGAGTTCTGAAGGGACTCGCAGGGTTTCTATGCCCCCAAAGTCGTCCTTGCTGTAGTTGAGTCGGTAATCTTGCCAATCCTAAGGGGACGGAGGACGTGTGCCCTGCATTTCCCACCGGGTGCCCGCGAGGAGTTTGGGAGGAAGGGGTCCCCTGGACAGGGCCTTTCGCTGTTCCCCAGATTTGACTCACGATTCCAATCCAAACGCTGGTGGTGAGGGTCTCCTCTTTCTCGTTCTGCAAATGGAAGATCAGGATGATTGAAGTGGAATTTCAGGGCCAGAAGTGAGTTTTGGGACAGAGCTCAGCGATTGGGGCCGGAAGTGGGATTTTAGGCGCAGAGATGGAGCTTTGGGGTGGGGGTGGAGGTATCTTACCAGTGAGATGAGATTGGTCAGGGTGACCTTGAGGGTGATGGTGACGGTATCCTCAGGCCCCTTCACTGGCCGGCTTTCTGGGTCATAGTTGTCAAAGAGATGGTGATAAAGACGCAGCTCCTCGTTCTTCCCCTCGCCTCTGCCTGGGGATGGGGTCAAGCAGTGGGGTCGCTGGAGATGAAGAGGCTACGGGGCCTCTCCTCTCTGCCTCCTCTAGGTTGGCGCAGACTCTGCGTGTCTGTCTCTGAGGCTGTGTATTTTTCCATGTGTGTCTCCTGAATTAGTGACATTGTGCCTGGGAACCAAATATCGCCTCAGTCTACATCTTGGTCTCTGTCTTTTTCCTGTCCCTTTTTGTCAGTATCTTTGTGAATGTCTGCCCACCTCCCCTGACCCCTGTCCATACCAAGGAGCTGCAAGACCAGCAGGGCGCCGAGCAGAGCCCCTGCCATCCTGCTGTCTGGTCCTCGCATTATTCTGAGCTTTAACAGGCTTGCAGGGTGCATGAGTGAGGGGGAGGAGGGTGTTAGTTCCGGGCCGAGTTAGGGGACTGTCACCTAATCCTCTTCCCACCCCTACTGCAGCCAGGAACATCTTGGCTGCTTCCAGAGGCAGCTGCCCCATCCTGTGTTCCCTGCCCCCGCCCCATCCCAGTATCCTTTGCCTGGCCTTCGGCCAGCTCCCCAGCCACAGACCCGATCCTCTCATGACTGGAGCAGCCCTGATGCAGGTGGACAGGTCCTTTAAGGGCCTGGCAGCGGGGGATGGGGGGCCCTGCTTTGAACATGCACTGGTGTCCTTTGAGTAAGCTGCCCTGTGCCGGTGACATCCCTTGCCTCCCACATTCACCCGTGTGGAACACACATTATCACCACACAGCCTGGCCAAGGTCACACTAATGCAGTTTCTGCTGGCAGAGTTTGGCAAAAGCAAAGTCTCCATAAAGACCTGGTAATGAGACAGGCGGTCACGGGATTAGTCTGCAGTAACAGACTCCACCTGGCAAAGGAGACCATGCAGCAGTTCAGGGCCTGCCTCTTGCCTTACAACCTCATCCGCATGCCTGCCCCAGCCCCTCTCAGTGGGCGCCTGCCAGAGATGGTCAGTTTCTCCTTGCCTCTCCCTGCTGCCACCTTGTGGCCACAGGTGATAGTACCGTCTGCCCCACCCCAAACACACCCCTTAACTAGTCCTCTCAGTGTTTCCTGAAGTCTCCTTGGACCACCCTAATCAGTCACCTGGGGTGCTCATTTAAAATTCACATTCCTAGGCTCCACCCCTAAAGAACCGTGATTTAAGAGGATGGCGCAGATGGGGTGCCACGAATCTGTTTTTTAAGAAGCTATCCAGGGCCGGCCCTGTGGCTTGGCGGTTGAGTGCGCGCACTCCACTGCTGGCGGCCCGGGTTCAGATCCTGGGCGTGCACTGACGCACCACTTCTCCAGCCATGCTGAGGCTGCGTCCCACATACAGCAACTAGAAGGATGTGCAACTATGACATACAACTATCTCCTGGGGCTTTGGGGAAAAAAAAAGAGGAGGATTGGCAATAGATGTTAGCTCAGAGCAGGTCTTCCTCAGCAAAAAGAGGAGGATTAGCATGGATGTTAGCTCAGGGCTGACCTTCCTCACAAAAAAAAAAAAAATGCTATCCATATGTTTCCTCGTGGGCTAGGAGGTGCTGGAATAAGCACTTTGGGTGCCTTACACATTGCTTCCTCACAGCAATCCAGCACAGCAGTTACCACAGATCTGAGTGCACGAAAGAGGACTCGTAGGTCAGGTCCAAGGTCACACAAGTAGATTGGCAATAACGCATGAGATTTATCAATCAGCTTTATTGATCACGTACACCTGTGTTCATTTTACACCTCACAAAACCCTTTCATGTCCATCATTTTTGGGTCTCCTTCCTCTCCCTGTGACCTCCCTCATAATCACCCCCATGTTACAAGCAAGGACACCAAAGGCCAGAGGGTCCACGAAGCTTGTCCATTTCCCACACATCCTTGAAGCCTCCGCTTCCACTGCTAACTGCCTTATCATTCCACGATTTCCACTCCAGACCCTCAGGAAGAATCTCTTTGGCCCAGCTCACCTTGCACGTGGCTGAGACATGTACTGACTCTAAAATCTGTGCTGCTGCTTGTTCCGCAGCCTCCGGGTCAGGGCCTAGGCCAAGAGTTGTGACAAATGCAGATATTTACTCAATGGGCATCTACAAGTTTCCCTGCACAGGGCCAGATGCTCGGATTGTAGAGATAAGACATGGCCTCAAGGAGGAGAGAGAGACCGAGAAACAGACAGTGACCCCAGAACTGTCCAAGGGGAAAAAGCAGGAGCCCTGGAAGCTGTAGGCAGGGTACGATGTCACTCAGCCCCTTTGTGTTACAAAAATCAGATCCACAGCCAGGTTTCCTGTGGGCTTGCACATGGATGGAACAAACTGGACCAGTGTCAGAGGCCAAGGCAGCTCTGGGGACCGGCCACTCCCGCCTCTCCTGCCTCTGCTCTGTCTGCTCTGTGTTCCTCTCACTCCTGAGCAGCTGCCTTTTCTCTCTACTTTGTACACCCCTTTCTGCTGTGTGGTTTCTGCTTTCTCATAGCTTCGGCATCATTTCCCCATGGTCTTGGCCCCAAATCGACCTCCTGGCTTCTCTCTGCAGATGCAGCCAGTTCAGCCTTTGCTCCCATTGCTGCCTGCCTGATGTCACGAGGCTGTGGGGGCAGGCACAGAACAGTCACGGAGTTGGCCTAAGACTGCCCAAGGGTGGTCAGTGTGGCCACACACATGTCCAGAGCCTTCCACCCTTACCAACCCAGCCCACTTCCTACCTATTTACTTCCCAAAACACCCTGTCATGATCCCATTCTCACTGCTACAACTCAAAATGCACTATAGCCTTCCCAGCAGGATTGAAACTTGATGTCCTACTTCCAAGAGCGATTGGGGCAGGGGCCGTCAAAAAACCTCTTGACCTCAGAGTCCAGTGCCCTCAGATTTACATAGTCTCCTCCACGTGTGATTTCCATCCATTCTCCAAACTGTGGGATAAATCCCCAATTTAATCATCACCTACACCATGTATAAACAGTGTATCACATTCACACACCACATCTTGTAAGATACATGAGTTGGGCAAAACCACATTTGGACCAACAAGCTGCGTGTAGGAGAGTAGTTTGGGGGTGGAGGGAGGGTGGAAATACTCATCCCTTGATGCCCAACCCATGTACTGCAGCTTGGGCCACTGGCCCGAGGCATGGATCACATTCTACAGGAGGGCGTTTTGCTGTAGAGTCCCCAGCTGGGGCTCTAACTTGCCAGTGGAGGTCTTGCTCAGACCAGTGAATCCCACAGGAGTCTGACTGAGTCAGCACATCAGAAAACCTTCCCCTGGGGAGTCTGCAGGAAGGGCTCTTACCCCCTCCCCCTCCCATCCCCACCCCCACCCTGCAGCAGTCCATTCTGTTCCGGGGTGCTGGGCCAGAGCTGAGCCACTGTCTTCTGTGTTTGCTCAGGATGACGACAGCCTGAGGGCCTGAGACTTCCTGCCAAGTCGGTGGAGCCAGGCCTGGCTTTGTATTTCTGTAATGAAAATTCCACAGAACCTTGGTGAGCTGCCTGACAACTTTGTGTCTGGGGACGGGACGTCTTGACTTCCGAGCTAGACCCAAAGATCTCAGCTCAACAGGAAGCCACTCCCTTCACCTACTGGCTCTTGGCTGGCAACTCAGAACAGCTGCAGCTGCCCCCGTGGCCGGGGCTGCCAGGCTCTGTTTCTTAGCCATCAGTACCCTCATGGTGGAAATATCCCTGAGCTGATCTGACGAGGGCCCCCTCTGCCTGCAACAAAAAGAGCTCCTCTCTCTTTTGTGAACGGGCAAGTGGGTTTGGCTGAGCCTGGACAGGAGGTAGAGCAGACACTGATATCCAGACCGTCTCCCTCACTAGAACCTAAGCTCTCTGGTCGCGGAGACCTTGCTGGTTACAGAGCTTAGCACATGATAGGCACTCAATAAATATTTACTGAACAAATGAGTAAGAATAAATGCAGGATGAGTGTTATCTTCCCAGCACCCTCCCTTCTACTGAGAACTGTTCTTCTCCAACCATGCAACCTCAGGATCTGCCCAGTACTTAGAGACACTCCCCACCTCCCACCCCACCCCCCTCCCCTGGCCAGAACTGATGGGTCCGGGGGAGGACACCTGACCCAGGCCAGGCCAAAGAAAGTCTTTCCCTGAGAATTTGTCAAGCAGGAACTCAGGAAGTCAGTCTCTCTGCTGTAGGAGCTGAAAGATATGAAATTTAGATACATGAGGCAGCCATGTTCATTCCTCATCTTTTACGAGGAGTGAGAGAGAAGGCGGCTGATGCACAAAGACAAGTAGAGACAAGAAAGGGCTGTCAGCATCCCAGCTCCCGGTCCCAGAAATTCCTGAGGCCCAGCTGTGCTGTCTCCTCCTGCAGGCTGGTGGCCAACACTTCCTTTGATGGAATGAGGCACCTCAGCATCTTTCCAGTAAATCCCCCTTTTCTCGGCTTAAAAATATTAAGATTAAAAAAATAAACTAGTATAAAGAAAATAAAAATGCCCCATAACACAGTACCCAGAAAAACCCTACTGATAATAAAAAAGTAATATATGCCATCACTGGAAAATTGAAGGGTACGGGAAGTCATCATGAGAATCCAAAGCTTTCCTCTTTCCACCCAGTCCCTCTTCCCAAAGGTTAGCAGTTTCTCGTAAATCTAGTTCTTCTAGACCAAAGTCTAGCATATGTGTGTGTGTATATATGTGTATATATGTATTTATTTATTTAATGTATACGAAAAGCATTAGAGTACGTTTACTATTCTGCAACTTTTTCTCACTTAATATACTGTAGAGATTGGCCCATATCAGGGCAGACAAGTCTTCATCTTTTTAACTGCTGCACACTCTTCCGTTGTATGAATGCACCATAGATCATTTATGCGGTTCCCAATGGAGAGACATTTAAGGTGCTAACCGCTGTGGATTTTGTGATTACATACTATGCAACAGTGAACATATTTATGCATTTGTCTTGGGCATACTTTTGGAAGTGTATCCACAGGGTAAATTCCTAGCGGTGAAATTGCTGGGGCAGAGTTCATGCATTTTTTTTTTAAAACAGCTGTTGATGCCTTTTGCCAAATTGTTCTTCAAAAAGCATGTCCCCACTTACGTTCACGCCAACAGAGGATGAGAATGCCTGCTTCCTCATACCCTTCCCGAGATGGAATATTATCAGACTTTTAAATTTTTGCTAAACTGATAAGTGAAAACTCCTATCTCATTATTTAGATTTACATGTCTTGATGAAAAATGTTGAACTTCTTTTCCAGTGGATGTACTGGTCATCTATATGTATTTATTTTTTATGAAAACTGCCTATTCATATCAATGGAACAAAATATTATTTGTTCCAATATATGAGAATCTGCAATACAATAAAAATAAAATAGTATATTAATGTAGAAAATAAGGCTTAATCAAATAAATGCTGTTGAGACAACTGGAAAACCAATCGTCAAAATACCACCAGTGCCTCATCTCTCTCCTTCCAGTAGGTGGTCAGATATTTGAACCTAAAATGAAGCCAAGAAAGTCCTAGAGTAACGTCAGGATGGATGATTCATCATTGCAGAGGGAAGAAGGCTTTTCTTCCCTTCCCTGGAGCCCCAAATCAGACACCATAAAGAAAAAGAAAAAATACAAAAAACTTCTGTAGGGTCAAAAGTATAAAACCGAAGGCAAGTAAATTATAAACTGAGAGAAAATAGCTTATCTCCTCTATTAATAAAGTGCCCGTAGAAAGCCATAAAAAGCGGACACGGCGGTGAAATCACTTGGGCCGCTGGCTGGTTCCCTCCTCGAGTGTAAAAGCATTGCTGCACGACTGTGAGAAAGCCCTGGGAAGAGAGAAGGCGGGCGGTCCTGCTGCTGGAGGGAAACAGCAGGCCAGAGCCAAGGGCGGCTGGCTCCCCTGGAGAGAGGTGAAAATGGCAGAGACTCATAATAAATAACCTTAAAAAGAGAGGGGCAGAAATGAGAGAGAGAGAGACAGGAGGAGGAGGAGGAGGAGGAGGAGGAGGGAGGAGGCAGGCAGGGAATGGAAAGGAAGAGGAGGGAGACGGCTCGGCGGGCCCCTTGGGGATCTGGCGGCGCTGAGCGCAGCCAGGGCGTCCCCTGGGCCCCGGGTGAAGCGTTCGCCCTCCCCAGGCTGCGATCTCTTTACCGACCTGAGTAAAGAAGAAAAAGGCCTTGGGACTGACCGGTACAGGAAAGAAAATCCATACTGGTCATGCTGTTAAAGGAGATCTCGAATCAACTTCTCACTTCAGAACAGAAGACAAGAAGATGAGCCGGGAAGGGAAGTCTCAATGTCGGCCAAGAGCGGACAGCAAGTTCACGGGAAGTTTCCGCGACGGTGGGCTTGGCTTCGGAGAGTGAGAAGACGGGGGAGAAGGTGATGCGACTGTTGCTGCCGCCGCGAGGATTCCGCTGATTCTGAAAGTCCGGGGGAAAATGATTCAGGGTCAGGAAAAACTGCTGAGAACTCCCGGTGCCTAAACAGCCCGAGGAGGTGGGAATCCTCAACCAAAAAGGACGCAAGAAGCAATTATAGAATGATGCGCGTGAGATCCAGAGCTTCATACTCCTAACTCTTGTTGACTTTTAATACTGTTAGTATTCACACTATTAATATTAAAAGTAAGTGGAACTCAATTTTTTTTAAGTGGGTGTGTACAATAAACAACCACTTTGGAAAATTGGCAGTTTCTTACAAAGTTAAAAGCATGCACTTCCCCCCTGACCTAGGAATTCCATTCCTACAAATTTATCCAAGAGAAAGGAAAACATATGTCCACAGAAGATTTGCGCACAAACCCGATCGATGGTTGTTTGGTTGGGAGCACTGGCCGGCAAGAGGCACAAGGGAAGTGATGGAAATGTTCTCTGTCGTGATAGGGGTGGTGATTACGTGGGTGGACACGTGTCAGGCCTCATGGAACTGTACACCAAAGATCTGTGTATTTCTCTGTATACAAGTTATTACCCAATTTTTAAAAGCAGTTAAAAAATTAAAATAAGACATATATTTAAATGCACAGTGGAGGACTACATACAGAACATAGACCTGGGTATTATAATTCTTAAAGGCCATTTTAAATAATTAGAGAGTGTTCGCTTTCAGATGCCGTGGGTTACGCTCTGATGGTTATAACTGTATCCATTTTTCTAAAGTATGACAGTTATATAGAATACAAAATAAATACAGTTCCTATTTTCCTTTCATATTAGCATTGTCACCTTTTTACTCCTTCTAATGCAGTTGTGGGGGACACACTTTTAACACAGGTAATGTTTTGTGAAATTTTTTGCTTGTGACAGCTGGTTTGATCTTTTTCCTGCCCTTCCATATTTTCCTTATAAAAGTTCCCTCAGTCCCGTGACGAGTTCATGAACAAACTCTTCCTTTAATATTCTTTGTTAGAGTAGAAGTATTTTCATGAATATTTCTCCTGCCAATAATATATTCTAAATTAGTGATGGCAAAATATTGAGTCCTTAGTTTACTGTTAATCATTCTGCTCTACTCTTTAGAACTAAAGCAACATAAGGGCACATACATTCACACCTGTTGGGGGTAATAACACTCTCATGCCTTTTTTTGTGTGTGTGTGAGGAAGATCAGCCCTGAGCTAACATCCATGCCAATCCTCCTCTTTTTGCTGAGGAAGACCGGCCCCGAGCTAACATCTATTGCCAATCCTCCTCCTTTTTTTTTCCCCTCCCCAAAGCCCCAGTAGGTAGTTGTATGTTGTAGTTGCACATCCTGCTGGTTGCTGTATGTGGGAAGCCGCCTTAGCATGGCCAGAGAAGCGGTGCGTTGGGATCCGAACCCCGGCCGCCAGTAGCGGAGTGCGTGCACTTAACCACTAATAAGCCACGGGGCCAGCCCCTCTCATGCCTTTTGTATTAGTGTTTATATTAGTTGAATTATATAGCATGAATTATATAGAATGTTACATTTTGATCGTGTGACCAGTTTTTACAAGAGAAATTTATCTTTCTGATCATTTTGTCTTTTCTATTTAAGAATATGTAAAACTGAGGCCGGCCCCATGGCTTAGCGGTTAAGTGCGTGCGCTCCGCTACTGGCCGCCCAGGTTCAGATCCCGGGCGCGCACTGACACACTACTTCTCCGGCCATGCTGAGGCCGTGTCCCATATACAGCAACTAGAAGGATGTGCAGCTATGACATACAACTATCTACTGGGGCTTTGGGGGGAAAAAAAAAGGAGGAGGATTGGCAATAGATGTTAGCTCAGAGCTGATCTTCCTCAGCAAAAAAAAAGAGGAAGATTAGCATGGATGTTAGCTCAGGGCTGATCTTCCTCAAAAAAAAAAAAGAATATGTAAAACTGATTTTTGAAAGGAATATATGATCAAAGTTAAGTTGATTTTTTTCCTATGGTCTAAATATAGAGAAAACAGATCCTATATTTGATTATGATTTCTTTATCCTCATTATCTCAACATGAGGGAAGGCTTTATTGAACAAGAATCTAAAACAGGAAATTCTCTTCGCTTTATCCCAAGGCTGGGTTTTTAATTCATGTTATTCGTTCATTACCAAAAATAAGTGCTACTTCATATATATATAGAAAAGAGGGGGCATATCAGTAAACTGAAGTGGAAAGAAGCAGTTATAAAGACTAGCTTGTGACGAAATGGTAATGAAGCTCTCTCCTCACAGTGAACCCACGACCAGCTAGCTTTATAGATGAGTTCTACCAAACTTTGAAGGAATGGATCCTCTGTACTTTATACAAGTTGTTCCAGAAAACAGAAAAAGAAGGCAAGCCAACTAGTTTTATGACGTTTTTACTTCAGCTAAGGACAGCACAAGAAAATAAAAATACAGGCCTCATTCACTTAAGAATATAAATGTGAAAATCTTAAATAAAATATGGGCCAACCAAATCCAAAAGTTTATTGAAAAAGAAATGGTCCAACCTGATTAAGTCAAGTTTGTCCCAGAAATGCAAGGATGATATGTCCCCCAAAATTATTCCTTCCCCACAGACCCCCATCCTGTTGGGAACAGCATGTGCCCAGCCCCAAGGGATAAGTCACGATTAGTCACAGCCATCCCCTTCTCCTTTGCCAAATACTCAGAATGCAAACCTCCCTTGCAGGCAGAGCACCATGATCCTGCTGGGGGAGGGGGCTTCTGGGAAAGTTGATCTTTTGCTGGTAAAAGGAGAGTCACTTCAAGTAAAGCAGTTTTGTGCTTCTGCTCCTGCTCCCTCCCTTTCACCACCAGATTTATGCCTTTGAATGTGGCACCCATCTTGCAACCATGAGGTGACTAGCATAAGGACAAAAAGCCAGTGTGCTGAGGATGGCAAAATAGAAAGATAGGCTCCTACTGGATGACGCTATCAAGCTGCTAGGCCAGCCTGAGATGGCCCACCTCCAGACTGCTTCTTGAGAAGTTAATACCCTTAGGTTTTCAGATACTATTGCTGGTATTCTGTACACGCAGCTGAGACCATTCCTACCAATCCAAATGGTATATCAGCAGAAAACCTACCAATATTATTAATTGTATTAGTGGACTAAACGAGAAAGATCACATGATTGTATGATTAGAAATAGAAAAAAACTCATAGAGTGCAATGCCTAATTTTAACTTTTTGTGTGTGTATGTGAGGAAGATTGGCCCTGAGCTAACATCTGTACCAGTCTTCCTCTATTTTGTATATGGGATGCCACCACAGCATGGCTTGATGAGCGGTGCATGGGTCCGCACACGGGATCCGAACCCCAGGCTGCCAAAATGGAGCATGTGAACTTAACCACTATGCCACCGGGCTGGCCCCTAATTTTAACTTTTAAAACTTCAGAAAACTAGGAAGAGAAACAATTTCTTTACCTTGAAAAAGACTATATATGAAAAACCTACAATTAGCATATTTAATGATGCCCTCCCTGTAAAGATGGGAATAAGACAGTATTGCCACTACCGCAATACTAGGGGTCCTGGCCATTGTACTAAGATAAGAAAATGAAATAGGGGCCAGCCCCATGGTGCAGTGGTTAAGTTCAGTGCATTCAGCTTTGGCAGCCTGGGTTCACAGGTTCAGATCCCGGGCACGGACTTACACCACTTGTCAGCCATGCTGTGGTGGCAACCCACATATAACGTAGAAGAAGATTGGCACACATGTTAGCTCAGGACTAATCTTCCTCAAGCAAAATAAATAAAAATTAATTAATTAATAAAAAAAAGAAAATGAAATAAGCAGTATAGAGACAGGAAGGGAAAAGATAAACCTGTTGTTACCTGTGATGATATGATTGCCTATGAAGAAAATCTATGAGAAACAATAAGCAAGCCATTAGAACCAATAGGCGAGTCGGGGACTTGGTTGGATGCAAGAAAAATTTAATACTAATAGCTCTCCTCTACACTGGCATAATCAACTAGGAATTATAGAAAACAAAATATCATTCAAAATAGTAACAAAATCTATAAAGTATTCAGAACTTAAATTAATTAAGAATATTCTTACATTTATGTAAATCCTTTATGGAAAAAATTTGAAAGTGTTAAAGGACATAAAAGTTCAGTATAAATGTACAGAGAAACTATTTGGATGGGTCAACTCAATATTACAAAGATGTCAATTCTCCCTAAAATAATATATAAGTTCAATTTTCAGGAATTTGACAATATGAGAGTATAAAGGTACATGAATAGCCATATCAGTTTTGAAAAAGAAAAGAGGAGGGAATCACCCTGCCAGATATTAAAAGATACTGCAAAAGTCGTAGCAAACAAACACACAAAAAACCACAACTGGTACTGCTTGGTAACTGACAAATGAAAAAAAGATACTGAATAGAGAGGACAGAAACAGACCATGTGCATATGGAAGCTTGATACAGAATAAAGATAGGATGACATCAGTGGGCACAGGTTAGACTAGCAGGCAGGGTAAGAAGCTGCCTCACTCTATGGAGAAAGAAGAAATCAAGCTCTATCCCTACCTCACACCATATATAAAAGTAAACTTCAGGTGGATTAAAGACTTTAAAACAAAAGGTTAAACTATAAATCTAATAGAAGAAAATGTAGGAGAGTATTTTTGTGGGATTTTCTTAAACAAGACACCAAAACCACAAACCATAAAAGGAAACATTGATGGATTTGAATACATTAAAATTAAGAATTTCTGGGGCCGACCCCGTGGCGTAGCGGTTAAGTGCGCGAGCTCCGCTGCTGGCAGCCTGGGGTTCGGATCCCGGGCACGCACTGACACACTGCTTGTCAGGCCATACTGTGGCGGCGTCCCACATAAAGTGGAAGAAGATGGGCACGGATGTTAGCTCAGGGCCAGTCTCCCTCAGCAAAAAGAGGAGGATTGGCACAGATGTTAGCTCAGGGCTGATCTTCCTCGTGCACATACACACACTAAATAAATAAATAAATAAATATTTACAAAAGGTATATATTAAAAAAAAAATTAAGAATTTCTGCTCAGCGAAGGATATCACAGACCTACCCACTGTTGTCTGCCTACTCTGCTGACATTCATTCATTCATTTATTCAAGAAATTTTTATCAAGCACCATGCCAGCACTGAGGCTACAACGGTGAGCAAAGTTCACAACAGGGAACGTGATCCCTGTAGAAATGTGGCTGGACTGGCATTGCTGAGTGAGATGGCAGGAGGAGTACATTCCCCAAAAGTGGCATCTTTTCAACAAAGATGCAGGTAGTATTTTGGCAGGATCATTGTTAAGACTATAATAAAAAGACACCAGAGGAAGCATATAAAAGTGAGACATGAGACACAGAGAGGGAAGCCGAAGGAAGTGTCTTATTTGATGTGACCATTCCTCCCTCAGCCCATGCAGCAGTTTCTACCCCCTAGAGCATGGGCTGTTTCTGAGTGCCTGCTATCCCAAAGCTTGCCATCTAGAGGGGTAGACAGACATTAAAACAAAGTATCATAATAGCTTTGGCAGGGTTGTAGGAACTTACAATACAGTAACTAATCCAGTTTAGAGAGCTCAAAGAGCAATTTTGCTCCTGGAATTCAGCCAGAGCTAGAGCCACCAAATCCACCACATCCCCACTGACAGACTGGTCATGCTTCAAGTCCAAGAGACCCCGGGGGATGGCTTCATTAGTGACTTTGCCATGCAAACCCTGGACAGAAACATTCCATTCCACCTGCTGACACTCAGGATGAGTTCCATGAAACCCCACTTCTGATTCTAATTTTTGTTTAGTCGAGTTCTTTTTTTTTTGGTGAGGAAGGTTGGCCCTGAGCTAACATCTGTTGCCAATCTTCCTTTTCTTGCTTGAGGAAAGTTGTCCCTGAGCTAACATCTGTGCCAGTCTTCCTCTATTTTTTTGTACGTGAGACACTGCCATAGCATGGCTTGATAAGCAGTGTGTAGGTCAATGCCTAGGGTCTGAACCTGTGAACCCTGGGCCGCCGATGTGGAGCATGCAAACCCAACCACTATGCCACCAGGCCAGCCCCAAAATCGGGTTCTTTTGGCTACAAGGAAAAAGGAATAAACTTAAATCACCTAAAAAAACTTAGTTTTTTAACCTTCATGGCAATAATTGATTCAGGCAAGAATCATTAATGGCTGCTTCAACTTGTGGGCCAAAGTTTGATTAGGAATGGATATTTATATAGTATCAAAATATTTCCCCCACAAAAGTGCTTCTCAGTTACAAAATGAAAAATAGAATCTTGACAATGAAGAAACATGGATTCCACCTTAACCAAGTTATCAAAGTTAACAATGGTAATGGGTCTAATTGACATAATGTCTTTCCTAATATGATGCACTGAGAAAGACACATCACTTATGTAATATTCCTGCCAGAAAAACAACCTGAATCCAATCATGAGAAACATCAGACAAATTGAAGGAAATTCTACATAATTGAGGGATATTTTATATAATTACTAGACTGTAGTATTAAAAAATGTCAAAGTCATGGGGCCGGCCCTGTGGCGTAGTGGTTAAGTTCACATGTTTCGCTCCAGTGGCCTGGGGTTCAGCGGTTCAGATCCTGGGCACGGACCTACTCACTGCTCATCAGGCCATGCTGAGGTGGCCTCCCACACAGAAGAAGTAGAAGGACCTACAACTAGGATATACAACTATGTACTGGGGCTTTGGGGAGAAAAAAGAAAAAAAATGTTAAAGTCATAACAAATAAAGACAAGTTAAGGAACTAAAGGAAACTAAAGAGATATGGTCCTGGATTGGATCCTAGACTGGGGAAAAAAGCTATAAAGGACATTTTCTGGACAATTGGCAAAATGGGAATATGAACTGTGGATTGTATCAATATTAAATTTCCTGAAATTAATAACTATCCTGCAGTTATGTAAGAAAATGTCCTTGTTTTTAGGAAACACACATTGAAATATTAGTGGTAAAGGGCATGATGTCTCCAACTTACTCTCAAATGGTTCGGGAAAAAACAGAGAAAGAGTGATAAAGCAAATGAGACAAAATGTTAACAAATGGTCAGTCTGAGCCAAGTTGATACATAAAATTAACAATCATACCATACCTGGGATGTTTATTGTCAACTGCAATAAATTTAGAAGTTTGCAATAAATAGAAAGGCAGCAAAATCCACCTGAGAGACTTCTGCTTCCGGGAAGATGGACTAGATGTACTTCTCCCTATTTCACCTGCTAAGTACAATTAGGACATTATACATAAGCAAAAAAAAAAAGAAGATGAAAGGTGGAGAGAAGAAGGCAGAAAGGCTAGGGACCTCAGGACCCAGGGAACAGCACGATGATGGCGAGTTCCCTGGGTTTTCTTTTTGCTTGCACGTCCCAGTCTTGGAAGTGAAGATGGCAACATGGAAACACCACAGGCACAGACAAAAAAAGCCCCAACTAAAGCCTGCTCTCTCTAGTGGAAGGACCAGGAAAGGGGTAGCCTAACAAGACAGAAAACTTAGAAAATAAACACTCTATTCCAGCTAAATACCACAGAAAAACTGTGGCCCCATCCACATCCACACCAGCAAAGGCCAAGTGGTGAGTCTAGATTTCCACCCTCCCCAGGCTGTAATGAGGCACCCCAGCATCTCTGCCGGGGTGGTTTCCAAGAAGGCCAAGTAGAGAGTGGGGACTTTCACCCCAGCCAGCTGGTAATGAGGCCCCCACACTGCAGGGTCAGTGAAGACCAGTGGGACCCTGGACTTCCATCCAGATTGGGGGCTAATGAGGCATCCCTCCCTGTCCCCTCTGGGGTGGTCAGAGGAGTCCTCCTGGAGAGTCAGGACTTTCACCCATTTCAGCAGGAATGAGGCCATCCTCACTGAGGTGGCAGTGGAGACCATGTGGGGAAGCAGAACTCCCACCCTCACCCAGCAGTAAGGAGAAGCCCCTCCGCCCAATCAGATGTCAACAGACGCTGAGTGGGGAACTTGAACTTCTACCTCCACCTGGCAGCAAAGAGGAAGCACCTCTCCTTTCTCGGCCAGAACAGTGTCAGAAAAAGCCAACTAAAACATAAGGTTAAGTAAGATCCTGAGTCTCATAAAATAATACAAAAATGTCCATGTTTCCATTAAAAATCACTCATCATACCAAGAACTGGGAAGACCTCAAACTGAATGAAAAACAGATGATCCACAGCTGCCGACACCCAAAAGACAGAGATGTTAGAATTATCTGAAAAATATTTTAAAGCAGCAGTGATAAACATGCTTTAACAAGAAACTATGATATTCTTTTTTTTTTTTAAGATTTTTACTTATTTATTTTTTCCCCCCAAAGCCCCAGTAGATAGTTGTATGTCATAGCTGCACATCCTTCTAGTTGCTGTATGTGGGACACAGCCTCAGCATGGCCGGAGAAGCGGTGCATCAGTGCGCGCCTGGGATCCGAACCCGGGCCGCCAGCAGCAGAGCGTGAGCACTTAACCGCTAAGCCACGGGGCCGGCCCAAATTATGATATTCTTGAAACAAATGAAAAGAAAGCTTCAGTAAAGAAATAGATGATCTAAAGGAGACGCAAATGGAAATTTTAGAGCTGAAAATATAATAACTGAAATTAAAGCACAGTGAATGAGCTAAACAACAGAATTGAGGGAACAGAGAAAAGAATCAGTGAACTAGAAGACACAACAATAGCAATCACCCATTCTGAACAACAGAGAAAATAAACTTGAAAAAATAATCATCTCAGAGACTTGTGGGACTATAACAAAAGATCTACCATTGTGTCATCACAGACCCAGAAACAGAGGAGAAAGAGGGTGAGCCTGAAAAAGTTCTCAAAGAAATAACGGCTGAAAACTACCCAAATTTGGCAAGAGACTTAAACTTACACATGCAAGAAAATGAGCAAACCCCAAACAGGATGAACCCAAAGATAGACCCCAAAATAAACATGCAACTACCATGTGACCAGGAATTGCACTCCTGGTCATTTTTCCCAGGGAAATGAAGATTTACGTTCCCACAAAAATCTATACACTAATATTTATAGGAAATTTATTTGTAATGGCCAACAACTGGAATCAGCACAGAATCCTTCAATTCGGGAATGGTTAAACGAACTGTGGTACATCCATACTATGGAATACTACTCAACAATAAAAAGATATGAACTACTGATGCATGCAGCAACCTGGATGAATCTCCAGAGAATTATGCTGAGTGAAAAAAACGATTCCATATATACTGTATGATCCCATTTATATAACATTCTTGAAATAATAAAATTATAGAAATGAGGAACAGATTAGTGGTTGTCAGGGGGTTAAGAGAGGTGGGGGTAGGAAGGAAATGGATGTGGTTGTAAAAGGGTAACATGAAAGATCCTTATGGTGTTGGAAATGTTCTGTATCTTGACAGACCAATGTCAATATCATAGTTGTGATAAAGATATTACCATTTGGGAAGACTGGGTAAAGGGTACACAAGATCTCTGTCTTATTTCTTACAACTGCATGTGAATCTATAATTATCTCAAAATAAAAAGCTTATTTTTTAAAAATCCACCTGAAATTTTAAAATTACCTTTGTAAATAATTTCACTTAAAAAAAAATAAAAATGGAAAATACAATCTTTATCTCTTAAAGCTCATTATGTTGCAAGCAACAATCTCAATACCAATTGGTTTTTTAAAAAATAAAAGGATTTTTGGCTCACTGAACTTCAGAATTGGTTTGATACAGCATCTCAGTGATGTTAAGGACTTGGTTTCTTCCCATTTTTTTCATTATACCTTCCCTGACGTTAGCTTCATCCTAAGGCCAGATCTCCTTGTGAACACAAGATGGATGCCAACAGTTCACCTGGGGTTACATATTTCCTTGTCCACATCCAGAAAAAGTATGTATACCTCAACCATCCAACAGAAGTCTTGAGCTTCACTACGAAAAGACCAACTTACTTCCTGTTTCTGTCCCTGGACCAATCACTCTGACCATGGGATACCCTGACCAGTTTATATCAGGGTACTTGTTTGGGCCCTAACCTATGTTAAAGGAGAGGGAATCTAGTGACCGGCTTAGGTCCACTCATACAGCTGGGATAGAGTCATTCTTATCAAAAATTCTAAGGATGGGTAGGAGTAATTTATCAAAAAAAGGAGAAAAAGTTGAATGGATCTTGAATAGACCTCCAACCAATGTCTTCTGCACAAACTCTTTAAAAATGAACCACAACTAGAGTACTGGATTGGATTTCTTTGGATGCATGCAACAGAAATCAACTCTACCTAACTTAATCCAACAGAAACTTCTTGAAAAGATGCAGGAGCTCATTGGGGTGTAAGAGAAACTGACAATCTAGGATTGCTCAGAAATCAGGTGGCTCTGGGGGCCTTAGTAGCAGGAACCACTCTACAGCTTTTCCTGAGCACTTTGTTGAAATGAAGGAAGTCCAGTTCTATTTTCTCTTCTCTTGTCACCTCATTCACCATTTGAAATCCTAGGAGAAGTAGTATAGTTGTCTATCATTAGGTCACATCTCTGGGCTGAACTCAGGTGGTGACAAGAAAGATCTTGTGGAATGAACTTCCAAAGACATTTTGGTTTCCAAAGTGAGAAGGCAGAGTGCCTACTTCTATAGTCCCATCAAGTTTGCACTCATTTGGGGAGGTATAATCCCCCAAAAGGAAACTGGGGTCCTCTTACCTAAGAGGAATGGATGCTGGATAAAAAAATTACAAATATTCACCTCAGGTATTACATGGTAAAACACGTGAGATGGCACAAAGCACGAAGGAGTGAAAATAAGTGAACTAAGATTTCAACTCAAGATTTCAACTAGAAAGAGAACATGAAAATAAGCTCAAAGTATGAGGAATTATTAAAGATAAAAGTAGACGTTTGTCATCAAATAAATACAAAAAAAAAAAAAACACAGCAATTGACTAGTAAGACTAATAAATCTAGTTTGACTAGTCCAGTAAAACAGACCAATCTTTGGCAAGTCTGATGAAGAAAGAAAGAAAGGGAGGGAGAAAGGAAGAGAGAGAAAATACAAATAAACAACATTAGGGGTCATAACTACAGATATGCAGATTTTAACGAAGGATAAAAGTATAAATGTTCAAACTTGCAATAATAAATTTGAACAGCCACATGATATAGATATTTCATTAGAAAATGTCAATCCCAAAATTGACTCAAGATGTAGAAACTTCAACAGACCTACTATAATTATAGTAGGAATTAGAAAGGTATTCAAGGAGCTATTCCCGGGGCCGGCCCCGTGGCTTAGCGGTTAAGTGTGCGCACTCTGCTACTGGCGGCCCGGGTTTGGATCCCGGGCGCGCACTGACGCACTGCTTGTCCAGCCATGCTGAGGTGGCATCCCACATACAGCAACTAGAAGGATGTGCAACTATGACATACAACTATCTACTGGGGCTTTGGGGAGAAAAAGGAAAAAAAAAAAAGGGGGGAGGATTGGCAGTAGATGTTAGCGCAGGGCCAGTCTTCCTCAGCAAAAAAAAAAAAAAAGAGGATTGGCATGGATGTTAGCTCAGGGCTGATTTTCCTCACAAAAAAAAAACCAACAAGGAGCTATTCTCCAAATGGCATCAGGTCTAGATGGTTTTATAGGTGAATTCCACCTAGCCTGCAGAGAACAGAAAATCCCTATGATCTCTAACTTTTCCAGAGAATATAAAATCTTCCAACTTATTTTACAAGGCCAGCATAAGTCTAATAACAAAACAAACAAACAGAAAATGACAAAGCCCCTCAAAAGAAATCTATGGGTCACTCCTATTTTCTAACTTAGATGTAAAAGTTCTGAATAAAATGTGAGAAAGCCAACCTAGAATTATATTAAAAGAATAATTGATAATGGCCAATTAGGGTTAACTCCAAGCATTCAAAAATGCAAAATTAGAAAAAATTCAGGACATTGACATGTGAAGAAAGTAAAACATAGTATCATTTCAGTAGGTGCCAAAGCATATGAATCTCTTTTCTATGTCTGCAAAATCTTTCAACTTAGGAATCTTTGGAGAAGCAGAACATGCCTCCTATTACAGAAGCTGAAAATGCCAGATACTTGCTTTCCTGGACTCCCTTGCAGCTGGGTCAGAGGAACATGACCAATCAGACTCACACCCAGACTTTGAATCAGGAGATGATATCACAAAGGAGTAGGGGCAGTGCAGGATTCTCTCTCTGCAACAGGGAGGTTGTGGTAACACTGAGTTCCTGGAGCAGTTCAAGCTGCTCCAGGACCTGGTTTTGCAGCAGGAGAAGAGTTTTGCTCACCAGACTGGTTCTGCAGCCTCATTCTGGGCACTGTTACTGGCTACACAGTTCCAAGTCTGGTTCTCTAGGCCTCACTGAGAAGTCTGTGAAGTAGCCAATGTAATTTTTGTGTGTGTGTGTGTGTGTGAGGAAGATTAGCCCTGAGCTAACATCTGTTGCCAATCCTCCTCTTTTTGCCAAGGAAGATTGGCCCTGGGCTAACATTCGTGCCTATCTTTCTCTACTTTATATGGGACGCCACCACAGCATGGCTTAACAAGCAGTGCATCGGTGCGCGCCCGGGATCTCCTGAGAGCTATAAGGAGACATTGATGAGTTTAAGCAGTGGAATGATGTGAGCAAATTTGCAGTTCTGAAAGACCACTCCAGTGGGGAATGGGGAGAAGAAGGGAAGTCAGAAAGTTGGGAGACCAGCTGAGAGCTGAGCAGTGAAGCAGTGGAGAGAAGATGGCACCCTGGACCAGGAATGGTGGCAGCAGGGATGGAAAGAAGTGGATTTGAGGGAGATTAGGAGACAAAATCAGTGGGACTTGGTGACAGGTTGGATGTGAGGATGAAGGAGGGGAGGCATTAAGGATGACTATCAAAGATTTTGTTTGTATTGACTGAATGGCTAGATAAACGTGTGGATGATGGTACCATCTACCAGCCTGGACAACACAGGAGAATAAGCTATGTGGAGAGTGATGATGAACTCAGTTTTGAACATATTGTTTTAGTGCCTGTGGGACAGCCAAGAAATTCAAAAGGCAGTGGGATATATGTGTTTGGGTCTCAGGAGAGGGGTCTGGGCTACAGATCAAGATTTGAGAGTCACTGGGGTTGAGCTGGTAGTTGAAGGCAAGGGCATGGATGAGGATAACCTCAGGTGTTTGTGTAGCATAGGAGGAGGGCCAAAGACCAAACTCTGGGGGAAGCTTAATTTTTCATGAAGGGCAGAGGAAGAGGAATCCACAAGGGAGATTGAGAAGGACCAGCCAGAGAGGTAAGAGGAAAACAAAGAAAATTCCTGTCACGAGTCCCAAGGTGGGAGAGACCATGGGGATGCAGACTGCAGAAAACAGTAAGATCATCATGGAGAGGTGTCCAGCAGATACAGAGGAGTAGGGGGCACTGGTGACCTTGGCAAGAACTAAGCCGATGGAGTGTGTGGGGGTAACCAGCCTAGAATGGAGTGAAGGCAGAGAGAATGAGGATTAAAATTAGTTATTAAAATAACTCTAAGAATGTAGCTGTGAAGGGGAAGTGAGAGTGGCAGCTGGAAAGGTTTTTAAGAGATAGACGAGGGTGGTGGTTGGAGGAGTTGCTCCCAATCTCTCCACTGTAGAAGGAAACTGGGAGAGAGAAGAGCCAGAAGAGGGCTTAGGGGAAAGTTGTGGAAGGAGGTGATAAGGGCCTGTGTCCGGGAGGGAGACTGTTCCCCAGGTCACAGAGTCCCCTATCAGGCTGGCATTTCCTCTCCGTCCCCACCCCCTTCCTGCCTTCCCTGGAGCTGGAAGAGAGAAGAACCGAGTCACACCCTGGAAGAAGCCCTGTGCCTTCAGAGGTCTTTCTGCCTGCCTGTAAGCTGGGGTTGGGGCTGGGGGACGTGGGGGGTCTGAGGGAGGGATAAGAGCCAAGGACTAGAACTGGCAGCTTAGGCTTTTGGGGGCAAGGGTAGGAGAGGGGAGTGGAGAGATTGAGAGGTGTGGGAGCTGAGTTTCTGGAAGGGATCCTGGAGGCAGCAGTTGGGTCTAGGGCCTGGGGGAATAATGCCGGGGGCCAATGGGGTGCCCACTCAAGCCCCCTTCGCCCACAGGTCCCCATGCCTCTCCTCCTTCTGCTGCTCCTGCTGCCAAGCCCTTCACACCCCCAATCCATCTGTAACGTCTCTGAAGTGGCCAAGGTGGAAGTGAACTGTGATAAGCGGGGGCTGAAGAAGCTGCCTCCAGATCTGCGAAACGACACAGACATCCTCCACCTGGATGAGAACCCCCTGGGCACCTTCTCTACGGCGTCCCTAGTGCCTCTGATTCGCCTCACTCAGCTGTACCTGGTTAAATGCCAGCTGACCAGCCTGCAGACTGACGGGACGCTGCCACTGCTGGATACCCTGGATATATCCCATAACAAGTTGAAAAGCCTGCCCTTGCTAGGACGAGCGCTGCCAGCACTCACTACCCTGGAGGTCTCCTTCAACGAGCTGACCTCCTTGTCTCCTGGTGCCCTGGATGGCCTGAGCAAACTCGCTGAGCTCTCCCTGCGTGGCAATAAGCTGAAGACTCTGCCCCCTGGGCTCCTGGGGCCCACAGCCCAGCTGAAGCAGCTCAATCTGGCTGACAACGAGCTGCAGGAGCTGCCCCCTGAGCTCCTGAATGGGTTGGAAGAACTCAACACCCTCTACCTCCAAGGGAACTCGCTGCACACGATACCAAAGGACTTCTTTGGGAACCTCCTCCTGCCTTTTGTTTTTCTCCACAACAACTCCTGGGAATGCAACTGCGAGATCCTCTATTTCAAGCGCTGGCTAGACCTCAACGACCAAAATGTCTACTTATGGAAAAATGGTACGGATGTCAAGGCCATGACCCCCAATGTGAAAAGTGTACGATGTGATGACAAACCCGTCATCGACTACCCAGGGAAGGACTGCCCCAACTCTTATGAGAACAGCTTTGACTATGATGAATATGACAATGAAGACCAGAATGGTGGTAAGGTGACTACCACAAGGGCTGTGGTCAGGTTCTCTACTAACACTGAAGTCCATACTGCAGTCCATACAACCCACCAAGGCCTACTCTACTCACCATCTAGTGCTCCTCTACACAGCCAAACGCCCTACTTGACCCCAACCCAAGAGTCCACTAACAAACAGACCACATTGCCAAATATCACGGAATTCATCATATTCTCCAAAACTTCAAACCCCACTACTGAACCCACCAACAAACAGACCACATTGCCAAATATCACGGAATTCATCATATTCTCCAAAACTCCAAACCCCACTACTGAACCCACCAACAAACAGACCACATTGCCAAATATCACGGAATTCATCATATTCTCCAAAACTCCAAACCCCACTACTGAACCCACCAACACACAGACCACATTGCCAAATATCACAGAATTCATCATATTCTCCAAAACTCCAAACCCCACTACTGAACCCACCACAACCCCAACCACCACAAAACTCACCTCAGTCTCTGCTACCTTAGAACCCATCTCTGAATCTGAAATCTTGAAGGTCCATGAGGCGGCTCAAGAGAATTTAGATAGCTCCAGAAATGACCCTTTTCTCAACCCTGACTTTTGCTGCCTTCTCCCCCTGGGCTTCTACATTTTGGTTCTCCTCTGGCTCCTGTTTGCCTCTGTGATCCTCATCCTGCTACTGTGGTCCTCATCCTGGGTCCAGCACGTGAAACCACAGGCCCTGGACTTTGGTCACTCTGCTGCCCTGGCCACAGCCTCACACACCACACATCTGGAGCTGCAGAGGGGAAAGCAAGTGACTGTGGCCCGGGCCTGGCTGCTTTTCCATCGAGGGTCACTCCCCACTTTCCGCTCCAGCCTTTTCCTGTGGGTACGGCCTAATGGCCGTGTGGGGCCTCTGGTGGCAGGGCGGCGGCCCTCAGCCCTGAGTCTGGGTCGTGGTCATGACCTGCTGGGTACAGTGGGCATTAGGTACTCTGGCCACAGCCTCTGAGGGGGGTGGTTTGGGGACCTTGAGAGAGGCTCTGATGGGCTTTCCTATTGGGACCTAGCTGGGGTGGGGGGGGCAGAGTAAGGAGCACAGGATCAGGGGGAGGTCTTAATTAATTTTCCTTTATCAGAAGCCTCCTCTTCACACCACAGGCACACAACCCCAGACCCAGCAAGTCAGGAGGGGGAGTGAGATGGAAGAGTTGGGTGGGTCATAGAACAAAGCTCCCGAGGCCGCATGGGTTTTGTGTTTTTTTTCCCCCAGACCACTAGATTACTACCGTTACTTTTGGGAAGTTTTAGGAAAAAGCAAATAATAAATAGAATAGAGCGTGGTTCCGACATGTATCTGTGTATCGAAAAAAGAAAGAGATTTATCAAAATGTGAGCCTTGACTGTCTCTGGGTAGGATGAATATGGGTAGTTTTTTCTTTTCCTCTGCTTAGCATTTTCTAGTTTTCCACCATAATATATTATTTGTATAATAAAAAATAATTTAAAAAAGAAAATTTAGTTTCTTTTGGAGGAGACTGGCTGGGGCACCTGTCACCAGCATTTCAAGGCCCCAACTGCCCCCACCCTACTTGCACTACTCACGCAAAACAGCTCTAGTCCCAGCCTGCACTTCCCCTGCCTGGGTGTCTCCTCTCCTCCAGGAGTGACCACCCACCAGGCCACCCCAAACCCCAGTTCCAGCTCAAGAACCATGTTTCCCTGGAGCTTAGTGACATTGCTGAGGCCTACCTGCCTGCAGCCTGCAGTACTAGGAGAGAAGGTGGGTGCCTCTTCACACCCGTGGCCTCAAGAAATGCAGCTCTCCTGCTTTGCCCAGCTCAAAGGGACAGGAGAAGGGTATGGGCCTGGCAGTGTGTGCCATCTTGGTGGGTTTTATCGAATAGTCTCAGGTTTCCTGCTCTTAAGCTAGGACGCAGGCAAATGGAACCCACTGCTCTCTGTTGTGCAATAGATTCTGCCATTCCCTTTACCACGCTGGGTGGGGCTTTCTCTCCTGCCTCGTCTCCAGCCCAAACCAAGGACTGGGGCCCAGAGAATGGGAGTGAAGGCTGAGCCTTTCTGGTTCCACAGAGACTCCTTCCTCCAGACGGTGTTGGAAGAATGTTCCTACCTTGAAAACCTGACTGCGTCTCTCTCCTGCTTTGAACTCTTCCCCGGGTAGAGCACAAACTCTTGAACTTGGCAATCAAGGACTTCTGTTCACTGACCCCATCTACCAGTCCCGCTTTGACAGACGTGACGTGTGCTCCAGCTATCGCCAACTGCACAGATCACCTCTTCTATAGCAGTTCTCCTCTAAGACTTTGCTCTCACGTCAGCCAGAAGTGTGGTCCCAACCCCTTCCCGGCCAACCTAATTGCTACTATGCACAGGTCTCTCCGCCCCCAGGCTGGGCCAGGTGCTCCAAGTTACCCTGCAACCGTCTATTGCTACACTCCCAGGTCCCCAGCTGCTCCTGTGTCATCTTCCCTTCTGGACTTGGAACTCCTTAAGGACAAGGTCCAGGCTCCAAGTGTCTCAAAGTGGCCACTACGGCCCAGGCCAGCATGTGCACGGAGGGGGTAAGCAGAGACGCAGAGGTGGAAGGGCCCAGCAGGGATGCCAGGCTGCGAGGCTCCACCTCTTCTACTGACGAGGCCCTGGCCAGGGGGCAGCTCCCACCTGCTGCCTGCCTGTCCCTTGGCCTGGCTTGAAGCCTCTGGGCCTCCCGCTGCCCAGCCCTCCTTCCAGCCGACCTTCCCATGCCCTTTTATGCCCCAAGAGGTTTTTAGACTCCTTGAGAGCAGGCCCTGGGAATCACACACCTCCTTCTAAAGAAACAGGTAAGGCAGCCTGGGGCCCAGATCAAGTCTCTAACACCCTCGCTTTCCTCAAGCCTCCAGGCTGTGGGGCCCTGCCCCTCCGCTCCTACAGGTCAGCCTTCCCCTCAGAGCCTCTTTAGCCCCTCCCTCTTCAGGCTGCAGAAGCAGCCACCAGACCCCAGAGGCTTTTGCCGGGATTACATGAGATGACCTGTGCGTCTGTCTGAAGCAGCACACAGGGCGTGGAGTCTTGGTTTTCCTCACCCTGTCAGCTGCTGCAACAAGACTCATTTACACAGCATTTGCATAAAAGCAGCGGGTGCTTGTTCTTTAATAATTTTTCTTAAAAACTCCAGTTCCTGTTCTTCAGGGGCATCTGCTTCTTTGTCCAGTCTCCTCCCCCTCCTGCCCCCACAACTCTCCAGATCTGGGGTGGTATTATCAATCCAATTTATTGATTATGTCCTCAGTGAGGTGGAGGAAGGGCCACGTCCACCCACTGCAGACCCTCTGACCATCTTGACAGCTTCTGCTCTCTCCTGTCCCCTCAGCTCTGCCTCAGTTTCCCCACTGAGAAGGGGGGATCTTCTGCTGTCCTATGTGTCCTCAAACTAAAACCCAAGAGGAGGCCAGAAATCCTCAGGGAGTTTCCCAACTCCCCCCAAGGCACCGGCAGAGACAGAGAGGTCATGAGGATCAGGACAAGCTGGAGCAGGGGTAGGACAGACCAAAGTCCTCTACCGCAGAGGAGAGAACCACACTGTGGAGGGAAAATAAATAGAGGGGCCCAGGGCAGCAGAGTCCAGGCCCCCCGGGGGTGCACTGACTGTAGGAGCAGCGAGCGAGGGGGAGCCCCGGCACACTGGCTCCAGGCCCCTCGCCCGCCTCAGCCACTGAGGAAGAGACGCTTGTAAGCTTTGTTCATCTGCTCCAAGAAGATGAAGGTGAGGACGGTGTGGGGGCCCAGGCGGGCATAGTATGGTGTAAAGCCCTTCCACAGGCTGAAGAAGCCCTCGTAGCGGACGACCTTCACCAGCACATCCTAGACAGGCAAGCAGAGCGCAGAGGCTAGGACCTGGCCTCTGGGGCCCTGTCCCTCTTACCCAGCCACTCTCACTGCCCTCCCAGGGCATCCAATCCTCCAGCCCAAGCCCCCAGCCCTGCCTCCTCACCAGTCCGTTCTTGTATTCTGGCTTCCCATCAATCATTCGCATGTTCTGGATCCTGAAGGAGAGGAGGTAGGGGCATGAGAGACACAAAGGGGGCCCTCCTATCCCTCTCCAGGCCCAGGCCTGCATACTCACCGGGTCTTGGCAATGTCCACGGGCATGGAGGCGGCAGTAGTGACCAGGCCGCTGATCATGCTGGCACAGAAGTGGCACAGGATGTTGTCAGAGAAGTAGCCTGGGGGAGGTGGAGCAGGGGTGGCAGTCAGCTCGGAGCTGGCCCAGGCCAGGCGGGGAGCTGGGGGCCCAGCTCTGGATCTCACCTGAGTCCAGTAAGAACTGTTTGGATTGGGAGTAGGAGGCGAGCTGAGCAGCATTGACAACGACAGCCCGAGCCATGGTAGGGATACAGCCCTGGGGTGGGAGAGTGGGAGAAAAGTCAGAAATGCCCGAGACCTGACTCCATGTCCCCCAAGTCTCCAGCCCCTTCACTCACCCTCCATAGTGTGAGAACCCCCTCCTCCCGGACAATTCGAACCAGGGCATTAAACACGTTTTTGTAGCCACGGCGCTGGTCGGGTGGAAGCCTGGTGAGAAGGCAGGGAGAGGCCAAGCTCAGGATTGACCACCCTGCCCCACAGGAACAAAGAAAGGGAGGCCAGAACAAGTGAATGCTCTGCTCTAGATCTAGGATACGACATCAGTTCTTTCATTCTAGATTCCAGGGACCTGGTCTGAGGGCTGGCTCAGACCTGGAACTCACCGGCCATCGGCAGTCATGCGGATAAGAGCCACCTCAGCTGGTGTTCCTACAAAGGCACCAGTTGCACCTGCAGTCATACCAATCACGGCCTTCAGCAGAAACCCCGGGGGTGTACCATCAGCCCCAGTCAGGCGCTCAAATAGCACGGTATAGATGCCAAGGCGAGTAGTGGTGTAGGTGGCCTGGCGCAGCAGGCCAGCTGACAGCCTGGGGAGTGAAGGGGTCAGTGCATCAGGCCAAGGTCTGGAGCTGCCAACCACACCCTACCCTTCATCCTGTGATAATGGCCCCAATACCCAGTGTAAATGCCCCTCAGCCCTTCTGCCTTCAGGATGCTGGTGAGGGCATGGATGCTGGTTTTATACTCTCGTGTCTTGGCTCCTTCCCCACTCAGCTGCATCCGGTTCTTCACCAGGTCCAGGGGCTGCACAAAAACTGTAGCTCCCATCCTGGAGGAAGACAGGGGTGGAGTCAACGGCCAGGTGTCCCTGATCTACCAATGCCCAACGGAGCCTGGCAACTAGGGGTCACAAAGGGCAGGGCCTGCCATGCGACTGACTAAGTATTCAGGAGGCTGGTGGGCATGTGTATAACTCTCTGCATGTACCAGGAGCAATGGGTCTGAAAAATCCAGGGATCCAGTAGAGGCCATGCAATGAAAGCGCTCCATGCAGCTCCAAGGAGGTCAAGCAGTGACCTGGGACTGCATGCAGTCTGACCCAGGAAGGAGAGGTGGGCACTCATGACCTGAGACTCCACGTCGTCCGGCAGGAGCCCCACGCAATGACCTGGAACTCCACAGAGCCCGGCAGAGCCAAGCAATGGTTTGGGAAATTCAGGTGGCCCGACAGGGACTATGCAATGACCCTGCATGCAGCCCAGTAGGGGCCCTGCAATGGGTGAAAAGATCCTGGCAGCCCATCAAGGACCTTGCAATACCCTGGGGACCGCGCTGACCCCATGCCGGCTCGGTTCACTGCAACAGACCCAAAGATGAACTGGGCCCGGTTCCTTGCACCCGTCCCTTCATCCTCCTTTCCCATCCCTGGGGCCTGAGCTTACCCGGCCAGACCCCCAAACAGGAACTTGACGGACTTAGGCGAGGTACGGGCCTTCGCGTCCATCCCGCCAGCAGCGGGACTCGCCGTCGCCGCCATCGCCACTCAATGGCCCCCGGCGCCGAGTCCCGTGCGCGCGCGGCCACGCTCGCGCCCAAGGTGACACCGCGCGCGCAACAGGAGGGAGGGCGCGCGCGCGCACGCCCCTCAAGCTCTCAGGACCAGCACAAACTGGAAGCTGGCGCAGGCGCGCAGCGCAAAGGCGGCCGGGAGTAAGGCGGAGCTGAAGGAGGAGCTTCAAGGACGGGTGCGGGAAGGGGTGTGGCTGATTTAGAAAGCCAGAGTATAGACGCAGTTTCTACCGAATTGGAATCGCGGGAAAACAGAGAGGAGGTTATTTGAAGATCTCGCGAGAACTGTGAGCTACGCTAGCCAGAGTTAGGAGGTCTCTCGCGATAGATACAGCAAGATTTCAGCTGGTGGGAGGGAAGTGTGGTGAGGACTCTCGCGAGATCTGAAGGTACCGCAGCGGCGGCGCCGGGCAGAAGAAGAGGTTTGTAAACTGGGCAGCTGCAGGATCCCGAGCACTAAGGAGGAGAGGACTAGGTCGTCTTCAGGGGCTTCAGTGCTCCTTCCATCTTCACAGGCGCTCCCTCCACCTCTAACCTTTCTTTTAACCGGCCTCTTAGGACCGGAAGTCCTTCTTCGTGAGCGTCCAATGCTGGAAGTGGCCGGACTTTCTTTACCGGAAACCTTTTTCGGGGGATAGGAAGACGGCCCACCTGGCCGGAAGTCCCACCTCCTGGAGCTCCCCCACCCTTCCAGAAGTTTTTCTGTCACCTGTGTTTGCCTCCGTCCCTTTTCCGTTTTATCCCTGTTCCAGAAAAGGGTACATTTAATGTCTCCTTCCCAGCTCCACTAAACGGGTTGGACATCTCACTCCCCGAGTCGGGGTTTCTTCCCCGCTCCCCCATGTAGCTGGGAAGTGGGACCTGGGGGTGGTTGGACCCCTGGGCTCCTGAAGGGGGCGGAGAGGGCGCAGAACTCGCTTCTGCTACTGCTACCAGGACGCGGCCTCCTCAGCTTCTCCCCTGCGGCTGCCATGCACCCTGCGGCCTTCCAGCTTCCTGTGGTTGTGGCCACTGTGCTGTGGGGAGCGGCCCCTATCCGGGGGCTCATTCGAGCGGTGAGTCTGAGCGGCAGATCCGGGAAGGGCGCTGAAGACAGAGGTTGCAGGCTGAAGGGGGACATGGACTCTCTTGTCCGCAGACCTCGGACCACAATGCCAGCATGGACTTTGCAGACCTTCCAGCTCTTTTTGGGGCTGCCTTGAGCCAGGAGGGACTTCAGGTGATTTTCTTCCCATTTTTCTTGTTTCCCCTAAATCCTCCATCCTTCGTAGGGGTTGAGGAGCCTTGCCCTTGGGTGAAGTTGGAAGTAGGAAAAGAGTCCACTTAGCAACTAGGTGCATAAGCACATCCAGTGTGGAATCTAGAGGGAGAAGACCAAGTCTGCCCCTAGAACTCTGAGCCTTATAGGGAGACTGGAAGTGCACTAAGATAAAAGGCAGGGCAAAGTGGTGCTTATCAGTAGAGTCTTTTGAAGCCAGTTATTGGTTTTA
Source organism: Diceros bicornis minor (assembly GCF_020826845.1). Taxonomy (NCBI): domain Eukaryota; kingdom Metazoa; phylum Chordata; class Mammalia; order Perissodactyla; family Rhinocerotidae; genus Diceros; species Diceros bicornis. Next base: position 11,698,115 of record NC_080757.1, read on the forward strand.
TAACCTTTGACAAGTTAATTATTTCTCTGAGCCTTGGATGGGTTTCCTGTAAAATGGGATGATAATAGAAATTATCTCAGCGTTGTTATGAAGATTAAATTAGATAAACAATTTTGTAGTACTTGATCACAAAGACTGCCACATAGCAAGAACTCAGTTGGGTCATAGCTGTCAGTATAGTTGTTTGTAAGAGGGGTAATTGGAAAATTAAAGGGAGGTGTTAACAAAATCAAACAGAATAAATTTTAAAGATCTTATTGGCTTTATTCAACGATTCATAAATCGGGCAGCATCTCTTCTGGTAAATAGGAAGGAGCTCCCAAGAACTGTACAAAATGAAAGACTTTGATAGGCAGAAGAGCACCCGAGGGAGTGTAGAGGGAGTTATACTAGCAGAAAGCTGATTGTGGCAGGATCACTTTTCTTTAGGAAAGGGCAGGGGTCTGTCAGGCAGATGACCTCACTAAGGCTGACCAGGTAATTCCAGATTGACTGGTTTAAGATTCTATTTCTGGGGGAGGCTGAAACCGTAATTAAGTTAGGTGTTAAGTCTCTGTTCAGTAACCTGGGGGCTCAGCACAAGTGACTCCATTTTGGGCCTGTTGTCTCTTTTTTAACAGAGGGGAGTATGTTTTGTATGAGTATGTACTGAAGAAGGGAATGTGAAACAGAACTTGAGAGAAAGTGACATGAATGAGTGGAGAATTGAATTACATTCAGTGGGAAACTGGAAGGCAGAAGAATTTGAATTAGCTCTGAGTATGGGGTATAGATTAGCTCATCTGGGACAGGGAGAGGGATATTGGGAAGGTCCGGTAAAGGGAGGGTTTGATGTAATTGTATCTTCACGAGGCTAAGAGAAGAGGTAGACTTCTGACTCAGGTGGGATGCTGAGGCCCCAGGAATGAGAAGGAAGTGAGGAATAGAGGACATGCAGCTGGTGGGAGCCAGTGTGCTTGGTGGGGCCCTGTGGGGAGCAGAACCTAGGGAGGTGAAATCCGACTGTTGTTTGCTTCTCTTCCCTAGGGCTTCCTTGTGGAGGCTCATCCAGCCAATGCCTGCAGCCCCATTTCCCCACCACCCCCAGCCCCGGTCAACGGGTCAGTCTTTATTGCACTGCTTCGAAGATTCGACTGCAACTTTGACCTCAAGGTTGCTGAATGTGGAGCGGGAGCTGGGAAGCTGAGGGTAAAAAAAGCACCAGGAATGGAAGTAAGGCCCATGATGGCTCCTAACCTCCTGCCTTGTCTCCCTAGGTCCTAAATGCTCAGAAGGCTGGGTATGGTGCAGCTGTGGTACACAATGTGAATTCCAATGAACTTCTGAACATGGTGTGGAATAGTGGTAAGGTTGGGGGATCTGGACAGCTGGGTTTTCAGTAGCGCTCAGACTGAGAGATGGTGGGAGGACTGAAAGTGTAGGGAAGAGAAGTCGATCCTTTGGGTGGGATGGGGCAAAAGAGCCAAATGCTAGAGTTACTAAAGGATTGGAGTGGAGGGTTGGGTCCCCATTGTAATGCCCTGATCCTTGCAGAGGAAATCCAGCAGCAGATCTGGATCCCATCTGTGTTTATTGGGGAGAGGAGCTCCGAGTACCTGCGTGCCCTCTTTGTCTACGAGAAGGGGTAGGACATGTCCCTCCTTCTTGCTCTTTCTTCAGCACTTCCATGCTAACCTGGAGCCCAAACCTCAGTGCCCCAACCATTCAGCCTGTGGCCCTTCATACTCTGCCTCTTGACTGTCTTCCCACCTCCTTCCCCACCCATGGGCCTTGTCCAGAGCCAGTTACTTTGTTCCTCTGCCTTTCCTGTCCCTCTGATACTCATCTTCCTTTTCCCAGGGCTCGGGTGCTTCTGGTCCCAGACAATAGCTTCCCCTTGGGCTATTACCTCATCCCTTTCACAGGGATTGTGGGACTGCTGGTTTTGGCCATGGGAGCAGTGATGGTGAGTAGCTCAGGGAGTATGATGGGAAGAGCTGAGGCCTTTAAAGCCACGCTGGATCTGGAGTTGGGAGGTGGGGATGGTTTGTACTGGATTATCCAGTTTTGTTCCCTAAGCCTGATCCATCCACTCCCCCTTCCCCAGATAGTTCGTTGTATCCAGCACCGGAAACGGCTCCAGCGGAATCGACTGACCAAAGAGCAACTGAAACAAATTCCTACACATGACTATCAGAAGGGTGAGGGGGATAGGGGAGAGGAGAGCCTTTCCCACAGCGTACCTGGTTCTAAAGTAGTTTGAGCCAAGGAGATAAGGGGCAAAGAAAGATGATAGGAAGATGCCACCTTTCCTCCTCTTTCTCCCCATACATACAGTGAGGACAGATAGGAATAGAGCAGGAGATGGAAGGCAAAAATGATTAAATGGAATAGTTCGGGGAAGAGATGGAGGCCCAACCTTGTTTATAAAGGGGAAAGTGGAGAGAACAGAAAAATGAAAGGAGTAGGGAGGATTGAGTGTGAGAAAGAAGAAACAGGTAAGGAGGGGCTGGGTCTTCAGGCCCTGGAGCCTCCAGTGCCCAAATAAGGCTATAACAGAAGCCCTGCCCCCCCATTTCCGCTCCTCCCATTCCCTCTCTCTCCGCCCTTACACCTCCCCCCAAAAAAACCACTTCCCTTCTTACCTCTGTTTCTCTTTGCTTGTCCATTCTAACTCCAAATTCCTCATGTTCTACCCTGGCCTTACTCTGCCCCAGGCTTAGCTCTTCCACTGGTTCTGTAGAACCAGGGAAGATAACTTGCAGGGTTTAGCTCTACCACAGGCCTCCTGGAGTGAGTTTTTGTGGGCTCTAGTCCAGGATGGCTCAGTAAAAGGATTCCTTTCATCCTCCCTCAGGAGACCAGTATGATGTCTGTGCCATCTGCCTGGATGAATATGAGGATGGGGACAAGCTGAGGGTGCTCCCCTGTGCTCATGGTGAGGCCCTCCCTTCCTGTGCCCATGCCCCCACTCCACCAGCAGGTACCAGGTGCTTCACCTCATTCTTCTCTGCAGCCTATCACAGCCGCTGTGTGGACCCCTGGCTCACTCAGACCCGGAAGACCTGCCCCATCTGCAAGCAGCCCGTTCATCGGGGTCCTGGGGATGAGGAGGAGGAGGAAGAAACTCAGGAGCAAGAGGGTGATGAGGCAGAGGAGCCAAGGGACCACCCTGCCTCAGAACGGACCCCACTTCTGGGCTCCAGCCCCACACTTCCCACCTCCTTTGGTTCCCTAGCCGCAGCCCCCCTTGTTTTTCCCGGGCCTTCAACAGATCTCCCCTCGCCTTCCTCCTCTTCCTCTTCAGTTGCCATCCTGGTCTAATGCTCCCCTTACCCCTCCACCTCTGCTGACCTGTTTGCACAGCCTCTCCTCTTTCCAGTCTTCTATGCTGAGAGAGGGGACATTTCCGCCCCAGGTTTCTCCCTTACCCAACCCCGTCCTTTTGAGGGGGTTGAGGGTGCAGAGGGACTGGGTCTTCACTTACTGAGTTAATAAAATTGTTTTCGTGGACTAAGGAAGGGTAAGATCCTTCTCAAACAGGTGAATTGCCCTTTTTTGCCATAAAGGGGCAGGGGAGTGCTGGGAGATTAACCTATAGTCATGGGGACAGCCCCAGCAGGCATTTTTTGTGACTCAGAGAGGGGGAGCCCCACCCACACATGAGGATGACTCAACTGGCCCTGCCTTTCCCACAGGCCTGGACCCATTCTCTGGTCTGGATGGTTCTATTCCATTATCCACCAATTCATCTAGCACACTGAGGACCTAGGACTGGAAATGCCACCGTGGAAGGGCTGGGCCACCTGGCCAGGTGGGCCTGAAGCAGGTGGCTCAGACCTGGACATGGAGGCAAGAAGCTCAAATTTCTAGTAGTGCCTCAACCCTCCTGCTGCTAACACCAAGCCAGGATAAAGGAGGCATGTCCCAGTGAGTGTCCTCCATCCTGACGCCCAGGCTAAAACCACACAGCACCTTGTTAGTAGAATCTTTTTTATTCAGAAAAAAAACCCAAAAAACAAAAGTTTTCCAACCACACACAGGAGGGGTATGGGTAGGGGGAGGTGTCTGTCCATCCAGCCCCAGCCCCCAGCCCATGTGGTTTTGGCAGCAATAAGGGGTGTGGGGTAATGGCCCCCAAAATAAAAATGGTGTATGTGTGTATATGGGAAGGGAAGGAAAGGGGTGCAAAAGCAGTGGGGAGTGGTGGGGGGAAGGGACAGACGAGGTCAGTACTGGGAACGCCGCAGGTGGGAGGCCATTTCATAACATTTCTTGTTGATCATACCACCGTGGACACCTTCTTTGCCCATCAGCAGGACTAGCGCTGGAGGAAAGAGAAAGAAGGCTAGGACCCAGGTGTCACAATTCCACCCCCTGCCAGCTGTTCAGCAGCTGTCCAGCCCTGGGGGCTGTAACCCAACCTCGTCTCTCCCAACCCCCCCCCCCACACACACAGGCAGGCTGTCAGTCACTCTGAAACAATAGGGCTTTTCAAAAGGGGAAAATCAAGCTTAAAGGCTGGAAAGGAACACACTAAAATTTAGGAGTCAAAGGCTTGTAGACTGTTGACTCCTGTTCAGCCTATAAATGGCTGTGAATGAGCCTGCCACCTCCAAGCTTTAACAAAAGGGCTCAAAAGACGTGAGCTAAGTGCTGACTTATGACCAACAGTCTACCTCCTCCAAGAAAACAGGGAGTTTCTCGTTTGAAAAGGTTCAAGCCAGGAAGGAACTTAAGAGATAATACAGTTCAACTTCTTTATATTACAAGATGAGGAACTGAAAGAGAACTGGAGGGACTATCCAATGTCCCAGCATCCAGCAGGCTGGGAGAGAAAGCTGGTTTGGTTCCTTGATATTGAGGAGGAACCACACAGAAAAAGAAGCCAAAAAATTAACAGAAGGAGGTATATTAGGGATCTTGGAGCTAGGAAAAGGGTAAGACTCAGAAACTCACTCTTGGCAGTCATGGTGACAGTGATGTTGAAGGTGGGGGCTCCGCCGGTGCTCTTGGTACGAAGATCCATGGTAAATTCCCCATCCTGCAGCAGTGAGTCCCGGATCACAGAACATTTCTGGCCCCCAAGTGTCAGCCCATTCACGAAAAAACTTGACCGGTCTTTGCCAACCAGGACACCAACCTCAGCTGGCTGGAAGGGGAACCAAGCACCCATCAAGTTAGTTAGTATACCAAGATTCCCACATTCGCCAAGGACCCACCTGCCTTCCACTTCTCAGAGCTAGAATCGCCCCCCCCACGGAGGGAAGGTGGAGGAAAGGCGTAGGTTATGTGCTTTGTACACATCCATGAAACCTGAGAAACTCTTAGGACTGTTGCAAGTTAGTGCACAAAAAGATCATGATCCTCAAACCTAGAGAATGGGAAGGGACGACATATTTCCTCTGGAGACTTAGATCTGGTTTAATAGGGAAAGCAAACCCAGGAAATAAATAGGGCCAAAAGCCAGTGAGGACAGTGGAGTGGAATGGAGTGGGGAGCCTTTGGATGCTCAGCACTCTCCTTCAGGGAAAGCAGAAGCGAAGAGGGCAAGGGAGGGGGCGGGCTAAGCAGGAGAAGCAACTTTGCCCTTATTTGGTCAAAGGTGCGGCAGGAGTTGTTAGGGGCCCGGACGCCTGGGTCTCCAAGTAACCTAGAGTTTAGGTCCAGGTATCTATGCCCCAAGATGAGGAAGCAGATCCCTGGGGGCTTTCCGGGAAAGTTGGAAAACTTTTGAAGGAGGCCCGGGGCTAGACCCGGCAAGCCAGCTCTCGGGTCTAGATACCCCAGGGAACCTTTCTCCCCCTCCCCCTTACACCCCAAATCCCCACATCCGGTCCCCTCCCGCCCGGAAATCCCCTTCCCCCCTTTTGAACTTCCGTTCCCCCTCCCCACTTCCGGGCAGTGTGGACAGGGGAGGTGGTGATGGGGACAGCAGTAGTCATCTCTTATTCCTGCGCTTATACTGTCCTAGAACTTCTCACAAAGTTCCCCTGCTCCAGGCCCCGCCGGATGGCGGGAAGGGAGGGCGAGGGGACTTCCGGGATTGTTCTCAGAGGAATGTTGAGTCCAACGTGCCCACTTAGGGGGGGCGTGTGGCGGCCTCGCCCTCTCTAATGGAGTTGGGAGGGGCAGGCAGCCCAGAGGGCGGGCATGGGACCCAGGCCACGCGACTGGGGCTCCCTCCCGCATAAGGAGGAACAATGGTGGAGTGGGCGCGAGCTAGCGGCGGGAAGTAGAGCTAGGGGTCCCCAAGTCCCCTCTCATTCACAATCCCTGGTTGAAACTGCAGCGCGTGCCCGCCTGGCCCAGGAGGAGGCGGAAGTGGGCCGCCGCACCGGGCGGCGCGCCCCTCCCCGCCCTGTGCCCCGGATGTAACGCCCCGTCGCGGAAAGCGGGGCGGCAGGCTGGATGGACGCCGCCGCTTGGGGCGTAGGATTGAGGGGCAACAGAGGGACCCGCTCACGTGCAGCCGCCATTCGTGCCGCTTCCAGGGCAAAGACCAGGTCAAGGCCTTTCGCTGCCCTCTCCAGACCGCGCCCGCCCCCACCCAAGTCCCTCCCTCAGCGTCCAAGTCCGGCCAGTGCCCCAGACCGCGCAGGCTTCGCAGTACCGTGATGTTGACGAAGGTTTTCCCGGGGACGGCGGCCCAGACGGAGGGCGAGTCCTTATAGCCCACGATGGCCGCGTCCTGACAGGTCCCGTCCGCCATGAGGTTGTCGATGTAGGCGTTCCACCCGGCCATGGCGCTGCTACTGGGGCTGCTCTCGGCGCTGCTGCTGGGGCCGCGGGCTGGGCTCGGGCTGCCTCGGGTTGGCGGGCGGGGGGAGGCGGAGAGCTTGGGGCACGCGCTGCTGTCCGGACCGCGGCTCTGCTAGCTGTGCAGCAGCCCTCGCACCGCCACTTCCTGCTCCTCCCCCCCTCCCCTAGATTTTTATTTGCAAAGGGCGGTAGGGGCGGGGCCTGCTCCCCATTCCCTCCCTACCCCCACTTGCCTGCCCAGATACCGAACTTTGCAAATGCAATTTTAAAAATCCCTCCCCCTATTGCAAAATTTGCAGAGTTTGAGGGAAAGCAATGTCAAAGGATGGGGGGGCAGGGAAAGGTTAGGGTTAGGGCTGGCTCCACTTTGCATTAAATATAAACCAGACTTTGGTATAGGGGAAGGCAGTGAGCCACAGGGAGGAAGGAAAGTGAAAGGAGGAATTAGCAAGCTGCAAATTTAGCAAATTAAAGAGGAGTCGGGGAACTCATGGTTAAACCGAACGACTCCCCCTTCCCCCACCTCCGCCGGAGGGAAGGAACGGCGGGCGGCGGCGGCGCGTGCGGCCGCGCCTGCGCCGGGGCGAAGAAGGAAGGCGCGTGGGGCGGTTGGGGCCGGCGGCCGGCTTCGCGGGCGCGCGCCTGGGCGCGCCTGGCCGGACCGATTTGGACACCCCTGCGAAGGAAGCGGGCCGGGGACGTGTCTCCCGCCAGTCGGAGGGGGCGGGGGCGAGGCGTGCGCGTTTCTCCTCCTCCACTCTTGATTTTATTTATTCAAGAAATAAGGGAGCTAGGGGAATTTCACAAAATCCCCTAGCCGTTTTTAGAGTTGAAGGCATCCACTGGGGACACTTGTGTCCCCAGCATCTGCCTGGGTGGCACAAGTTGGCCTCACTGGAGCCCACCCCCACTCCAGAGGACTATCCCTTGCTGGATCAGCTCCAGCCCCGAGCCTCACACCGATGTCCCAGCCCCGCCCGCCCCTCCGCCAGCAGTTTGGGTCACTGGCCGTGCCCCTTGGCCCGTCTCTGCAGAAGTCACTGGGCGCGGGCGCCCGCGCGGCCACAGGGACGGGACTATTTTTCAAAGCGGAAGAATACTAAGAAGTTTCAAGAGTTGCAACTTTTTCAATAAAGGGAAAGTCCCTTCTACTTTGGGCCGGCTGGGTTTTTTCTCCTTTTCCAGTAAAATTTATGCTAAGAACTTCTGTACGATTAGTTCGCTCGCCGACAACTGGGAAGGGGGTGGGGCATGACCTCACGGCGGGCTTAGGTGAATGGGTCGCCCCTGGCCGCCGAGGGGCTTGGCCACTTCCGACCCCTCGGGGCAGGAAGGGGCTTCGTTTCTCTCATCCTCCTCCCTGCGGCCACTCTGAGCCCCTTGGACACCCGACGCCCCCCGAACCCGTGTTCCTCGACAGCCGGTGTGGCTGACTCACTGGCCCACTCGGGCGGGTCCGCACGCGGGCACGTGGCGGCGCTCCCCGCCCGCCGTCTCCTGACCTCTGGCCTGCCGCACCTCCCACCCCGGGGTGGAAAAATCCCGGGAGGGAGCGGCCAGAGATAAGGGGGAGGGGCGAGATGGGAGATGGGGGTAGGGACCCTGGGGTGGGGGCTGGGACGCAGACTCCGCAGGGCAGGCGGGGCGGGGAGGTGAGTCACCGGGCGCGTTCCACCCCGGCGCCGGCAGGAGGGGCCTCCGAGTCGCGAGCGAGGAGCCTAGGCGCCCTGTGACCCTCGCCCCCCCCACGCCGGCCGGCCCGAGCCTCGGCGTGCCTCCCTCTCCCGGCCGGGGCTGCGGCAGAACTCGGGGCAGCCCCACACTCCCCCAGACCCGCCCTGGCGGAGAGAGTTACCGAGGGCAGGGACCTGCTTCCCTGCACTGCCGCGAGCGGACCGCCGGACCGGCCCCGGGCGTTCAAACGCTCACAAAGGGCCGCCCCCCTCCTCCAGTCCATTCATTCTTTTCACTCCTGATTCAACATCATTCATTGATGGGCTGGGACCGCGCCCTGAAGCGCCCGCAGTCGTTAGGGACAGGGGCTCCTGACTGACAGTCTCCCCGCTGGGCGATAAGTGCTGTCCCAGCGCTATCAGTAGGCAGCCGTGCCAACTTTAAGGGCCCGTCTAAATTCGTCTCCCTACTCCCTCCTCCACCCCCTTGCTGGCCTGGAGAGGGTAGGATGGGGTGGAGCCGAGAGAGGCTGCTATGAGGACCCTGAGAGGTGAGACCCTCTCGCCTTCTGAGTGGGGGGTTCAATTTTAGACCTCAGAGCTTGCCCAGAACCCCCGGCCCCTTCCCCCACTGAGGGCAGAGGCAGCCCTGCGCCTGCCAAGTGAGCTGAGCATGTGTGGATGTCAATCCTGCAGCCCCTCTTCCAGGCCCCCTCCCCAGCCCTGCAGGGCTCAGGTTACCCCTGGCCTTTCCTAAAGGGCATTAGTTCCTCTTTAACCTTTGCAAAAAGGGAATATAATCCTGCGGAGGGGAGAGACCCCCTACCCTGAAGCCCCTCCCCTTCTCCTCCACAGTGGTAGAATTAAAAGTAGGGAATTTTATTGGGCAACAGAGAGAAAGAAGGGGGTGATTAGCCTTTGGGAGGGGAGCAGGTGCCCAGGGCCAAAAGCCTCTTCTTTAGGCTTGAGTGGGCACTTGGCTGCCAGCCCCGGTGTGGAGGGGGAGGATGGAGAGAGAGAGAGGCGGGGCTGGCTGGGGCACAGGGAGGCTCGGGGATAAATGCCCAGCCTGAGAGAGGGTGAGCTGACACCGTCCCAGCTGCCACCTAGATTCCCAGCTCATCTCAAACCACCAGTGAAGACAACCCAGGTCTGGTGAAATCTTTCAGCCCCAGAGGATGGGCGGGTGGTGTAAAGGGCGAGGGTGGCACTCGCTTGGAGAAAGTGGGGGAAATGTAGGCTTTTTTCCCTCTTGGGACCGGGGATGCTTGAGAAAGACTGGAGGGGTTGGAGCAAGCAGGATGGGGGTACACAAGGATAGGGAAATGAGACTGTGAAGAGAGGCAGGCAGAGATGGCTAGAGAAGGGTATTTAGAGTTGGAGACAGATGAGGAATTTGGGGCCCCTGAGGATTTGAAGAAAACTGAGGAGCAGGAAAATGAGAACCAGAATAACAAGAGAGGATTTGAGGGCTACGAAACCATGAAGAACAGATTGCTTTACCAGAAGGGTGGGGGGAGAAGGCATAAGCGCAGCTTTGTGGGAGATGGGGGTTCAGGGAGGGTGGAATCCGAGGAGTTAGAAAGGAGAGGCCCCTGGATTCTTAGGATGGGAGAGTGGAATAGGAGCTGTTCTGAGTGGGGGAGGGGGCTTGCCTGCCTCTTTGGTCTGTGACCTTTTTGTGGGATATTTTTAGTGCCAGCACCTGCCTTGGGGTGGGGAAGACTCTTAAAGGGCAAGAGATTTTGGGTTCCTTAAGGGATCAGCTGTCCACACTCACTCACATCTCGTGTCCTGCAGCCATGGCCATGCAGAAAATCTTTGCCCGGGAAATCCTGGACTCCAGGGGCAACCCCACAGTGGAGGTGGACCTGCACACAGCCAAGGGTAACACAGACCCATTGAATTGGTTTGCCTTGGAAGACCCAACCCCATCTGGCCTTTGTCTCCCATCTCTGTGCCACAGCCTCTCCTTTCTCTGGGATCCCCTTCCCCAGAGTTCTTCCCGGGCCTTCTTCTTCTAACCTGGCTCCCCAAGGAGGAGAAGCAGGAGTCGCTGTCTGCCTCCTGCCCCTAGGCTCAGAGGATACCTCGGCCCTTTGGGGGTGGATGAGGCTCTCTATGATCTTCCAATTCCTCCCGCCCCAGGACGATTCCGAGCAGCTGTGCCCAGTGGAGCTTCCACCGGTATCTATGAAGCTCTGGAACTAAGAGATGGAGACAAGTCTCGCTACCTGGGGAAAGGTGAGGAAAGACTGGCACTGGAGGAGCCTGTATATGGGGGTGGTTCCAGGACGTGGGCACACAATGTCTGCGTGGGGTAGAGGACTGGGACTCAAAGCTCTTGAGGAGCTGGGGTCCACAGGAAGAGACTTGATTCAATCAGAGATCTGACCCCCCCACCCTGGCCTCTCTAGGGGTCCTGAAGGCTGTGGAGCACATCAACAAGACTCTAGGCCCTGCTCTGCTGGCAAAGGCAAGTGGAGGAGCCTGCTTCCCCCTCCCCCACCCCCTTATGCCTGTGAGAGGCCGGGTAGCCCATCTCCCCCAAATACCTGCCCTTCTCCCTTCTCTGGCACATGCCCTGGCTCCTAAGAAAACCTGACCTCTGCTCTCCCCTCCTCAAACCTGCCCTTCCAGAAACTAAGTGTTGTGGATCAAGAAAAAGTTGACAAATTTATGATTGAGCTGGATGGGACCGAGAATAAGTGTGAGTGAAGGGCTAGGGATAAGGGAAGGGGTGGGATGCGGGAGGGGTAGGGGGGAGACCACAGGGCTGAGGTCTGGTTAGGATTATTTCCGTGTCCCATATTTTGGGGCACACCGTAGCTGGATGGACTTCTATTCATTCCACAGGCATTTCCTGATGCTTTCCCTCTGCCAGGCCTAGGCCCGTCTGTGGACGCAGACGTGAAGCTGACACGTTCCCCTGGGGTGGGGGCTCCCAGAGTACCTCGGGCAGCCGGGGAGACATCTGTTAACAAACTCTTAATGCCTTGTGGTTTGGAGTTCTGGATTCTTCCTGGAGTGACCAGAGGGAACATTCGAGGAGATGACCCCAAACCCTGGGGGAGCAGCTCTCATCCTTTCTTTGTGCTTGTCTCCTCCAGCCAAATTTGGGGCCAATGCCATCCTGGGTGTATCCCTGGCTGTGTGCAAGGCTGGAGCAGCTGAGAAGGGGGTCCCGCTCTACCGACACATCGCAGATCTCGCTGGGAACCCGGACCTGGTCCTCCCAGTCCCTGTGAGTGCAGCTGCCCCTGCCAGATCCCACAGTGACTGAGTTGCCCCACCCAGCAAGGATTGCATAAACAGCCCCTGGAAAGTCCACCTTCCAGACCCAGTTCCAAAAAAGCGGTTTCCTGAAATGGAACCTCTCCTGCTGTGGTCCAGCCCCTCCCTCTTTGCCACAAGCCAAACCTTCCCTTAAGCCTCTCTGCTTCTTTCCCTTGATGTAACCAGGTCCCTCACATTCCAGTTCTAGGCTCAATAACTCCAACTTCTCCTTCTGCCCTGTATCCCAACCCCCAAGTCGGATCGAGAGCTTCTTCGTGGCAAGGATCTTGGCATTTCTTTGTATTTTCTTCAATCTTTATTAAACCAAATTCTCTCTTTATAGAAACCCTTTGAATTTAATCTCAGTAATAATATTACCATTTACTGTTGCTTATGTGGCAGACTGTAGGAAAGCATGCACTCTGGAGACAAGCTTCCGGGTTCAAGTCCTGGTTTTACCGGTTTCCTAGTTGTGTGATCTTAGGCAAGTTGGTTTAACCTCTCTATGCCTCATTTTCCCCATCTGTAAAATGGGGGATAATAATAGTGCCTAGTTAATAGGGTTGTTTTGAGAATGAAATGAGCTAACGGAATTTACGTAAAGCACTTAAAGCAGTGCCTGGCCTGTGGTAAGTGCCATATCAGTGTCAGCTATTACACACCAGACACGTGCTAAGAACTTTGCATTCAATTTCTCTAGTTTCCAACATAAGATCCTGCAGATAAGCAGGCGGTATCCCCATTTTATAGACATGAGGAAAGAGGCTCTGAGAAGTAAAATTACTCATCCTAGATCACTCAGCTAGTAAGTAGGAAGCCAGGATTCCACCTTGACAACTTTCCCCAACCCTCCTGATCCCTCACACCCTGTCCCAGGTCTGAACACCCTCTCCCTGCCCCAGGCCTTCAATGTGATCAATGGGGGCTCCCATGCTGGAAACAAGCTGGCCATGCAGGAGTTCATGATTCTGCCCGTGGGAGCCAGCTCCTTCAGGGAAGCCATGCGCATTGGCGCTGAAGTCTATCACCACCTCAAGGGGGTCATCAAAGCCAAGTATGGGAAGGACGCCACCAATGTGGGTGACGAGGGTGGTTTCGCACCCAACATCCTGGAAAACAATGAGGGTCAGTGTGAGCTCTCGGAGGGGCAGAGGCCCTGGGTTCCCACAGAGAAGGGGCTACAGAGATAGGGTGCCGTGGAGCCTCAGGTCCTCTCTTGCCCCTCTCTCAGCCCTGGAGCTGCTGAAGACGGCCATCCAAGCGGCTGGTTACCCAGACAAGGTGGTGATCGGCATGGATGTGGCAGCGTCAGAGTTCCATCGCAACGGGAAGTATGATCTGGACTTCAAGTCGCCTGATGACCCTGCACGGCACATCACTGGGGAGAAGCTGGGGGAGCTGTACAAGAGCTTCATCAAGAACTATCCTGGTGAGACTGCAGGGGTTCCACTGCTCCTGCCCGAGTCCCTGGCAACTGCCCAACACACTGACTTCACTGCCTCCGCTGCCACCAACTCGGTCCTTCCAGTCTTTAGCCCCATCAAAATCCCAACCCAAACTCTTCTGACCAGTCATCTCTCCATGAGGGCCTTCTGACCTTTAACCCATCTCTGCCCCCATCTCCCACCAGTGGTCTCCATCGAGGACCCCTTTGACCAGGATGACTGGGCCACTTGGACCTCGTTCCTCTCGGGGGTCAACATCCAGATTGTGGGGGATGACCTCACAGTCACCAACCCCAAGAGGATTGCCCAGGCTGTTGAGAAGAAGGCCTGCAACTGCCTGCTGCTGAAGGTCAACCAGATTGGCTCGGTGACCGAATCCATCCAGGCGTGAGTGCCTCCTGGCCTGGGGCGCACCATAGCTTCCCTCCACCCCAGCTCTGCCCACTCCAGCTACAGTCTTGTCCACTAACTCCAAGTCTGACTTTCCCCACCCTCCTGACCTCAAGGGTTTGACTACCCCTTGGCCCGACCCCAAGAACTTTGCCATTGTGTCCCTGCCATGCCCCACCCCACTCCGTTCCATTCCTCTCTCCCAGATTCTGCCCTTCTTCCCACCAGCGTCTCAGGAGCCCAAATTCAAGATCAAGAATCTCCTCTTCTCTCCTACTTCCCAAAGAACTTAGTCATTACCCTCGCCTCAAAGTGCCCATTCCCCAAAACAAGGGAAAAGCCCCACCAGCCCTTGGCTTCCCCACTGAGGTGGTGCCATTAGGTCTTATCACATGTCCTCTCTACCTAGCTGTAAATTGGCTCAGTCTAACGGCTGGGGAGTGATGGTGAGCCACCGCTCTGGGGAGACTGAGGACACGTTTATCGCCGACCTCGTGGTGGGGCTCTGCACGGGACAGGTACTCATGGCTCTCCTCTGCCAAGCATCTCACCAAGTTTTCTTGGGGTCCCTGGCCTCCTGCCCCTGAGTTGAATGCCACCACAGGCTACTGCCTCAGGGCCAGGCCCAATCCCTCCTCTCCAGCCTCCTGCAAACCTCGGATTCCCTCTTCCCTCCTTAGATCAAGACTGGTGCCCCCTGCCGCTCAGAGCGTCTGGCCAAATACAACCAGCTCATGAGGTACAGTGGTGTAGTCGGCCTGGGCGTGGGCAGCCGAGGGCTGTGGGTTGGAAGGGTGCAGCTCTGACTTTATCTGCCTTCCAGGATTGAGGAGGCCCTTGGGGACAAGGCTGTCTTTGCTGGACGCAAGTTCCGTAACCCAAAGGCCAAGTGAGAGGCTGGAGGCCCCCGGACCCCACAGTACAGGTCTAGGCCTTCAAGCCTTTCTTCCTGAAATAAACACTGGTGCCAACCACGACAGTGGTGTGCTCTTTTGTGGGAGGGAGGAGATGCTGGTCTCTGGGCTGTGTAAGACAGGAGGTTGAGAGGTAGGGGCAGGAGGGGGAGAACAGACGTGGAACCTGCTGGGATGAGGAGGAAGTGAGAGGCTGGTCAGCGAGGAAGTTGGGCTGGACCTTGAACAACAAAGTTCACATTTTGGAAGGAGGCTGCGGGAAGCGGGTGCCATGTGTGAAATGAAGCTGAAGAGGCACTGACAGAACATGGAACCAGCTCCAGGAGGGGAACGGGGTAGGGGACCAGGGGGTCTGACATCACCATGAGGGGGAAACTAGATCAGATCTGCCGGTAAGTTGAAGTACACGGTCTGCAGAGTGCACTGCAGCGTCGAAGTCTGAGTGCTCATCCTCACGAAATCCAAGCGCGTGGTGAGGATGAGTGATAACCAGAGCAGCTACCACTTCTATGGAGCTTCGAGGATCTGGAACGGTTCTAAATATCTGACATATATTGACTTGTGTAATCTTTGAAATGGTTCTATTAGATAGTTACCATTGTCCCCGTTTTATGGGTGAGGAAACTGAGGCACAAAAAGGAAAAATACCTGTTACCCAAGGTAACAGAGTTAGTAACTGGCAGAGCCAGGGTCCAAAGCCAGGCCATGTGGCTCTAGCGGTTTTGCTCTTAAAATACTCTCTCTTATAAATCTCTATGAAAGGGCCAATAATTGGCCATCCTTGGCCTACACAAACTAAAATTTTATACTGTTCAACCTAAAATTATTTCTCTTCCTCTCCAGGACCCACCTTTCTCTGTTCAAATAAACCAAGACTTTGGGTCAAACAGTGTTTATTGAATGTAGAGTAACCCCAGCCCCATGGGGAAGAAAATTTCAAGGAGAACAAAGAATAATACAGATTAAATACCCACCCGTGCATTCACACTCTTTCACACACACACGCACACACACACAAACACACAACACATCCATATCCAAGCTCCAACAGTGACAAACACTTGCTTCCCCCAGCCTGAGTGACAGCTGTTAGGAGGTGGTTCAGAGGTGGGGCTCCAGGACGGGTTCTAATAGCAGCAGCCTTGTCCCTCTCTGCCCCCGGTCCTGTCCCAGGGAGCTGGGGTGCCTAGGAGGTAGGTGGCAACTCTTCCCCGCTCTGCCGCAGACGCTTCTTGGCTCTGATCTCATTCATGGCCTCTTCAATGGAACGTGTGTCCCTCTTGTTGGCCACAGGCACTGGGGGCAGAGGGGAAGGTGAGGAGGGCCTAGGAGCCCTGTGCGGTGAGCTCCCCACCCCTCCCCCACCATCCTGTGCTCCTCTTCCTGCCCTCCCCAGCCCCCACCGTGGCCTCCTGTGATCCTCTCCCTGCCCTGCCCAGCCCCCACTGTGGCCTCACCACAGCCGTAAGTCTTGTTGGCCTGTAGCATGTGGGCTGCATCCTTGGCTGCCCCCTTGCCGATGAGGTGGCTATATTTGTCCTTGTAGTCGCTGGCGGGGCTCACCACCACAGGTCCCTGCTGGGCCGCCTCCTCCTCCTGCCGCTGGGCCAGCTCCTAGGGGTGCAGAGATGGGGCACCAGTGCTCAGGGGCCTGACCCCAACCCCTCCCAAGTGGGCTGCAGGGCTCCAGGGACTGCCAGGCATAACTCACCTTCAGCTTCCGTTTCTCCTCAGCCTTCTGGGGGTCCCACTCCTCTCCACGACGGTAGGAGTCCAGCTCTTCATCTGAGGGTGCAAACTCCTGGGGAAGAAAGGAATGATGGGGTGTAGGCTCCATATACACGTATTATCTCATTCCTCTCCCTCTGGGAGGTACAGGTTGAAAAGGAGAGAGGAGAGAGTGGGGAACTCAGGCCTCTCACCTTTTTGAAGATCATGACGTAGCGACACTCGTCGTCTTCCCCGAAGGAGAAGGATGTCAGGCCAGCCACTTCTACCACATCGTGTCTGGGAAGGGAGGGCAGAGGAGAAAGAGTATGTAGAGCCATGAGGGAGGCTAGCACGCTCCTCTCGCGGATTCCCACGCTGGCCCTTTCATGCCACCCTGGCCACCCGTTTCCTGCCTCCTCCAGTCCAGAGACACTCACAGTATGCTCCTCTCTATCTTGTTCATCGGCTGAAACTTTTTCTTGATCTGCCCACTGTCTTGAATGAAATCTGACACCTCTTTCTCCATCTTGGGGGAAAAGGGATGAAGACATGAGATGATGGCTCTGCCCCAATATCCCTCTCCCCATCTGGGCCAACAGGCCTTCCCCTCCCCACACCTTTCCCAGCCTCCGTGCCACTGCCTTCCAGGCTTCACCTCTCTCGAGACATTTTTAAAAAAGGAATCCTCAACCTTCCAATCCTAACTTATGGGAAGTCCTTCCTGAGGCTGCCTTTGGTCTCCAGTCGTTCTCACCCTTTTACGAAACTCCACTTTCTGTTGTTTCTCTTGCTCCTGCAGTTTCTTCAGGCGGGCAGCCTGCTCTGGGGGGAGAAATGGCAGCATGAGGCCAGGAGTGGAAGCATGGGTGGTGAGAGTTTGTAAAGCTTCCAAAGAGGTCTGGTGTCCACTGGGAGGTGTCAGCTGGGAAGGCAGGATTACTGGGCATTCACCAAGCATTTACTGATATTTCCTCTCTATCTGTGGCACTGTGCTAGGCCCTGGAGTACAAAGATGATTAAGGCATAGCTTTGCCCTTCAAGAGCCCACAGTTTAGTGGGAGTAACAAAGATGAGAATCATGCTTAACCCCATTTCCCAACCCTACTGGGGAAACCAATTAACAAACATTTATTTAATGACCACAACATACAAAGAACTATAAGGCATCCGGGGAGGTAAGGATAACAGGCTAAACCCTGGCCTCAAAGAGTTTATCATCTCAGTAGGAAAGGGGAAATTATTTAACTTCCTATATTTTGTAACACCCCCACTTCTCACTTCTACAGACAAGATGAAGCTGAAATGGCTAATCTGACCCTCTTCTCCTTTAGGAGTATAGGTGTCCCAGGTGACCTGCAAAGGAACTCCCCACCCTTGAGTCTTATTGCCCCCCTCTCCTCTCTTCTGCCATTTCAAATCCTTTCTATCTTTACGGTCCACTTCCTCCACAGGATGTGAATCTCTCCAGCTGCACTGAGCCACTTCCCATTTTCCTAATCACTCCATGCCTTTGCACATCTTGTTCCTTCTGCTTGAAATGCTTTTCCTCCTCTTGCAAACTATGAGAACTACCATGAGTCAGAGTTATTCACTGCTTCCTCTGGGGCCCAAGCACACTTGGTTCAGACACCCACTAGAGAGCATGTGCTGAGAACTAACATAACGTAACTTTTATTTGTCTCCCCTACCAAATTATGAGCTCCTAGAAGGCAGAGACCCTATTCATCTCCTATCCAGTTATTTTCTGTGGCCCCAGGGCCTGACAGTTTAGGAGCTCTCATCTCTCTGACCTCAAGGGCTCCGACCATCAGTGCATCCCATCTTGGCCATTAACTGTTCTCTAACTGGTTTGTGAATCTTCTCTCTGAATCTGAGGAGGTGTAATAAGATTGTGGTTAAGAACATAAGCTTCAAAGTCACATCTGGGTTTGAAACCCTGCCACTTTGTAACCGTTCAACCTCAGGCAAGTGACTACTAAACTCTGAACTTCAGCTTCCTAGTCTGTCAGCTGCTGCTGGTGAACCCCACCTAGACAGTGATGGTGAACATTAAATAATTCCAATTCCCAGTACCCACTATGCTCTCTCCTTCCTCAGAGCTTTCAAATGCACATTTCTGCCTGTAACACTTTGCTCTCCCTCTCACTTACTGAATTACCTACTGTTCAGCTCTCAGCTCACTGCAGACTAGGTTAGGACCCCTAGGTAGTTGCTCTCATAACAATTATTTTTCTTTCAGAGGACTTATTGGTTATTAAACTTCTGTGTGATCATTTCATCAATGCTCCAGACTGTGGGCTCCTGAGGGTACCCCTCGCCCCTGGCAACCGTTCAGTAAATAATGCATGATATTTCAATATTAAGCAGCACTTGAGAACTTTGAAGGCATCCAGCCTGCCGGGACGCCGGTGCCCGTGACGGGGCTTGTCCCTGGTCAAGACCCGCAGGGTTGGGAGCTGGGGTCCTCACCGCGGCAGTCATTCTGCCAGAGTCACTCACGCGCCACGGCGCAAGCAGCCCGGGGGAGGCCGGCACTACCCGGCCGGCCACGCCCTACGCTGGCAGCCCTGGCAGCCGAACTGGAGCCCGCCTGCGGGGAAGGTGCTCGGAGAACACAGGCGGGGAGACCAGGCCAATCGGACCCGGCTGGGGCATTCTCATCCCTTTAATCGACATCACGAGCCGGGCGGGCTGCTCGGGAATTTAAGACATCACGAGCCGGGCGGGCTGCTCGGGAATTTAAGGCTACAGATGAGAGAAGGGAAGCAGGGAGGCAGACGGGACAGGGTTAAGTCAAGTAGGAGGAGCATAAGGGCACCGACAGGACCCAGCAACCAACGGAGGTGCTGAGGGTAGGCTGGGCCAGAGACAGGTCGAACAAGACTTCAAAAGTAGACCTTTACGTTGAGACGGCCAATAGAGGTGAAAGGATCGGCGAGTCCTGGACCCAATCGGAAGCGGGATGGAGCGCAGGGACATGAGCGCCGGGAGGCGGGCGGGGCCGAGTGGTCGGACACGCCCTCCTCCGATCCGCAGGCGGCCGGCGGGGGGGAGCCGAGGAACACCAAGGGATCGGGCGGGGAGGGGGGAAGCAGCCCACCAATCAGAGCACGCGAGCAGCGGACGGGCGGGCCCGTCGCCGAATTGAAAACAAGCACTGCGGAACGCCAGGCTAGGGAAAGAGGCAGGGGGCTGGCGATAGGCTTCAGGGAGCCAATCATCGTCCGCTAAGGAGAGCGGGCGGGGCGGCAGCCCTTTTAGGGACTCTGGGGGTCTCGGAAAGGGCCTGTGAGGGGTCTCTCAAGGTTGAGGAGGCGGCGTCGTCCAAAGAGGGAAGAGTGCGGTCCTGAGAACCGGGCGAAGAAAGGCGGCTGTGAATTTGGGATCCTCACCTCGGGCCTTGCGCCGAGTCTCCTGGTCACCGAGGCTGGGTGGCTTCTCCATGGAGCTCAGGATGGAGCCCAGTAGGTCCGCCATCTTGGGAGTGACTGAGAAGGGGCGGTGCGTCTTAAAGGGAAGGGCGAAATGGCTTTAAGGCCGGAAACACGTCGGAGGCGGAAAACCGTGCGCCCACCCCGCCTGGGCCGCTGCTGACCGCGGTCCCGGTGCGCGCGGCGACCTCTCGCCGGCCGAGGCCCCGCCCCGCCCGCCCTCGCAGACAGAGGCTGGAGGCTGGCTGGTGTAACGATGTTTAATGGCAATTCGTAGAAACCAAGCCCATGCACAAGTAGAAAGTGCTCGTGGAGCCGGCAGGAGGCCCCCGCCGCGCCGGGGACCCACAAGCCCGGCCGTGCAGCCCTCCCCGCGGCGCCTTAAATAGATTCTTCACTATACTCTGTATGTTACATTATGTACAAGCCCCCTCCCCTCAGGAGACGGGGCGGGACTCCGCAGCGCGTTCCCATATACACCCCCCTTTGGGCCGGAGGTTGGTGGCCAGAGTCGGGGTGACGGGGGAAGACATGGCCAGGAAGGGAGGAAACAGACGCAAACATGCGGAGTCGGGTGGGGGCCCGGTCAGCCCTGAAACACGAGGGGCGCGCGCAGCGAAGGCAGAGGTGGGGCCGAGGCGGATACATTCAGAGACGCGTCGAACAAATAAATAAGGCAAGTCAGGAAGGGGCCGGTCCGGTGCAGGCAGGGAGGGAGCTATGGAGAAGAGGCAGGCAGGGCTCCGGAGGTCACAGCTGAAGATGCAGGTATGTGGGGCGTGGGTCTTCTGGAGCCAGGGACCGAAAGAGAGGGGGCACGACCCAGAGGGAAGAGGAGCGAGGTGGAGGAGCCGGGGGTGGGAGAGGGAGCTCAGCACTTCGGAGGGGGAGGAGGATGGAGACCTAGGAAGGGCTCCAACCAAAGTGAGGGGGAAAGCTGCCGACAGGGGGCTCCTCCTCCCCCAGAGAGCCCTCTCCCTGTTAAGACTGCAAGAAGCGGCCCCCAGGGTGGTGAGAAAGGCGGTGGAGAGGTCAGGTGGCCAGTCCGGGTTGGGGAAGCCCTTCCAGCTCCTGATTCTGCTTCAATTCCCTCATCCTGCAGAGAGACAAAGAAGGAGTCAGAGAAGACTAGCAGATCAGGGAAGGTGAAGGTGGCAGGGCAAAACCCAGCGAGAGAAAAGATGGGTACCTGTGTCGGCAGCGCCGCAGGAATCTCATGATCTTCCGGGCTGCCTGGTCCTGCTTCTTGGTGAGAAAGGAGCCTCTGGTGGAAGAAAGAAGAGATGAGGAGACCTCACACAACACTCAGACATCCCCTGCCCTCAGCCCCATAGGAACCCAGCAGGGAAGGACACGATGATGGGCTGGTGGTTGGGGGTCTGTGGGCATTGGGCAGGGTTGCAGTGAGTAGGCACAGAGGGCTGGAGGGCTGGGGCCGTACTTGTTGCGGGCAGGCAGGCTGCCCGGGGGCCGGTGGGGAGGCCCGGGCCGGCGTCGGTAGGAGCGGTAGTGCTGCTGGATAAGCACGGCTGCTCGGCGGCTCTGCTGAAATCGCTTCTGTTCGTAGTAGCTTCGGAACTTGCTCTGGATCAGGATGGCCGCCTGGGTCATCTTCTTATAGAGGGCAAACTGCAGGGGTTGGGAGGAGGGACAGGAGCTGAAATGGAGCGACAGACCCAAACCCCTGAGGGTCACCCCCAAGTTCAGTTGATGCATGTCTCTCTGTTTAATCCACACGCTCATGGAAAGGCTGAATGATCACAGACAACCTCACACCCAGATCTCATGCCTGATACCTTAAGTGCAATCCAGGTCAGCTTGTGGAGAGAGAAGGGGAGTTAGGGCTCCGGCAGCATTCTGGGTGCTCTGGGCTGAAATGGGTGTGTGTGGTGTGGAGTGGTGGGTATGCTTTCCAGAGAGAAGGGTCTCACCTGCTTGTACTTCCGGTAACAGCGCTGGATCACAGCTGCTGCTACCTCCTGCTGCTCCTTCAGCCGCCGGCCCTAAGGGGAGGGAAGGAAGCCTCAGCACCTAACAGCCCACCTAACAGACATCTGACCTGTCCTTCCAACTTGCCTGGGGTCCCCTGACCCTTCACCCCATCCAAGGCCTGTCTGGATGACTGTTCTCCCTCCCAAAGTCCTAGGAGCCCACAATCTCCCGACTGAAGATTGTGTAATTCATCCCGAGACTCCCAACCCCCTGACCTTGTACTTTCGGAAGGCTGTCTGGATGACTCGGGCTGCCTCATACAGTTCCCGCTGCTCATGATCTGATAGTGTCAGCAGGGCAAAATCACTCTCCATCTTGCCACTAGCAGATGCAGAGAGAAACTCTGCCCAGGAAGGTGCTGGAGGGATAGCCAGGCGACCCCGCTCAAAGGGCAGTTCGCTGTACGGGATAGGGAGAAGGGATGTCATGGGCTATGTGAAGTCCCTCTTCTCCCACCTAGGGACTGCTGTGAAGGCAGACCCCCAGCAACAGAGACTGGAGAGTGACCTCAGAGCTCATCAGCCAGTTCCAGTCCCTTTCTCAAAGGCCCTGGGACCTGAGCCAGAATGGAGCTTTGGCTATGGGGAAGCCTCCTTCTTCCCTCCCATCTTCCTTTGAAGAATAATCTGGAGGCTCTGTCCTGAGCTGGTCACCTGGGAGGGGCTGAGCTGGGGAAATGGTCCACATTCTCCAGGTAGCTGGCCAACCAGGACATGGTCTCGCTGAGCCCCAGGGCCCCAGCCCGCTCCCTCATTGGGGCTCCAGCCTCAGGCAGCCCCACGAAGTCTTCTCGTTTAATCCGCTCTGGTGTGGCTTCGATGATCTGCTTGGCCAGTGAGATCATGTCCACCTGGATGAAGGAGAAGCTGGGTGAGCCATGAGATGCCTCAAATGCCAGAGGTTCCTGCCCTGCCAAAGCTGTAGCCTCAGTCCACTTCCTGTCTTGTTCCTCTTCTCACCACCAGACGATGAGGCCTCAGGGATTGCTGTCCCTGCTAAACCCATCTTTCTCAGCCACTGTTCCAGATTCATTCATTTATGCTTGTTGGGCTCCCACTTGGGAGTACAGCTCTCTATGTTGAGGGGTAGTAGAAAACAGGATAGAAAGAACATACTGCAAATGGGGATTCCGGAACTGAGCAAATGAAGGACTTACCCTTCCAGGCCGACTGCCCACTGTCCCACCTGGGCCTGCCCCATGCTAGCCAACCAGCACATCCTCCCCACAGACTTGGCTGTGCCCGCCACCGCACCCCCCTTCAGCTCTCCAAGAACCAGCTCAATGCTTGCCAGCCACATGACACCCTGTTGAATGGCTCCAGCCTTGCCTTTGCTCCAGCCCTGAAGCCCACAGCACTTCCTGCTGACCACAGGTAACACAGCTGACCTTGCAGAGTTGTCAGGTTTTTTGTACTTTTAGTGCTACCCAATTAATCCATTAGCCTCTCTAAAGCAGATATGTCCCCAGGTTCTAGCAGAGAAGTATGCTGCTACACTTCCAGATTCATTCTCTCTCACTTACTCATTCATTCCACAAGACTTTCTTAGCTTTTACCATGTGTGAGCGTCCTCCACCCGGATCATTGCCAGATCCCTCCATCTTGCCAACCTCTCTGCTCCACACACCTCCCAACTTCCCTCCATCGCTCTGGTTCCCCAAGAACCTTGTCTCTTCATGGATTAACAGGTAACCCTAACAACCCAGCACTAATTGAAGATATTCCCCCGGATTTTTAACCTCTGGTGCCTCATGATTTCTGAGTTGCAGGCTGTGACAGGAGCTAAGCAAAGGGTTACATCTTGCCTGTCCCAAAATGAGGGTACATGGCCCTTTCTTTCCAAACAGAAGCCAGACTCTGATTCTGTTCTCGTAATAGCTGGCGTCACCCCACCCCTGCACCCACTCTATTTCTAGCCCTCATAATTCCACCAACATAAGCAGTACCGAGATCACATCCACAGCTGGTAGGCTGTCAGCATCCTCGGGAGCAGCCTCACCATCTGGGGCTGGGGGAAGAGGAGGCGGTGAGGGTGGGGGCCCTTTGGGGGTGGTGGCTTCATAGTCCATGAGGAGTAGGGGGGCCTGTGGGACACCAGAGGAGAGCTGGCCTGAGACCATCTCGCCCATAGTAATCTCAGAGGCTGGCAGTGGAGCAGGGGGAGGACTCCCATCCGGGGCACTAGAATAGGCTGATGTGACGGAGAAAGTGCCATCTGACAGTTCCGAGGGCGAGGAGACACTGCTCAGACCTGTGAGGTGAGGGAAGAGGGTAAGGGCAGCAGGAGCCATCTACTATCCCTCTAGTTGCCTACCTGCCCCCATCCTTGCTCTCAATCTGTTGTTCTTGCTACTATTATCTCCCCATCCCCGCCTCTTCCTCTCATACTCTTTCTGTCTCCCATCCTTCAGCTTTCCCATGGCCTATCCTAACCACATCCCCTTCTTTGTTTTTTTTTTGCAGAAGATCAGCCCTGAGCTAACATCCAATGCCAATCCTCTTCTTTCTCGCTAAGGAAGATCGGCAACCCTGGGCTAACATCCGTGCTCATCTTCCTCCACTTTATATGGGACGCAGCCACAGCATGGCTTGACAAGCAGTGCGACGGTGCGCGCCCGGGATCCAGACCTGTGGAACCCTGGGCCGCCGAAGCGGAGCGCGCGCACTTAACCACTGCACCACCGGGCCAGCCCCTCACATCCCCTTCTTAAAAAGGTTAGGGGAAACCCTCACCAGTGTCTGGGCTGGAGGAGGGTGGCGACAGGGCAAGTGGGGGCTCAGCTGAAGCTTCTTGTCTCTGCAGTTCTTCGAGGCAGCGGGCAAGGCGCACATGACCCCGGGAGTGAGCCACGGACAGGGGTAGACGGCCCAGAGAGTCGGGAATGCTCAATGCCTGTCTGTTCCAACGGAAAAGGAGCACAGCAGCTTCCAGGTGTCCCAGGGCACAAGCCCACATCTGAGGAGAGGGGCAGGGAGAGCAGGATGGAGGAGAAGGGGGGACGGAGGTGGAGGTGAGGCCTAAGGTCCTCCTGGCCAGGTCTTCAGTCCCTAAGTCCCTAGCCCTCCCCAATCCTTCCCTGCATCCCTCAAAGCATCTTCCCTTTGAAGCCCTGTTCCCATTTCCCATTGCCACATGCGCTCAGGACTCCAGCCTCCTCACCAGAGGGGTGCAAGAGAAGTGATCAACGTTGAGTGGGTCAACCTCTTGCTCTAAGTCCAAGCTTCCGGTCTCTACACTCCTGGAGGGTTTGAGAAAGGGACGACAGAGCCCATCAGGGAAAAAGTGGGCAAAGTAGGATCATCAGAATTGAAGGGACTGGGAAGCAAGCTGTCTAGAAGCACTAAGATCAGTGGATGAAGCAGTCGAAGAGATTAATAAACGTAAGGAGCTAAAGAAGTCAGTGTCTAAGTCAGGAGGTATTAAAATTCCCCCAAATGCAAATCCTCTTCCAGCCCCTTTTCCATCCCACAGTGACCCCAGCTCCCTCTTGGCAGGGGTCCAGGTCCTCCAGTTCCTCCTCAGTCCCCTGGCACTTCTGTCCCAGTGGCTGCCCAGCCCCCTCCCTGCTGCCCCTGCTCACCGCCACTGGCTCAGGGTCTCGATGAGGCGGGCGTAGCCCTGGGCAGCAGCCAGGTGCAGAAGGCTCATGCCCCGGAAGGGGCTTCTGTGGGCCAGACGTTCAGGACCCCTCCAGGTGGAGCGTGGGATCATGCTCTCTACCAAGACCACCACCCGTGCCTCGAACCCGGGCCCCTGGCCTTCATCCTGTGGGACACACACCCTTATGCAGACACCTGAGCAACTGGTTCCCTGGCTTGGGATGGCCTTGGCCACCCCACACCTGTCCTCTCAGCTTCTAATTCTGCCCCCTCCCCACACTTCCCGCTCCAGGTTCCCACCACCCAGCCCTCCAATGGCCCATCAGTTCTCCTAGTTTGATTTCCTGGGTGTCCCTCACTCCCACAGCCAACTTTCTCCAGCCTCTCTGGCAGCCAGACGTCACACACCCTTGCCCACGTTGTGCCTTCACATGTGGCTCAGATCAGTGCCATATCCACAGATGGCTTCTCCCCCTCAGAACCCAGAGTCCTCTCTCAGTCATCTTCTTTCAGAGACTTGGGACCCACAGAGTGCTGAGCCCCAACTCTCCTGATCCCCTCCCCCATCCTCTCCTTCATCTCCATCCTTCTTCAGACCAGAAATAGTCTGAAGCCTGTCACGCCAAGAAGGTGCCCAGAATAGCCACTCGCCATGGGGCGGGGGTGGGAGCAGGGTGACGTCAGGGAGAAGGAAGGAGGCCTGGCAGAGGAGGCTGGGGACAGGAGAGTCATACACTAGAGCCGTTTTCTTTAGGAAGACCCTTGCCCTGTTCCCCATTGTAGACCCCCCTCCTCGTGGAAGTACCCGAATAGGAGGCGCATCAGGACCCTGGCAGGGTGCCTGTCCAGCTGCTGCAATCTCTGCCATCCGCTTCTCCATCTGCTCCAGTCGCTCCAGTATGGACATCCGGAACTGGTTGTCTGAGGGGAATGGGTATGGGGGGCTGAGTGGGCAGAGTCTAGGTGATGCCCTGATCACCAAAACCAGACCTGTCCCACGATCTGGGAGGTGAAGATACAGACTCATACTCTTTTCTCCAAAACAATAGCCCCTTTACCCACCCACCTTCTAAATACAGCCCACCAGGACTTAGTCCTTAAACTAGGGCTCTTAATACCACCCATCGACCTAGGACCAGAATCCAGAACCAAGACCATGTCCTTCGAGACACAGAGACAGCAGGAACTCCCGAGCAGCATCCAGCCCGAGCTGCCCCAGATCACATACACACGTACTCCCCAGCCTTCTCCTAGGAGAACTGTTCCCTCAGTTCTCCTTGCCCCAGACACTACCTTTGTCCCCCATGCTGGGGCTGAAGGACTCCTGGGTCCCTCCTCTCTGTTAACCACTGCCCAAAAGAGCTCAGGGACTGTGATTTGAAAAGCACCATCCCTGCCTCCTGGCCCCCCGCAGCTGTCCACAAAGAGGACATCAGGGAGGGAAGGTGACAGAGAGGGGAAAGCCATGTCCATTCCTCCTCCTCCTCCTCCCCCCACCCCATGCACAAATACACATGCACACACATACACCCCCCCCCAAGCTATATCTGTGCCCTCCTGAGATCACATAAGGACAAGGAGGGGAGGTGGGAGGGGCTCAGAGCCATGGGAAAACAGGCACAGAGAAACAGGTGGAGGTTGGGGATGTTCTGAGATGCCAGAACAGAAGGGGATGAAGGTATAGAGGTGATGGTGGGGAGGAGGGTGGAGAATGATGAGCAGAAACCCAGGTATAACAGAGAGGAGAGAGAGCAGAAGGGATAAAAAGGTGAAGGAGAGGAGAGAAAGGATAAAGGAGAGCTAGGGGACATACCAAACAAGCAATAAGAGAAGGGGGGCAGGTTAAGATGCTGGTCCAAGGAGAAATGGAAAGAGGACGGAGGGAGGGAGGAATCCTACAGGAGAGATGGTAAAACACAGATCAGACAGGGACAGCAAGGTGAGGAGCAGTCACAGAGCAGACAGAACAGGGCTGGGATCCCAAGGTAGATGGACTCAAGTCAGAGACCCAACACTCACACTTGGGCTTTGTGAGGGGGCAGCTCCGAGAGCCAGCAAACCAGGGAGAGAGGCAGGGATGGAGGAAGACAGAGAGAAACTCAACAGGGCCACAGCAGAACCAAGAGAAACCAAGAGGCAACAACAGAGACACCAAGAGGAGGAGACAGAGAAAAGCAAAGTCAGGAAAGAAGCAGGTGCAGAAAGAAACAATTCTCAAAGCCACAGTAGGGATAACCAGTAAAGATTTAAATAAATACACGCATACACACGTATATGTGTATGTGTGTGCATCTCTGTGTGTTCGTATAAGAAAGTATATTAAAGGTGGTGAATATCACTGAGTAGTAATATAGGCAATTTTCATTTTCTACTTTGTGCTTCTTTGTAATTTCCAAATTTCCTATAATAAACACCTATCTTTATATTCAGAGGGAAAAACAATAAGAAAATTTAAATACATATGTAAGTATGTATATACACTCATGCATGTCCCACACGTATTGCTCTAGACCCTGGCCCTACGCCTGCCTCTTGGCCTCGCTCGCCTAGATCCCATCCTCTGGGATGGAGAGGACATGGCAAGAGCTGGGACAAAGATGGCTACAAGATTTATGGGGAGGAGGAGGTGAGCGAAGTTTGCTGCTGCATTTAGAAAGACCAATGAAACAGGAGCTGAGAAAACGGGTAAAATGGGTGCTAAGCAGTGGTCATTTGAGTCCTGAGGGGTCTAGGAGCATGTCATGCTCCAAGATTGTGGGGCCCGACAGTAGGGGTCAGAGGGCTAGGTACTCACCATCCAGTGACAACCAGTCAAGCTGAGTACTAGGCAGTGACAGGAATCGGCGGGCTCGATACTCAAAGAGCACAGAAGCAGAAAGGGGCCCCTCCCGCCCTGCCACCTGCAAAGACACCAGCCCTACCTCATGGGCTGGGGAGGGCAGGATTAGCGAGAAGGGCTCTCCTTCCCTGGCTCCTTCTCTGGTCCCTTGAGTCAGAGCCACAGATGATCATTTCATGTCTATCTCCCCCAGTCTCCTGCTGTGGGCCAAGAGGCCCTTGGCTTCAGTGGCCTTGGCACTAACTGAGAAGCGATTCCATTGATTTGGAAACTTAATATCTACTATGGGCCAGGGACCCCTTGGATTCTAGACCCTGTAGTCAAGGATGTTTGTTATTCAGCACCAAGGCCTGGAACATGAGGGTCAAGAGATGCCTATACTTATAAACAATTTGATGGTGGTTAAATCCCTTGATCCCCCAAGATCAGAGTCCAGAGGTCATGACCCTGTTACTAAGATGAGGGAAAGGGGAATTAGCTGCTCACCAACAGTGTCTAGTGAGAGCTGTGTACCAGGGTCTCAATGTCTATAGCCTTGAGAATGACACCACCAGGCCCTGGTCCCAAGACTAGAGGCTGAGACTCTTCTTTCCACTCCCAGCTTCTCTGGTCTCATCCCTCTTCCCTCCATGCACCATTGAACAGGGCTGTTGAGATGAGAGGAGAACACACTCATAGACAGCAAAGCTGTCAACCTGGTGGTCCTTGGGGTCCCACAGTAACACTGACTGTCAAGTGCAGGGTAGGGGACAAAATTGGCGGCAAAAGGGCAGAGACGAGCCTTGGCAACGACATCTAGACCAATGTTGTCCAACAGAACTTTCCTCAATGATGGAAATGTTCTGTATCTGCACTGTCCAATAGGGTAGCACTAGCCACATTAATTAGAAAGGGTTAGTCAGAAGGACTATGGAAATAGGAAAGAAGCTGCACTCTACATAAAAATAGAGGTTGGGAATAACCACATGTGGCTATTGAGCACTCAAAATGTGGTTAGTGTGAATGAGGAACTGAATTTTAAGTTTTATTTAATTTTAATTAATTTCAATACGCATACGTGGCTAATGGCTACCATATTGGACAGCATAGGTCTAGAAGCCAATGTCCTTTAGTCCCAAGACTAGTTGGAGGAGACCAACATCTCTCCCTTCTCATTCTCCCAAGAGCTCCCTGGATTGGAGCCAGAGACTCTGACTCTAACTAGTCAGAGGGCCTGGACAGGCCTTAGAGTCTATAGACCTTGACCCTTTGGGTCAAATGCCTGACCCTACAGGATAGGAGGCCAAGGACCCAAGAAAGGAACAGACTTATCCAAGGTCACTAGTCAGCTAAGGAGCAGATTTCTTAGACCAGAACCTAGACCTTCTGACAGCTAAGACCAGACCCATCTGCCTGCCAGGCGAACAAGGGGTTCAGCCTCAGGACGAGATGAGGTCCTTGTGCTCTCAGGAACAACCCAACACATTTGTTCCCAGTGATTCCTGGAAGTCATCACTGCCCATATGTTAATCCCTTCCCCTACTGTTCCCAATCCCCGTACCGGGACAGTAGCAGCGTAAGACACCAGGCTGGACAAGTGAGGCTGGCACTGCGATGTGATCAAAGACACAGGAGTAATGCTCGGCGGCCTCTGTCCAAGGACCTGTGATGAGCACCTTGACCCCACCCTGCAGACAGAAGTTAAAGAGCCATGTGACTGGAGTTCTGTTGGATATTCATTCCTTCACTCATTCATTCACTAATTCAGACTTTGTGAGAGTACCTACTATATTGCAGGCCCTGTACTAGATTCTAGGGGTACAGGGATTGGACAGGACCCAGTGGGGTGAGGTCAGCTGGTCTGTCCCTCCTCCCCAACATTCCTGCCCTCTACCTGAATCTACCAGAAACAGGAAACTCACTGCCTCCCCCAAGGCTACCAACTCATTTGCAGATAGCTGTCATTAGGAGGAAATCCTTTTCTTAGGCCCCCACTGTACCCCCACTGTAGTTCCTCCTTTCCCTCTCTAGGACAGCACAAAGCAGAAATTCTCCACTGCTTAAGACAGTCTTCCAGCTTCCCAAAGTCTGCAATCACATCCCAGCCGTGTTTTCTCTTCTGCAGGCTGAGCTGCCCCAGTTCCCTTCCCCTGAAACAGTCACCAAGGGACAATGAAGTCCCCTGGGACACTTGGGGGACTCACACAACCACAGCTAACACGTGGAAGGGGGAGGAAGGGATAAAGGGTTAGTCAGAGGGACTATGGAAAGAGGAAAGAAACTACACTCTGTAAAAACAGAGGTTGGGAAGAAAACTAAGCAGCCATGAAAACGAGGGAAACTAGGTCACAGACCATGGGGCAAGAGGGATGGAGGAGGGAGGAAAGAAGCCTGAGACTCACCTCTGGGTAGGACCACTCTGGGGAGAAGTCTGTGATGGTGCTAAGAGCAGGAGAGAGCTGGGGGGTTGGCGCAGGGATGCTTGGAGCTTCATCACTGATGAGTTCTCCCATAAGGTCTGGGAATGATGAAAGACTGAAGGGCTCCAGTTCGCTGGCCCCACCAGCTCCTCCAAACAAGGCATCCCCTCTTCCTACCCTGCCCGATGGCTCCAAGGGGGCAGGTGAGGGTGGGGGTGAAGGAGGGGGTGAAGGTACAGGTGGGGTGGCCCCCTGGGCCTTGAGCTCCTCTCCACTGTCATCATCTTGAATGAAGAAGCAGTTTCCTCTTCTCCCACCTGCTCCCGAATGCTGAGGGGAACCCCGAGCAGCCGCCTGGGGCTCCAGGGCAGCAGCAGGCTCTAGAGCAGGACAGGGGGTATGGGCGGCCTCTGCCTCGGGGAAGTCTGGGCTTACCCCCTGGCCCCCTCCATATGTCTGGCCCCTCTGGGGGCTGTTGAGAAAACGATCAGGGTCAAAGGCAGGGCTGGGAGGAGCTGGTGGGGCAGAGGGCTCAGAGCCTACAACCACAGCCAAGCTCACAGAAGGCCTAGGATCAGCCTGGGGAGTCAAGTGCCTGGTAGGCGTCAAGCCGCCAGTACGCTGCTCCAGTCCCGTTAGCAGGAGGATAGCGGTGCCTCCTCTCGACGAACCCCCTCGAGAGGTGGGAGGGCTAGGTCTGATCTCTAGGGGTTCTGCAAAGCCTGATGAAGAGGAGGAAGAGGAGGAAGAAGACGACGGGGAGGTATGTGCCTTGGGGAGCTCTGGGGGAAGCGGGGCTATCAGTGAAGGGGGGTCAGGGGGATGGGGATGGGGGATTGAGGTCAGGGTTAAAGCTCGGGGCTCCACTTTGGGAGAGATGATGCGGTGTTTCGTGCTGCTGCATTTGTGGGTAAGGCTCCCGGAACCTGAAGTGGAAAGGGGTAGGGAGGAGAGAAGGGATAAGACACATCTTTCTCCAGCCTTCTCTTACTGGAAGCCTTTATGTATTTCCTGGGACTTCGCTATGTACCAGAGATGTAATACTGACCGTGGCCACTGGGAGGCAGCAGAAATGTTTCTCTTACCTCCCTTCTCCCTCCCCAAATTAAACAGGGCTAGAAGGGCATTGTAGGGGAGAATGAGGGCTTGGGGGAGTAGCTGAGAAAAATAGGTAAAGGCATAGAAAAAGGACAAAAGACCAGAACCAAGGGAGTACCAACTAGTGGTAGTGCTGGGGTGGCCAGGAGTTGCTAAGGGTAGAAGGCAAATAAAGTGCCTAGACTGCCAGGACTCAAGTAAAAGGAGCTGGGGCCAGTGTGCGCCCAGACAGGAAGGCCTCTGCTCATCTGGCCCATCTTTCTGGGACATGCAAAAGACATGCAAATAAGCATGCAAATCAGCATGCAAATCTCAACAAGACAGATATCCCCGACTTGAGTAGAGCAGTGTGGCAAAGTGGGAAGAGAGCCCCAAGGTCAGGAGTCACTAACCAAGGCCCCCACTGCAGAGACAGGCATGGGTTCGGGGTGCGGGCTTGGTCGGGTGAGTGTCCAGGATCTGCTGCACCAGCTGCTCTACAGAGAACTCCTCTGTCCCGTTACCACAGCTCCACTTGACGCCATGAACTAGGGGAGAGTTGGGGGGAAGTGCTGTGGGACCCCCACAAAACAGTCCCCAGAGAACCTTGATGGCTCCTCCAAGCACCTGAGATGCTCCAAGACTTTTGCCCAGGTGAACAGAGGCCAGCAGCCTCAAGACTGCTCGGACACGTGGCTCACAGCTGTTCTGTAGTCCCTTCTGTGTATTGCAACACCTCAGAATGCACCCCCACAGGAAAGCCCCTCCTGGCTTGGAAGGAAATGGTCACCCCACATGCTTCTGGGTACAGAACCCTGGCCCCTTCTGGAGGCCGCTGTTTCCACTCTCCCCTTCGAGCACTGTCCTAGCCCTGCTGCCTTACACATGGGCTTCAGCTGTCCCAACAGCTCCTCCCGGGACCACTTCAGCCACTCTCGACGGTCGCTGCTGATGGAACAAAAGATGGGGCTGCAGCCCTTTCCACAATCCTCCAGGGCTGGGACGTTCAGGTAGTGCACAAGGACGATGTCAGGGTTCTGAGAGCACAGGGGTACACACACAGAGCACCATGGGGTCCTGAGGTCCAGGGGCTCAGCTTCCTACTCCTCACTTTCTGCCGGGCAACCCCATCCTCACCCCCAAATTCTGGCTCTCTCCATCCCCAACCCCCTCTCTCTTCTTCCCAGGCTCCTTTGCCCACTCAGAAGCTAGTCATCCTTCCATTTCATCCTTTCAGATCCCATCTCCCTCAAAGAGCCAGGAAGAGTCCAGCTCTCTGAACTCTTCCATCCTTACCTGGAGCAGCCAGTAGCAGCGCCGATGGAATGTGGGGACGATGGAAGAGTGAACGTAGCAGCCATAGAGACACTGCCAGGAGACAGGCTGGGGTGGGGGGAGGGCTAGTCTGCTCCCCAACTCTTCCTCTGTTCAGTCCCTTTGCAGGAATCCCAATCTTTCCACCAGTTCCTCTTCAACCCTCACCCACCCCCACCTATTCCCCACATCTTTCATAATTTTATTTATTTATTTATTTTCCCCCAAAGCCCCAGTAGATAGTTGTATGTCATAGCTGCACATCCTTCTAGTTGCTGTATGTGGGACGCAGCCTCAGCGTGACTGGAGAAGCGGTGTGCTGGCGCGCGCCCAGCATCCGAACCCGGGCCACCAGCAGCAGAGCGCGCGCACCCAACCGCTAAGCCACGGGGCCGGCCCCGACCCCACACCTTTCAAATCCCAGCACCCCAAGACATAGGTGAGGAATAGAGAGAAGGGAACAGTGGAGCCAGGGGCTTACAATGAGGAGCAGAATTGAGATACGGGACCATCTAGAAGTCAGAGGGCAGGGCAAGAATGTATCCGAGAGGAGGAGCAATGATATGGGGAAGAGAAACCTGTCCCTAGAGGTTCAGTACTTGGACCCCTGAGGGAAATGCAAGAGACAAGAGGGGACTAGGCATTGATGTCCTCCAGGGGGAGGCATGGCCTAAGTCCTGGAGAGTTGGATCATGGAGGGAAACGGGAAGCAGAGAGTGGGCTAAGCAACCAGCTTGCTGATCCAAAGTGAGTGAGAAAGAAAGGGTGACTGGCAGGCAGATGATATCCAGCCCTGACAGGGCTGGAACCCAGCTAAGAGTGGAGGAGGGCAAGGAAGGGCAGATGAGTGGGATGCCTCGCTTACCTCCATGCCCTGGACCTTCAGCTTCATGTGGTCCTCTCGGGTGGTCTTCCCATCCTTCCGCTTCTTCCAGAGGTAACCATCCTTCCGGTATTTCACCTTCTTGCGGTTGTAGAGGATAATGGAGCCATTCTGAGGCCTGAGGAGGGAAGGGTTGGCCTCGAGTTCTGTGGACAGAACCCAAGACCCTTGCCACTCCCCACTTTCACAAACTTTCTCACCTTGTCTTTGGAGCACAGGATAGCCACTCGTCGTGCTTCTCAAAGGTGATTAAGTACGACGCAATCTCCTGTAGGAGGGAAGGCACTCAGGTGGGTGTCCCCTTCATAGAGGCTCAGCCTAGCCTCTCGGTCATCCCTAGTCTCACTCTCTGCTGAGTTCTGGCAGCTAAGGGAGGATGCTACCAGGTATTAGGACCAGCAAGGCCCACTGACCTCCTAGGAATCCCAGGTTCCATCTCAGACAAAAGTCTAACCTCTCCTTCCCTTCTTCCCAACTGGGACCTTTATTTTGGGGCCAGGTCGAAGCTCTTCATCATCCATTCTTCATGCTGCATATTTTACTTATTTTTTATTTGCTTATTTATTTATTTATTGAGGAAGATTGGCCCTAAGCTAACATCTGTTGCCAATATTCCTCTTTTTCTTTTTTTCTCCCCAAAGCCCCAGTACATAGTTGTATATCCTAGTTGTAGGTCTTTCTAGCTCTTCTATGTGGGACGCCGCCTCAGCACGGCTTGATAAGGGGTGAGTAGGTCCGCACCCAGGATCTGAACCAGCGAACCCTGGGCCACCGAAGCGGAGCATGCGAACTTAACCTCTTTACCACCGGGATGGCCCCAGTGCTGCATATTATTTTACTCTCTCCAAATCCCATTTTTGTGCCACTTCCTGACTCAAAAAACTTCAATGGTTTGACATTGTCAGGAATTCCAGATTCCTCAGCCTGACTCCAAGGTTCTCCCAGACCAGGGATCAAACCATCATTCCCACTATTTACCCATATTGCACCTACCATTCCTACCAGATCAGTCCATTAATTCTTCCCAGAACATGCCCTGTGCAGTCACCTCCTGAATGTTAGTGCCCTACAAGCCTGAGGTGCCATGTGCACATCTCTCCGCATCTGGAAATCCTAGCCATCCTAGTGACCAAATCCCTTCCCAGGTCTCCATGAAGCCCTGCTGACCACCCTGGCCCTTCCTGCATTTACAACAATAACCCCACATACATACCCTTTTACTGACGGTTCTCTTCTAATCAATAATCAAATCAATAATGACTGACTACCAAATACATACAAAGCACTGTGTGTGGGGAGCACAGAAGGTGTGTAACGCAAAGACCATGCCCTCCAGAAGGAGCCAGCATCAGTGGTGGTTAAAAGCAGGGGCTCTGGAGTTAGATAAACTACATGAGGTAAGTCAGTTTCCTCATCTATACCACAGGGATAATAACAGTGCCTGCTCTACAGTCATTACAGGACTGAATGAAATAACGTAGGTCAAGTGCTTAGCACAGTGCTCGGTTTGTAAGAAATACTTTGTAGGTGGTAGCTATTATTTTTACCTGGGGGGATATGACAAGAAGTGAGCTCCTAAGAGAGGCAGGTCTTTATACCTCTCCTATGATCCCCAAAGAGACTAGAAGAGCACTCTGCACTTAGGAGTGTCGACAGACACAGGAAGACCCCCCAGTCACCCTCCTCCAGCCCACCAGGCCTTGCTAGGCCCTAATCCTCCAGGCTCCCTGGAAAACCTCATTTGTATTCCACCGTAGCCGCTCTGGAGGCAGCAGCGGACAGCGAGGAAGACACTCCAGCAGCTTCTTGGGGAGAAAGATCTTCAGGTGATGGCTGTTCTCTAGAGGGAATCAGAAGGGAGAGCTTAGTGTGCTGCTCCTGACATCCCTGCCATAGCCCAGGGGAAAAGAGCTGAATCCAGAGCACTGGGGGAAACTGAAACGATGACAAGAGAGCAGGGACCCAAGAATTAGAGGGTCGCCACAGCATGGGCAGAAAAAAAGGCTGCGCCCAAACGGGGAACCTGGATTGTGAACTCACCAGCAACCTCGGTGGTGTCCTTGGTATTCATGGTGAGGGCTCCAGGGGGCAAGGTCACCCCCGGCCTGAGGGGCCGGGGGGAGGGGGAGTCTGTGCTGGGAAGGGAGAGAACAAGGTCATGGCAGAAGCCCCCACACTTATGCGGGATGAGGAGGATGAGGTGGGAGAGGGGGTGCAGAACTGGGTCATGAGGTCTGGGAAAAATGAGGAAGTGAGAAGGGGTTGGACTATGATGTGAGAGCCAGAGGCAGGGAATGGAGGAGAGGGAGAACCCAGACACGGTGCCAGAAATCAACATGAGTGGGGAAACACGACAGAACAGAGCAATCAGGAAGAGACTGGGGGTTGGGGGAGGGGAGAAGGCTCGCAGGGCTGGCGCTTCAGAG
Source organism: Diceros bicornis minor (assembly GCF_020826845.1). Lineage (NCBI taxonomy): Eukaryota > Metazoa > Chordata > Mammalia > Perissodactyla > Rhinocerotidae > Diceros > Diceros bicornis. The sequence continues at coordinate 11,734,224 of NC_080757.1, forward strand.
CCTTACAGTGTGGGCTCAGGCGGAGGCCGGAGCTAGGAGGCTGGGGCTACGGTGGGGTTAGGTCCTGGGGCACCCGGTCCTTGGAAGATGGTTTGGCAAATGAGAGCCCGGGTGCTGAGGGGAGGGCAGATCTAAGTCCGGGTGGAGAACTAGGCCTTAGAAGACACACCCTGAGTTCCTTCTCTGTGTGATTTTTCCAAGGGGAAGGGCAGATCAGATAACTGATCCTAACCTACTCCCTCTTCTCCAGGTTGATCAGGGCCTGGTGGAATCTGGGCTAGACATCCAGGACCCAGCTTCCCATCCTCAGGACAACCCATCCTCCACCCTGAGGCTGACAGCCCTCTCCACTCCTTACCGTCCCCCCACCCCCACCCCAAACGTCTCTGCTTCCCCTGGCCTCCAGGCCTACCCTACCCCATCTACCACTCTGGCTCCAGCCTGAGCCCCCACCCTCCTGGGGAAACAGATGGAAGCTGGAGGAGGCTCCGGGCTCGGGCTCCGCCAGGTGTCCGGGGATGAAGAGGGGGATGAGACCAGTCCGAGCTCCGCTGTGTGCAGTGAAGCCTGGGTTGGGGTAAGGACTCCGCCCAGGGCGCAGGTGCGCAGTCCAGGCTGGGCAGCCTGCCAGGGTGCGGAGCGGTGCCGGGGGCGGCCCCCCACCGCGGGGCGGTGGTCCCCGGAGAAGCTCCGAGGTGGGAGGGTCCCACCTCCCGCCCGCACGAAGGGATGTTCTGAGGAAGCTCTGGAGCGGAGTTCCCGGACCCGCGGCGGGCGCGGGGCAGAGCGGATGCCGGGGTGCGGGTATCCCCGAGACGGTCCCGGCACGGCAAGTCTGCCTTGGGGCCCTGCGCCGAGCGGCGCCCCCTGGCGCGGGGGAGGAGGACGGAAGCGGGGAGTGCGGGGAACTGGGAGGAGGGACGGTGGTCCCCGGCGCTGCGCGGCGCGCCACGTCCGGGCTGGTGGAGCTGCGCCCCCTGGCGCGGGGGCGGAGAGGCGGGCGAGAGGCCCTGGCTCTTACCTCCCGGGGTCCCGCGGGTGACGGCGGCAGCGGCCATTCTACCCCACACCGACCCCCCCCCCAGCGCCGGCTGACAGCGGCGTCCGACGTCACTGCGCACGGGGCGGGGCCTCCCAATTAAGGGGATGGGGGTCTGAACGAGAACCTGGGTTCAGCGCACTTGGGGCTCTGGGTGGGGCGCTGGGCCAGGCGGCGGGACGGACTACAGGGAAGTCCCAGAAGGGGCAGCAGTGCTGCGGGACAGGATTCCGGGGTCCCCGAGGCGGAAGCTCGGCTGACTGACGTGACCTCCGGGCCGGGAGAGTGGGGCTCTGGCGGCCATCCAGTGCTGGCGAGGAACGGGGGACTGGGGGCAGGACTCCTTGAATTTTGAGGACCCATCCCAAGGTCATTGTAGCTGGGTCCTCGAGAAGGTGAAAGTAGCCCTCTTTCCCCATGAGCCTCTCCATCACTGCCTCCCGCAAAGAAAAACAACTCGGCGCTCAACTTGCTTGCTTTTTAATAACATAACCGAGAGAAGAACACAGTGCCAGGGAGCCGGGCGGGGGTACAACAGGCCTTGGGGAGTTCCAGTTAGAGGGGTGGGTTGAGATTGGAGCCAAGGGGGCTGTTAGTGCCTAGTTCAGAGGACGAGAGAGGAAGCTGGGAGAGGCTAAGGAAAGGGAAATGCCTGGATGCCAGAAACGGGGAGATTCCAGTGATGAGAACTAGTCTTGGGCCCCTGAGGCAGCGCTAGCATCTTGGGCATGGACCGTTTCTCCTTACTCCTCAGACTGCAACTCCATTCCCCAGAGGTTGTAAAGGGGGCTCCTACTGGCTGTGACAATGCTGTAGGAGGCCAGAGAGCTCAGCTGCCTGGAGAGACAAGACCCCTCCTGGCCCAGGGGACTCCAGGGGGACCAAAGCAGCTGTAAAGAAGAGAGAAATTCAAAAATGAATGAAAGAATGGAAAAATAGGTCTCTCCAGATTTCCTAGTCCCCAAATCCAGATACCCCCAAGTCTCTCGCTCTCACCTACTTTATTTTTGTTCCTCTCAAATCCAGTTCTCCAACCTGGCTCTTGGCTTCCTCTGTCTCTCTGTGCAAGACCAGGCATCCACATCACCTTCTACCACCCCACCAAGTTCTCTTCCAACCATACCTGGGCCCTGCCAGGAGTGAGAAAGTGGTCCTCCTCCCATGGATAGGCTGCTCTCTCTTCTTCCAGATCAGGGTATTTGGTGGTGCTGGTGAATCCACAGCCCTCTTCATCAGGCACCAGGGGCTCAGATGCAGCCTCAGAGCTGCCCCACTGGGCCTTCTTCAGTCTGTGGAGACTTTAGTCTTAGGAAAGAGGTGCCTGGAGGCCAGGCTTCCTGTCTTTCCATTCTTCACCTTTCTGCTCTGAAATACTTCCTGCTGGGACCCCGGGGTGTTGTCATTTGACCTCCAACTCTCCACTCCCAACTTGCTGCTCCCCTCAGACTGAAGTATTTCCAGTCCAGGGACTCAGAGGTGACCTCTAGCTCCCCATTCTCCTCCAGTTCTATGGCATGCTTTCCTGTCTTCAATGATCCAGTTTCCACTCCTTCCAGTTCATATGGCTTGTCCTCCGTCCCTCAGTTCCCTCCCCCTTTCCATATTATGGAAATTCTGCTTCAAGTGCATCAAGTCCATGGCTCATTCCCAAACAACCTCCAATTCCTTCAAAGCTCTCAACTCCTTCCTTAGTTCAAACCATCCTGCCCCCAAACCCTGCTTGGTTTCCAGAGCCCAGATGTTTCTCCTTACTCATTGATGATTCTCTGTCTCCTCCTTAGATCCTCCAGGTGATAAGTGACAGCCCTTACCCGGGCTGGGATGCCCCCAGGTCCCCGCTGTGTTCCCACCAAATGAGGCCTCCTTCTCTTTCTTCTGCAAAGTATCTCAGGGGGTGGGAGCCCCTCAGGGGGGTACAGGCCAGGCTGGGAGCAACCTGTGGCTCTCTGTGCCAGAGAATAGGGAAAAGGAGCTAGAGGGCAGAACTGGGTCTTTCAGGGAAGCTTGGACTGAAATACGGAATCAGGGGTCTTGGGAAGCCCAGATCACAAAAACATAGCCATGATCTGGAAAACATGATAAGTGATTCATAGATAGGAGGGCCTAGTCAGTGCACTGGTTGGGGAACACCAGAGGGAAGGGGTAATAAGGAGATGAGGACAGATTGGCAGTAGGTGCAATTTTAACCAAGAAGTGTTGAAAGGCAGAAAGTCTGTCATACCAGCAGGGGTGGGATGTACTGTTCCTCCATCCAGGTGGGGCTGTGAAGCACAAAAAGTGGGCTAAGTGCAGACGGGACACCCTCATCCATATTGTTTCTCTAACAACCTCTCCCAACCACCTATCTGTCTGGCATTAGGAATTACAACATCCATCAGCCAGTGGGGCAATTCCTCAGACTAGGGCTAATTGCTAGGTCTTATGGTATTTTAAAATTGTGCAGCCTTACCTTCCCACCTCCAGCTGGTCCCCATTTTCTCCTTTTCTACCCACCTGGGCCTTTGACTAAGGTTTTCCCAAAAGATGTCTCCATAACACTGGGGTGTCAGTCTGAGGCTCTGGGAAGGCAAGCTGGTGGGTGGAGATCGGCTGACTACCCTGGAACACCTGAGGTGAGGACAAGGTAGGCTCAGGTCTGGCTCTTCCCTTATAGCGTCTACTCGCCCCAGGGATTCAGGGGTCCTGTCTTTCCAAGGGACCATATAGCTGCCCAGGCTCCCGCAGGCCGTGTCCTCCCTTCTCCATTTTAGCTGAGGAAGGTGGTGAGGCCTCTGATTTGAAAGGAGATTGGAGCTGTGGTAAGGGTGGAGACTGGCAATTCTTTGAGCTCAGATATCAATGAATCTCAAGCTTCTATACCCCACAACCAAAGAACATCATATTTAGCAAGCAGGGCTGTTAAAGAGGAAGGCCCCAACTACTCAGGTGATGTGACAGACATGGTTCCTTTCAGTCGACAAGAATCCAGGAGAGGGCCAGCCCGGTGGTGTAGTGGTTAAGTTGGTGCGCTCCGCTTCAGTGGCCCAGGGTTCGCAGGTTTGGATCCCAGGTGCAGACCTACCCACCACTTATCAAGCCATGCTGTGGCAGGCATCCCACATATAAAAAAGTGGAGGGGGATGGGCACTGATGTTAGCCCAGGGCCAATCATCTTCAGCAAAAAGAGGAGAATTGGCAACAGATGTTAGCTCAGGGCTAGTCTTCCTCACAAAAAAAAAAAAAAAAGAATCCAGGAGAGCAGAATCTCTGTTCATCCCTGCTTTGTCTCCCCTATCTCAGAAGGACTAATATTGCTGTAGGTAGGGAGGAGTGTGCACAGCTGTTTGAAAACAGTGCTCATCACTTCCAAAGCCCCCAGATTGAATGATGACTGCCCTCCTGATCTCTAGGAGAGTGTCCCAGGGCTTAGGCCTGGGCCCTTTATCTTCTCCATCTCCATCTCTCCTTAGGTGATCTCACCCAGGCCCATGACTTTAAATGCCACCAATGTGCTGATGACTCCCAAATCTATATTTCCAGCCCTGGCTCCTCCCCTGGACTCAAGACTTGCAGGTTCAACTGCCCACTCAATATCTCCTCCCTAGCCTTCCCTACCTCACTGAAAGTCACCCAAAATCCCAGTTGCTACAGCCAAACATCTGGTATGCCTCACTTTCCCTCACCTCCCATATCCAGTCTATCAGCAAGTCCTGTCAGTTCTACATGTAAAATATACCCAAATTTAACCACTCTTCACCATTTCCATTCCCACCACCATATCTCAGCTCATCTTCCCCTGCCTGGACTATTGCAATGGCTTCCTCCTCCTCTCTCTGCTTCTATCCTAATCCTCCAACAATCTATTCAGCACAGAGCAGTGTGAGTAATCTTTTAAAAATGATCACGTGAAATGGTTTGAGATTTACTTCAAAATAGTCTGAGTAGTAGGGGGCTCAATGGAGGTATAGATGAAAAGATTATCTATATAATGATAATTATTGAAGCTAACTGAGGAGGGTACACAGGGTTCATGACTACTATTTTCTCTACTTCTGTATTTGTTTGAAATTTTCCATAATAAAAAAGTTGAAGAAAAAAAAGTCTGCTTATGTTATTCCCTTGCTTAAAAACTTCCACTGATTTCTACTGTCCTTAGCAAAAAATCCAAACTCTTTTCAATGGCCTGTAAGGTCCTATATGATCTGGTTTCTACCTAACTCTCTGACTTTACTTTCCACTTTTTCTTTGGTCACTAAGTTTCGGTTACACTGGCCTGCTTCCTAGTCCTAGAAGATACCAAGCTTGTTTCTTCCTTGGGACTTTTTTACATACTATTCCTTCTTCTCTCCTCTGGTTCTCAATCAGACTGGCTCCTCATTTTTCAGATCTCAATTCAAACTCACCTCCCCAGAATAGTTTTCCACAATCATCATATCTAAACTTATGTCTCCAAGACATTCTATTTTCCATTATATTATACTCCTGTTTTATTTTTTTCATGGCACTTATCACTGGTTGAAATTATATGTGTTTAGACATTCTGTTTCCTCCTTTTAGAATGTAAGCTCTATGAGCAGGACCCCTATCACTCTAATTGCTGAATCTCCGGCGTCTAACACAGTGCCTAGAACACTGTAGTGTTCAAAAACTATTTGTTGAATAAATTAATGAATCATTGATCCCCTGAGACCAGGCTTCGAGCTTCCTGTTCCTTATTGCCTATTCCTCTTAGGGAAGGACCCAGGCATGCAATCTTCCCTTCATCCCGTCCCCATCCTCCCCACGGGGTGGGAGGACTCACTTGGCAAAAGGGATGAGGTTGTCTCCATCTTCTTGTACCTGAATGACTGGGCTGGGCTGGGTGGCTGGACTGAGTCTCCTCATTGGTGCTGGCAGGATAACGGAAAATGAATCATTCACTCATGTAATAGCTGTAGGGATGAGACAAGCAGCAGATCTAGAGATTGGAAAAAGGACGTATGGGTCCTGAAAAAGGAAAGAGAGCTTTAAAGGTATTCCTAGTGATGGACATTTCTATTAGCTGAACATACAGGTTGGAGACGGTGAGCACAGGAAACTTGGGTGTGGTAAAAAATAAAGGAAAAAATAAATTTTCTGAAGCCAAATGTATAGAGTAAGTGAAATTTACAGATGACAGTTAAGTGGCTTAACTGGCAACATGGGAAGATGAAAGGGAAAAGGATGACAGGCGGAGACTAGATGGGGCAGAGGCATTTGGGGGTAGTTAGTATAGAATTGGCAGTTGTGGGCAGTTAGAGAAGTGGCAGAATTGAGGGTTGGTAAATAAATCGGGTCTGAGCAGTTAGTGAAAGTTAAGTGTGGACCGAGTGGTCAATTGGTGACAGGGACGGAGGGGGCAGTTGGGAATGTCTGTAGGCAAAGACGGTGAGCAAGAGGTCAGTTGCCCAGAGCCAGAATTAGAGACAGCCAAAGACGACCTGAGAGCCAGTTGGGGTGGGCAGAAAAGGCAGAAAAGAATGCCAGATAAGTTAGGCGAGTGCTGTAGGCGGCATAAAGAACAGAAAAGGCCAGTTGGAAACTGTTAGAGGAGAACAAGTATTTATCCAAGGGCAACTAAGGATGGGTTGAGAAGGCAGTTAGGTGAGGTAAAAAACAGACAGATGAGTATTCAGGGCTGAGATGGCAGATGGGATAGTTAGAGGTGGGCTGAAAGGGCAGATGGGGTCTAAACACAACATCCTGGGCCAGAGAGGATAAGCTGAATTCAGAGGGCGGCTGGAAGCTGAGGGGCATTCAGACCTCAGGCAGTTGGGTCTAAATGGGCAACTTAGACCTAAGAGGCAGGATGGGGCTTAAGGAAGCTGACAGAGTACTCAGCAGTTGACGTAGTAGGTACCCAAGGTCCGGGAAGGCAACCCGAAGCTTGACAGGGGAGATGAAGAGCTGAGGGGTCAGGTTGGGCTGAGGAGCTGGGGGCGGCGGCAGCCCTGCCTGGAGGGAAAGGCCAAGCCTGAGGGTGTGGCTTGGGCCTTAGCGGGCTGAGGGAACCCTTGGCAGGTGGACTGGGGCGAGGCCAGGCCTTCGGGAGCAGCCAAGCCTGAGGGCGTAACTGGGTCCCGAGGAGTCGCTGTGGCTCCCATATGGTGGGCCCATGCCTGAGGGGACAGTCTGGGCATGAGGGGGCCAGGCTGGGTCGGGAGGGACTGCCTGGGCCCGAGGTGGCACCCAGGCCTGAGGGTGTGGCTTGGGCCTGAGGCGGCGGCTTAGGCACGACGAGACTGCCGAGCTTGAGGGCCAGGCAGGGACGGAGCGCCCGGTAGCTGTGCCGCTGCTGACAGCACTTGGCCACAACACCTGAGGCAGCTGCTTGGCGAATTCTAGAACGATACGTCGGGCGGGGATGAAGACAGAGGCGGCGACTGGGGCTGAGGGAGGAGCCGGCCGGCGCCGCGCGCCTGGGGGCGGGGCCTGGCCTGAGCTACCTCCTGGGCGGGGCCCGACGGAGGCTCCGCCCCCTGGGCGCGCCTCCGACGGCGGCGACGTCCGCGGGTCCGGCGCCTGGGTTCCCTCCAGGGTCCGCCCCCAGCTTTCTCGGTTCTTCAGGCGCCCGTAACCCTCCCAGTCCCGGCGTCCTGCTCGCCTTTCTGCGTCCGTAACTCGGTTCTCTCGTCCCCGCCCGGTGGGTCCCACAGAACCGAGGGCATTGCCCCTTTAACCGGAGTAGTCCGGGTCGCTCCCGGGCCCTTCCCGGGACGGCGCGCGCGCCCGCCCGCCCGGCCGCGTGCGCGCGCCCGCCGGTCCCCCGCCCCTCGCTCCCGCCCCAGCTTGCGCTGCCCGGGCGGGCGCCGGCCGCTGGCGCCGCTACTGCTGCCGCCCCCGGGGCGCGAGTCCGCCGCCCGCCGCCCGGGGACCCGGCGAGGGGCGGGGGCAGCCCCGGTCCGGCCCCGGATCTCCCCCGCTCCCGTCTCACGCTTCCCGGAAAGTTTGTCCCTTTGCGCTCTGCCCAGCCGCGCCGGGAGCCCCGCCGCGACGAGGTGAGAGCTGGGGGAGAGGGGGGGTGAGGGAGGGGACGCCCGCGGAGGAATGTGCCGGGCTGCGGGGCGGGGAGTCGGGGTCCCCATTTGCACGACCCGGCGGGGGCCGGCTGGCCGCGAGAGCCGGGATCATGTGCTGTTTGTCCCGCGGAGGCGCAGAGAGGTGCCAGGCCCGGGGCGGCCGTCGGTTGGCTGGTCAGGAGGACAGGGTCCGCATGGCCGCCCAGAGAGGCCGGGACGGGGGCCTGTGTGAGAACTGCCGGGTCGGTCGGCCCCCCCCCCCCAGCCGCGGCTCATCCTGTACCCCACTGCTCCTTGACGCGGCACCGGCCAACCCCTGTACCTGTTCCCTAGTCTTTTACCCTGCTGTCCCCCAGCCGTGCCATCCCATTCCCTGCCCCATTAGCCGCAACGGCGTCACCATTGCGTGTTCCCATCAGTGTGCCTTCCCTCCCCTGGTCAGGGTCTGGGGGTCAGGGCTGTTCTTCCTGAGAACAGCCTCTGTGATTTCACCTACTCCCTTCCTGTCCTGGGACAGACCGGCTCTCTCAGCCCTCCCATGCCCTGCCCAGGAAGGCTGGTGAGGTGAGGCCGGGCATGACAGGGGTTTGAGGTCCTTTGGGGCCACAGAAGGGGGCCCAGCATCCCTGATCCCTCTTCCCAGCTCTCCACCCTGCTGTCCGTGGGCGTGTGCTGCTCAGCCTCTCCTCTCAGGGTGTGGGCACCTGATCACCCACATTCCTAGGCTCCAGCCTGGCACCTTCCCCAGGGCAGTGAACGCCATAGCACTAGCCCCAGCCTGGGGCTGGGACTTGCTTGGTTCCTTTCCTTTCTCTCCCCTTGCATGGAGACCCCTGTGCTATCTTCCTTTCCCATAAAGAGGTGATATTGTGAATCCCTCAACAGAGGAGCCCTGGGGTTGGTATGAGGGATGCAGGATGACCCCACCCTCCCCTGCCCATTGTCCTGGATCCTGAGGAGGAAGTGCTGGGGGCTGGGCAAGGGGTTTGGGGCCCACAGGCAGGCCCTGTGGATCTCAGTCCTGGGCTGTATCTCCAGCCGTTGGACTTTGCCCATCAGCAGTCCCTCCCTCTGTGTGGAGGTTGTGGGTCCTAGTTGGGAGCTGGTTTCTTCTTCTCCCTGGCTGACCCTCTGGGGGAATTTTAGGGCAGGTTTTATGTTTGGGGTTTTCTCTCCTCTCATTTCTCTTCTGGGCTCCTGATTTGTGCTTTTGCCCCAGAACTCGTCTTCCTGCCTGTTTAACATTTCTGTGTTTGCTCTCCTCTGTGTTTCTCCTGTTTTCTTCCTCCCGTTATTTCCTTCATGGCGTGACCTCAATCTTGCCTTCTCTCTTGTGTCTCTCATTTTCTTGGTGTCTCTGACTTTCTGCCCCTCCTCTCCCCCTTCCTGCTACCCTCAGTGTCTCTGCCCATGTGTCCCTCTCTGAATTGCACTCTGTCCACTTTCTCTCTGTCTTCTCTATCTGAACGTTCAGTACACTTGTGAGTGACGAGGAATAAAAATATCACCGTTCCTGTCCTTGGATTCACATTGGATTCGGCCACTCCAGAGGGACAGCCACCCTTATCTTTGCTAACGTTACCCCTCACCCCTTGCTCTCCCACTGCGGAACCCAGACACACCTCTGGAGCCACAGGTGCCTCCTAACCATTCTTCCCCCACAACCAGGGTTTTCCCTACAGCCCCAGCTGGCGTGGCCAGGCCCCAAGTGTAGGATGGGGCTCCTCCTACGAGGGCCGGTGGCAGCCAGAACTGATACAGCGCCCCTGGTCTGGGGCCAGGACGCCAGGTAACTCTGGGGTGACGACCCAGGTCCCTGTGAGCTGGGATATGACTGGGGAGAGAGGCAGGACCACCTCGGGAGTCCCTGAGGAGAGTGACATTTGGGAGGAAGGCCAGGGGAACAGGAACTGGGTCCTTGAGGGGCTGGGTGGCTGGGAAGGGGGATGGAGAGACTGGTTCTTGAGAGAAGCTGGGAGGCAATGTCTGGGTCCCCCCAGTGGCTCTGACCACCTCTTCTGTTTCTGTTCTCCAGCTGAGGAGGGTAGGAGTATCTGGAGCCATGGCTGGCGCCTCGGTGAAAGTGGCAGTGAGGGTTCGGCCCTTCAACGCTCGTGAGACCAGCCAGGATGCCAAGTGTGTGGTCAGCATGCAGGGCAGCACCACCTGTGAGTGAGTCCCAGGGGCCTGGCTGGGCACAGGCAGGGCAGGCCAGGCCCACCACGCAGGCCCGTCCTGCTGGGCCGAACCGGGAGGAGGGCTGTGCTGGGCGAAGAGCAGGTGCTAGTTGTAAGGGCGGGGGCTGGGGCAGGCTGGCCTTTCCATGTTCCCAGTCCCTGGGAGGGGGAATGTTGGCCTTCAGCCCTCCATTGCCCAATCCAGGGAGGCAGCCCGGTGAGGGGCGGGTCCTGGGAAGCCAAAATTAGCTTTGGTAGCTGGAGGGGGTGGGGAATATTAAAGGGGAGAGATGAACTAGGATAGAGGTGGGGAGTGGGATGCGTGGATTCCAGGGGCTTGGAGGGAGAGGGCAGAGGCTGGGAATACCTGACCTTGGCCTTCCTTCCTTTGCCCTCTCCTGCCCCCTCAGCCATCATCAATCCCAAACAGAGCAAGGATGCCCCCAAAAGCTTCACCTTCGACTACTCCTACTGGTCACACACTTCGGTGAGGTTATTGGGTTAGGGGGAGAGCTAAGCAATGAGGGACAGGGGATTTAGGTCCTGGGGAGGAGGCATTGCTGGGAAATCAGACCACCAGGGGATGGGTTGGGAGAACCAGGACCCCTGGGTGGGGGTGGGTAGAGCCCATACATTGTGACTGAGAACAGGATGAGGGAAGCAGAATTCCTTGGGATAATTAGGACAGGCAAGAGACTGGCTAGGATCCTCAGGGGTGATTACCATGATGGGGATGTGGCTTGGGGAGCACACAGGACCTTTGGACAGTCATCAGGGATGGGGACAAGACTCTCGGGGCCTAGACATTAAGGACAAAGTCATCTAGGGCTCTTGCTGTCTTTCTCTGCCCCCCTTTCACCTAGGCCGAGGACCCCCAGTTTGCATCTCAGCAACAGGTATATCGGGACATTGGAGAAGAGATGCTGCTCCACGCTTTTGAAGGCTACAATGTGTGCATCTTTGCCTATGGGCAGACCGGGGCTGGGAAATCCTACACCATGATGGGGCGGCAGGAGCCGGGGCAGCAGGGCATTGTGCCCCAGGTACACACATGTTGGGCCCTGGTGGGGCAGCCAGGGCAGGAACATCTTCAGCTGCCCCTACGGGAGGAAGGCCAGGGGTCTAAGGGTTGTGGAGCAGAGACCTGGCTTTCTGAGGCTGTTAGTGACAGGGAATGTGATGGGGGAGAGAGGTTGGCTGCAATCTGGATATCAGCCCTTTGGGGAGGGGGTCTTTGCCCCCACCAGAGGCAACAGGCTCAGCGAGAAGAGCCAAAACTTTGGCATCAGAGAGCCCTGCGTTTGATCCTTGCTTTTCCATTGTTTACTGCTACTTTCTCTTATCTGGTAATTATTTGTGAGTGTAGTTCTCCTGTAGGCTCGTGTACCATAGTCAAGGTGTTGACTATAGAAAAAGCCGGTTGTGGATAACTGAGAATTGACCATAATTCTCCCTGTCTGTGCAGCAGAGTGGCCTTGCACACAGGCTCTGGAGTCAGGATAGTCGGGTTGCATCCTGGCCTACCGAATACTAGGCTGTGACCCTGGGCAAGTGTGACCCTCTCTAAGGTTGTTTTCCCATCTGTAAAATGGGAATGATCCCTCCCTCAAAGCTGTGGTAAGGGTTAAACAGGGTCACGTGAGACAGGGCCTGGCCTGGTGCTGGGTGCCACAGGTGCGCCATGAACAGCAGCTTCTCTGTGTCCCCCTCCAGCTCTGTGAGGACCTCTTCTCTCGTGTTAGTAAGAACCAGAGCGCTCAGCTATCCTATTCTGTGGAGGTAAGCCCATGTCTTGGTGGGGAACTGGGCACAGTGTCCCGAGGGCAGGGAAGGGGAGAGCAGAGTGATTAACAGCAAGAACAGTCTCAGTCAGACAGCAAGGGATCTACTCCTGGCTCTGCTGGTTACTAACTGTGGCTTTGAGTGGATGATTTCATCTCTCAGCTGCTGAGTATGTTTATCTGTGAAATGATAATGATCGGATCTTTCCTAGGGTTGTTGGGAGGATCAGTGAGCTCACATATGCAAAATGCTTAGTGCCGTGTGTGGGGCACAGTAAACACTCAGTGAACATTAGCTGTACTTTGCTGTGTCGCATCTGGGGGAGTTCAGGTTAAGTTCCATCTTTGGTATTATTGCTGCCTTTGTCACTTCTTACTTCTCACTCAGGTGAGCTATATGGAGATTTATTGTGAGCGGGTACGAGACCTCTTGAACCCTAAGAGTCGGGGCTCTCTGCGTGTCCGAGAGCACCCCATCCTGGGCCCCTACGTGCAGGACCTGTCTAAATTGGCTGTGACCTCCTACGCAGACATTGCCGACCTCATGGACTGTGGGAATAAGGCGCGGTGAGGCGGGCTGATGGAGTGGAGGGAAAGGGAGCCAGGGTTAGGAAGGTGAGAGGCGAGACCCAGTGACCACTCCCTCCCTGCAGGACTGTGGCCGCCACCAACATGAATGAGACCAGCAGCCGTTCCCATGCCGTCTTCACCATTGTCTTCACACAGCGCTGCCATGACCAGCTCACTGGACTGGACTCAGAGAAGGTGGGACCCTCTCCCATCCCCACCTGGTAACAGGGACAGTGGTGTGATGGAAGGGCCTTGTCCTCTCTCCCCACACATGTTGGGTTGAGTGCCTCCTCGGGGTTCCACAGCCCCTCTGCTTCTCCTTCAGATCAGGGTGATACAATCTTCTGTGTACTTTTTTGCTTCTTACTAGACTTCTCAGGGCAGGGCTTGGATCCCACTTTGTCCCTTGTTCTAGCACATAGTGGGCATGTCAATATCTGTAAATGAACAAAAGGATGAATAACCAACCTCTCACTGTTGTCTTTATGTATTCCACTTTCTCCTGTCCACTTCCTTCGCCACCTCCTGGCTTTCTCCATCCCTTGCCAACTGTTCAGTTCTCTTGCTGGGTGTTCTTCCGATTTGTTTGCCCTGCCCCCACCGACCCCAGTCACCTCCTGCCTCTTTCCTCTGACCCAGGTTAGTAAGATCAGTTTGGTGGACCTTGCTGGAAGTGAGCGGGCCGACTCCTCGGGGGCCCGGGGCATGCGCCTTAAGGTAAGGGGGCTTAGGAGGGACGGACAGGGACAGTGTTGGGCGCTGTGTGTGGTGGTCTCTGATCATAACCTGGGAATCTCGCGGGGAGGAGGAAGGAGAAGTGGATTGGAGTGGGAGAGGAGGGCCTCATTCCCCATGTTCTCATCCCTTTCCAGGAAGGTGCCAACATCAATAAGTCACTGACTACTCTAGGGAAGGTGATCTCGGCCCTTGCGGATATGGTGAGACCCCGGGGTGGGAAGATAAGGAGCTTTGGGAAAGGGGACAAAGAGGGTGACCCACTCTGATCCCCTTCCTCCATCTATCCCCCAGCAATCAAAGAAGCGGAAGTCGGATTTTATCCCTTACAGGGACTCTGTGCTCACCTGGCTGCTCAAGGAGAATTTGGGTGAGGGGCTCCTTCTCTCTGTCTCTTTGCTGACCCTGCCACCATCTCACTCACCCCTTTTGATATATCTGACAAATCCACTTGCCACCCCTAGAATCTCAAATCCCCCAGTTGTCCATTGACTTTCCCCCTGACCCAGGGAACATCCTTTGAAGATGTTCTGATACTGAGCTCAAGGCCACAGCCTCCCTGCCAAGCCAAAGACCTCACTGACCTGGCTACCCATAACCCCTCTCTGACCCCACACCCAGTGCTGACTTCATCCTCCTCCCACTGTTCTCTAACTGTCCCACAGATGTCCAGTGTCTCCCTGACCCACCCTGCCTCCCTCTTGACCACCAGATTTCAGGGTTAGCTCCATAACTCCTAGCTTCACCCTGCCTTGGACCATGACCCTGTCATACCCCTGCCTGGGCACTGAGGCCCCCCTGACCCTGTCACCCAGTGTGACTTAGGACCCGGCCCAGCTCAAGTTTTCTCGTCTGTCCATTCGTAGGTGGGAACTCACGCACAGCGATGATTGCAGCCCTGAGCCCCGCGGACATTAATTACGAGGAGACTCTCAGTACCCTCAGGTGGGCTCTGGCTCTGGCAGGGGTGGGGCAGCACACGAAAAGTGCCAGGAGCTCAGAGGCTGGAAGCTCAGGACCCTAGAGACGGGGTTGGCCCTCAGCTCTACCCCAATTATTTTAAAACCTGGGAGGGGGCTGCTGACCTGGTGGTGTAGTGGTTTGGTGCGCTTCACTTGGGCAGCCTGGGCTTCGCAGGTTCGGATCCCGGGCGTGGACAGACACACCGCTTGTCAAGCCGTGCTGTGGTGGCATCCCATATAAAGTAGAGGAAGATGGGCACAGATGATAGCCCAGGGCCAATCTTCCTCAGCAAAATAATAAATAAATAAAAATAAAAATAAAACCTGGGAGGGAGAGAGGGAAACAGGCAGCAGACCAAGGTCACCTGTGTCTGGGCCTCATCAATCCTGATCCTCCCTCCTCACCCCAGGTATGCTGACCGCACCAAGCAGATCCGCTGCAACGCCATCATCAATGAGGACCCTAACGCCCGGCTGATCCGAGAGCTGCAGGAGGAGGTGGCTCGGCTACGGGAACTGCTTATGGCTCAGGGGCTCTCAGCCTCTGCTCTCGGAGGTAGGGCTCCAGGGGAGGGGTAGCTCAGGGACTCTGCTCTCGGAGGTAGGGCTCCAGGGGAGGGGTAGCTCAGGGATGCTCCTTGGCTCACCCACCTCATCCCTCCTCGTTTGTCTTTGCCCAGTGCGGGGGCCAGGGCAGGACCACTGACCACAAAGCCCTTCATGTGCTCGGTGACATGGATACAGATATGGAGCAGGGACCTATCACACCTTCAGATGTTCAGAGCTGGGAGGGACTGATTCTCCAGAGGAGAGTCAGGGTTCAGCAAGACGTTGATAGGCTCCCAGTACTACTAAATGACAGGAGTGGGAGTAAATGGCAAGTCCTGCTTTTGTGGTTCAAACAGTAAATCATTAAGAATAGGCTGCTGAGGGGGCTGGCCCTGTGGAATAGTGGTTAAGTGTGCACACTCTGCTGCTGGCGGCCCGGGTTCAGATCCCGGGCATGCACCGACGCATCGCTTGTCAGGCCATGCTATGGCAGCGTCCCACATAAAGTGGAGGAAGATGGGCACAGATGTTAGCCCAGGGCCAGTCTTCCTCAGCAAAAAGAGGAGGATTGGCATGGATGTTAGCTCCGGGCTGATTTTCCTCACAAAAAAAAAAGAATAGGCTGCTGGGGCACCTGCCATGACAGAAGTTCTTGTGAAATGTCAGAGACTGAGTTGACCATAAGCTTAACAACAGTCAGCAGTGGCATGGTTTCTAAAATGTAGTGCTCAGCCTCACTAATAGGAAACAGTGTCCATGTTAGAGTATGGTCCATGTTGACCGCAGCAGAAGTGGACTCTGCATTCAGTCTTGGGGTCCATCCCACTGAGGACAGTCAGGGTGCTGAGGGGCTCGGTGAGGGGAATAAGGGTGTCAGTTCTTAGGAAGAGAAGGATAAGGTAGACATGATGTTCGCCTTCCCACATTTGAAGGATAGTCTTGCAGAAGGAAGAGCAGTATAGTCTCTCTTATCCCAGAGGGCAGCACTAAAAACAATGGACACGTGACGTGGGGCAGATTTCAGCTCAGCACAGCTAAGAACTTTCTGACGGTGCGAGTCATCTAACAATGGAAGGAACTGGCTGCCTTGTTCAGTAATGAGCTCTCCATCCCTGGAGGGGAACAAGCAGAGACTGGGTGCCCGTTTGTCAAGGTTGCAGTAGGAGGGCTGTTTACTTGGTGAAGGTTGACCAGATATCTTCTGAAGTCCTTACAAGCTAGTCCTCTGTTAGGCCTTCTCTATGTCTGATCACCTCCATCTTTTCTTAGCTTCCTTCTTTGACTTTCGTCTCCCTCTCAGGCCTCAAGGTGGATGAGGGGAGTCCTGGAGGTGCTGTGCCCGCTGTATCATCTCCCCCTGCCCCAGCTTCACCCTCATCTCCACCCGCACACAATGGGGAGCTGGAGCCATCATTCTCCCCCAGTGCTGAGCCCCAGATTGGGCCTGAGGAGGCCATGGAGAGGCTGCAGGTAGGAAGCTGGAGCTGGTAAGGGGTGGGAGTCAAGGGGCTGCTGGGAGTTTAGTTCTCCAAAGCCAGGGTCGAAGAGGAAGAAGGAATCCCAGGAGCAGTGTGACCCCCATGGTAGGTGCTTGTCCCCAGCTATGCTGACCCCTGTCTGTCCTGTGCCTCCAGGAGACAGAGAAGATTATAGCTGAGCTGAACGAGACCTGGGAGGAGAAACTACGCAAAACGGAAGCCCTGAGGATGGAGAGGTGTGAGGGGTGGGGGCTGACAGCTGGAGCTCTGGAAGGAGTGGGGGTGGGGAGGGAAGGTCAGGCCCTGCAGGGAAGGTGTTCGTGGGTAGCGATGATAAAACCAACATTTGCCTCTCCTTTGCCCACAGAGAAGCATTGCTGGCTGAGATGGGGGTGGCTGTCCGGGAGGATGGGGGAACTGTGGGCGTCTTCTCTCCGAAGAAGGTGAGTGAGGGGCGAGTGAGGGCTCGGATGAGGAGGCCTAGGAGACTTTGGATGCTTAGAGAAGAGAGTTGGGGGTGACAGAGTAATGAGTTCTGACTGTGATCTCTGAGGTCTCTGAATTGTCCCTCCATCATCTCTCTCCCCACTCCTGCCACCTCCTCTCTGTGTTGTCTGCCATCCCTACCTTCTCCCTCCGTCTGACAGTCAGCCAGGGCCAGTCAGGGGCCAGTCATTAAGTGCTTAATAGGTACTTAATGTGCTTATTAAGTGCCTGTGGCCAGGGGCTCCAGGGACCACAGGAGGATGACAGGGTCTCTGCCCTTTGGGGGATTTGAAGAGCTGTTTAGAATCTAGGTATTTACAAACATAACCTCACGTGTGTGTATGCAAGTTCATGCATAGAATTCTCTCTGGATCCGTAAGAAACTGGTTATGGTGGTTACCCCAGGAGAGAGGGAGAGGACCGGGGAGGTTGGAGATTGGTTGGGGTAGTGACTTATTCACTGTACGTGCTTTTGTATCATTTGAATTTTGTACACTGTGCATGTGTTACCTACTCAAAAAAGTAACTAAAAACATTTTTGAAAGGATAACTTGGGAAGACAAGACTGTAAAGGGAAGAGAGGAAGAGTAAGCACTAAACTCTAAGATGTTGGTTGTAAATGCAGCGAGAATTTTAAAGACGGAAGCATCAGTGCAGCCTGGAGATGTATGGAAACTGGCTTCCTAGAGAAGGTGGTTTGAAAAGTGGAGCCTGAACGATGGATGGGATTTGGGTGGTAGAGAGGAGTAGGGAGAAGACTAGGCTAAGCAGACACGGGGTAGTGTCGGCCAAGTGGGGCACTGTGCTTCTCACGTGTCTGCTATGTAGTAGGTGCTCGGTACATCTTTGCTGAGAGGAAGGAAGCAGGGCAGGAGTGATCAGGCTCAGTTTGAGGCAGGAATGGTATTCAAAATCTTGAACAACCAGCACGGCACTGGGACCAACCAATCAGAATGGATGCTGGCTGGAGACAGCCGGCACAGCTGCACTGGTCCATACTGACGATGGGATGATGGGGAGGCCGATTTGAGTAAAGTAGGAACTTCAGTCCCACCGGGGAGCCGGCCATGCCATGGTACAAAGCACAATAGGATCAGGCCCTAAGTCAGGTACACTGTGCTCAGAGCCAGACAGGGGCTGCCTGGAAGAGGTGGTGGGTTATTGGAAGGAGGTCCCTCTGGATTTCATAAGGTCAGGGCTGTCTGGGAGACTGAGCAAGCAGGGATCGTTGAACAGGCATCCGAAAAGAGGAGAAGGGTTTGTCTTGCCTGGCCAGAGGCGCAGACAGGGAGTGAGAGAGCTGTGGGTGGGTAACTGAGAGCGCAGACTGGGTGTGCATGGTGAAAGGCAGTCTCCTTTCTCCCCAGCCTCAGCTTCTCCTCTCGGAGGCAAGCCATAGTATCAGTTCCTGATGTGTTCTTTGAGAGGTAGTCTGTGCACGTACAGGCGTGTGTTGTGTATAATCATCCACACATGCACACACACGTAGCCTCTCTTTGGAACAGTAGTGGTTCTATACCTGACACTTTGCTTTTTCATATAACAATATATTGGAGTTCTGTCTGTTCTTCTGCATGGTGTCAGAATATTCCATCGTGTAGATGTAGGATAATTTCTTTAACCAGCTTCCTACTGAGGGACATTTAGGTTGTTTCCCATTCTTTGATACTATAAACAATGTTATAATGGATTATCTTATAAATAGGTCTGTTATCTGTAGAACAAATTCCTAGAAGTGGAGATTTGGGGTCAAACGGTAGCCATGTAAAATTTTGATCTATTTTGCCAAAGTGCCCTCCAAAGATTATAACCATGCCACTCTGTCCTCCCAAGAGCAACATACAAGAGAGCCCATGTTCCCTCACCTTCTTCAACTTTTGATCTTTGCAAATCTGATAGGTGGAAAAGGTGTCTTAGGGTAGTTTACTTTTGCATTCTCTCAAGGTGGTGAGGATGAACATATTCTCGTGTGTTCAAAGGCATGTGTCTTTCAGAAGGCAGAGCTGTTCCACTCAACAGAGGAAATGAGTTTGGTAGTGGTGGCTCCAACCTGGGAGTGGTCGGGTGGGGCATTGGGTCCTAGGGGAAAAGCTAGTTTGTCTTGGAGAGAGCCAAGAGCCTTAGGGAAAGCCCCCTCTTTCTGGGACCCCCCACCACCAGGCGTGAGGACTTCTTAAATTGGTGGTTATCAGACCTGGCTCGGACTTGCTTCACAGGGGCTGAGGTGGGGGAGTGGGGCAGGACCAGACTCTGGGCCCCCCACCCCCAGCCTCGGCCTGAGCGGCTCCTTGCTTATCTGCTTGACGTATTAGGCTTCTAGGTAAGGTTTCATCTGAACAAAGGGTTCTAGGGCTGAACAAAGATTGAAAAGACTGCCCTAAATCATGTCCCCTCTCTCGAGGGACAGATCGCTTTCTGCTTCCAGAGCCCATCAGTGTTTGCTATTCCCAGGGCAAGCCTGACACTGCAGTGTAGGGAGGGGACAGAGCGTCCCTGGGGAGAGGAAGTGTTGCAGCAGTGATTGTTGGGGGGCCTGAGTGAGGGCAAACGCACGGGTCCCCATTGTATCCGTCGTGGACGCAGCCTTGGGCTCACTGTTCAGGGGACTCCCAAAGAAATGGGGGGCCTCGTCTGCTGGCTGTTTTCTCCTGCACCCTGTGCTTTCCTGCCTCCGTGCGTTAGTTCAAACTCCGCCTTTCACCTGGAATGCTCTTGCTTCTGCATGTCCGCGTCCTTCTCATCCTCAGAGACCGGCTGCCATGCTGCCTTTTCCATGAAGTCCTCCTTAGCTCCTGAAGTTTTTCACTTGATTCATCTTTGCATGTGAGCCCCTCCCAGGATACGATGGCGCTCAACTCCCTGGGAACAAATGAATGAGTGAACAGATGAACGAGCTAAGTGAGGGCATGGAAAGATCAGAAACTCTACTATGAGACATCCATTTCCCACTTGTAATGGTGTTTCCACACCAATCTTATCTCCCCAACTTGGCTCTGATTTCCTTACTAACGGGATGGCACCATCTGGGTTTGACTCATCTCTGAGTCCTGCCCAGCACCTCACCGGGGTCTTGCACGTAGAAAGTCCACAGTAAATCCTTGTAGAACGGAGGTGAGGGATCTCGTGTTCGGTTCGAAGGCTTAGGAAGGCTTCGTGGAGGAAGCAGCATTTGAGATAGACCGTGAGGGACAGGAAGGAAGTGAATGACTTTCACAGGTGGAGGTGGGGGTGGGGCTGGGCCGAGGCTGGGTGGGAACATGGGAAGCAGCTCGCCAGGGTGGTCAGGGATGCAGGAGGCCTGCTTCTGGAGTGAGTGCTCAGCAGTCCACTGAGCGGGAGCACAGGAGGGGAGAGAGGGCTTGGGGTGGGCTGGGGCCGGATGTGGAGGAGGCCCAGGGATACCAGCATAAAAAGAGGCTCAAGTCAGGTGGGCATCTGGTGCCAACTGGAGAGGTCTGAGTGGAGAAGCATGACGAGGCCACAGTGTGGTGTGAGCAGGAAGCTGGGAGACCCTTGCAGATGGCAAGAAGTCAGGCAGGCCTGGGCAGGGTGGGCCGGGGCAGCAGACAGTGGGGAGAGAGACTTCCCTGGGCCTGACAGCCAGTGGCGTGAGAGGGGTGTAGAGGGAACAGGGCTTGTATGCTGCCCCGAGTTACATGCATGGGGAGGGCGGGGGTCTCGTAAGAGAAAGAGAAGTCAGGAAAAGGTGCTTTTGGGGATGGGAACAGGCTGGGTTTTCAGTGCAGAGCAGCGTAGTGATGAGCCAGGTATGTGGGACAGATTCGGCCAGGGAGGCCTCAGCAGGGACAGCTCCAGGCAGCTGCTGCAGTGACCCCGGTCCGTGTGAAGCAGGCCTGGGGACGGGCAGTGGTGGGGAAAAGTGGGGAGTCTGCTGTGAGAAACGGCTCTGTTTTGTTTACTTCTGGATTGAACTGACAATTAAAAAAAAAAAAATTATAATTATAAAAATAATCTGTGCTCCTAAGAAATTCAGGCTGGAATAAGAGGTGGGAAGTACCAGTCCCTAAACCAGTCCACTCTTGTACTCTCTGGAAGGGGTAAGATACAGTTTGAAGGAAGAAATGATGAGACCTGGGGAAAGAGGGAGTACAGGGGAAGCAGAGGCGAGGGCAGGTCGATTCTAAGGTTTCTAGTCACGGAGACTGGTGGTCGAGGTGCCTCTGAAGAAATGGGGCCTTGGGAAGAGTTGCTGACTGGGGAGAGGGTAGATGGGTGGGGGCAATTTTGTAGGCCCCTTGTGTGTGAGGAGAGCGTGGGTCAGGCTGTCCTGAAAGTGGTTGGTGTGAGTGGGAGTAAGGAGAATGGGAGAGTTCTCTGAGTGGGGGGGACGGGCAGCAGGCAGTGCTGGGACCTGGGGGGGTGTTTGCTGAAGCTCCTTCCCACCCTTCCTCTTTGTGGCATCCTCTGGCCGGCTCTCATGATCCCTCCCCTGACCACTCACCTCCCCCCTCAGACTCCCCACCTGGTGAACCTGAACGAAGACCCCCTGATGTCTGAATGTCTGCTCTACCACATCAAAGATGGCGTCACCAGGTAGCGTTTACTCAGCGGCCTGTGGGGCAACCTCTCCTTCTGGGGTGTGGTTGCAGAGGGACGGCCACACTGGTGACTCTGTTTCCTGGTGACCTCACTGGAGACACCCCAGATCTCAGGACATCTGCCTCCACAGCCCTGCTCGCTCTCCGAGCTTCCTGAGAAGTGGCTGAGCCTGGCTGCTCAGCGGCCATCCTGCCTCCATCCACCTCTTTGGTAGGGGTGAGACGCCTCCTGGGACCAAACTGACCCAGTGCTTGTGGGGATAGCTCCTGGGGCAGAAGAGTGGGTAGGAAGCTTAGGCCACCGCATTCTTAGCCCCTGGCACTGTTGCCTTGGCATCCCTTGGTGGGACCCTTCCTTGGGGGAGGAGAAGGGAAACGTGGCCCCGGCCCCATGTTGTTGAGGGGCAGGTGGCTTCACTGGCTGATGCTAACGAACCCCTGGGGCTCGGTGCCTCTGAGGTTGCCTCTGGAGTTAAAGGGGTGAGAGTGCCCCTTCCTCTCCCACCACAAGCATTTGCAGCTGTCCTTGGTGATCATCATGGATAGGGAGGGAGCCCGGAGGGTGATGAGCCCAAGGACGGATGGGAGGCCCACGGCTGAGGGCGCCCATTTCACTCCAGGTTTCCTTTTCTCCTTTGCTGTGTAATGCAGTGAGTGAGGACATGGGCGGTGGAGTCAGGCAGATGTGGGCTCACTGCCGGGCTGCGTGACCTTGGGCAAGTTACTTCACCTTTCTGAGCCTCAGCGTCCTCCTCTGTGAAATGAGAATAATTATGCTTGGCTCATTGAGTTGGATGAACTTGTGTTCGGAAGGGGCTTGGCGAATGTCTGGCACATGCTCAGCAAATGTTGGCCATTGCTTCCCCAGGGTTGGCCAGGTAGATGTGGACATCAAGCTGACCGGGCAGTTCATTCGTGAGCAACACTGTCTGTTCCGGAGCATCCCTCAGGCAGATGGAGAAGGTAATGGCTGAGGGGTTGAGAGTGGAGTGGCCACTGAGTCCAGTTCCACCCCACACCCTGAATACAGAAGACTGGGTCGGGCACTGGGGGTGAGGCCATATAAGAGGGGATGTGTACTCGCTCTCAGAGGGACTTCGAGCTTATAATAAGCAGTGGGGGAATATCAAGGGCCCGGCTATCTGCACCCGCCCTGAGAGTGCTGCAGTGGGCAGGGAGTGGCCAGGGTCCCCAAGGCAGAAACAGAACATTGTGGCGGCAGAGAGGAGATCCCGCCTTCTTCCTTGATTTTTTAGCCTCAAATAGCGCTCTGGTAATTTTTTACGAAAATCTGTATTTGCTTCAGTGGAGTATCTGAATTTAACTCTGGAAAACCTGCTTCTATCCAGCTATGACTGCAAAGGTTTCTGGGAGTTAATCGGCCCATGTATCCCTCTAGTTCCAGAACTTTCAGATTTTTAGCCCTTATATGGCCATAGTAAAAGCAAAAACTTTTAGGAATCACAAGCCCTAAGGGTGAAAGTAGTAGCCTGTCTGACATATCAAAACGATACTTATACAGTTCAGGCGTATTTTGAGGTCACTATTTATTTTGTTCTCGTTCATTCGTTTTTAAAAAATGGAATGATTTGGGTTCCATTAGGCCCAAGCAAAGTCGAGCTCTGCGAAATGAGTTGGGCAGGGAGGCAGGACATGTTACATGTGAGCCCTCCATCAGCTTGAGCCCGTGCAGTGTACCTCAGAGATCTGGAAGGAGTGCCTTACCTGACACCCTCAAGGGACAGGGAGATGGGGCATGCATGGGCAGCACGTTTTTAAAGATAAGAAAGCCACTATTATGTGGCTTACAGCTCAGGTTTAAGACATGCTCGTCGGGCTTCAGTTTGGTTCAGGGTCGGCAGGTTAACGCAGTCATTCTGGTCTGGGTCAAGTCCCCGGTGGCAGCAAATGCTTCCGGCATTGCAGGCTGTAAGCCATTGAATCAGTTCAGCCTAGTGAGTTATTGCCAAGTTCCTGTTCTGCGGTTACCTCAAGCCGTGTGCTGGGGTGATACCAAAACCATACCAGGCCTGTGGAGTGAGCCCACCTCAGGGGCTCAGAGTGTGTTTGGGGAGATGACAGACAGGCATTAAGTGGTTACATCACAGTAAAAGCCGCTAATGATTCTGTGCCCCAAAGGGTGGAGGATTTTGTAAAGGTTTAGTCAATTTGGGCCTCTGTTCTTAACGGTAGATTTAAGACTTGACCAAAGACAGGCAGAGAGGAGGCAGGCAGCACGGACAGAGCTGTGGTCATAGAAGAATAATTATTACTTACTGACCATCCACTTTGTGCCTTGCGTTTTCTCACGTGGCCCACAGGCGGGGGAACTGAGGCTCTCGGGATAGGGAATTTGCCCAAGACCACACAGCTAGAAGATGGCAGAACTGGACTGGAACACAGCAGGGCAGGCTCCAGGGCCGGGCTCTGATCTCTGCCTCAGTACAGATCCTGTGGGCTCCTGGACGCGGAGAAGGCTGCCCTGGCCAGGCTGGAGCAAATCATCTCCTCGCCTGGCCCCATTTCCCTCTATGACACCTGTCCCCTCGACTTTAGATTATCTGCTGCTTTGCTTGTTTATTGTCTGTCTGATCAGCTGGAGGTGAGCTCTGTGAGAGCAGGGATTTTGGTTTTTATCCCCACCGTATTTCCAGGACCTTAAATAGTGCCTGGCATATAGTAGGGGGCGCAATATATTTGTGGAATGAATGAGGGAATTTGGGGGCGGGTGGGAAATAAGAGTGGGGGTAGACTGGGACCTATTACAGCCACCCTATCGTCTCATCTTCCACCTTCTTCTGTTGCTGTTCCTGGACACACAGTGATGCCTCTCTGTCTGTCTTGTTCCTCTTCTCCATCGTTTTTGCCCCTTGAAATCCAAGTCTCTCTTCAACTGGCTCAGAAGTTACCACTTTTCCCGTAATCATTTCCAGTCCTCTGCCCCTAAGCTGAGTTCCTCTGCTTTCTTTGTACTCCCACAGTGTCAGTAGTCCCATCTCTGCCTTATGTTAACAATTCATTCTGGTTTCTTGATTACTTGTAGTATAAATAATAATAACTCCCTTTTGCGTGTCACTTTATTTGAGCCTTTCAACCATTCTGTAAAGCAAGACTTCTGTATTCCATTTTATGGAAGCTCACAAAAGTTGGGTGACTTGTTCAGTGTCCCTCAGCTAAGGAGTGCAGAGCCTTTGGGATACAGGGGTCCCTCTGTGACACAGGGGCACCACTCCTCGAGGGCAGGGAGCTGCCTCATGCATCTGTGTGTCTCAGCAAGCAGCAGGCTCCGTGATTGTACAGAAGACAGAGGAGAATCGTGGTAGATGTTTGAGTTGGGTTGACTTTGTCTTGTCCTGTGAAGACAGTGATCTGTGGCTTGAGAAGATTAAGCAGTCTGGTGGCAGTTTGCAAGATGCTTCAGACAGAAGTGGGCTAGGAGCCTGCTGGAGAAATCCAGGCCTGGGTAGGGGTAATGTTAGTTGGAAAGGAAGGAAAGGACATGTGCAAGGCAGATGTGACGGGGCCTGCTGACCCATTGGACATGGGAGAGGAAGCCCTCTGAGAGTTACTGGTTTGCTAAGCCCCTGCTGGGGAGGATGGTGGTGGGTGAGTAGGGAGTCCCTGCAGAGGCTCCTGGGAATTGTAGTTGGGGCTCTAACCCTCCTTCTGCTCTTCCTTCCCGTGCTGCCTGCCACCAGAGGGGCCATGGCACCCCGACAGGTACTGGGGGGTGGGACTGGGGGTGCATGTATGTTTTTGGGGGGTGATGCAAGATGGGAATCTGTGACCATAACCCCTCTTCCCCCAGGGTCTAATCGCTCCCTTTCCTCTCTCCCTCCACTCAGTGGTAGTCACCCTGGAGCCTTGTGAAGGAGCCGAGACCTACGTCAATGGGAAACTTGTGACTGAGCCACTGGTGCTGAAGTCAGGTAGAACAAGGGTGCAGAGTGAGGGTTCTGGGACATGGCTGTACGTAGGAAGCCCCAGGGCAGAGCTTTCTCGGGGAATCCTGGGGCAGGGCCCAGAAATAAATAGGAAACAGCATGGGGATATGGAGAAGGAAGTGAGAAGTGAAGATAAAGGAATCGGGTTCTGGTTTCTCTTGCTGCCTGGGAAACGGGACGAGGATGCAAAGCCCCCCAAATTCTCTTTGGCTGTTAGGGATGGGGTGTTTCCTGGGGTAAGTGGGGGAGCCTTGGCTCTGACTGCCCTCAGACTTGGGGTGATGGGAAAGATGGTGTCAGCTTGCCCGTGGGACTTGTGGGCAAGGCCCTATATGCCTTGGGCATGGGGATGGGTCTGCTGCTATGGGGGAGCAAGTCCACTTTTCCCTCCTCCCATCTCCAGGGAATAGGATCGTGATGGGCAAGAACCACGTCTTCCGCTTCAATCACCCGGAGCAGGCACGGCTGGAACGGGAGCGAGGGGTCCTGCCGCCCCCAGGACCGCCCTCTGAGCCCGTCGACTGGAACTTTGCCCAGAAAGAACTGCTGGAGCAGCAAGGCATTGACATCAAGCTGGAGATGGAGAAGAGGTATGAGGAGAGGTGTTTGTGCCTAGGGCCTTTTTGGCTGTCCCTCCCAGGCCCCCAGTCCCCTCCTCTTGGCAGACACCCCCCTGAGGGGTTCCAGAAGCCCACATAGCTCTTCCTTCCCTCCCTACCCAATCCCAGGCTGCAGGATCTGGAGAATCAGTACCGGAAAGAAAAGGAAGAGGCTGATCTTCTGCTGGAGCAGCAGCGACTGGTGAGGGGTCGGCCGGGGGACGGGTCGGGGAGATGGGCTGGCGGGCACATGAGCAGCCAGGCCGGTAGTACTTCAGCCTGGCTCTGCTTTTGGTTCATGCAGTCTGAGCCAGAGTGGGGAGTGGGCATGGGGATGAGGGTAGTGGTGACGTCTGGGAGGAGACAGTTACGAGAGAAATGTGACTCGGGGAGGAAACTGTGTGCAGGGAACTAGACTTCCTCCCAGTTGACCAGGGCTTCCCCGATGCCAGTCCATCCTGCGCCAGCCTTAGGAATTTGACCATATCCAAGCTGTGTCCAGCTTGATGTCAATGCCTTGCTGCTCCAGCAGTTCCTTCTGGGCAAAGTTCCAGTCGACAGCTCAGAGGGTGGTCCTGGGGGCGGGGGGGACCCCTCACTCCCATTCCAGCCGTGCCTGCTCCGGGTGATTGAAGCGGAAGATGTGGTTCTTGCCCATCACGATCCTATTCCCTGGAGATGAGAGGAGGGAAAAGTGGACTCGCTCTCCCATAGCAGCAGACCCATCCCCACACCTAAGTGCCATATCCAAGTGCCACATGTACTATTATTATTATTATTTTTTTGTGAGGAAGATCAGCCTTGAGCTAACACCCAATGCCAGTCTTCCTCTTTTTTTTTTTTTTTCTTTTTACTGAGGAAGATTAGCCCTGGGCTAACATCCATGCCCATCTTCCTCTACTTTATATGAGACGCCGCCACAGCACGGCTTGACAAGCGGTGCATTGGTGCACGCCAGGGATCCGAACCTGCGGACCGTGGGCCGCCGAAGCGAAACATACATGTTTAACCGCTTACACCACCGGGCTGGCCCCTGTACTATTATTTACTTAAGATTGTTCTTTAAGTGCACTTACTTTTAAATCTTTATCCTCATCCTGAGCAATAATATATATGCACGAAAGCTAGACTTGATACAGCTATAGCTAATATTTACCCATTGCTCTCTCTGTGCCAGCCACTGTTCCACACTTGGCGTACGTTAATCCTCCAAATGTGTCTGTGAGGGAGATCCTGCTGTTATTTCTATTGCGTAGATGAGCAGAGGTTAAGCAGTCCGCCCAAGGGTGTGCAGTTCTGACAGTTGTTTCTGTTCTGACGTTGGGACTCATGGGCTCTGGGATATCCTTAGCCCCCTCCGTGTCTTCTCTCTCTCTGGCCCCAGTATGCGGACTCTGACAGCGGGGACGACTCTGACAAGCGCTCCTGTGAAGAGAGCTGGCGGCTCATCTCCTCCCTGCGGGAGCAGTTGCCCCCCACCACGGTCCAGACCATCGTCAAGCGCTGTGGCCTGCCCAGCAGTGGCAAGCGCAGGGCCCCTCGTAGAGTCTATCAGATCCCCCAGCGTCGGCGGCTGCAGGGCAAAGACCCCCGCTGGGCCACCATGGCTGATCTGAAGATGCAGGCGGTAAAGGAGATCTGCTACGAGGTGGCCCTGGCCGACTTCCGCCACGGGCGGGCCGAGATCGAGGCCCTGGCCGCTCTCAAGATGCGGGAGCTGTGTCGCACCTATGGCAAGCCGGAGGGGCCTGGTGATGCCTGGAGGGCCGTGGCCCGGGACGTCTGGGACACGGTGGGCGAGGAGGAAGGCAGCGGAAGTGGAGGTGGCGGCTGCGAGGAGGGAGCCCGTGGGGCGGAAGTGGAGGACCTCCGGGCTCACATTGACAAGCTAACGGGGATTCTGCAGGAGGTGAAGCTGCAGAACAGCAGCAAGGACCGCGAGCTGCAGGCCCTGAGGGACCGCATGCTCCGCATGGAGAGGGTCATCCCGCTGACCCAGGTAGGGAGGGCCCTGGCCCCAGCCCTTTCCCGCTTCTCCTCCCCTCTTATAGTTCTTCCCTTTAGGAATCTGAACCTCCCACTGCTGATTCCAGCCTCCTTCCCCCATTCCTTTAAAAAATTGTGTTGCAGTATAACACAGTTTTTTTCAGTGTAGTTGGTGAATCATCAGGGCACTAACTGAAAATGCAGATTCCTGGGTTCCACCTAGACCTACTGAATCAGCGTCTTTGGGGATGAATCTGCATTTCTAATAAGTTCCCAGGTGTTCCTGAAGTACAGTAAACTTTGCACACCACTGATATAAAGTGCACAATTCTTGAGTCACCGCTTGATGACTGTTCGGCACACATACACTCTTACAACTGCCATTCTCCCGGGGGTGACCAGTTCCTCTGGGGGAGCTGCGGTGCTGAGCGCTTCTCCTGCGTCACCTCATTTCATCTTCACAGTAGCCCTGCGAGTGGCCATGTTATCACCGATGCCTGTTTTGCATGTGTTCACTCAACAAGTAAATATTTGAGTGCCTACTGTGTGCCAGGCATTGTGCTGGCCACTGGGGTTGCTTACAACAGACAAAATTTCTGCTCTATTGCACCTTGCCTTCTAGTGAGAGACAACAGTCTGCCTTCACAACAATAAATAGCTCATGGTTATTGAAAGCTTACCTCCGGATGCTGTTCCCACCCCTCTCCCCTTGCTCTTTCCACTCCAGCCCTTGCTGGTCCTTCAACTTCCTGGGCATGTTCCTGCCTCAGGGTCTTTGTACCTGCTGTTCCCCCTGGTAGCCTCATAGCCTCACTTCCTTCAGGTGTTTACTACAATGATAACTTCTCAATGAATCCCTTTCTGTCCATTCGTTGCAGCCACCTTCACCCCAGCCTTCTATCCTTCTTCCTTGCTCTGTCTCCATCTGAATACATATATTTATATAAAGTATATTATATAATATATTCTATATATCCTATATATATAAAATATATACACTTACATATAATGTAAATAATGTATATTAAATAATAGAAATATATACACTCATATTTAACTTTTTATTGAAGTATAGTATATGTACTATGCTGTATATTTCTCTTACTCATTTATCAGCTGTCTCATCCCACTGAAATAATGGCAGGTGTTTTTCTTCCCTTTTTGTTGACTGCTGTGTCCCCAGGGCACATTATTTATTCAGTGATGCTTACTGAGTGCCTACTCTATGCCAGGCACTGCTCTAAATACTTTACATGGTTTAGCTCACGTGGTTCTTACAACAACCCAGTGCAGTAGGTACTGTTATTACTGGCGTCATCCTACCCTTGAGGAGACTGAGGCACAGAAATGTTACGAGCCAGAGGCCCAGACCACACGGATGGGAAGTGGCAGACAGGATGGAGCCCAGACCACCTGGCTCCTGGGCCTGTGCTCCTAAACCACTGTTCTGGCCTCCGTATCTCCAGGCCCCTCTGGGGAACCCCTGACAGCCAGCCACTCCAGGGCCTTCTGACTTCCCCTGGATCCGCATGTGCTCAGGACTCAGCTCTCCTCATGTCCCTTCTCCTTTTCTCTCACCCCCTCTCCCTCCCAGGATCATGAGGATGAGAATGAAGAAGCCAGTGAGGCCACCTGGGCCACGCCCCAAGGGTCAGAGGCGGGAGAGGAGGAGGCCCCCAGTGACCGCACGCCCTCAGCCCGGCCCGCCTCGCCACCCCTGTCGAGCTGGGAGCGGGTGTCGCGGCTGATGGAGGAGGACCCTGCCTTCCGGCGTGGCCGCCTTCGCTGGCTCAAGCAGGAGCAGCTGCGGCTGCAGGGACTGCAGGGCTCGGGGGGCCGGGGTGGGGGACTGCGCAGGCCTCCAGCCCGCTTTGTGCCCCCTCACGACTGCAAACTGCGTTTCCCCTTCAAGAGCAACCCCCAGCACCGGGAGTCCTGGCCTGGGATGGGGGGCGGGGAGGCCCCAGCTCCACCCCAACCCCCTGAAGAGGTCACTCCCCCTCCGGCCACCCCTGCCCGCAGGCCCCCAAGTCCCCGTAGGTCGCACCGTCCCCGCAGGAACTCCCTGGATGGAGGGGGCCGATCTCGGGGAGGGGGTTCCACGCAGCCCGAACCCCAGCACTTCCAGCCCAAAAAGCACAACTATTATCCCCAGCAGCCCCAACCATACCCAGCCCAGCGGCCCCCAGGGCCCCGCTACCCACCCTACACTACTCCCCCGCGAATGAGACGGCAGCGCTCGGCCCCTGACCTCAAGGAGAGTGGGGCGGCTGTGTGAATCCCACATCCTGGGCAGAGGGCCTGGCAGGCCCCTTGCTGGGAGGAGTGAAGCCGCCTGAGATGCTGCTTCCCCAGAAGCCCTGGGGCAGGGAGGCCCTAGAGATGAGAGAGAAGGTCCGAGTAGGTGATAGAAGATGTGGGAGTGACAGGGCCGGAGGCTGAAGGAAGGAAGAGGGCACGGAGTTGCCAGGAGCAAACCAAAGTGAAGGAAGAGCGATGGGAAACTGCCTTGGGGCTGCCCCTTGCAGGGGCGGGGGGTCCCACAAACGCTGCTATGGGTGGGGTGGGGGGCTGGGGTGCTGCGTAGCCAGTGTTTGACTTTCTTTTCAAGTGGGGGCAAAGGGGAGAGAACCTAGAGTGAGGTGAGTTCCCCTCCCCGGCCCCTGTCTGTCCATCTGTCTGTCTGTGGTGAGTTCCTGTTTCCAGGGAGGTGTGGTGGGATCATAAGTCATTCCCCTCCCCTTCCAGGCCTCCTGCTATATTGGGGGGACCTGTCTGGTTTCTGGTTTGGCTGGGGTCCCCTGAGGACGTGGGACCCTTCAATAAAGGATAGCAAACAGAGGGAGCTTGTTGCTGGTGGTGGTTTGGTTTGGTTTTTAATGGAGGTGTAGATTATATAAGTAAAATGCACAGATCTTAAGTGTGTGGCTCAGTGAGTTTTTAAACAAGTATGCCCCCACGCAGTCACCGCCCAGATGAAGACATGTTTCTATCTTGGTTTCTTGAATGTTCAGCATCGTGTCTCCTCCCTTCAGAGTGCATGACCCACTCTTATTTCCCTTCTTTCATTTTTGCTGATCCGGCATCTCCACCTTACCTCCATCTCTGCCCTCAGCATCGCTGTTCATTGTCCCTGACAAAGGAGAGAGGGAGGGATGAGAGGGGAGGTAGAGGGAGTGCCAGCCTGTCAGTGCCTAACTGGCTGTTCCTAACAGGAAATGGAGGGATTTAGGGGGCAAGGAGGGGTTCTGCTTCATGGAATCACTTAACTGTTTGAAAAGTCTCCCAAGTAGCAACGATTTCCCGGGATTCTGTTCTGTGTCAGATGTGCTCAACAGTGAATGTGTTGGTCAAGCTTAGTGCACCTACCCGGTCCCGTTCCTGTTTCCTGCCTTTCAGCAGGGTGTATTCAGTATTCCAAGTAGTATTTTGTCTTAAGACTGTTTTCAAGAAGGCTGCCTGCTTGTTTTCATGTTCTGGCTTGGAGGAACAAGCTCATGGCAATGCCGTATCATAAAGGCCGTGTAGGTTAGACCACATCCCTGCTCTGCCTTCACCTTGCCAAACTCCGAAATCCCCACGTTGTCATCCTGTTCTCAGGAGAACACTTCTACCCACTTGAAAATTTCAGCTTCTTCTCCACAGTTTCCTGATGTCAGTCTTGAGGTGCAAGCAGCTGAAACCACAGACATTATCCCAATTGCAGCCAAACCACAGCTCTGGGCAAGGGTGCGATTAGGTTTACCCTGGGTTTCCACGCCCTGGTGCTGGCTGCTTTTATTTTGGCACATTTGACTGCCAGGTCTTTAGGGACCTGTTGACAGTGACCCAAGATCTGGAATGTAATGGATAGTTTGTTGACAGTGTTTACTTGAGTAGTTTATAATCTGGTCAAGGAGACTAAATGGGAGCAAGAAAATGATAGAATACGAAGTTCTCCGCAGGTCAAGGCAAGCTGAGTGGTAGACAGTGCTTTGGGAGTTAAGATGGGAAAGTTAGCTCACTAATTTAAAATACAATTGGATTATTTTTCCCTAAAGACTACCTTATATACATGTTATCTACCATTTTTATCCACTTCTCCCTTGCCAATCTTTTAAATCTTTAAAATATGATGAATTGTAGGTTTTATTCAGAGAAGTGCCCACTAATCCTAGCATTCATATGCATATCACCCTTAAAACAACTCTATAAAGTAGGTCTCTTTTTGTCTCCATTTTTCAGATGGGAAGACTGAGGTTTGAATAGATTAATGAGTTTCCCAAGGTCATACAGTTCTTAAGAGGCAGTTAGGATTCCAACCCAGGTCAACTTGACTGGAGCCCAGACTCCGTCTCACACCTCTAGACCTCAGATAACCACCTTTCCTTCTAGAAACCAAGTTGCCTTCTCATATTAGGTCTTCTCAAGTATTTCATGGGTCTGCCTTTAGTTCTGGTCTCCACCAAAGTTGCCCTGTGAGGAAGTGGCCCTGTGGGCATCCTCCAGATCTATGGACAGAAGTCATCCAGACAATCTGCCAGTTTTCTTGCTCACTCAATTTAGACATTTCTACAATTTCACCCTTGGTTTCCTTGGAGATTCTGTTTGCTTTTCTTCATTTTTCTCTTTGGAGGCCTCTTTTCTTTGGTCAGTTATTCATTTAGACTTTTTGTTCTTTCACCTGGAATTTTTGTATCTTGAGTACCTTTGGGAATCCCAAGACACTTTTTTTTTTTTTTTTTTAACGTTTTTCAAATACCTTTCTATATTCCTGGCTTCTAATTTGGTTTGGTTTGAAATTGTTCTTTTCCCTTTTAAAGATTTAACGTCAGCAGCTCCCTGATGACATTTTGGTGCAGGTGGACCCTGGGTAGGTTCTACTTACCATCCCCAAAGACCCACCGTTGCTGCTGAGTGACAAACTGCTTGCACCATCATCTGATTCCTTCACATGGAGTCTTTGAAACTCTGGGTGTCACTGGGGTCCTGCTCCCTGTGCCCATAGGGTTTTAGGGAATGCTATCCAAGGCAGGCTGGCTTTAAGTATCCTACTTAACCTTGGCTTGGCTCACAGGCTCTCCCTATAGCCCTGGTACCCTGTGCTGCATCATTAACATCTCTGGCTACCCATTCAGGTTGGCTTAGTGTTCGCCTTTCTCCAGGTCAAAGGTAAGCAGCCTCTGCCTCATTATACAAGTTCTCACTCCTACCACCCTCTTCTGTCTCTTGAAAAGCAAGAGGAGACTGTGGCATCCATTGGATAGTATGTCACATCTAAAAGTCTGGTCACCAGATGAGTGTCGTAGAAACTGCTTCTCTCACCCCTAAACAATTCCGCAGTTGTAGGAGCTGACTTTATAACCTGCAGTGTCCCTGATTGCCTCATCAGTGAGGATTTCCACCTCAACTCCCCCAGTTCCTTTCTTGCCCTCCTCTGCCCAGTCCTGGAGAAGGACTGTGTTTTCAGATACTTGGGAAGGTCTTGCCCTGAGCTCTTATAGCTCCTAGGCTGTGGCTGGGTTCCTGCCTGATATGCCAGACACATGGACTAGCCTGGAAAGTCATGCCTAACAAGCGAAGCGTCTTTAAAAATGACCATGGAAATGGTTCTGGGCATTCCTGCAGAGCCTTCTCAGCTTGAGAGGAGAAGCAGCTCTCCTTTGTCCAGGTTCTGGGCCCCATCCCCAACATGTTAGGGCTGCAGTCAGCCTTTGGAGCACACAGACCTGGGTTCCAGCCTGGTCACTAATTAGCTCTTATTCTGGGTAAGTCATCCCCTCTGGACCTCAGTTTCCTTCTTCTTTGTAAATAAGACTAATGATCCAAAGAAGCTATTGGGAAGATTTAATGAGATAGTATATACATGTATACGTAAAGGGCCTAGCACATATTAGGAGCTCAAACTTGGTGCCTTCCCTTTTTCTTTGTTCTGACCTGGAAATGAAGCCTTGGAAAAGAACGGAGGTGCCGCAAAACGAGGTCAGGTCCCAGAAGATGGCAAGGCTGCTCTCCAGCTCAACTCTGCAATGCCTGGACCCTCTACCCGCCAAAATTTCTCCTCCAAGCCCTGTTGTTCCACTGTTGTCCGCTAGGAGGAGCAAAGGTGCAGGTTCCCTCGCCGGCACCTTTCGCTTGCGCGTTCACAGAGTTGAGAGAGCGCGGCCATGCGCGCTCGTGAGTCTCGCAGGGGTGGTGGGGCGGAGGCGCACGCGCAGAAGGCTGGGCCTGATGCGGCGCCAGGCTCGGGCTTCCGTTTCCCGCGTGGCGGGAGCTGGCTGGGGTTGAGGCTGGGGGCCGCGGGGCCCAGAGAAGGGCGGCAAGGGGGTGGGGTGTAGGGGCGGGGGCCCGGCGGGCATTTCTTCTTCCTCCGGGACCAATTTTCATCTTCATTTTCCGGAAGGACGACTCGACTGCCTTCAGAGTTAGCATTTCTTCCCCATCCTGGATGCTCTCGAATTCCAAAGAAGGGGAAGAGAAGGGACATTAATTGAGCATCTTCTGCCATAGGGACTGTGCAGAGGAAGTGGACCAAGCTTAGGGGGAACGGTGCCCTCATACTAGAGGAGGTTTTGGATTGGGGTTTGTTTTGTTCGAAATGTAACAAATACAGAAACGTAGAAGGAAGAAAATTGAAGGACTCCGTACTTCCTCACCCCAAAGTATCCATTGCTACCTCCTGAAAATGTGTCCAAAAAGTCTTTATTGAACATCTACCTATATTATGTGCTTAGCATATTAGGTGGTGTGGAGACTACAGAGGGAAAAGAATGATGATCAGGAAACAGGGTTTTCAGAAATCTTTGCAAATGAGCGCATGTGAGTGTCCTAAGGGAAAACCACATAGCGAAAGCCAAAGACTCACTTGACTAAGAAAGATTTCAGGAAAGAAAACCCACAAAAGAGAGAAGCTGTGGATATGAAAAAGGCATATACAATCTGTATTCGAATCTAATTGCACATTAGAGAATAGATATATGGGGAAAGTGATTTAGCCCAACTTTTTCTTGTTTTTATTTGACCTTTAAGTCACAAAATAATGCATGTTAATTGTACACAAAATTGTAAACGCTGTCAGAATTTTAACACTCATGAGGAAAATGAGGCCCAGGAAAGCTTAGACTTGCTTAGAATCCAGTAGAGTAGGACTGGGACCAGACCCCAAGCTCAGATTTCCAGGCTGGTACTGTTTATGTTATATCATAATAGACAAATGTGGTTCAGGCTTTAAATGAAATTCTGACATTGAGTTTCAGAGAATTCATCCTGGAGGAAAAGAGTCTATAAATTTAATCAAAACTGGAGTTCTCAGATAATAATTACATCTTGGATAATTTTTACTGAGGAGATAGTCTATAAATATAATGAATAGCCTTTGGCTATATCATTACTTTTAGTAAATGGTAGGATTATACTGGAGAGTAACTAAATAAATTTAATAAATACGGTAAAAAGTCAGATGGATTCTTATCTTTGTTAAATTCCAAGGAATCCACACTTGAATTAGCTCCTGTGAAAGTTTACAAGTTTCACAGAACCAGGCTAGTGCCTGTCACTTCTGTGATGGAGGAACCACCCAGCTTGCTTTCTGTGTGATTCAGAATGTCTTGATCCATTCTTCATTCATGAAATGGGCAGGATGAGAGGATTGTGAGACCAGGACCCAGCTAGAAGCCTTTACTGCAGACTCTGTGGTAGGGGAAAGAAGCCCTTTGGAAATATCCCTTCAAGAAGTTTCTAGACAGAAGATCCAGGGTCAAACTGGATCTTTCAGGGGAAAGTCTCACTTTCAGGGGAAATATTTAGGATGCTATAAGAGTTTCCAACTTGTGTATTAAAATCACATGAGTAGCTCCTTAGAAATAAAACTTCCCAGGCCCAATCTCACAGCCTCTCTCCTCTTTCAAATCTGTGGTTCCCAGGATACCTAGATTGAGAGCCAGTCTCTTTACCATGGCCCACCAGGCCCACAGGATCTGGTTCTCACCTACCGTTCTGACTTTACCTCTGAGCTTCTGAGCACTTTCCTTCCAATCTTTCCATGACAGTCTCATATCATTTAGGTCTCAATTTAAATATTATCTCCTGAGAGAACCTTCCTTGACTTCCCCATAAATGTTACCCACAGACACCCACACTCTCTAGCGTATTTCATCCTGTTTCATTTTTTTCATAGTCCACCTTTCTATTTGAAATAATATTTTGTACTGGTTCATTTATTTATTGTCCATCTCAGGGGCTGCTCTGGCCTGCCTCCTGTTTGTTGGTTTTTTTTAAATAATCTTTTTTTTTTGCTGAGGAAGATTTGCCCTGAGCTAACATCTTCTTGCCCATCCTCCTCTTTTTTTGCTTGAGGAAGGTTCGTCCTGAGCTAAGATCCGTGCCAATCTTCCTCTATTTTGTATGTGAGTCTCCACCACAGCATAGCTGTCAAGTGGTATAGCTCCGTGTCTGGGATCCAAACCCATGAAACCGGGCCACCGAAGCGGAGCGCGCTGAACTTTGCCATGGGGCCGGCCCCTGCCGCCTGTTTTTGAATGACCTTCAAGGTAAGGATAGTTTTTACATTTTTAAATGGTTGGAAAAAAATGAAAAGAAGAATCATATTTCATGATGTGAAAAATACATGAAATTCAAATTTCAATGTCCATAAATAACGTTCTATTGGAACATAGCCGTCCCCATCATTTACATAGTGTCTGTGGCTGCTTTCCTGCTACAAGAGCACAACTGAATGGTTGCACAGAGACGTTATGGGCTTCAAAGCCTAAAATATTTACTATCTGGCCATTTACAGAAAAAGTGTGCTGACCCATGGTCTGTCTCTCTCACTAGGGTGTAAGGTCACTGAGAGGAGTTATTTGTCTATCTCACTACCTGCCGTATTCTCACGAGCATTACACCACACAGTATGTGCTCAAATCGTAGTTGAATGGATGAACCGATGAAACCCTAGAATCTGTGCTTAAACAGACACAGACTCCCTAGGTGATTCTGATGTGTAACGAGGCTGGGCCTCGTTGCTGAGAGGAAAGGCTGAGCTAGACGCAAGTGTGGTCAAATTTAGGCCCTCCTGGCAATACCAAACAATGGTGTTTCTGATCCTCTGAGAGGTTTAGAATTTAAAAAACCGATTTACCCAACACTTTTATACTGCTGCTGATGTGCCAGGCACTGTTCTGAGTATTTAAAAAATGTTAACAAATTTAATGCTCCTAACAGCCCAACGGAG
Organism: Diceros bicornis minor; assembly: GCF_020826845.1. NCBI lineage: Eukaryota > Metazoa > Chordata > Mammalia > Perissodactyla > Rhinocerotidae > Diceros > Diceros bicornis. The sequence goes on from NC_080757.1 coordinate 11,771,316, forward strand.
TGGTTACTATTATTATTATTCCGTGTACGATGAGGAAACTGAGGCACGTAAAGGATAAGTAATTGGCCCACGCTTCTGCACCTGTAAGCAGAGCCAGGATTTGAGCAGGGGTGAGGGTCTGCCTCCAGGGTCTGTGCTCTTAACTTAGGACACCACGTCACCCTAGGCCAGAGGCTCCTGCCCCGCTGCCTGTTTGTGAATCAGTTATCAACGATTTACAGACAAAGTTGCCCAGTGTTAGGCGCCCTGAAGAGGAGGGGAAGAAAAATAATGAAGTGCAGGTGCTTCTCTTGAATGAGTCGGAGACAAAAGAAACCACTGTGTCTTTAGAAATGGAGCTCTGGAGCTGAAGAGAGGCAGCACGCTACAAAGGCTGCGCCGAGAGGCAAGACCCGCAAGACGGGATCAAGGAGCGCGCTGTGAACAGTTGTTGTTAGAAGTAAGTGTGCCCGGGGTGCTTGCGGTTGGTAGGATTACAAAAGCGCCTTGTGTGGGGCCCAGTGAGGAGTGGATGCTTGAAGTAGGAAGTAGAGGAACCTTACTGAATGAAGAACGTCACCAGGCGCTGGTGTGTCCCAAGATCAAACTTGTTCAGGTCCGGGGTGAGAGGGCTGACGTAAATGGGAAGAAAGGGCATGGTGGGCAGTGGGAAGCACCTCAAACCTTGGACTTCACCATGAATTTTCACAAAAGAGCAGAAGCTGGGGTACGAGGAATAGGAGTGGTGACCCTGGGGAGGGGCTGGGGAGGGGGAATAACAAAGGGGCCTAACTTGCCCTTCTCACCTGGGGAATCCCTGTGCTTCTTGGTGGCCCGGCTCACAGTGCCTAAACAGCCCAAAGCCTGTTACCTGTGCTCAGCCCGCCCTGACCCTGTAGCAGCACCGTGTGCCCCAGGGAACAGGTGGAATAGCACTTCGTAGATAGGGAGTGAGTGAGGTTCAGGAGCCTAGGGCTGTTCTCATTCTGCAGCCACGAGAGATGCTTTAGGTCATCATCCAGTCCAGATGGGTGGGAGGGGCAGTGGTAAGGATTTCCCCAGTCTTCAACCCCTGATTTTATTTTATTTTATTTTTTTTAAAGATTTTATTTATTTATTTTTCCCCCCAAAGCCCTAGTAGATAGTTGTATGTCACAGTTGCACATCCATCTAGTTGCTGTATGTGGGACGCGGCCTCAGTGTGGCCAGAGAAGCAGTGTGTCGGTGCACGCCCGGGATGCGAACCCGGGCCGCCAGCAGCGGAGCGCGTGCACTTAACCGCTAAGCCACGGGGCCGGCCCCAACCCCTGATTTTAACTTCTCCAGATTCCCTTACCTATTAGCTAGAAAGTACCCAGAATCCTAGACAATTGCTAGGGTTCCTCTTTTGAAAACCCCACAGCATCATTTAAATTCTAATGTTGGTGTGGATAGGCGGGTGGACACCAAATCCTCACAGCCTTGTGAGGACTGGGCTCGCCTTGGGGTAGGCACTGTGAAGGCCCCTAATTCATGAGCAGTTGTGCATGGGATGAACCCTTCTTACTGATCTCGGTGACTTAACCCATGTCCATGTGGAAGAAGGTTGTCACAGATGAAGATGGCTGTCTTCCAGCGTTGGCCTTCTGCTCTGGCAGCACCCCCCACCCTCCCCTCTGTCTCAGGAACACTGATCCTCAGATCTCAGAGAAGGAGGTAAACCCTTCAGGTCAGGTCAGCCTGAATCCTTATCTTGCTTACCTTAGTCCTCTGCTTCAACCTGGCACCTCCGGATCCGGAACGCCTCCCTCCTTGTAAAGGGCCACAGTCTTACCACTCCCTGTGGGTGCGATTGTCTCCAGTCCAGGGCCTGGTTTTGAGAACTCACCCACTGAGAGGGCAAACCCAGCCCAACAGTATAACTTACCTGTAAGGCAGGTTTAACATCACTCTCCCTCCCCCAAATACAAACTTCTATGGAGCAAAGTCACACAACTAGTGAGTGGCTCAGAGTTCATGCCATTTGGCTGCAACAGTGCTGATAAAAGGGAGTCATTCTGTCAGGCAATCCTTTGTGTGGATTACTTGGTTTGGGTCTGCAGTTAAGGATGAATTTGGAAAATGAAGATTCTGCATTGTGTTTTCCAGTTAATCTTCGAGATTTACTTATTATTTACATTTGTTTGTTTTTACAAGAACGAATGCATTTAAATAGGTTCCTGAGAACCCACTGAGGTTTTTATATTCGCAGAGTTAATTAGAGATAGATCAGTGATGTCATAGAGGGTTGATAATGACTGGGTCTTGGGTCAAGTCAATGTCTTATGATTAACCCAGTTTACGACTTAAGTGAACAAGGATGGTTTTCTATGTCAAACACTCACACCAATGTAAATTCCTGTAACATTCACAGGCTCAAGGTTACAAATGAACAATTCTTAGAATTGTGAAAACAACTCTTCTAATATTGATGAAAAGCTCTTTGACACTTTTGGAAAATGAGAAGAAACTGAAACCCAGTTCTAGCAGGGTGAGATAAAGAATAAGTAAAGATTTAACTTACCTTTTATGGCCGGTAGGATGTAAATATATCCTCACCTTATTTCTTATCCTTCTGAAGAACAAAGGCTAATGACTAGCCCAGGACTTTGCATTCTCTAAGCACTTCAATCTGCGTCAAGGAAATTTAGTTTATAGGTGTTGTAATTCCACAGGGTGAGGTGGATTTTCAGATGAAAGTGATTGAGGTGCTGAAGTGAGAAGAGGTGAGATCAGGTGAATAGTGGAGTGAAAGAGGGGCTGCCTCCATTCCCATTGGAGGGAAAAGAAACACGTTGCTCTGATTCTGACTCTCTGCTATAAACCAGGCGAAGCTGAATGCAGCTGGCCCTCTGCCTGTTTTTGCTACACTGTGCCACAAATAATTGCTTTTTCAGAAGCTGTTCCTGCTTTAAGGCCCGGGGTTGGAGCTGTGCTTCTTTTCACGGTACCTACATCTGGCGCCAGAGGGAGGCCTGCAGGGAAAGGGAGCCTCCCCCAGCCCTGCTTTCTTTCAAGAAGGAAACAAAATACAGACACTCATCTTGGGTGTCTTCCCAGGCGGGGGAGTGGGGTAAGGAGGAGGCTGCCCCCTCATCGTCGTCCTCATGCTGCTGCTTGTCTCCTTTTAAGGGCATTTATTTTGTTTCTGTTCTGACAAACAAACAATAAGATTTTCCGTGGAGGACTGGACAATCAGAGGAACTTCAAGGCGGGGGCCTATTCCTGCTTTCTGTGTGGCTTTGTAAGGGGGAAGGGAAGGAAGAGGGGAAAAGAGGCTTGGAAAACTTAACTGTGCATCCCTGAGCTGGTTTTATATTTCCGTTAAATGAACGTAGCAGTTTACCATCACCACGCGGGAGCGCTCTCCTACAGCCGAAAGGGGGTTCGGAACAGTAGCCATGGAGACTAAGTGAGGATGACATGGCACCCCCAAAAGCATTCCAGTGTTGGAATGCTGTATCCAGATGTGAAGAAGACAAACAGTGTAAGGAGGTTCAGAGGCTAGACTTTTTTTTGAGCTTTTGACATTTGACTAAATCATTGAGTTCATGAGACGTAAAGAAGCAGTCCCAACGTATTGTATGGTCCCATTTATATGAAATATTAAGAACAGGTAAATTTCTAGAAACAAAGTAGATGAGTGGTTGGCTAGGGCTGGGGTGGAGTGGAGGATGGGGAGTGACTGCTAATGGGTACAAAGTTTCTTTTTGGGATGATGAAAATGTTCAAAAATTAGATTATGGTGGTAAAACCATCAAGTTGTACACTTCAAGAGGTGAACTTTATGGTACATGAATTATATTTCAATAAAGCTGTTAAGTAAAAGCTCCCTCCATCCCCCAAGAAAAGCAAACTCCAGCTCTAACTATAGTTAAGGAGGAAAATATCCCCACTGAGGTTGAGGTTGTAGATGAAAGAAGATGGACTGTGAGTTGATGGTTGTTGAATGTGGGTGATGAATACTTGAGGGTTCATTATATTATTCTCTCGACTTTGGTATATGTTTGAAAATTTCCATAATAACAAGTCAAATAAAATTTTAAAAATGAAAACATACAAAAAACACCTGAAAATGCTTCGAGAAATGAAAGGATAGCAAATGAATGATCGTGAAATCTAAAACTCACAGAAACCACCTGAGAGAAGGGTTATCTCAAGTGTCTGGGAAACATGAAAAGGGTAGGTCATGTTGTGGGCATTTAGAACCTGGCCAATCGACACAGAGAAATCTAAAAGGACCATAGCTGATCATTTACATCCTCATTGATTTTTCTTTTCTTTATTCAAGTGTTATTTTATTTTATTTATTTATTTTTTTTTTTAAGATTTTGTTTATTTATTTTCCCCCCAAAGCCCCAGTAGATAGTTGTATGTCGCAGTTGCGCATCCTTCTAGTTGCTGTATGTGGGACACGGCCTTAGCATGGCCGGAGAAGCAGTGCGTCGGTGCGCGCCCGGGATCCGAACCCGGGCCGCCAGCAGCGGAGCACGCGCACTTAACCGCTAAGCCACGGGGGCCGACCCCTCAAGTGTTATTTTAGAGATACAAAAAATGGGCAGGAGAATGGAGAGGTGGGAATTATCTCTGTTATCTTTTTCAAGGTGAAATAAAGATTTTAGAATGATTACTCTGAAATTTAAAAAAAAATCATACTATATGAAAGGATATGTACAGGGGCGGGCCCTGTGGCTTAGCGGTTAAGTGCGCACGCTCCACTACTGGCGACCCGGGTTCGGATCCCGGGCGCGCACCGATGCACCGCTTCTCCGGCCATGCTGAGGCCGGTCCCACATACAGCAACTAGAAGGATGTGCAGCTATGACATACAACTATCTACTGGGGCTTTGGGAGGAAAAATAAATAAATAAAGTTAAAAAAAAAACTAAGGATATATACAATGAAAAGTAGGTCTCCATCCATGGTGGAGCCCAAGTTTTGTTCCCCAGAGACAATCACCATCATCATCAGCTGTTCTTATAAATACAGAATATGTGTGTGTGCACACACACAGTTATTCATCTTCTTTTCTTATATCTGTGGGTATATATATGGGGTATACTCTTTTGCATCTTGCTTTTTTTCACTTAGTTTATATTAAAGGGAATTTAATGGCCACTTTTTAAATATCACTGAGATATTCCCCCTGCCCTCAGGGGGATATCAGGTGGTGATTTTCAGTGACCAGAGAGAAATATCAGCCCTAGATCAAAATAGATCTCTAAAGTCAGGCAACGGCCAATTCTCCCTTTGCCTTTCATGAAAGAACAACAGGCCCGCAGTGGGTCTGAGATCAGGTTGGAGGCAGGGCTAGGAGAAGAAAAGAGCAAAGGGGTGCGTGGGACAGTCAGATTCACAGTCAGATTCGGGTGCTCTTAACCTGACGGTCCACAGCCTGGTTGCTCTTCCTACGTGGGCGTGTTTGAACTCATGGGGAAAAGGCGCAATCTGTTTCTGAATGTGTAGACCCTGTTTCTCCTCTCTCTTACTGCAGGAGTTTCCAGACACAGCCTGCACACCGAGGTTTGCCCTGGTCCTGAGGGAAATACCCATGTACCCTGGATGGTGTGTGCACATGTGTAAGAAGGTTGCCTTTGTTGGGAAGGCATTTCTTTCATTCTGAGATTATTTTTTTCCTCCCTCCCATTCTTCCTTCTTTCCTTCCTTCCTTGCTTCCCTCCCTCCCTCCTTCCTTCCCTCTCTTTCTTTCTTTCAATAAAATTATCTTGATAGGGTTTTTTTCCTTTAAATTTCTCTATTGGCAAAGTTAAAAGACAACAAATATTTGTCTTGTAAAAAATTTCTCAATAAATCTTGGGCTCCAAGATGGATTTCATGAATAGTAAAATTAAGAATGTAAAAATTGGGGCCGGCCCCGTGGCCTAGCGGTTAAGTGTGTGCACTCCGCTGCTGGCGGCCTGGGTTCGGATCCTGGGCGCACACCGAGGCCCAGCTTGTCAGGCCATGCTGTGGTGGTGTCCCATATAAAGTGGAGGAGAATGGGAACAGATGTTAGCTCAGGGCCAGTCTTCCTCAGCAAAAAGAAAAAGATTGGCATGGACATTAGCTCAGGGCTGCTCTTCCTCACAAAAAATAAATAAATAAAATAAAATATAAAAAAAAAAGAATGTAAAAATTTGGGAATGTTGTCATATCGGGGACCGCCTTTGTCAACACAACCTGTCCACGCAGTTCCTACAGACTAGACGGGCTGCCCTCTCTCCGTTCCTGTTTGTGTAAATTCTCACCGTCGAGGCTTCACTCAGAATGTCACTCCTGTAAGCACAGAGAAGTCAATAAGAGAAAAGAGATATCTCAGAAACATTCCCTAGGAGTGTGAGAATGACACAGGTTGTATTACAAGATAGTCGGAAGGGGGAGAGTAGAAGGATTATTGAATACATAAATGTTCTTGGGAAATACAAATAGCCGATAAACATATGGAAGAAGCACTCCCCCTGACTGTGTCAAAGAAAGGCCAGTGAAAACATCAGTGGGAAACCATTTGTCAACTATGAAAAGGAAAACATATTTTACACATATTTTGGCTGGTTAAAATTCAGTGGAAGTCTCAAACTCTGCTGGCATAAATTGGTAGATGAAAGAGGGATTCAATTACCAGCAGAGGAAAAGAAACACTGGGTAGGTAAAAACAGGAAGGGCTCATTACAAAGGTTTTCAAATTTTCGTCTTTTTTTTTTTTTTCCTGGGTAAATTCACGGAAATAGAATTATTGAGTGAAAAGGTAGGCTCTTGAGGCAGGCTGCCAAATTTCTTTCCCAAATGGTGCTGATTTACCCTCCCATTTGCACAGGAGAACGCCTGGGCCAGCATTCAAAAACGAGCTTCGAAAATTAAAGAAACACCGGTGACGCAAGTGAAGAAGAGTAACAGGACTGTGGGTGTGGTGAAGCAAACTCTGTGGAGTGCATGGGAACTGGAGGAGGCCGGGAGTCCAGTCCTGGCTCTGGGTTCTGGTCTTCGCTTGGACACTAAACCGAGCCGTGAGCAGAACTCCAGCCTTTTGTGCCTCATTTTGTGCAACTGCTAAATGAGAGGCTTGGACTAATTGATTTTTAAGGTCTCCTGTGGCATTAATATTTTGTAACTCTATAATAACAGTTTCTTTTCAGCTTTCAAAGGTCTGGCACATTTAACAGAGGAATCATAGCTGACATTTATTTGTTCCCAGGAGCCAGGACAAGTTGGTGACCAGTGGAAGGAGTCCTGAGCTGGGAGAAGTGTATGAAGTGTTTGGTGTCAGTCCACAGGTGATCAGCCTTGTTCACTGGTACATGTAAGACCTCCTTTGGGGACACCCACAAATTCCTGGGGAGTTCTTTGCCTGGGTTTGTGGGTCTACAGTGGGAGGTGGGGGGAGAGATCCAGGGAAACGTGTTATGTCGACAAGCCCCAAGCCTAACTCACCTTCCCCAGCCCAACTTTCCCACCTGTCAGTAGAACCACTTAGCCTTCCAGTCTCCCCAGCTCAAACCTCAGTATTATTTGTGACTCCTTGCTTCTTTTATCTGGTCATGGCTACAGCCAGCAAGCCTTGCCAGCTTTTTCATTCAACAGATATTCTCAAGCTTCCACTCACTCAGCCCACACTGATTTCTTTCCTCTTGCAGCATTTATTTTTGGTCCACCCAGTTTGGTACTTGACTGCATTGTTCGCTTGACGTGTGTGCTCCTGTGTCTTGACTTCACCTTGTCTGTAACTCCCCCAGGCGAGGACGACATCTCACACCTCTTTGTGTGTTCCCCAGTACCCACCTCCCAGTCCTGCACATCACCGTGGGCACTGCTTCACTTATATTTGTGTGAACCTGGATAGTATGGTTTTATGTTCCAAGGATAGAGCAGTGAAAAAAAAGAAACCAGACAATAACCCCTGCTTTAATGGAGCTGACATTCTAGGGGAGGAAACAAAACAGTAATTACTTAATTAATAAGTAAATAAAATATATTGTATGTTAGATAATGATACTGTTGAGAAAAAAATAAAGCAAGAAAGGGGGATATAAAGTGTGTGAATGGAGGGAAGGAGGATGTTGAAACATTAGATAAGGTGTCCAGACCCTGGAGTAAAACATAAGGTGGTGAGAGAGTTACCCAGATGACCCTGGAGGAACAGCATTCTAGGAAGGGGGATAGGATGTGCAAAGGTCCTGAGGCGGGAGTATGTCTGATACCACCCACAAACACCAAGAAGACCACTGTGGCTGAAACTGAGTGAAACTGTTTGCTGCATAAAAAAAATGAATGATTGAGTTTAAGGCCTCAGGAATGCCTCACTGCGAGATGGGCTTACACTGGATGGCCATTTTCCCATCCTCTGCAGCCCCCAGTCTCTCCTCTGGGGTTTGAAGAGGCCTCATACCACTCTTCCAGCTCATCATCCAGTCAGAAGCCTAGAAAGGATCTGCCTTTCTCCCAGGTAATCCAGGTTGCTCCACCGTGCCTACAGTGGCCCATAAGAGGAGGAGGCGCTTCCCTGGTGCGGCAGGGTCGAGTGGGCCCCTGGGTAGGCAGGGGAGTTAGAGCTCCTGTCCCACCACCCCTGGGCTCTGTGGGAAAGGGATGCCTTCTTTGGCTTCTGGGCACATACAGGTGCTTTTCTCCCCTCCACTTTGAAAGGCACCATTTGATTTGATACTAGTTCATTCCAGGTAGATTTTGCTCAGTTTTTTTTTTTGGTCTGTGTTTCTTTTACTGTTGTTTCCTGTTTGGGTTCACAAATTTGTTTCCTATAATTAAAAAAAAAACTTTTCTAACTACAATGGGTTGTTGTATTTCCTTAGGTTTTCTCTTGGCATCCAGATAGGCTTGCTGTCATATTATTGTTTAATGCGATTTTCTGAAGTTCTGGTCAATGAAGTAGGACTGGAAACAAAGATCCAGCAATCCCACTTCTGGGTATATCTCCAAAAGAAGTGAAAACAGAATCTCAAAGAGATATCTCCACCCCCATGTTCATTTAAGCCTTACTCACAATGGCCAAGACACGGAAACAACCTAAGTGTCCATTAATGGATGAATGGATGAAGAAGAAGTGGTATATACATACAATGGAATATTATTCAGCCATGAGAAAGAAGGAAATCCTGCCATTTGTGACAAATTGGCTGAAACTTGAGGGCATTACGCTAAGTGAAATAAGTGAGGCAGAGAAAGACAAATATTGTATAAATCTTACTTCTATGTGGAATCTAAAAATGCTGAACTCATAGAAACAGAAAGTAGAGTGGTGGCTGCCGGGGGGCAGGGGGAGGGGGAAACCGGGAGATGTTGGTCAAAGGATATAAACTTCCAGTAATAAGATGAATAAGTTCTGAGGATCTAATGTACAGCATGGTAATTATAGCTAATAATACTATATTATATACTTGAAAGTTGCTAAGTGAGTAGATCTTAAATGATCTCACCACAAAAAAGAAATAAGTAATTATGTGACACGAAGGCAGTGTTAGCTAACGCTATAGTGGTAATCATTTTGCAATATATAAGTGAATGAAATCAACATGTTGTAACCTTTAACTTACACAATGTTATATATCAACTATATCTCAATAAACCTGGAATAAAACAACAACAAAAAAGACTGGAAACAAAAATTGCATAACTATTGAAAGGGAGACACAATTTTTCTTTGTATATGCTCTAAGTTGTACCTCCATGAAAGTAAAATGAAAAAGAAAAGGGTGGATATAATAATGAATATTTCCCAGTAACAAACCAGAACCAGAGAATAAAGGGAAAAAACATTCACATTCATGACAGCAGCAAAAAAAAGCTCATAAGATACCAAAGAATACATCTTAAATATGCGGATATCTATAATCATATGAATACCTAACGTTCATTGAACAAGTGAAGCACTGTGTTAGATACTTTATATTGGATAAGTTTGGTTTTGAATATCTGCCTCCCTATTACACTGAGTCTTTGTAACTCTAGTGTGTTCAGCAAATGAGATCTTAAAATATGTTTGATGGATTTTATTAGGCTCCTCTAGTGGATTCAAATTGAGTTTAAGTTTACTACCTGGCCGGCAGACAAGTCTAACAGAAGTCAGTAATCCTTTCGGTCCTTAGGGAACCCCAACGTTCTAGAAAGGAGAAAAGGTTGAGAGGGAGGAAGAAATAAGGGCAGAAGTGGGTCAAGAGAAGACATGGCTGAAGGGAAAAGCCAGGTGCATACGAGAGAAGCGGCCCTCGAAAGTAGGTCATGCGCAGTTCAGAACGCTGTGAACCCACGGGCTGCCCACACTGACTTCTCCCTCTGTAATAATTGCTGCTGCGTTGCCCGTCGTTTAGTCCACCATTCTCCCTCATGTTTTCTCTGTGGTAAGCCAAATCCCTTCGCCCAGCACTAGTTTCTGAGCTTGTTGGGGGCACAGGCTGTCCTACTCTGTTGGTTTCCATTTTGGAAACCACAGTGCTACTGACTGAATCGTGTGCCCTCCTGAAGTCACAAGGGTGAGGTCGTCATGATGGAGTGAGTGCCCTTATGAGAAGAGGAAGAGAGACCAGAGCTCGCTCTCTCTCTGCCATGTGAGGACACAGAGAAGGCGGCTGTCTCCAAGCCAAGAAGAGGGCCTTCCCCAGGAGTCGAATCTGCCGGTGACTTGAGCTTGGACTTCCAGCCTCCAGAACTGTGAGAAATAAATGTCTGTTGTTTAAGCCACCCAGTCTATGGTATTTTGTTACAGCAGCCTGAGCTGACTAATGCACATAGCGTTCTTGGGAACTACATTTTGAATAGTGGTCACCATAAGGAGGAATGTCACTGAGATTATAGTAAGAGAGGTATGTGGTTAAAGATAGAGTGGCTGAATAGGTGATAAGCTAAGATCTGCTACTGAAAACTCAAGAGAAAGCATATCAATTAAGTATATCCTAACTGCACTTTTAGTCAACAGATATTTACGGAATACTTGTTCTGTGCCAGGCACTGTTCTAGGCTTTAAGGATATAGCAGTGAAAGGGGCAAAAAAAAGACAAAAATCCTTGCTTTCAATGAACATTCTAATGGAAGGAAAAAGCAATAAACAAAGCAAATAAGTAAAATATGTAATATGTGAGATGGTGATTAATTCTATGGAGAAAAATAAAGCAAGGAAAAAGAATGGGGGAGATGTGGGGAAGATTACAATTTTTTTAATTATAATTTTTTTCTAAAAAACTTTTTTTAGAGCTGTTTTAGGTTCACAGCAAAATTAAGAGGAAGTACAAAGATTTCTTTTTTTTCCTTTTTTTTGAGGAAGATTGGCCCTGCGCTAACATCTGTTGCCAGTCTTCCTCTTTTTCCTTTTTTCTCCCAAAAGCCCCAGTACATAGATGTGTATCACAGTTGTAGAGTTGTAGGTCTTCTATGTGGGACGCCACCTCAGCATGGCTTGATGAGCATGAGTAGGTCTGTGCCCAGGATCCGAACAAGCGAACCCTGGGCCGCTGAAGTGGAATGTGCAAACTTAACTGCTACACTACCAGGCCAGCCCCCGGAAATTTCTTATGTACTCCCTGCCCCCACACAAGTATAGCCTCCCCCATTATCAATATCCCACATCAAAATGGTACATTTCTTACAATAATGAGCCTACATTGTCAAATCATAATCACCCAAAGTCATAGTTTACATTGAGGTTCACTCTTGGTATTGTACATTCTATGGGTTTGGACAAATGTATAAAGAAGTGTATCCACTATTATAGTATCATACAGAGTAATTTCACTGCCCTGAAAATCCTGTGTGCTCTGCCTACTCATCCCTCCCTTCCCCCTAACCACTGGCAACCACTGATCTCTTACCGTCTCCATAGTTTTGCCTTTTCAGGAATGTCATATAATTGGAATTATACAGTATGTAACATTTTCAGATTGGCTTCTTTCACTTGGTAATATGCATTTAAATTTCCTTCATGGCTTGAGAGCTCATTTCTTCCTAGTGCTGAATAATATTCCATTGTCTGGATGTGCCACAGTTTATTTATCTACTCATCTACTAAAGGACATCTTGATTGGTGCCAAGTTTTGGCAGTTTTGAAAAAGCTGCTATAAACATCTGTGTGCAGGTTTTTGTGTGGACATAACTTTTCAATTCCTTTGGGTAAATACCAGGAGTGTGATTGCTGTATGGTAAGAGTATGTTTAGTTTTGTAAGACACCACTAAATTGTCTTCCAAAGTGGCTGGTGGAATTTTGCATTCTCACCAGCAATGAATGAGAATTCCTGTTGCTCTGCATCCTCACCAGCGTTTGGGTTTTGGCCCTTCTAATAGATGTGTAGTTGCTTTAATTTGTATCTCATTGTTGCTTTAATTTGCGTTTCCCTAATGACATGTGATGTGGAGCATCTTTTCATATGCTTATTTGCCATTTGTATATCTTCTTTGGTGAGGTATCTCTCAAGATCTTTTGCCCATTTTTTTTTCCTTTTTGGTGAGGAAGATTGGCCCTGAACTAATACCTTTTTGCAAATCTTCCTCTTTTTGCTTAATGAAGAGTGGCCCTGGGCTAACATCTGTGCCCGTCCTCCTCTATTTGTTTTTTGTATGTGGGTTACCGCCACAGCATGGCTTGATGAATTGTGTAGGTCTGTGCCTGGGATCTGAACCCGAGAACCTGAGCCACTGAAGCGGAGCAGGTTGTACTTAACCACTACACCATAGGCCAGCCCCTGGCCCTTTCTTAATTGGGTTGTTTTTTTTCTTACAGTTGAATTTTAAGAGTTTTTTGTATATTTTGGATATCAGTCCTTTATCAAATATATCTTTCGTGAATATTTTCTCCTATTCTGTGGCTTGTGTTTTCATTCTTTTGACAGTATCTTTCACAGAGCAGAAATATTAATTTTAATGAAGTCCAGCTTATAAATACTTTCTTTTTTTTTCTTTCTTTCTTTTTTTTTTTTTTTGTGAGGAAGATCAGCCCTGAGCTAACATCCATGCCAATCTTCCTCTTTTGTGCTGAGGATGACTGGCCTTGAGCTAACATCCGTGCCCATCTTCCTCCACTTTATGTGGGACACCGCCACAGCACGGCCTGACAAACAGTGCATAGGTGCGTGCCCGGGATCCGAACCCGGGCCGCCAGCAGCAGAGCGCACACACTTAACTGCTACGCCACAGGGCCGGCTCCTTATAAATACTTTCTTTCATGGTTTATGCCTTTGGTGTCATATCTTAAAAGTCATCACCAAACCCAAGGTCATCTAGATTTTCTCCTGTGTTGTCTTCTAGGAGTTTTATAGTTTTGCATTTTACATTTAGGTCTGTGATCCATTTTGAGTTAATTTTTGTGAAAAGTGTAAGGTCTGTGTCTAGATTTATTTTTTTACATGTGGATATCCAATTGTCCCAGCACTATTTATTGAAAAAACTGTCTTTTCTCCATTATATTGTCTTTGCTCCTTTGTGTAAGGTCAGTTGGCTGTATTTATGTGGTTCTGTTTCTGGGATCTCTATCCTGTGCCATTGATCTCTTTGTCTAGTTTTTCACCAATACCACACTGTCTTGATTACTGTAGCTTTATAGTAAGTCTTGAAGTCAGGTAGTGTCAGTCTTCCAACTTTGTTCTTCTCCTTCAAATTGTGCTGGCTCTTCTGAGTCTTTGGTCTCTCCATATAAACTTTAGAGTCAGTTTGTTGATATGTACAAAATACCTGGCTGGGATTTTTATTGGGATTACATTGAATCTATAGATCAAGTTGGAAAGAACAGACATCTTGACAATATTGACTCTCCCTATCCATGAACATGGAATATATCTCCATTTATTTAGTTTCTCTTTGATTCTTTCAACAGAATTTCGTAGTTTTCCTCATACAAATTTTGTTCATATTTTTAGATTTATACCTAAGTATTTTTGGGGGGAGGAGTACTAATGTAAATGGTATTGTGTTTCTAACTTCAAGTTCCACTTGTTTATTGCTGGTATATAGGAAAGTGATTGACTTTTGTATATTAACCTTGTATCCTGCAACCTCGTTATAATCACTTGTTCATTCCAGGAGGGTTTTTTTTTTTTGTCAATTCTTTCAGATTTTTTTACATAAACAATCATGTCATCTATGAACAACTACAGTTTTATTTCTTCCTTATCAATTAATATACCTTTTATTTCTTTTTTTTGTCTTATTGCATCAGCTAGGACTTCCATTATGAGGTTGAAAAGGAATGTGGAGAGGGGACATCCTTGTCTTGTTCCTGACCTTAGTGGGAAAGCTTCTAATTTCTCATTATTAAGTATGATGTTAGCTGTATGGTTTTGTAGATATCATTTATCAAGTAGAGGAGATTGCCCTCTAGTCTTAGTTTACTAAAAGTTTTTATCATGAGTGGGTGTTAAATTTTGTCAAATGCTTTTTCTGCATCCTTGGTAAGATCATGTGATTTTTCTTCTTTAGCTTTTTTTTTTTTTTTTGTGAGGAAGATCAGCCCTGAGCTAACAGTCTTCCTCTTTTTGCTTGAGGAAGATTGGCCCTGCACTAACATCCGTGCCCATCTTCCTCTACTTTATATGGGATGCTGCCACAGCATGGCTTGACAAGCAGTGCGTCGGTGTGTGCCCGGGATCAGAACATGCAAACCTGCAAACCTGTGAACCCGCGAACCCTTGGGCTGCCGCAGCGGAGCACGTGCACTTAACCACTACACCACCTGGCTGGCCCCTTCTTTAGCTTGTTGATGTGATAGATTACATTAATTGATTGTCACTTGTTCAACTAGCTTTGCATACGTGGTCATAATGTATGATTCTTTTTATATATTGTTGGATCCAATTTGCTAATATTTTGTTGAGAATTTTTACCTCTATGTTCATGAGAGATATTGGTCTGTAGATTTCTTTTCTTGTAATGTCTCTGTCTGGTTTTGGTATTAGGGTGATGCTGGCCTTAGAAAATTGGTTAGAAAGTATTCCCTCTGTTTCTATCATCTGAAAGAAATTATAGAGAATTGGTATAATTTCTTCCTTCAATGTTTGCTAGAATTCACTAGTGAACCCATCCGGTGATTTTTGTTTTGGAAGGTTATTAATTATTGATTCAGTTTCTTTAATAGATACAGGCCTGTTCAGGTTGTCTATTTCTTCTTATGTGAGTTTTGGAAGATAGTGCCTTTCAAGGAATTGGTCCATTTCATCTGGGTCGTCAAATTTATGGGCATAGAGTTGTACACAGTGTTCTTTTATTATCCTTTTAACGTCCATGGGATCTATAATGATGTTCCCTCTTTCGTTTCTGATGTTAGTAATTTGTGTCCTTTCTTTTTTCTTAATTAGCCTGGCTAGAGGCTTATCAATTTTATTGATGTTTTCAAAGAGCCAGTTTTGGGTTTCACTGATTTTCTCTATTGATTACTTGTTTTCAATTTCATTGCTATTTGCTCTAATTTTTATTATTTCTTTTCTTCTGCTTACTCTCAATTTAGTTTGCTCTTCTTTTTCTAGTTTCCTAAAGTGAAAGCTTAGATTATTGATCTTAGATCTTTCTCCTTTTAGTATATGCATCAATGCTTTAAATTTCCCTTTAAGCATTTTTTTCACTGTATCCCACAAATTCTAAGTTGTGTTTTAATTTTCATTTAGTTCAAAATGTTTTTAAAATTCTCTTGAGATTTCTTCTTTGACTCACGTGTTAGGTAGAAGTGTGTTGTTTGTTCTCCACATATTTTGGAATTTTCCAGTTAATTTTGTGTTGTTGATTTCAAGTTTAATTCCATTGTGCTCTGAGAGCAGACACTGTATGATTTCTATTTGTTAAGGTATGATTTATGGTGTAGAATGTGGTCTATCTTGGTTGAATCTTCCATGTGAACTTGAGAAGAAATGTGCAGTCTGCTGTTGTTGGGTGAAATAGTCTATAGATGTCCATTATATCCAGTTGATGGATACGATTGATGGTGTTGTCGAGTTCTAATATGTCCTTACTGATTTTCTGCCTGCTGGATCTGTCCATTTCTGATAGAGTGGTGTTGAAGTCTCCAACTATAATAGTGGATTCATCTATATTTTCTTGCAGCTCTATCATTTTTTTTTGCCTTATGTATTTTAATGCTCTGTTGTTAGGAGCATACACATTAAGGATTGTTATGTTTTCTTGGAGAATTAACCCCTTTAGCATTATATAATGCCCCTGTTTATCCTTGATAACTTTTCTTGCTTTGAAGTCTGCTCTGTCTGAAATTAACATAGCTACTCCTGCTTTCTTTTGACTAGTGTTAGCATGGTATATCTTTCTCCATCCTTTTACTTTTAATCTATATGTGTCTTTATATTTAATGTGGGTTTCAGGGCCGGCTCCGTAGCTTAGCAGTTAAGTGCGTGTACTCTGCTACTGGCAGCCCGGGTTCCGATCCCAGGTGCGCACCAACGCACCGCTTGTCCGGCCATGCTGAGGCAGCATCCCACATACAGCAACTAGAAGGATGTGCAACTATGACATACAACTATCTACTGGGGCTTTAGGGAGAAAAAGGGAAAAAAAAGGAGGAGGATTGGCAATAGATGTTAGCTTAGAGCCGGTCTTCCTCAGCAAAAAGAGGAGGATTAGCATGGATGTTAGCTCAGGGCTGATCTTCCTCACAAAAAAAATAATAAAGTGGGTTTCTTGTAGACAACACATAGTTGGGTCTTGTTTTTTGATCTACTCTGACAATCTCTGTCTTTTAATTGGTTCATTTAGACCATTGATGTCCAAAGTGATTGTCGCTATAGTTGGACCAATATCTGCCATATTTGTTACTGTTTTCTATTTGTTGCTCTTGTTATTTGTTCTTATTTCTGTCTTCCACTCTTCTTCTACCTTTTGTGGTTTTAATTGAGCATTTTATATGTTCCATTTTCTCTCCTTTATTAGCATATCAGTTATACTCATTTTTTTTACCCTTTTTTAGTGGTTACCCTAAAGTTTGCAATATACATTTATAACTAATCCAAGCCCACTGTCAACAACACTACAGGGCCGGCCCCGTGGCTTAGCGGTTGAGTGCGCGCGCTCTGCTGCTGGCGGCCCTGGTTTGGATCCCAGGCGCGCACCGACGCACCGCTTCTCCTGCCATGCTGAGGCCGGGTCCCACATACAGCAACTAGAAGGATGTGCAGCTGTGACATACAACTATCTACTGGGGCTTTGGGGGGAAAATAAATAAATAAATAAAATCTTTAAAAACAACAACAACAACAACAACACTACACTGCTTCCTGGGTAGTGTAAATACCTTATAATAACAAAATAATACCAATTCCTCCCTCCCATCCCTTGTATCATTGCTGTCATTCATTTCACTTATATATAAGCATATATATACACAGACACACACATATATATAAACATACACAATTGAATGCATTGTTGCTATTATTATTTTGAACAAATGATTGTCTATTAGGTCAGTCAAGAATAAGAAGAATAAAAGTTTTTATTTTACTTTCACTTATTCCTTCTTCAGTGCTGTTCTGTTCTTTGTGTAGATCTGTGTTTCTTAGCTATATCATTTTCCTTCTCTCTAAAGAACTTCTTTGAACATTTCTTGAAAGGCAGGTCTACTGGCAACAAATTCCCTCAGTTTTTGTTTGTCCGAGAAAGTCTTTATTTCTCCTTCACTTTTGAAGGATAATTTTGCAGGGTACAGAATTCTAGGTCTGGGAGTTTTTTCCCTTAACATTTTAAATATTTTGCTCCACTCTCTTCTTGCTTGCATGGTTTCTGAAGAGAAGTTGGATGTAATTCTTATCTTTGCTCCTCTATAGGTAAGATGTTCTTTCTTTCTGGCTTCTTCCAGGATTTTCTCTTTATTTTTGATTTTCTGTAGTTTGAAAATGATATGCCTAGGTGTAGGCTTTTATTTTTGTTTTTGTTTTTTGCATTTATCCTGCTTGGTGTTCTCTCAACTTCTTGGAACTGTGGTCTGGTGTCCAACATTAATTTGGGGAAATTCTCAGTCATTATTGTTTCAAATATTTCTTCTGTTCCTTTGTCTTTTTCTTCTCCTGGTATTCCCGTTACACGTATGTTATACCTTTTGTAGTTGTCCCACAGTTCAAAGATATTCTGTTCTTTTTTTTTGTTTTCTAGTCTTTGTTCTCTTTGCTTTTCTGTGTTGAAAGTTTCTATTGATATATCCTCAAGTTCAGAGATTCTTTCCTCAGCTACGTCCAGTCTACTAATAAGCCCATCAAAAGTATTCTTCATTTCTATTACAGTGTTTTTTATCTCTAGTGTTTCTTTTTGGTTATTTCTTAGAATTTCCACCTCTCTGCTTACATTGCCCTTCTGTTCTTGCATGCTGTCTACTTTATTCATTAGAGCCCTTAGTATATTAATCATAGTTTTTAAAATTCCTGGTCTGATAATTCCAACATCCCTGCCATGTCTGGTTCTGATGCTTGCTCTGTCTCTTCAAACTGTATTTTTGCCTTTTAGTATGCCTCGTAATTTTTTCTTGATATCTGGACATGCTGTCCTGGGTAAAAGGAACTGCTGTAAATAGGCCTTTAGTGATGTGGTGGTGAGGTGTGCGGGGAGGGGAAGTGTTTTATAGTCCTGTGATTAAGTCTCAGTCTTTTAGTTAGCCTGTGCCTCTGGACTGTGAACTTCACAAGCATTTCTCAGTGTTTTCCTCTCCCCTTGACTGGGGCAGGATGGCTACAGTGGACTGGAGTTGGGTATTTCCCTTCTCTCATTTGGAAGGCTAGACCTGGCTGGAGTTGGATATTTCCCTTCCTCCAGGTTAGGCTTGGACAAAACCCCAGCAGGTTAGGTTAACTAGTTTCTCCTAAGGGCAGACCTTGTTAAGAAGAACAGAGTTCTCTGGCATATTTCAAAATGGTTCCATCTCCCATCCCCCTGCTGGAAGTACAGGCGGATTTTTCTCTGATATTTACTGTGAGAACCTGGTCAAGCTCCTGAAGGTAAAATTCATAAAAGCGTGGAGCCACCCTGTCCCCACGACTGGGTCCCCTGGAGTTTTTAACTCTCGGGCTCGTCCACCCTGAGCATCCAGCCATTCATCAATTACAGTTCAGGCTTTCCTACTCCAGCACTGGCTCCCATGCTGCCTTCCACTCCAGCATGTTGTGATTCTCTGTATTCACCTGTCTCTCCAATTTTGGGGGCAATGGTTTGCCCTGTGACCTCACCTCTCTCATGGATCTCAGAAGAGCTGTTGATTTTTCAGCTTGTTCAGTTTTTTACTTGTGGTTAGGATGGAGTGGCCACTTCCAAGCTCCTTACACGTGGAACCAGAAACTGGAACAGATTACAGTTTTAAATAACTCCTTCTCCAAACTTCCTTGTTCTATCATAAACTTCTTGCCTGCCTGGATTCGCATCTCTTCATCTAGCTCTTTCCTAGGTTTCAGAATTTTTTAAAACTTAGTTTTTAAAATAACCAATACACTTTTGTAGTGTAGAAAACAGAGGAACAAAAGGGCACTAGCACCCAGTTTTCCTCCCCAGAGTAAGGTTCCCAATCCTTCCGGAGATAGTCTGTGCATATTCAGTCAAATATGTGGGGTTTTTCTCTCTCTGTTTTTGTTTGTTTGTTTTTTGTTACACAACTCGTAGTGTTCAGTAAACACTATTCGGAAGGTTGTTTTTATTTTTAAGGTAATTCCATATTGGTTTATAAAGAGCTTCTTCATTCTTAGTCATGGCTGCAAGGTGTCTTATTTTATGGATGTATCATAATTTATTTAACCACTTCCCTAGGGATCCATTTAGACTATTGCAAACCATTTGCTATTATGAACAATGTTGCACTGAGTAACTTTGTACACTTGTAATTTTACACACAATAAAGTCTATCTGTAGAATACATTCTTAGAAGTGGAATTGCTCAGTTGAAAGGTGCATGGAGGCCGGCCCTGTGGCTTAGTGGTTAAGTGCGCGCGCTCCGCTACTGGCAGCCGGGGTTCGGATCCCAGGCGTGCACCGACGCACCGCTTCTCCGGCCATGCTGAGGCCGCGTCCCACATACAGCAACTAGAAGGATGTGCAACTATGACATACAACCATCTGCTGGGGCTTTGGGGGAAAAAAAGGAGGAGGATTGGCAATAGATGTTAGCTCAGAGCCGGTCTTCCTCAGCAAAATGAGGAGGATTAGCATGGATGTTAGCTCAGGGCTGATCTTCCTCACACACACACAAAAATAAATAAATAAATGAAAGGTGCATGCATTTTTCATCTGGAAAAATTTGCTCGCCCTGGAATTTGTACCAATTTGCATTCCTCCAGCAATAAATAAGTGCTCATTTCCCCACCCCCATCACCAACAGAGCTTTGCCAATTTTTTTTTAATCTTTACCAATGAGCTAGCTGAAAATGTGACATTTGTGGCCAAAAAAATTTATACCATACTCCATATAGGATAATTCATACTGGAGAAAAGTCATATAAACGTAATGAATGCCAGAGGATTTTCAAAGGGAAATTAGGACTCATTAGGTATTATTGAGTTCATGGTGGAAAAAACCTTAGGAATATAAGGAATGTGGGAAAGCTTTTTAGGTGGCGACCTTGACTTGTTCAACATCAGAGAATTCACAGTGGAGAAATGCCATAGGAATGTAATAAGTGTGGGAAACTTTCTGGAGGAGTTCACACATTGTTCAACATGAGATAATTCTTTTGGGAGAAACTCCTGTGAATGCACTGAGCATGGAGGAGCCTTCAGCTGCAGCTTAGGTCTCATCGAACATCAGTGAGTTCACACTGGAAAAAACCCTATGAATCTAAGGAATGTGGGGAAACATTTAGACATAATTCAGCCTCACCAGTCTGGAGACTTCGTGTTAGAAAAGAAACCTTTTGAATGTAATGACTACAGGGAAGCTTTTCCTCAGAGCCCACATCTTATTGTACATCACGGAGTCTACTCATGAGAGAAACCCTATAATTTATTGAATGTGGTAAAACCTTTAATCAGAGCTTGAGTCTTATGCAACATCAAAGAATTCATTCTGGAGAGAAATCCTGTGAATGTCATAAGTGTTGGAAGCCTTCAATTAGAGTTCATACCTTATTCAAGCCTAGAAAATTCATACAGGAGAGAAACTGTTTGGATGTAAAAAATGTGGAAATGCTCTCTGACCTAAGGTCAAGCTTTACAACAACATCAAAGAATTCATTTCAGGGAGGAATTCTGTGAATGTAATGAAAATGAGGATTCCTTCAGCCAGACTTACACCTGAGAATGTACTTGGTGAAAAAAGAGATGATAAAAACATGAGCAATTTGAATGTATCTGTATATTTATTTTGTGATGCAAAGCTGCTAGCTGATCCCTCTACGCACTTTCTTGGTTCATATGTTTCTTATGTGAATAATTGATCAAATGGTAAACCCAGAGGAAAGTTTGTCTACAGTTTCTCCTTGTATGTCATCAGAAGTGCCACATCAGGTGCAAAAGCATTGGATGCAATTCTTGGAAAGTAATGGAAGCATTATAAGTTGCCGTGTGCCATGTAAGCAGCTCAAGTGTCCTTGTTGATAAGGATCAGAGCTCCTGAGACCTCTTCTGGCCATTTCCTACCCAGAATCAGGGAAGTTCAAGGGAGCCCTGAAATGGAGGGTACTGGCAAGTTTTCTACCTCCAAGAAGTAGTTTATAAATGAGAAGAAAGATTCTGAGATGCGGTGGACAGAGAGCTCTCATGCCTCTGAAAGGGCTGAATGGTGAAGGGGCCCTGGTGAAAATGAGGGAAGTGGATGCGGGCCATCCGGACCCATTTCAGTCATTTTCTGGCACTTCAAGTTAATTGAATTACCCTCCAGGATGGGGAAGGAGGGTGTGAAGACTCATGCTTACCTGATTTAATGCTCTGCTCTGTGTCCCAGGACTTGGCCTCTGTGCTTCTCGTACCTGGCCATTCCCTCTCAACACACACAAAACTAAGAGGTATGGGCTCCCATGCAGACACTCATTCAAGACAGAATGCAGGGCCAGGACTAGAATGAGGTGCCTATGGTGCAGAATTTAAGGAGGCCCTCTCTCTCTTGCCTGACTCTGAGAGTGATGCCACCTTAAATATTATGCCCTGTGCCTCACTTGCCTTTCCTTAGTCCTGGCACTGGACAGAAGCCCTGAAGCTGGATGGCTTGCTTGGAGGGGACTAAATGGAAATCTGGATCTTGGAAATCTTGGAACAGCTGGAACAGAGAGAAAGAGATGGAACAAAGAAATGAGGAAAACACTTGAGAGGAAGCAGCCCAGGGAAAGAGCTGTAGGAATGGGCTTAGTCACAGGGCCACAGCTGGAAAAACTGGGCAGCTCTAAGACACAGATCTCCCATGTTTAGGAGCACCAGTAATGGCCCTCCCTGTATTCATTTGCTCATTTATTGAGTGTTACCATGCCAGACACTTTGCTGTTAGAAATGTGCTTTGGGGCTGGCCCTGTGGCTTAGCAGTTAAGTGCGCGCGCTCCGCTGCTGGCGGCCCGGGTTCGGATCCCGGGCGCGCACCGACGTACCGATTCTCTGGCCATGCTGAGGCCGTGTCCCACATACAGCAACTAGAACGATGTACAACTATGACATACAACTATCTACTGGGGCTTTGGGGAAAAAAAAAAAAAAAAGAAATGTGCTTTGGTTGGATTCTTTTCATGCATGGAGTGGAGGTTTTCAGAAGCTAGCTCGGGTAATGGGGCTTTATGATAAAGGTACTGGGATTAATTTTATTATTATTTTTCTTTCTTTCTTTGTTTCTTTCCTTGTTTCCTTTCTTTCTATGGCTTTGTTATAAAAGTCAAGAGTTAACTCGGCAGGTCTAGGCTGCCCAAACTCTGCACGTTCCAAAGATTTTCAGCTCTAGCCCATGACCAGCTCCTGGGATATAACCTCTGAGCCCTTGGAGTACCCTGCCTGATAAGAGTGTCTTTGTATACCTGAGGCTTTGGGCCACACCGGATAGTTTGTGCTAATGTGATATATGGTGAACACCTGTTTCTGTATGCCTAGGGACTTTGGGCCACACTGTGTCAGTTTGACTTCTCCGGGGCTGGAGACTGAAGAGCTACAGTCAAGTTACATGAGCACTCCATGCTTACGTGACTGACTCTTGCAAAAATCCTGAACTCCAAGGCTTGAGTGAGCTTCCCTGATTGGCAACACTTTGTATGTGTTGTCACACATCGTTGCTGGGAGAATAAAGCACTGTCTGTGTGGTTCTACTGGGACTGGACAGCTGGAAACTTGTGCCTGGTCTCTCCTGCACTCCACCCTGTGCGCCTTTTCCCTTTGCTGGTTTTATTCTGTATCCTTTCACTGTAATGACCCACAACTGTAAGTATTACAGCTTTCTGAGTTTGGTGAGTCCTTCTAGCAAACCATCGAAACTGAAGGTGGTCTTGGGGATCCTCAACATAGATACTCGTGCAGGGGAACTCAGGAAAAGCTGAATAGGCAGACTTCAGATTGTTTTGGATCCAAGATAGCTCAAAGGACTTCTATTTTTATTGTGTGTATCATTTTTAGACACAGAACTTTATTTTTAAGCCAATTTTAAGTACCCAAAGATAACAGTTCAAAAAACAAAAACAAAATAAAAGAGAACACAAACAGTTATAGTTTTCTGTACATTGCTAATTCTATATGTGGCCCAAGAGGAGTTCCACCAAATGTCAAACAAGGGAAGTCTCTGGACTAGAGACGTGGCAAGGGGCCTTGTTGTTTGTTGTTAGCTGTCTTGGAGGAACCCATCCATGACTTTCCCATTTAATGGGCCTCTAGTCTTAATTGTCAAAGCATCCCTTTTCCTAGAGGAAAAGACTAGTACTAAATATGTAGGTATAGTGTATTATCTAATAGTCCTTGCTATTATCCCAGAAAGTCTCAGTAAATATAAACGTGAACTACTTATTAGAAAAGTGCCTGTCAATGGTGACTCAGTAAGGATTTATTTGTTTATTTTTTTTGTGAGGAAGATCAGCCCTGAGCTAACATCCATGCTAATCCTCCTCTTTTTTTTTTGCTGAGGAAGACCAGCTCTGAGCTAACATCTATTGCCAATCCTCCTCTTTTTTTTTTCTCCCCAAAGCCCCAGTAGATAGTTGTACGTCATAGTTGCACATCCTTCTAGTTGCTGTATGTGGGACGCGGCCTCAGCATGGCCGGAGAAGCAGTGCATCAGTGTGCGCCTGGGATCCGAACCCGGGCTGCCAGTAGCGGAGCACGCGCACTTAACCGCTAAGCCACGGGGCCGGCCCATTAAGGATTTATTGAGTGATGAATACCTTAAACTTCACCTCCGCTTGTTACGCTCTCCTCTCAGAAACTTCTGACCTTGATCAAGCTCCACTGGTTACAGTTTGATGACTAATTCAAACATGGCTGGCGGGAGCGCCCGGCTTGTTTCAATGGCAGGAGCTTCCAGGTCCTCACCTTCGTCCTCCCGCTCTAGACCGTCCTTCTCGTCAGACAACACTGAAAGGAGACTCAAACTAGCGGCATTTTTACTGTATTATTGTCAACATTTCCTCCTGCTTCTTCTACGTGTGATGCTGTTCAGTCTTAAAAGTTCGAGAATTGTCTTTGTATCTCTGTCACCATCTTCTCTATTTGATCTTCCATTCGTTTCATCCATATATTTTTTTATACAAAAGTATTCTTTAAAAACAAAACTGGGGTTCTTATATGGAGTATCACTTGGATCATGCTTGGCTATGAGTAACAAAGACGCAAGATAACAGCGGTTTACGCATGATTTAAGTTTATTTTTCTCTCACATAAAAGGCCAGAGGTGGACAATTCAGGGTTTCTATGGAGCCTTCGTAGTCACCTGGGATCCAGGGTGCTTCTAGCCTCTCACTCTGTCATCCCTGGGGCACAGCCCCAGCCTTCAGGTACAAGGTGGAGCTGCTCTCATCAAAACCATGTTCCAGGCGGGGAATGGAGGAAGGTACTTGCCATCTGTACTTTTCCCACATCTGAAATTTCCATCTGAAATTTCCCACAAGCTGCCGCTTCCGTTTGTGTCCCACAGGCCAAGGGTTAGCCACATGACCACACCAGCCCAAGGAAGACTGGGAATTGTACTCTTTACTTCAAGTAGCCACATGCCCAGCTAAACCTCTGGGATTCTAAGAAGCGTGGCTGATATTGGGACGGGCAACCAGCTCTCTGCCACAGTTGTCATGCATGCTGCTCCTTACCCCTTTCTCTTTTCTGTCTCCATCAGGGCCCATGTTTCACTGCCGTATTTGCCAACAGAAATGGCTTGTCTGGTTTGGGATGTTGGTTATGATATTATTTTCTATAATTAATACACTTACATTCTGGTATAACATACCGTATGCATATTTTAACATGTCCCTTGATATAGAAATAATTAAGAAAAATCTAGATGAGGGGGTTGGTCTGTATATTGAATTTTATGGGTTCATTGCAGTGTAAGCACCTGACTTCAGACACCTCATCTATACAAAGTGGCAGCTGTGTCATTCCACAAGTGCTCTGGAAACTCAACGTTTTCCTTCCTTGTCTGCTTTCCCCACCACAGCTGGACTCTGGTTTGCAGGCTCGTGGCGCCACCTACTGCCCATAAGGGACACTGTCTCTACATCCCGGCGCAGGAGAGGACACCTAAACATACATTCTCCTGCTCCTGTGCCTTTCATGATTCTGCTCTACTTAATTCCCCTGCAGCTAATCCTTCTCGCACAAACACTCTTTCCTTCTACCCCTTTTTCCCAACTCTTACCCGGACCTCAAGAAAATCTCTCCTCTCCTTATTTGCACCAGCCGTAGCTCCAGTGGGAACTGCTATTACACACACTCTAGTGCCTGGCATGTGCTAAGTGCTCTTCATGCTTATCTCATTTAATTCTCACAAGAATCCTATGTACTAATATTATCCCATTTTACAGGAGAGGACACTGAGGCTCAAAGGTCAGGTCATCTTCCCAGGTATGCAGAGCTAGAAAGCAGCAGAAGCCCAAGCGGACTGCAGGGCTGTCTCCAAATCCCATGCTTTACCAGTGGTTCTCAATCCTGGAAAGCTCTTTCAAGAGTACCAATGCCCGCCCCCCCCCCCAAATTTTAATTTAATTGATCTGGGGTGAGGCACGGTGTTATGGATAGAATTGTCTCACCCAAATTCATATGTTGAAATCCTAACTTCCAATGTGACTGCATTGGGAGACAGGGCCTTTAAGGAGGTAATTAAGGTTAGGTGAGGTCATAAGGGTGAGTCCTAATCCAAGATGACTAGTGTCCTTTCAAGAATAAGACAGCAGGGATGTGCTTGCATAGAGAAAAGCCCATGTGAGGACACAGCACGAGGGGGGTCACCAGCAAGGCAAGGAGAGGGACTGAAGGAGAAACTAACCCTACGGACACCTTGGTCTTGGACTTCCAGCTTCAAGAACTATGGGAAAATAAATTTCTGTTGTTTAAGCCACCCAGTTTGTGATGCTTTGTTACGGTAGCCCTAGCAGACTAACATACAGGGACATCAATTTCTTTTTTTTTAGCTCCCCAGGTAATTCTGGCATGGACGTGGGTGGGAATCAGGGCAAATCTCCTAAGCTGTACCACTGCCTTTGGTGGTAAGCCTAAGAGAAAACCCAAAGAGAAGAGGCAGCCTTGGATTCCGGGGTAAAAATGGGCTAACAGCCTTTAGAACTCTTGAAAGAATTTGGACAGTTCTCTCAATAATTCCATCTGCCCCCTTATTTTCTTTTATTCTCATTTATTTACTCAACATCAGCACTCAAGGTAAATAAAATATTATATCTTATTCATTTTCCCTTTGTTTTGTTTTATAAATAGTATTGCCACAGCATTGTTTTATAGCTTTCATTGTAAGGGTATGCTATTTCACTTGCGTTATTGAATAAATGCACTTTTGTGAGTTGTTAGGAGAACTTACTTAACATTAGGGTAAATAAATATGTTTCAGGTTTCAATAACTGATGTAAAAATGGAATTTGGGAGCACCCCCTGTGTAGGTTTAAGGATGTCTGTAGACTTATGAGTCTTGCCACTTGTTTACTGAAATACTCATCATTAGTTCTCTTGAGTGTGAATTTCAGCGACCAGGCTGGCTGTGTTACTCGCATACTGAATTTAAATCGACAAGCTTGTTCTTCAGGGTTGAGGTGATTTTTAGATTTCTCAATGCCCTAATATATCAGAATCACCTGGGAATTAAAATACAGAGAGCTCTGCCCCCATCCTGGACCTTCTAAATCACGGTCTCCTGAGGTGGGCCCCAGGAGCCTGGAATCTGTCCTCTGTTCACCAGGGGAGCAGCCTTATATTTGTGTGGTGTTACTGGACACATTTTGTGTGCTGTTGAGTAATTTGAAAGCATATGATATAAAATTCATTGTATACACAAAATGTGGAATAAAGCCAATCTCTTCTAATTAAAACAAAATTTCAAGAATCAAATTTGAAAGCTTGTGAGGGAAATTGTACACTGTTCACACTAATGCCTCATTAGCTGATGAACAAATGCCCGCCTCCTTTGTGTGTATCATGAGAACTTGGCAGTTTTCTGATTTGCTTCTGCACTTCCTGTGGTGATGCTGTGTGTTGTGCTGTTATTATAAAGTGTACTGTTATGTCACAGCCCAGAGGAGCCTAACGAGACATGACTACTAAATGTAATGTGGTATTCTGGATGGGATCCTGGACTAGGAAAAGGGTATAAGGTAAAAGCTAAGGAAATCTGAATAAGTTACGGACTTTAGTTAATAACAATGTATCAATTTGCTTCATTAATTGTACCAAATGCACCATAGTCATGTAAGACGTTAATGGGGGAAACTGTGGGGTATATGGGACTCTCTGTACTACTTTTGCAGTTTTTCTATAAATCTAAAACTGTTTTAAAATTAAAAGTTTATTATTTTTATTTTTCCAGTTTTATTGAGATATAATTGACATGTAACATCGTATTTATTTAAGGTGTACAACACAATGATTTGATATATGTATATATTGCAAAAAAGTTTGTTTAAAATAAACTATTACAAAGATGGCAAAAATGTACTTTTATAATTTTTAATGTTTTTGTATTCTATAACATCACCCTTGCATTTTTTAGTAATGATGCTAATGTTAGCATTGAAAAATGCACATAGAAATCTTATTTTAAAATGGAAGTCAGATGTAATAAAACTCCATGAAAAAGTTTCAACAACTGCTATGCTGCTTGGTTTTATAAATTTAGGAGAGACAGTCCCCTGTGAAGTTGTAGAGATAATAAACACAGCCCTAAAGCAAAATATATTTATGAGCCACGTGATGACACCACCCCACTTTATCTTTATTCTTAGTGGGGAAATCATGTTCCACTATGTGACATCCTCAGAAACTCATTTCTTGCCTAAAACTGACAGCTCTGTACTTGGTGGTTTTCATATCAGGCACATCATGGGCAGACATGGCACACCAATTATTCCCATTTTCAGATAAGGGAATTAAGAGGGTAAGCCACATTATTAAGGTCCCAGAAATAGTAAACAGCAGAGCTAGGACCAGAATCCAGGTCTTGTGATGTTTCATCCAACGCTCTTTTCACCACTCTGCAACTGCAGGAGCTGGTCTTTAACCCTTGACAGGGTGCGCCAGCCCCTCTTCCTCCTTCCTATCAGAACGCCACTTTTACTCAGGTGTCTACACCTGTCTGGAGCCCCTGACCTCCAGAGAAGCCTCTGGGCCCCAGCTCTAGGTGGCTTCTCAGTAGTGTAACCAGGGGCTCTCAACCTTGGTTCACATTGGAACCACCTGATGAGCTTCCCTGACGCTTCAGTCTCACCTCTGGAAATTCTGAAATATTTGGTCTACAGAGAAGCCTGGGAATTTTTTTTTTTGCCCTAAAATTGTGCCATTTTGTTGTTTGCTTTTGCTATCAAAGAATAGGGAAGGATCCACTCATTAAATATGCTTCAAATAGGGCCGTGGATTTTGATTGGATGTCATTTCTGCTAATCATATCGGGAGGTCAGAACACTTTCCCCCTTGAATCAGATGCCTGGCTTTGGGCAAAACCTTTTGGGTCTTCTCCCCACAAGGCAGAAGTTCTGCATCTCAGGATGTGAAACAGAATTCATCTGTTGGACGGTTTTAGGGTAGATGGCTAATCACACAAGCTGAGGGCTGAAACAAACCCAGTCATCTCTGAATGTTGTGTGCTATTGCTTCGAGTAGAGACTAACGGGCAGAATAGTCTTTGGACTGTTTTCTGAGGGGGCTGAAATGTCTGCTGAATTGCACAATTTAACACTTAGGCCTTATCTAGAAAAGGGAGTCCCCTGATTTTGACAAGACTTAATAGAATCATTTATATCCCTTTCCACAATGCCCAGTCTCCTCCAGGTTCAGGCCCTATCTGCCCTTATCCTAACAACCCACATCCCATATTAAGCAGCATTTATTAGGATGATGGGAGGTATGACCTACTTGCCCAGTTGGAGATATCTGTCCATCTCCTCCAGTGATGCTGTTTTTCCCTTTGTGGGCTCTGGTGACTTTCAACAATTGCCTACCAGTGCTGGAAATGGCCATAGATTCTTCCAACGTCTTGACACCAAAGACACTGCCTAGATCAACGTGTCCTCCCTTGGGTCCAGTATGACAGGTCAAACTACATACTCCATCACAAGTAGGGAAGGGTCTAGTTTTGACCCTCTAGAGTGTATAACTTTACAAAATTGTTGCTTATCCGGGGGTGGCCCTATCCAAAAGTAAAGAAATACCGGATAGAGCTTTAAAGGTGTGTCCAGTGAGACAAGAAAGAAGAAGAGGAACAGAAACCAAGTTGTATTTGAAACATCTGCAAACACCAGCCCCTTACACTAGTCGCTCATGTACTTCATCCCAATTCCGTTTGAGAATCTTCCCTATTTCAAGCTTCCCAATATCGCTACTCATCAAGATCAACCAATCTCATTAACCAGCCATCTGGTTGTTATATTTTGGTTCACTGACCCTCAGATGATGTATAGAACTTGTGGACTCTAGTGTTAGCCAACATTCCTCATCCAACCCTATGAAAGAGTTATCAACTCTATGATGACTACTGATCTCATGGGATGGGAGGGGCTCTGAAAAGCCAATTGGCTACATTTGCCCTTTTTATCAGCATCACCCTGTGTCCCAAATTCCTACCATTGCTTTTAGACTTCTGGGTGAAGGTACCGTTTCTTGAAGGCCACTGTTAGAATCCAAGTTAATCACAGAAGACTCTTCCATGTAAATGTTTCTCAGTCAACACGTACAGACGTCTCTGGTCGGTGCTGGGCTACGGGTGCAGTCCTGCGGGCAGGTTGGGTTCTTATCATTGGATGGGGAGATGGAAAATATTCTTACAAGAGAACACAAGCTACAACAGGTCAAATTAACCCAAATGCCAAGAGTGAGGAAGGACAGTAGAGGAGTGGCAGGAGTGAGAAGAGAGGAATCAGGAGGGGCTCTGGGGATGTGATTTTTTGAACCAGGCATTGAAGCAGGGAAGCCAGATGGGTAACCCAGACTCCATCATGGCGTGGGGTTTTATTCTGGTAGATGGGAGATACTTTATGCACGTGTAAAGCAAATGTGGATTTTCTGATTGTTAGATTTGAAATTTCCTTTCTGGAGCTGAATGGTCAAAACAGTGGCAAAACAGGCCGGGACATGCTTCCGGGGTCCATTAAGGGGTGGAACCAGATTGCGTGCTAAGTGGGACCTTAGGAAGGCAGTCAGGTTGGAGGGAGAAGAGTCTGGGGAGGAGCCTGAAGATGTGGGTGCTAATCCTGGCCTCCCCCCTTCTGACCTGAGTAAACTTGGACAAGTCACTGAATCCTCTGGGCCTCCCTCATCTGTGGAAGCCTCGTCTACAGTTGCCAGAGACAGCGCAAGCCTCAAGAGACTCCAACCGTGGCTAAGACATGTGAGAGGGCTTTGTAAACTATGTTAGCTATTTGTAAGGTGTGGATTTCCTGTTATTGTTCTTTTAAACTACGCCTCAAAACCTATTATTTTGCCCACCTGGATAAGATCTATACATCATGATTTCTTATATGGCATTAAAGTAGCGAGGTCTAGGGCCGGCTCTGTGGCTTAGCGGTTAAGTGCGCACGCTCCGCTACTGGCGGCCCGGGTTTGGATCCCGGGCTCAGATCCTGGGCGCGCACCGAGGCCCGCTTCTCCGGCCATGCTAAGGCCGCATCCCACATACAGCAACTAGAAGGATGTGCAACTATGACATACAACTATCTACTGGGGCTTTGGGGGAAAAAAGGAGGAGGATTGGCAATAGAGGTTAGCTCAGAGCCAGTCTTCCTCAGCAAAAAGAGGAGGATTAGCATGGATGTTAGCTCAGGCTTGATCTTCCTCACAAAAAAATAAATAAATAAAAAATAAAGTAATGAGGTCAAGGAGGATCATTTGAATGACCCACTACTGCAGGGGTAGTGAGTTTGAATGAGGGGGGAAGGCAACCAACCCAAGATGAGTCTAGAGAGAGAATCTGTGGGTGTCGGCAGCAGCAGAATTAAGCCTCAGAAACAAAGCGACCCTTTTGTTTGAGAGGGACCCTGAGGTGTCATCACAGTTATGGATTTCAGTGGCAGTGGGGACACAGACAGTATCATGGGCAGGGGTGTGGCGTAAAGGAAAGCACAGTATGATGAGCAAGTAATCAGAGTGTGAGAGACAGCAAATGGATCACGTTAGCCTGAGGAGAAAGGCTGCGTCACAGAGAAGGGATCTTGCTGGAGGATTGAACAGTTCGCCCAAGGTTTTTTGATGCGCCACATCTTGAGCCGGAAAATGACACCATGAAAACAGGATTAGGAGTCGTGCCGGCAGTTTTAAGGTTCTCTAGTCACAGTGGGGATGTATACATGCCTGTGATGGTGGGAGGCACTGCAACTTGATTTTCCTTCCATGTTATTTTCTCAAAAAAGAGCCTAAAAAATATTCATGTAGGACTGCCTTGGCCCTGGGATGGCAAATAACTTCTACTTATATGTGGATTCAGACGAATTAGTAGCAGTTGCCTGGAGCATTGCAATGAGGGTCTCTAGAGCAGATTTGGGGCTTGGTGGGCAGGGACACTGGGTGGTGTCTTACCTGTGGTGGCAAGTGTGCCCATTATTTTGCTGACTTTGTGAAGACTCCAGAGCCCTGATGAGGAGCCTCATACTGTGGGGTACAGCTTTCTTCTGCTCTGTCCTCCCATCACTTGCTCCCTTGAATGTTCTGCTGCTGTCGAGTTCCAGTGCATCCCCTCCCACCACTTCCAGCTCACCTTCCTCGAAGCCCAGCACCAACCGCTCTACCAGGGCAGCCTTCTCTTCTCTGCCTCTCAAGCCGGCACCAAAACCATGGAGCAGCTGTTGGGAGGCAGAGGTTTCCGGGTGTTGCTGCATTTTATCTTGTGTGAAAGGGGCTGTGTTTCACTTGAGAGAAAAGTGGACCTTATAGGACCCCGAGGGCACCTCTCAGGCTTAGAGAACTTGCCCAAGAAGGATCTGCTGTCCCGGCTCAGTGGAACATGACCTTGCTGGGTCAGGCTCAGAACTGGTTGCTCTGGGCTCCGTGGTATAACTGTTAATTCTAGAGGAGGAGGTTGCCTTTTTGTTTTACTTGCTGCTTCTTCATAGATGGAGGTGTGAGGGGAACACCGAAGACTTAACTGAGCCTTGACTCAGCTTTAGCCAGTTGCTTTAGTGTGTGGAAGTGAGATATGAGTATTTCAGGTCAGCTGGTCTCTACTGAACATGGGCCAGGCATGGCCAGTGCCTCTCGTGGACATGTAATGCAGTCCTGGATCTTAAGGAACTCTGTCTATATGGGAGAAAGGGTATGTTCATAGGAAATGGTTAAGTCATGTAAGGCAAGATGCATTTGCGTCATACTGAGTGAGACTTCCAGTGTGTAGGATGTTCTGTGAGGTGGGCCTAGCTGAAAGAAGGAAAGGAAAGATCAAGGAGGCAGGTGACAGTGATAGAAGAAGTGGATGTGGGGAGGTAGGAAGAGGAGAGCAGTTCACAGGAAGAGAGAGCTAGCCAAGCCAGGGTCCTTGTGCTAAATCATACCCTGGCCCAGGGTGTACACCTTCGGAGAAGGGTTTTGAAAGGCCTGAAGGTTTGCAAAGGGATTGCTTTTGATCATTTCTTTCAGAAGCCTAACAATGGCTTACACTTACATGCAAATGAAGTCTGAGAGGACATTGAGTGCTATCATTAATAGTTCGGTGACAGATTGGAATGTAGTCCGTAGACAACTGAAAATATAATTATGACCAGTACTAGGTCCTAATCAGAATTATAAACTAATTTGAGAGATGATGTGGTTTTAAAGTATAAGAAAGGAGCCAGTGCTGGTAGCCCTTCCTCCCATGTCTTCCACAGACGGGAGAGAAGGGACAAGGGCAGACAAGAGCAGTATGTCTTTTATTTTCCATGTCCCTATCCCTGGGTGAATCCAAGAGGGTGGCTAAGGTTCCTACTTGCCATTTTTTTCCAAGAGGAGCAATTGTTCATACTTACCTATAAAACTCAGTTTGATGGACTCCTGAGCCCACTAGGAGACTGTGAAACATCATCCCCTACCCTGTCATACAGAGCCTCATATACACCGGAAATGAGATGGTATCTGTAGACCATATGCCTTGGTCTCCTTCCCTTAGTAGATTCCCATTGCTCCACATGGCTCCTAAATTGGCTAGTGTAATAAAGCAGGTGGTGGGCAAGGGAGCAGCCGGGAGGATACAACTTATCCTTTTCCTGTCTAACTCACACACAAGGGCTGATCAAATGCAGCACTGTCAATGTCTGGGTCAGTGATACCTGAACCCCTGAACACCAATTGCAGAGCCCTAACACAGGGTTTCCGATTCAGGAGATCTGAGGGTGGGGCCTGAGAATTTGCATTTCTACAAAGTTCCCAGGTGATGCTGACGTTGCTGATTCAGAGACTACGCTTTGAGAATCACTGAACTAGACTATTGGTTGTCAACCTTGTTAGCTGCATGTTAGAATCACTTGGAAAGCTAAAAAAATGAACCCCCCCCCTCCAAAAAAAAAAAAAAAAAAAAAAACCACAACCCAGACCATATCTCAGATCAATTTCAACAGAATCTACGTGGGTGGCACCAGACATCAATGTTTTTAAACATCCCCAAGTGATTCTATTGTGCAGCCAAGGTTGACAATCACTGATCTAGGCTCTTGAGACAGATGCCCATTAATGCAGATGCACTAGATAAAAGTCAGTAGAGCCAAACGTCTCCCACCCTTGGTTCTGAGGCAAGATACTTTTGTAGTTTGGGCATCTTTCCTTGGGAGAATGTAGCCGGCAATGATTGTGAGGGTAATTGACTCCTCTTGGATCATGGCTTGAGCAGAATGGAGAAAGCTGAAATAGCAATAGTGAAAAATGGTAGGCAAGCTGACTAGGGAAACAGAAAATGATTTCTGGGCAGCAGTGAAAGACTTCTGGGAAGTGGAGACCATACATTTATCTCGGGGTTCTTCTCCAAAACATATGATTTTTCAACATATCAGCAGCCTGGGCAGGGAAAATGGACATTTCAACTGATCCAGGGTTAACAGACTTCCTAGGCAGTTGCAGACAGTGGGGTAAAAGAGTTAAGGATATTGGTGTGAGAGTGGCTAAAGTGATGGACTCTAGAGTCTGGGGCCTAATCCCAACGATGAACTCAAGAGAGTCTTCTTTTCTGCTATGTTGTGTACTGAATATATACACAATATCCCTTTCCAAGGGTAGTCATTCCCTTCCCTATTCCACAGGAAACACAGAAGCACACTCCTCCAAGTAGGGGAGACGGTGACCCAGACTTGGCTAATCCTACCTCCCTTTCCCCTGAATACAATGATTGATCCAATGATACAATGATTGATCCAGAGCCAAACAGGGTCAATCACAGTCCTTCCCTGTAACTGATATTTGGGAGGGGTGGTATAGTTTGAGGCTACATTAGATAGGATGGAAGGCTTCTCCAACGTAGTCACCTTTGAGCTGAGACCTGAATAACACGAAGCTCGTTGTGCAAAGCAAGGGCAGAGAAACACCATGTAACAAGTACAAAGGTTCTGAGGAGAAATGGGCCAAGCTTGTTCAAGAGATAAGAAGGCTAGTGGAGAATGCTGTTCCCATTGCCTGAACCGCTCTCCCCGCCACTCTTAACCTGGGTAAATGCCCGCACAACCTTCAGGTTTCAGCCCAAACATCACTCTCTCCAGTAAGCCCTCCCAGACCTCACAGCAGGTCTCCCTTCGCCCCAGCAGATGACCAGCCTGTTCCTGAGATCTAGGGGAATGTGTTTACCAGACTCATGGAGCTCAGAGAAGGGAGTGACGGGATAAAGGATGCACGTTGGGGGCGTTAAGGAGGTCGCGCAATCCCTACCCCACGAGAAAATGAAGCCAATTCCCAACTTCTCAAGCCCAGATCAAAGCTTGGGGAGCGACAGCAGCGCGCAGAGTGGCCGGTGACAGGGCGGAAGTGCATCCCTGGAGCCGTTCTAGGAAACCTGGAGGACCCAGCTCGTCAGTGATCCTGGGGCTGCAGTGGGCATCGCCCCGTACACAGGGCCACTCCAGGGAGCTGATTGGGCAGGCAGGGGCGAGATGGCACTCGGATTAGGGCGAGACCCGGCAAAAAGCAAGTCTGGGAAAGGTGAGGAGGCGTCAGCGTGCCGACCACCTGTTCCTCCGGCGGAGTGCGGCGCGCGCTGATTGGCTGGAGTGCCGCCCGGGTACCGGAAGTGACCGATGCCGTCGCCGGTGAAACCAAGACAACAGCTGCGGGTTCTGTGCGAGCTGGCGGAGCGGCGCCAGGAGCCCGAGCGGAGCGAGCGAGCGACGGGAGCGGCCTGCGGTGAGACCTCGTTCCGTCACAGCGGGAGGGAGGAGGGCGCTGGGCTCCCGACTCCCCAGGCGCGCGCGCCCAGCGGAAACCCAACGTCTAGGCCGGTTCCTGACCCGGGTTCTGTGTGACCTTGGACTTTACGGTCCCCCGGGCCTCCATTTCCCCACCTGCACACTGCGGGTGTGGGGCCTGGATAGGCAGTTCCGTGCCTGTCAGCCGCGGGGGGCGGGAGAAGCGGGGACACCCCCTTCCTCCGTGGGGGCCAATGGGAGCTGTGTTTTTCTCAGACGTTCCATCCCCAAGTAAACCGCGGGGACGAAATGGCGGGCAGTGTCAAAAACTTAAGGCCCCCGTGGCGGACTGTGCCCCGTGCTGGCAGACAGCGTATTGGCTCCTGAGAGTTAGTTGTGGGAATGAGACAGGTTTCAGCGCAGAGTTAATAGAGCCTTCTTGATCGTGGGAACCAGGGGGAGGACAGAGGAGAGGAGGAAAACAGTGCTTTAAGTTAAATATCATCCAGATCGGAAGAAGGAACTTATTTTTACAAAGAGTGACACCAGCTATGTGTCAGACACTTTTTTAGGCTCTTTAGATGCAAAAACGAATGAAATATCCAGTTAATCCTCAAGAGTGTCACAGATTCGTTATGTAGATAAGATATTTTCACAAATCCATTTACCAAGTATTTACCAGGTACCCAAAATTGCTAGGCACTGGGAATACCAAGATGAATAGAACATCATCCTTGCTCACTGTCTAAAGAAGAAAGCAGACATGAAAATAGACTTAACAATACCTAACTGCTACAAGATCAAGGAGATCTATCTGTCTTAGGGGCAGGAGCAGAGAAGAAAATGGAGGGGACTGTCTATGCTTGAGCTGAGTCTTGTAGATGTTTGCTGAGTGCACAAGGTGGGCAGTAGTGTTCCAGGAAGTGGGAATAACCTGTTCTCAAAAGCAAAGAAACTTCAAAGAACAGGAAGTGTTTGAACTACAGGACCCTGAGCATGACTGCAGCTTCCAGCATCATTGGAGGGTGAGGGACAGGAGATGGGAAGGGGGACAGGGCCTGACCAGGAGGGCATTATGAGCCACGTTAAGAAGTTTTTATTCTGTACTCCTTGGGGAGCAATGGAAGCGACATGATAACTATAGTACAAAGAAACAGGTGAGGGAAATGCTGGCTCAGAGGACGAAGGGAGAAGTTTCTTCCTGCAGAGGTTAGTGAAGACTTTGGGGGAGGAGGTGGTCCTTGTACTAGATATTAAGCATTTGGTAGGCGCTGGCCATTCAGAAGTTAAGGGAAGGTATTTGTATCAGTTAAGGTGCTTTTGTCTGAAAGTAACAGAATCCAACCCAAGCTGGCTTTAAAATATGCAAGTGTATAAGCTCTCATAATTGGAAGTCAGGAAGTATAGCGGTTTCAGGATTGACTTAACCTAGTGGCCCTGGCTCCATTTCCTGTTGATTTTCTTAGCTCGACTTGCCTTCCTCCACAAGCTGGTAGTGAGATGGCAGCAGCAGATCCAGGCAACAATATGTAGAAGTCTTTTCCTTTGATTCTCTCAGATGGCGAGAATCTATTCCTAGAAGCTTCCAGCAAACTTCCGCAAAATATCATTGACGCAGATGAAGGCATATGTCCATTCCTGAACCAATCCCTGCTGTTTTGAACAGTCACTTGCAAGTGGGGTGGTATTAGTTTGACTGGGTTAACTCAGTTGTGGCTCGCTCTTGGGTGAGGTCAGATCTCCTGCAAAGAGAGCAAGGCCGCAGCAAACTTTTTTGCTCAAATACCCCATAAAATAATTTGAAAAGCTTTGTGTCCCCTTTTACAATTGTAAGTTGACCTCCAAAATGTTTCATCATAGATTATAATAGTTGGAAAGGATATTATTGTTGGTGTATTATAATCTTGACGTTTCAAAATAAGACCTCATCTCAGTTTCCAAGATACCTGTCCTTGGTTCTGTGTGCTCACCACATTCATCACCCTTTCTGTAAACTCCACCTGTTAGCATCCCACCTCCCTCCTCCCCCCACTTCATTTGCCTCCCGATCTCACTCAGCCACCTCAACTATGTCCTGGCTGACATCCTCAAGTCCCTCCCTCGGTCTTCCACCACACATATCCCCAGATTCCCAGCCTGCTCCAGGGCTGTCAGAAGCGTTGCTGGAGAAAGGCAAGAAAGCATGCTGATTGGCTCCTCCTCACACTGATGCTCTCCAGCATACTTGTCTCATAAGGAAGTTGTGAAGAGTTAACAAGATAGTGTCTGTAAATTGCTTAGCACACAGCACATAGTAAGTGCTCTTCATTACTCTCCATATCACAGTGTCAGTGCATCCTCACTTCTCTTTTCTCTCTCTGTATTTACCCCAACTCTGCACATGCTACACTGAGGTCAGAATGGTCTCTCTGTTCCTTTTCTTACTCCTGTACTTCTTGGCCTCTGAGGCTTTGCTTGCCCATTCTCTGCCCAGAGTGCTGTAGTGCTGTAGTCTGAACTGAAGTGCATGGAGGGGGTATACAAACACATTCTATAATGGCTGGGGCACATGGATGTTGAATGGAAATCAGTTTCTAGATCTTTGACTTCGGTTTGTATCCTTGCCTACCACTGATCTGCTTGAGAATGGGCCTGTGGCCTCTAGCTTTCTCTTTCCTCACCTCCTCTTTCACCAGTGCTCTTTTCCTCTTTTATAAAAAAAGACATACCTCTCACCCATACCCTCCTTACTTTTACTGGCGCATCACTCTGGGGTCGAAAATCCTCTGGAGTGCTGCACAAAGCGACAGTTTGTTGAGGAAGTCAGTGATTCTTGGACCTTTTGTAACTCAAGTCCCAATCTTTGCTTTTAACAAAATATTTAAAAGACCTAATCAGACTGTCAGCTGATAGATTATTTAATAATTTTTTTTTTTTACTACAAATCACAATATGATTTTTGGCAGATAAAGTTCAAAGAATTAAGTGATGTTGCTATCACAAGAGATTGCTGTAAACTCTGATTTAGGCATTTTAGGCAAACTCAGGTCCAGTAACTCAGGTCAGTCCGATAAACATAACGGAAATGGGATTTTTAACTCAGAAAAGGGGATCTAGTCAATTATATTTTATCTGCCCAGTCTGCTCTCAGAAGTTTAGGGGAGGGGAGGGGCAGTCAAGATGGAATGTGGGAAAAAAGAAGTCAGAGCAAGAACTGGCAATGTACCTGTAATCCTGCTGCTTCACACACGTGTTGGTCTACCTGGTAGCCCAGACCTTGGGTAGAGATGGATGCAGCAGATTGAGAGTGGGATAGCTCCGGTCATTAAGACTGTCTCACACGCTGGTTTCCAAACCTGGCAGGGCATCAGAATCCCCTGGGGCACTTGTTAAAGATACAGATCCCTTAGCCGACCCCTGGAGATTCTGATTCTGGGAGGTCTGAGGTGACACCTAGAAATTAGTATTTTTAACAGATTTTCCCTGTTAATTCTTATGCATCTAGCCTAGTCAGGCCAAAAACCATTATTTAAGATTATTCATCAAAACAAACAAAGAAAAAAAACCTCTCTGCTATGATTGCAAGCCTATTAAACAGTTTTCAGGGTTTTACGTGGCTTCCCATGCAGATTTTCATCTAGATAGTATGGTTTTTTCAGAGTTTTATTTCTTATTGTTATTTAATAGGTGGGCATCTGGTTTGTGCATCAGTATTTTGTGAATGACGCTTTCTGAGCCTGCTCTCCTAGGATGCATGGAATGAAAACAAATGCAGGTCTGCAGAGTTGAAGACCTTATTTTGAACTATGGAGACTTAGTAGAGGTCTGCCTGTCATCCCCCAGACTGAGGACCAAGAGTGGTCAGCCTCCTCCTCAGGTGGCACCTCCATTTCATCTCTCTTCAGATACAGCTAATTTCAGATGTAGGAAAATGAAGACGTGAGAAACAGAAAGATAGGAAATTTATGTTTGGAAATGTGAATTCAGGCTATGAGTTTCCATATGAGGGTGAAGTCTAATGTGTGGCTCTGCCCCTGGGAAAATCAACCAAATGGAGATTGGGTTTGATTTGTATGTGAGAAGGTACCTATAAAGCAGTATTTAACGAATGACATTAATATTGTGTCTCTGGCAGACTATAGAGTAAAAGAATGGTCAGAGAGGGTCAGATTTAGTTGGGGAAGACCTTCTGGATTTAAATTTTGAACCAGGTCTTGAAGTTGGGGATGGATACATACCTCACTTTTGTATCTTGTATCTTGTTTTACTGTGGACAAGTCATTTTCCATGTGGGGTGGTACAGAGATAGTTCTATGACTGCTGACTTTGTAAAGAGCTTGATGATGGGAAAGAAGTAACTATAGGAGAGAGAAAGGTGAAAAGGAAAGACCAGAGAGGGGTTGGAAGTAGCTAGGGATTGAAATACCAGCTGTGAAACTTGTTCCTGGCTGAGGATTTGAGAGAAATATATTTAAGACAGTACTTCCCAACTCAAATGGTACCATGGATGAAGAAGGTAAAGATAGCTAAATTCTTTACAATGGATCTTTACAATTATATAGGTACATATTATCTATAATTTTCAAAAATTTCAACAGAAAAGAGAAATCCAGCTGTTGGCTGCCCATCCTTACTCCATGGGAAAATTAAAGAAGATGCCGATGGGGGAAAAGTTGAAGAAGATTCCAGGTCATTTTGAGGAATAGCATGAAGAGCTTCCAAGGCTTCAGGAGTCCAGTAGATCAGGTTCCTTCTGGGTGTCAGGGGAGGGGTCGTTACCAGGGCTGCCCTGATGAGACACCAGAGAGGCCCCAGGGTAGGATGGTGGTTACTACCAGCATCCTTTGGATGACTGGAGGCTGGGCAGAGAACAAGAGCGGTACAAAGGTCACCCCCAAATCACCATTTTCCCCTTCCCTCACACTTGACCCCAGTCTCTTCTGCCTTTCAGGGTCTTCATTTCTTTAGTAATCTCATCTTTTCTTCCCTCTTAACCCCTGTCTGTCTTCTGGCACCATCTCTTCTAATATAAGCATGTTCAAATCTCTCCCATCAGAGAAAATCCTTCTTTGATCCTGTTGCACTTTCACATTACCGTCCATCGTGGTCCTCTCCTTTAATCCAAATTTTTTGAAAGAAGCAGCACATTCATTCATCAGTCCACTGCCGCTTGGCTTCTGCTTCTACCATTCTGCTGAATCTGTTCTCACAGGTCACCTGTGACCACCCAGTTGTCTCAAAGGATGTTTTCCAGTTCTTATCATACTGGATCTCTCAACGCATGTGACACTTTTTAATTCCCTCTGCCATTGCCCTGGTAACGTCTATGACACATATTCTGGTCCTTCTCCTATTGCACTAACCATTCTTTCTCTTAGTGGCAGGCTTCTCTTCCTCCACCCACCCCTTTATTATTAGAGCCCAAATAGGAAACAGCCCACTCAAACTAGGATAATTTGAGGAGGGTTTATTTGCAAAGAAGTTAATTGTAAATGATATAGGTGTTGAGGAACCTGGGGCTGGCAGCAGTAGAGTGGTCACCAGCCTGGGCCTGAAGAGACAAGAGCTAGGAGAGGTACTGGAATCTGGACAATGAGACAATTAGGTAGGATAGACTCCTTGAGAGGAGTGATGACCTTCAACTGAGGGACATCACCAATCCAAGGTGACCTCACAGGAAGGAACCTGGAGAATAAATACCTTGGCCTTACTCTCCTTCCCACTTCAGCCTCCCACTGGGGCTCCCCATTGGTGGAGCACAACTGGAAGCCAGAGGGCCTGTTGATGTATGCTGGGTAGGTTAGCCTTCTGGGGCAGAGGGCAGGGTGGAGGAAGGTGGAAAGCTCTGGAGGGGAAAATGGAAGAGAACTGGAGTGCTCTTGCGTGTTAGCTTTGGCTTTCTAGGTTTCTGTCTTTGGTCTCTGACAGTTCTCACACTATACTTGTTACCATCTATGCTGAGTACTCTCACGTCTATCTCTAGTCCTGACTGCTTTAAGCTTTAGACCAATATATTTTGATTGACTCATTGGTACCTCTATATGGATATCTTGAAACTCATCTTGTCTAAAACAGATCTCCATCTATCATCTTACCTCCTAAACTAGCTGCTTCTCCAGTACAGTAGTCCCCCCTTATCCACGGTTTTGCTTTCCATGGTTTCGGTTACCTGTGGTCAAACATGGTCTGAAAATATTAAGTGGAAAATTCCAGAAGTAAACAATTCATAAGTTTTAAATTGTGCGCCGTGCTGAAATCTCAGTGTGATGAAATCTCATGCTGTCCCACTCCGTCCCACCCAGAACGTGAATCATCCCTTTGTCCAGCGTATCCACACTGCATATGTTACCCACCCATTAGTCACTTAGTAGCTGTCTCAGTTATTAGGTGGACTGTTGCTGCATCACAGTGCTTGTGTTCAAGTCACCCTTATTTTATTTAATAATGGCCCCAAAGCGCAAGAGTAGTGATGCTGGCAATTCAGATATGCCAAAGAGAAGCCATAAAGTACTTCCTTTAAGTGAAAAGGTGAAAGTTCTAAATTTAATAAGGAAAGAAAAAAAAATTGTATGCTGAGGTTGCTAAGATCTACAGTAACTTTTATTACAGTATATTGTTATAAATGTTCTATTTTATTATTAGTTATTGTTAACCTCTTACTGTGCTTAATTTATAAATTAAACTTTATCATAGATATGTAGGTAAAGGAAAAAACATATAGGGTTTGGTACTGTCCACGGTTTCAGGCATCCACTGGGAGG
Organism: Diceros bicornis minor; assembly: GCF_020826845.1. Lineage (NCBI taxonomy): Eukaryota > Metazoa > Chordata > Mammalia > Perissodactyla > Rhinocerotidae > Diceros > Diceros bicornis. The sequence continues at coordinate 11,813,900 of NC_080757.1, forward strand.
GTCTTGGGACGTATCCCCCATGGATAAGGGGGGACTACTATATTCCCAACGTCGGTGGTACTGCTATGCATCCAGTTACCATTTCTCAAATAAAGGGAGAGCTGGGCAGCATCTTGGACTCCTCCCTCTCTCTTACACCTATATCCAGTCACAAACCAAGTCTTACAGAATTTGACCTCTTAAATATTTCTCCAATCTGTCTCCTCTTCATTCCCACTGCTACTGTTGTCTTAGTTAGATCTCATCACCCCTTGCCTTGATGACTGCATCAGCCATCTAACTGATGTCCCTATGTCCAGGCCTATGGCTTTCTAGTTAAGTCATTAAATGGCCATTAATGTGCATCTACCTGAAATGCTAATCTGACCTTGGACTGTGTCACTCCTTGGCTTAAAAACCATTCCATGACTCTGCATTGTCTGAAAGATGAAGCCCCCTAGCTGCCCATTCCCCCTTGAGAATCACCTTCCACAATTAACACTTTTACTGATGGTAGGATTGTATTCCTCAGATTTGCGGTGATGCACAAATGCACTGCCCTAGGCACTTCAGTATTAGCTCTGGATTGCTTACTGCCTGAACAGAGGCCAGGCTCATTCTCCTGGCATTTGGACCTCATTTCTGTGACGGGGATGGCTAAATCCCCAGGGCCGTTGTACCAGTTAGGAATAGGTTTGGCTTCATAAATAAATAAAAAATAATGGCTTAAGGGGCCGGCCCGGTGGCGCAAGCGGTTAAGTGCGCGCGCTCCGCTGTGGCGGCCCGGGGTTCGCTGGTTCGGATCCCGGGCGCGCACCGACGCACTGCTTGGTAAGCCATGCTGTGGCGGCGTCCCATATAAAGTGGAGGAAGATAGGCACCGATGTTAGCCTAGGGCCGTCTTCCTCAGCAAAAAAGGAGGAGGATTGGCGGATGTTAGCTCAGGGCTGATCTCCTCACAAAAAACAAAAAAAAAAATAATGGCTTAAGCAAGGCAAAAGCTTATTTCTCTCTTAAATAAAAGAAGTCCAGAGGCAGGCATTCCAGGGCTGGTGTGGCAGCTCCATGGAGTCATCAGGGACCCAGGTTCCTTCCAGCTCTAGTCCCGTCGTAGGATATGCTGGTGTATTCATGGGCCAGGATGGTGCTCAAACTATGATGTAATGCCCCGGACACAGCATGGAAGAAGAGGGCGAAGAAATGCATTCCTTCACCCTTAAGGAGACTTCCCAGAAGTCTCATGTGCTTTCCTTCCATCTTACTGTCTCATTGGCCAGAATTTGGTCACATGGCCAAACCCAGCTGCAAAGAAAGCTAAGGAATGTATTTCTTTAGCTAGGCTCATTGCCACACTAAATAAATTCATTATTCTGTTGCCAATGAAGCAAGGAAGAATGGATATTGGGGTGACAGTTAAAATCTTTGCCACAGCCTTTTAGAAGTTTAAAAAATATAATATGCTTTAAGATCTATAAAAGTATTAAGAAAATTCTATAAAGAGGCTGATTATAAAATTAGTATGTAAAAATCATCAGCATTGCTATATATATATATATATAAATAATAACCAGTTAGAAAATGTAAGAAAAACTCCCTAAAAGAAAAGACATACAGGGGCCGGCCCCGTGGCTTAGTGGTTAAGTGCACACGCTCCGCTACTGGCGGCCCAGGTTCGGATCCCAGGCGTGCACCGACGCACCGCTTGTCCGGCCATGCTGAGGCTGCGTCCCACATACAGCAACTAGCAGGATGTGCAACTATGACATACAACTGTCTGCTGGGGCTTTGGGGAAAAAAAAGGAGGAGGATTGGCAATAGATGTTAGCTCAGGGCTGGTCTTCTTCAGCAAAAAAAAAAAAAAGAGGAGGATTGGCATGGATCTTAGCTCAAGGCTGACCTCCTCACAAAAAAAAAAAAAAAAGACAAGACAAGACAGAGACATGATGGATCTAAAAATATCAGGATAAGTTTGGGAATTTTACAAAATTGTACTAAAATTTATTTGGAAAAATATGAGAGTAGACAAGAAATATTTGAAAAAGAAGATTGAGAGAGAACTTTCTCTGACATTAAAGATTTTAATAAAGCTACAGTAGATTGAACAGTTTGGTATTGGAGAAGGAATAGATAGATCAATAGAACTGAATGGGGGCTGGACCTGTGGCGCAAGCGGTTAAGTGCTTGCACTCTGCTTTGGTGGCCCAGGGTTTGCAGGTTCAGATCCCAGGTGCACACCGCCGCACCACTTGTCAAGCCGTGCTGTGGCGGCATCCCATATAAAGTAGAGGAAGATGGGCATGGATGTTAGCTCAGGGCTGATCTTCCTCACATAAAAAAAAGAACTGAATGGAGTCCAGAAATTGACCCAAATATATATGGACATTTAGACCATGGTATAGGTGGTATTGATACAATTTACTAACCATCTGGAGAAAATTAAGCTAGAACTTTACTTCATCGGAATGTAAGGAAGCCAGGAGTAGTTACTTCTGTTCTAGTTATAGCTAAGTCATGTTAACCCTTTGCTTGGTGATCCCTACATATACAGTCCCCTGTTCTGTAGAGCTGGTGAGTACCACAGGATTGAACTAAGGATAGTTCCTCTTGCTACTCATTTTGTGGTTACTGCCTCTGTAAACCCCAAAGTTATTTCTGTTAATTGGTCATTTTTGCCCCTTCTCCCAACCTGTTCCATATACCCATCTATTAATATGGCCACCATTTTCCCTCAGTATTTTCCTTACCAAACTCAGGTTCCACTCCAACTCACTGTTAATATTATGGAACCTTTATCAGCATCTCCTTAACCTCTATTTCCTATTTCTCTCCTTAAATCTCTTCCTCTGATAATTTCTCTCACTCTTTTCAGTCAGTGTCTGCTGTTTGTTTAGCATGTCCACCATAATCCTAAATCTCTTTTTTTCTCTTTAACAGCACCTGTCATTTTACCAGATACTAGGACTGTTTTTGAGTGCTGTCAGCACCATGTCAGAGCTCCATACTCCTCTAGTATTAGCGTCATGTAGATATGACATAGCCGCTTCACATACTTACCCTCTCTCATTTCAGATTGTGAGATGGGGACTGAGAACAAGGAGGTAATTCCCAAAGAAGAAATTTCTGAAGAATCTGAGACACAGGGGGCAATTTTAGAAAAACTTCCAAAGGTGGTTTACCAGGGTCACGAGTTCGGAGCAGCATGTGAAGAAGACATGCTGGAGGGGCATTCAAGGGAGTGCACAGAAGAGATTATGGAGCAGATGTCTCCTCAGGAGAGAGACTTTGCATCAGGGTTGATTATCTTTAAGAAGTCGCCCTCAAGTGAGAAAGAGCAGGAGAATAATGAGAGTGAGGGAGCCTGCAGTCCCAGCCCAAACCTGATTGCTTATCATGGAGGTCCTGCAGCAGAGGCCGTGAGTACATTTGCTGCCTCCAGCCAAAACTTCACAGAGAATTTAGAACTGAACAGAACACAGAGAAGTTCTGTGGGAGAAAAGCCTCATACATGTAAAGAATGTGGGAAAGCCTTTAATCAGAACTCACATCTTATCCAGCATATGAGAGTTCATAGTGGAGAGAAACCCTTTGAATGCAAAGAATGTGGAAAGACGTTTGGAACTAACTCAAGCCTTCGAAGGCACCTGAGAATTCATGCTGGAGAGAAACCCTTTGCTTGTAATGAATGTGGAAAGGCTTTCATTCAGAGTTCACATCTTATCCACCATCATAGGATTCATACTGGAGAGAGACCTTATAAATGTGAAGAATGTGGTAAAGCCTTCAGTCAGAATTCAGCCCTTATTCTACATCAGAGAATCCACACTGGAGAGAAACCATATGAATGTAATGAATGTGGGAAGACCTTTAGGGTTAGCTCACAGCTTATTCAGCATCAGAGAATTCATACTGAAGAAAGATATCATGAATGCAATGAGTGTGGCAAAGCCTTCAAGCATAGCTCAGGCCTTATTAGACACCAGAAAATTCATACTGGAGAAAAACCTTACCTGTGTAACGAATGTGGGAAAGGCTTCGGTCAGAGTTCTGAGCTTATCCGGCATCAAAGAATTCATACAGGGGACAAACCATATGAATGTAATGAATGTGGGAAAACTTTTGGCCAGAACTCAGAGATTATTAGACATATTAGAATTCATACTGGTGAGAAGCCCTATGTATGTAAGGAATGTGGGAAGGCCTTCAGGGGGAACTCAGAACTTCTTAGACACGAGAGAATTCACACTGGAGAGAAACCCTACGAATGCTTTGAGTGTGGAAAGGCTTTTAGGCGGACTTCTCACCTTATTGTTCACCAGAGAATTCATACTGGAGAGAAACCCCATCAATGCAATGAATGTGCAAGAACCTTTTGGGATAACTCTGAGCTGCTTCTCCACCAGAAAATTCATATTGGAGAGAAACCTTATGAATGTAATGAGTGTGAGAAAACATTCAGCCAGCATTCCCAACTTATCATACATCAGAGAATTCACACTGGAGAGAAGCCTTACGAGTGCCAAGAATGTCAGAAGACCTTTAGTCGGAGCTCTCACCTCCTTCGACATCAAAGTGTTCACTGTATGGAATGATCGGCAAAATAGGAAAGATTTCTGTGGAAAAGCTGAAGTCAGACTTAATTTGTTCATGATCTGCACCCCAAGTTTTTAGATCACATGAATGGACAGACCTCTGTCCTTCCACTGGTTTTTATTTAAATAGTTGAAAAGGATGAGGCACTTTTATGAACTATTCATTGAGAAGTTTCAATGTACTGAGTTAAAGCATAAAAGCTGTTTCAGGCCTTAATTCTCCTCTGTCCCTTTTTCCTTCCCTTCTTCCCTCCTCCCCTAGTAGATCACATAACATTAGGGGTCTGTACTAGCCATCTAGTCTAAATTGTTAACTCTTCAGGAAAAATGGAGGAACGTGATTCCATCACCTCCTGAAAATGACAAAGTTGACTCATTGAATGTTTCCCCCTGAAATGTTAGAAAGTCATGGCCTAGAAGACACACCTTGTTTTCCTGCCCACTGCTTGGCATTGGAATAATTTAGTAAGCTTTTATTAGCTTCAAAATCTTCCAAATGTGCTATCAAGTTCCCTTAGAAGATGGCAGCATGAATGAAGAAGCAGGAAGCTTGGGTCATTTCACATCTCCTACGCTTCCTCATTCATCTGAAGAGGGTGCCATGATGGAGGAAACTGACAGCCAATTACAGGATTGTAAGTGAAGGCCCTTAGAATCCAGAGGGGCTGATGAGCAAGGCCAGGGGATAAAGAAGTGAGGCCAGACGACTCAGCAGGGGCAGGAGCAGCTCTTTAGCAGCTATTCTCCACTTTAGGGCTGCTCAGACTGACTGCTCCCAAGAACTCTGCTGCATTCACTTTTGGCACCAGCTCCTGCTGCTGCTGACAGATCCTGTAGCAGAGAGGACTGCAGTGTCACCGTCACAGACACCTGGCCACAGTGATGAGCCGGTTCACCTGCCATGAGGGGCCTTGTCTTGCCAAAGCACTTAAGCTCTCGTGACCTGGAGCCGTCTGCTGGGGGCCCTGGCTGATAGGCCAGGATGTGATGCCTCTTCTGTTTGCCCTTGGCTTTGTAATTCTCTCTCTTCAACATCTCTACATGTGTTTTCTATGTTCTCCTATGTGTTTTTTCTTTGAGGAACACATCCTCGGTTTTTCACATGTCCATGTTTCTGAGGCAGTGGATGGGAGTGGGAATTGCACTAATCGGGATCGAGCAGGCCTGGGGTCTGGTCTTAGAGCTAGACCTTGAATGAGGCACTTCACCTGCTGGGCCCTAACTTTCTCATCTGGAAAATGAAGGGAGTTGAACTAAATGATCTCTGAAGTTTCAACCAGCCCAATAATTCCTTGATTCTTTTTTTTAATCTAACTTTGTAATTTCAGCATTCTATCCTTTAATCTCTTCTTTATTACACTAATACTAATCACTAGTATTTATTGATTGTTTTTTGTGTGCCAGGCACAGTGCCAGGCAGTTTACCTTTTTATTTTCACAGCATCTCAATCACTTGAGTACTCTTTAAAAAAAAAAAAAAGTTTTGGGCCAGCTCTGGTGTCCTAGTGGTTAATTCAGTGTACTCTGCTTCAGTGGCCCGGGTTTGGTTCCTGGGTGCGGACCTATACCACTTGTCTGTCAGTGGCAATGCTGTGGTGGTGGCTCACGTACAAAAAAAAAAAAAAGGAAAATTGGCAACAGACGTTAGCTCAGGGTGAATCTTCCTCAGCAAAAAAAGAAAAAGTTTTGTTGAAGTGTAATTTACACACCATAAAATTCACCTGTTTTAAGTGTTCATCTTTTTAGTTCATTTACAGAGTTGCACAACCATCAATGATGTGGGTACTCTTACCCCAATTTAAAAGATGCGGAGGGGCAGGGGGATAAGTACCTTATGATGATCACACAGCTGGTAAGTGCTAGAGCCAAGACTCCAACCCTGGTCTGTGCTCTTAACCCCTGTGCTGTGCTACAGATAGGTGGATTCATTACTGACTTATTTGAAACCTTTTGCACATTTTTTATGATTAATTACTACATGGATTTGAATATAACAGATTTAAATCATGTCCTTGGAAACATAACTGGTCACAGCCAAAACCCACAAAGTGGCTTTATTCTATACCTCAGTATGTTTCCCCGGGTTCAGACCCTTGGCTTGAGAAAAGGGCTGTACAAACAGGTCACACAGTTACCACATCCTTCCACATCTGGTACTTCTGCCTCTACAGTCAGACTCTTAGCAGAAGTTCTGTTGACTTCTTTCCTTAGGGTGATTAAAGTGCAGCGTGCTCTCATTCCTTTATTTGTTGCTGAAGTTCAAATTGAATTATATCCAGACTACCTTTCTCACATGAAACCTGGATGTCACCTATCCCTTTAACTTCTGATTCCTGTGTTGGCATATTTTATTTCCACATTCACCCCTTGCCAGCCACTGATACAGAACTCAGGACCTCTTCAAGCTCCCCCGAAAAGAATCCACTCACACAAACACATGCATGAGTAATACGGACTTGACTGAAGATGCTGTGTGAGAGGTGGAGAAGGGGGTTCACATTGTACATCCTATTAGTCATTTTGTTCTCAGAAATCCCTTGGCCAACCTGCCACTGTAGGTTTTTCTCTTTGTCTTCCCCCTCTCAGGGTTCAGTCACCTCAGCAACTTTTTTCTTGCCAGATATCCAATCTTCTTCCTAGCTCAATTATCTTTTTTTTTGGTGAGGAGGATTGGCTCGGAGCTAACAAGGCCCGGAGCTAACATCTGTTGCCAATCTTCCTCTTTTTTGCTGAGGAAGATTGGCCCTGAGCTAACATCTGTGCCCATCTTCCTCTATTTTGTATGTGGGATGCCGCCACAGCGTGGCTTGATGAGCAATGCATCAGTCTGCACCAGGGTCCGAACTTGCAAACCCCAGGCTGCGGAAGTGGAGGGCGTGAAATTATCCACTATGCCACCAGGGCAGCCCCTCAATTACTTTTTTAAACCCAGTACTCAGCAAAAGAAAAAGCCCTTCAGTTAACAAGACAACACATTAGATCATTAGAAGGCAATTTAATGACCAACTTTTATTGTACCTGAGCATATTCTTAAAGGGTAGAGGTCTCACATCTCATTCCAAGAAGAATCTTCATATATATATATCTACACACACACACACACACACACACAGTAGTGCTTTCCCAAGAGGAAGTCTGATGAATGAAATTATCTCCACCTTGTTACATACACTATACACACATTCTGTAACTTGATTCCCTCATACACCTCTCACCCAGTTATCTCATGAAGATTTCTCTCTTCTGTTTGCCTCCTTCCCTCTTAATTTACTTGGGAGTCAAAATCTGACCCTAATTATGACTGTTAGTGACAATTTTGTGCAAGTAGAATTCTATCAAGGAAGAGAAAAGACGAATTTTCTTAATTTTAGACCACTAGAAAAATGAGGCCTCAATCTCAAAGACCTACCTAAATACCCAGAAATACCCTTCAGAATTTTCGCAGCTATGTCCATGTACATTTTCATTCTTCCCAATTAAACATTTTTACTGGTATACTAACACTTTAGGTAAATAAAGTATTTCTTTACAATTTTACTGACTTGATGCCTTTCTAATGTTTATTATTCCAAAGTACATTGTTTCATTATGGTCTTAATATGACCTTGTATGCCAGTTTCCTCCCCATCCTGTAAGTTTCACCCTTACCTAAGTACCCCAACATGCTGTGCTCTGTTAGCTTCTGGTTTTGCCTATGCTCTTCACTCTGTCCTTCATCTTCTGCTTTGCTTGCTGAGATCCTTTAGCTTTCATAACAGAACAAGTGTTACCTATTTGGTTAATATATATGTATATTTATATCTGTGTCTAGAAATATTAATATATTAGAGATATATTTACATGTTTTTCATGATTAACTTAATGTAAGATATTCTGGATCATCTGGATAGTCCAGGTTTTTAAAAAAATCACCTCATTATTGAAATTTAGGGGCTGGTGTTTATTATTATTGTTGTCTAAGATTAAATTTTTACGTGTTTTCTAAGCGATTCCTGGTGTGAGGCAGGTTCCTAAGGTTACGTCAGGGATCTTTGAGACTCAGGAAAGCTCTGCCTACAAAAATGTGCATGCAATTTCAGGGAATTCATGGACCACCTGAAACCCATCCTTGGACCCCTGTGCTCCTTTACACGTTCCTAAAAGCAAACCTTTTACCTTTAAAAAAGATTACCAAGTAACCCGCAATAACCTCCCCCTCACCACATCTCTCAGTTTTGGGATGAAGCTAAGTCGAAACGACCTGGCTGGGTGAAGCCCTGAAAATAGACAAGAGCTGGAGCCTCAGTAAAACCCAGTGGGAAGGGGGAGTGACCGTTCTGGTGACAACCTGAGGAAGGGCGCCTCAGTAACGCAGGTCGCTGCACCTTCATCAACCACTTGCTGAGCGCCCTCGAAGCGTTAGGACCTGTGCTACGCGCGGGGGCCAAGCTCTAAGCGACACGGCGGTCAGCGCTGCGGAGCAGAAGAGAAGGCGGCGGTGCTCCACTCAGCCGGTGATCATCCGGCGCCCACCTCTCCCCGAAGCTCAGAGCTGGGAACGAGGGAGGCGGCTTGAGGGCTTGGGGGCGGCCGACCGGACAGGTGAAGCCCCCTCCACGAACCCCAGGACCCCAGCTCACCCCCCTTTTCATCTCTCCGGCCGTCCCTCCCACGTCCTTGTCTCCCTGCCTGGGGCTCTGCGCGGGGCCGCTACTCCAATCTCCTGCAGCACAGGTAGCGGGAACACTCATTTTTCACTTGTTTGTAACACGCTTTGCAGGCAGTGTTTTCATCTAGCGGACCCAACTCTGCCGGCACCCTCCCAGTCTCCAAAAACTCACCAAATAAGCACGGTAGCCTCCCTGCCTCCAGGACAAAGAGGTTGGAGCTCCCGCGAGAGAGGCACCAACCTCAGTCGCTGGGGCCGCTCTAGCAAGCCGGGAGGACCCCTCTTCTGTGCAGGACCGCGGCGGGCCCAGGGGGCGGGGCTTGAGGGCCTGAGGGCGTCGCGCCGCGCGCCGGTTAGTTGAGATCCGGCGGTGCTTTTTTGCCGGTGACCAATGGGGTCAGGATGCTAAGGCCGGGGGGTGGGCTGTCCGCAGCAGGCGGAGGCTGTGGCGCGCTGGCTGACTCCCACGTCCGTGTCCCGGGGACACCGCCCGGTACTTGGCTCTGTCGCTCAGCCCGATGTGATTTATAGCTGGTGAGGACGTTTCACATCCCAGGGTGGGATTCCTTCATCCCTTCTACAGACATTTATGGAGTCCTTGTCGCGGTCCAGGTCCTTTAGGACTTCCAACTAGTCCTGTTAAGATAATTATCTAATAACTAATCATTAAAATTTAATTTAGTTGCAGTAGGAAAGGATGGACTCAAAGTACGGAAGGCAGGGTTGGCTTAAGAAAAAAGGAAGAAGGCGGTGTCCTCAGAGACTGCTGGAAGGACTAAGAAGATAAATGTGGAGGTGATGAGTGCTGGGCCAGCAGATCATTTGAGGCCTTTTGCTAAGAAGGTGGGTGGTTATGCGTTGGGAGTGGGCAGAGGTATGCGACAGCTCCTGGGCAGATTACCCAAAAATATCATCAAGAAAGGAGCAAAATGCTTCTGTTCCCCTGATCTACTGGTTATGTCTGGCATTCCCTAAACTGTACTTGGGTGGGGATGGGGAGGCACTTTAGTCAGAGTAGGACTATAATCCACATTCCACTCCACTGACTCGGAAGTGGGGGGAACGCCAGGAGTGCAGTGAATGTGGGAAAGACCTGGCAGGTCTTCATGCCCTCAGGTGAAGTCTTCAGGTGGAGCTTGGAAATTGTTTGCATCAGAGAGTTCACACTGGTGAGCAAACCTACTAATGTAATGAATTCCACCTTAAGATGGAATTTCCCCCTTGGAGTTCATCAGAAAATTCACTCTGGAGAGGCCCTTCGAATACCAATATGGAAAAACCTCTGGTCAGAGCTCTCACCAACCTCAGCATCAGAGCATCCACAGTGCGCAACCATTTACTGACTGTAGGACACTTTCATTCTGACCTGAAACTTGGCTCTGATCTCCTCTTCTTCACTGGGCTCAGCAGACTGGAAATGCCCTTTGTGTCAGCTAATTTTGTCCTGCTCTTTGAGGACAGGGCTAACTCTTGCTGTAGAAGAGTGTACCACATTCAGCCCAGGGTTGCCACCCCAAAATTAATAAATGAATGAATTCAACAAATAAGAAGCCATAAATGATGAATTGGACATTTCAAATTTAATTAACTGAAGGTAGCATCATGATGCCTTTGCTGTCCTTTATTTTTCTATGCAAATCCTTTATCCTCCAAAATATTGGTGATGGCATTAAAGGCCTATATCACCCATCTAACCTAAATTGTCTCTCTATATGACATGGGGACACGTAAAATGTTACAGGTGAACCAAACCTTCCTTTAGCTGAGAGAATTGATCCACTATACCATTTACTCAAATACAAGATAGCCACAGGTTGCTTTATTTATTTAATTTTATTTTTTTTGTGTGTGAGGAAGATCAGCCCTGAGCTAACATCCATGCCAATCCTCCTCTTTTTTGCTGAAGATCGGTTCTGAGCTAACATCTATTGCCAATCCTCCTCCTTTTTTTCCTCAAAGCCCCAGTAGATAGTTGCATGTCATAGCTGCACATCCTTCTAGTTGCTGTATGTGGGACGCCGCCTCAGCATGGCCGGAGAAGCGGTGCGTCGGTGCACGCCCGGGATCCGAACCCGGGCTGCTAGCAGCAGAGCGCGCGCACTTAACCACTATGCTGTGGGGCCGGCCCCCACAGGTTGCTTTAAACACACCCCTTTTGCCTGCAACTTTCAAACTGAAAAGAAAGATAAAAAGAAAAAATTAGGTAATATTTCACCTGTATCATCCTCAAAATCTTTCTTTCATAATAGCCTTTGTTTACTTCTTGATCTCATTTCTGTTTTTTACACATTTCCATCTTCTTGGATATAGTATTTCTTCGTGTGAGCTATCTTAAATGTATTTGCTGGGATGCAGTAGTCTTATTTTTGTTATTAAAAGGATTAGAATCTACTGAAGACAACCATGTGCTGGAAGCCTCGCTGGCAGAACAGAATCCTAGCTGAGCCAGACATTCTGTCCCTCGAATACAGGCACTGCCTCCTTAACTCCTTTTCTTACAATGTTTGCTTAGGTACCTCAGGAAAACTTGTGTCCTTTCTCCCTCTTTATATCATGTGGACCCATTTGTCAGCTACAAATAAGCTCCAATCAGGCAAAGAAACAGAGCAGTAATGCAGGAAATGCCAACAAATAAAGGAAAGAGTAGCCATTTGTTTTTAAGACAAACTGGACCAAATAACCAGTGCCACCAGTCTCTAAAGACCCTGAGCACGCCCAGAGGTCCCTTCAGAATTCAGCATGGATTGTATTATCCGGGTTATTCCCTGAATTTCAATTTCCTCAGCCATAAAGTGGGGAAAATACCTACTCTTCAAGGTTTGGGGAGTGTAAGACCTAATGATATATCTGAAAGCCCACTGCGTGGTATATACTAGGAGCCCAATAAATGCAGTTTCTTTTTCTCCTTTATCCATTTTCCTTCTCCTCTGACATACCCCAAGTTAAGGGTGCTCTCTCACAAGCATTAGATTCAAAGAGAATAAATATTGCATCTTAACCACTGCATTGTACTAATTTTTATAGTCTTCTGTGTTTTATTTTAAATGAGTTCATCTACCTTAAGGATACTAAGTAGCCCTTGTGAGTTGACAAGGGAATTTAATTACCATCATAACAGTGTTTCTTTGTAAAAGTCTAACCAGTGGATTTACGATGAGATTTCCAAATGTAATGTGTTTGAAGGTTTATCATAGAAAGTTTCTTCCTTTACAAATGGGAATTCCATTGTGAAGTGCTTACAGTCTTTAGGTTTCTTGAAAAGTCAATAATACTTCATTTTACTTATAAATTTTAGTCCTTGTTTCTAAAATGAAATTCTACATCTCGGCCAATTATGCTGCCTATGTGTTTATTATTGGTTTTAAGCAATTTGGTGTATTTTTCTTCATATTTCTTCTGCTTGGTGTTTGTTGAGTTTCTTGGATCTGTAGATTTATAGTTTACATCAAATTTGGAAAATGGTCAGCCCTTATTTCTTCAAATGTTTTTTCTGTTTTCCTCTGTTTTTCCCTCAGACTCCAATTACATATATATTAGGTTGATTACAGTTGTCCCACAGCTCGTGGATGCTCTGTTCATCTTTTTTTTTTTTTAAGTATTTTTTTTATCTCTGTGTTTCATTTTGTACAGTTTCTATCCAATATATTTTTCATTTCTAGAAGTTCAATTTGGGTCTTTTTAATATCTTCTCTGTCTCTCTCCACATGTTCACGTTTTCCTTTACCTTCTTGAACATATGGAGTATAACAGCTGTTTAGTGCTGTCTAATAATTATCAACTGTGCCATTTCTGGATCTGTTTCTAGTGACGACTTTTCTCCTCATTATGGGTCATATTTTCCTTTTTCTTTGCATGCCTTTAGTTTTTGATTGGGTGTCAGACACTGTAAATTTTATGTCTTTAGGTGCTGTTTTTGTTTGTTCTTTTTAAATTCTTTCAAATATTTTTGAGCTTTGTGCTGGGATGTAGGTAAGTTACTTGGAACAGTTTGATTCTCTTGAGACTTGACTGTACGCTTTGTGGGGTGGGACTGAGCAGGCCAGTGCTAGTTTGGCCCATCACTGAAGCAGTCCCCCTCTGAGCGCTCTACCAATGCCCTGTGTACAAGGTTCTCCACTCTGGCTCTTTAGAACATGAACTATTCCCAGACCTGTGTGAGCTCCAGGAATTCCACCTGCCTCTCTCTGAGGCTCTCCCCCTGGCCTCAGGTAATGCCTCACACAAACATGCTAATGAGGACTCAGCTGAAGAACCGAGGGGAACTTCCTGCAGGTCTCTGGAGCTGTCTTCTCTCTGGTACTCGGTTCTGCTTGGCCTCTCTGAACTCTCAATTCTGTCCCTTCAGGGAGTCTGCTGACTCTGGGTCCACCCTCCCTGCACTGCATGCAGCCTGGAAAGTCTCCCTGGACAGTAAGCTGGGCCAATCCTAGGACTCATCTCATTTGTTTCCCTTCTCTTAGGGCTCCCTGTCCTGCACTGCCTGTCGTCCAGTGTCTGAAAATCATTGTTTCATGTATTTTGTCTGGCTTTTTAGTTATTTAAGGGGGGATGGTAAATCCAGTTACTCCATCATGGCCAGAAGCAGTCCTGTCTATGTATTTAGACTTTGTTCATTTGATCTGTAAGGTTTTGTTTATGCTGATTTTGTGAGTGACAGGCCTCTTTCAAGGCTGTTTTCATTTTTGAAATAAGGACCATCATTTTTCATTGTTCCATTAGGCAATTAGGGGGACAGAATTAATTTGCAAACCAGAATTAATTTAATTCTGCACTGGTCCCTGGGCAGCGGAGGCAGTTAGTCTGGGACCAAGCACCCACCTGTCTGGGAAGCCGTCCTGACCAGAACGGTGAGTTTGGCTCTCCCTGCCTCACACTTCAGGTTAGAAATGCAAAAAGCCCCACTTATCCTTCTCTTCCTTGCAGTTTTGCTGAGTAAACAAAGCACTGTATGAGCACAGGGTTTGAAATCATACTCAGGTTCAGATCTTGGCTGAAGCACGCTGTTACTCTGGAGTTACTGAGACAGCCTCCTGATAAATGTCTATTTTCAATTTTCCACCCTTGTAGCTTAAGTGATCTTTCTGGAGTGCAACTGATGGTGTCACTCCCCATGAACAGCTCCCCAGTGCTCTTAAAACCCTTTTGGTGGCGTGCACGGCCTGCGCCGTCTGGTAAACCTCTGTTCACCTTTCCAGCCTCATCGAATGTCTCTCTTCCTTGCACTCTATTCCACAGGTACACCAAAAAATGTTCCCTCGCCCTTGCTGGCCTTTCCGTGCGCTGCACCTTCTGCCTGGAGACCCTCTCCTCTTCTGTCTCTCTACCCTCCTCTTCTTTGCTAACCCCTCCATATCCTTCAGCACCGAGCTTGGGATGCACCTTCTCGCCTGTGTGCTCCCACAGCTGCTTCCTATCAGGACACGTACCCCAACATATGGCACTTCCCTGTTTACTTGTCCCTCCACCGCCCACTCGGTTGTAAACTACTTCATGGTAGGGCATCTGGAATTTGAAGAATGGATACATAAATATATATCAAAAGAGCAAGGCAGGTAGGGATCTGTGGCTTCTCTACAAATTCATGACTTAAAAGTCCAAGTAATTTTCACTCTCCTCCCAATTCACTTGTCTTTACTCTGCTTATTTGATGCTGCCTAATTTTCACAGGTTGAGGTCTCTGGAAAACAGACTTTGAAAGGGAGTGTGTGCAGGCAGTCTACTGGGGAATGCTCTTGGGAACACCCATGGGAGGAAAGGGGCCATGGGACGGGCAGAGGAAGTTAGAGGGTGATGCAGCTGCGACAGAAGCCTTCATCAACCCAAGAGAAGTCTGGGAAGACCTCTCAGACATGTCTCCCACTGAAGCAAGGTGGCCGGGCCTGTGAACCCATCTCCTTTTCTCTCCCCGCTCCACGCCCCCAGGCCCCTGGATTAGAGATGGGATGCTCCAGGGAGGGGACAGAAACTTGGGTGCTAAAGGGGGCTTAGGGCAGTTCCTAGGGAGGACAGCCATCAGCAGGGGACACTCTTGGCAGCTGGGGGAACGAGTGTCTGCTGTGAATGGGAATCTGGGTGGCGCACCACAGCGTCCACTACCGTAATAAGACTTCTCTTTCTCTTCTGCTTTCATATGAATAGGAATATCAAGGAGCTGGCAGATAAGAGGTATTTATCAAATATTCTTTCCTTCTCTGCTTAACTTATTCCCTGGGTGGTTTTTTAGATTCTGGAATATTCAGACACACTCAGGACACTGCTGCCTTTCAACAATTTCATATCACTAATATAAGCTAACATTGAGTAAGTAATTACCTGCTCCTGTCACTGGGATAGGTGTGTTATTGCATTTAATCCCCATAACCACCTTAGATAGGTGCTATTATTTCCCCCTGTTTATAGAGAAAGCTGAGACTCAGATTAAATGACTCGTTCAAGGCTGAATTGTGTCCCCCACAAAATTCATATGTTGAAGTCCTAACCCCCATGGCCTCAGTATGTAACTGTATTTGGAGATAGAGTCTTTAAAGAGGTAATTAGGGCCGGCCCTGTGGCTTAGCGGTTAAGTGCAGACGCTCCGCTGCTGGCAGCCCGGGTTCAGATCCCGGGCGCGCACCGACACACTGCTTCTCCGGCCATGCTGAGGCTGCGTCCCACATACAGCAACTAGAGGGATGTGCAGCTATGACATACAACTATCTACTGGGGCTTTGGGGGAAATGTAAATAAATAAATAAAATTATAAAGAGGTAATTAAGTTAAAATGAAGTTATTAGGGTGGGCCCTAATAATTAAGCCACAGACATACAGAGAGGGAAGACCATGTGAAGACACAGGGAGATGACGGCCATCTACAAGCCAAGGAGAGAGGCCTCAGAAGAAACCAACCCTACCAACACTTTGATCTCAGACTTCTAGCCTCTAGAATTGTAAGAAAACAAATTTCTGTTTAAGCCACCCAGTCTGTGGTATTTTGTTTGGGCAGCCCTAGCAAACTCATACACAAGGTCATTACAACTGTGAAGTACTGAATTTTGGGGTTTGTACTGGCTGCCTGCCTCAAGACTCCACACACCATTGCTAAACTGACCACTGCTGCTGAGACGGGTTCTGCCAACCATAACACAGTGTGCTGGCAGGGTGGGGCCTGGACAATGCAGACTGCTGCTCAACAGGTATCCTCTGAACAGAACAGAAGATGCTCCAACCTTTTTAAGATGTTCTAGGAAAAAACTGTTGCACTCTCTCCATGTCACCCAATCCCCCAGTCTGCTTTCTCAGGGGCAATTTCTGAAGGGGCTGCCCTCCTCAGTGGCCACACCCTAAAGAGCACAGTGCAAGGGAAACCTGGAAGCAGGAAGATGGGACAGGGAGAGGCTCCTGCCAGATCAAATGCCCAAACTCCCTGGCTCAGTCTGTGAGTCCCTTCCTCTAAGAGTCCACATCTCCACTCCAGGCAGGGCTACCTTGCTTCTTGTCTCTCCCTACTGAGATTTTCCTGGTGGAGCCAAAGAAATACACATCAGGGAAAATGACTCACCTGAAATTCTGAGACCTTATAAATGAAACTTTTCTAACTGCAATTATTCCACGATCTTGGTTTCATTATATTAAAAGACTTGGCTCATGATCCCTGAAGAGGGGTCCAGGAATTGACTCAAGTTTGCTAAAACATAATCTTCTTCTCTTTCTGTAGTATAAAAGTGCCTCGCTCACACCTTTTGATGGGAGAGCTTTTCCTAGATCTATAATGGAATAAAGAAGAAGCTCTGTACCTGTTAGGTAGAGGACAATCTTTTGTCTGTATTTCTTACCAACCCCAGTGGTCTCTGCCCTTAAGGTACCTGGGTACCCACTTCCTCCAGCCCAGGTCGCCAGTGTCCAGTACAGTGAATCTGCTGTGGAATCTCCATCAAGGTGTTTATATGGCATCCCTAGGTTGTCCAGCAGCTCCCTGACACCAGGTACAGTCTGTTTCTTCCTCTTTCTCCTGCTGTTGACCAAAGACCACACTCTTGTTAGCGGGTACAAGTTCATTTGTTTATTCAGCTGCACAGCTGGGGGGCCTCCTGCTATCAGTGAATTCCAGAATGCACATGTGAGCAACGCACTCGTACACACAGAACAGGACCAGATTATGATTACACAAGTATGGCACCTTCAACTCCCAGGACCCCCTCAAGGATAATGAACCAGTTCCTGTAAACCAAGCACACAGAACCTCTGTTGTTGGAATAGATTCTTTTGTACTAACAAAGTCAAAACAGATGGTTTCAGGTCAACATTTTGCCTACAAAATATTTTTCTGGTTTCAGCTCTTCTCAGAGTGCCAAATACAGGGCCCTGCAGCCAGAATGATGGCTATTTCCGGAGTGACCACCACCAAGGCCAGAGCTCTAACCCACACCCTTGAGCTCTTGTCCTCAGCGCGTTTCCCAGATCCTGCTCTGCCCTCTTTCCAGGACCAGGACTCTCCTTCCCCGGTCAATTGGCAGCACCAGGTGGCAGAAGTGGGGAGATGTCCCATGGGGTGGAGCACTGCTCTCTGTCTTCCCAAATCTGTTCTCTCCTTCTCCATAGCAATACAATTTCATTGGGCATTGGCCATCCTGCTGGAGGTGTTTCCCAGCCTCCCTGGAAGACAGATGTGGGGGTGTAATCGAGTTTTCACCAAAGGACGGGGCACCTTCCAGGACACCTACTGAAAAGAAACTGTTTGTCGTTGCGCTCATTACTTTGCTTCCTGTGACCTGGAATATGGGTATGGGAATGATCCTGCTTCCACCATGTGGACAAAAGCATCCTAGCCCAGGGGATGGAGGAGAAAGATGGAAAGTACATGGGCTCCTGAAGCATCAGGTGAAAGTAAACTGAGCGGCCCCTTACCAGGGCTTCACAAACGTTTTCTGTAAAGGGCCAGATAGTAACCATTTTAGGGTTTGCAGGCCACATACAGTCTCTGTCACTTTTTTTTTTCTGCTTTTTATAACAATTAAAAAATGTACAGACCATTCTTAGCTGTGGTCTATAAAAAACAGGCCATGAGCTGGATTTGGGTTTGGCCTGTGGGCTGTAGTTTGCTGACCAGCTATTTACCTCTGGACATTTATGTGAGAGAGAAATAAAGCTTGTAAGAGTCAGGGAAGGCTCCTCTAAAGAGGTGACATTGAAGTAGAGATCTAGAGAAAGCAAGGGGTGACTTATGTAACCATCTGGGGGGAAAGCACGGAGGCAGGGAGATGGAGAACAAGGACAGAGGTCCTGAGGTGGCAATGCGCTTGTAACATGGGCCAGTCAGCAATTGATTGCCTCCTAACTCCAAACCTGCCATCCTCTGCCCCACTTGATGATACTGGAGCTGGACCTGTAAACATCTTCCCTTTGCCAGCTGGCACAGTGTTAGGCTCTGCCAGTAAAGGGCACTAGAGGGACAAAGCAAAGAGGAAGGGCCTTTTCCTTCTGGTTCTGGTAGTTTTTCCTTGTTTCTCCAGTGCAGCACCACCACATCCTCTGCTGAGTTCGCTGGCACCTCAACCAGAAGTTTTCTGCTTTGGCCTGTGGCCCCTCGGGGAACTTCACCATCCAGTGGGCTGTAGCCAGTCTGGTACTGGTAAATATTTAACAACTAGTTCAAAAAGAAAAAAAAGCCCTTATTTGTAGTATTCACTGACTCCCATGCTGTGAATACTCACACCATGACCAATTTCAATGCAGGGTTGGGAAGAGACATGCAAAACTGGCCCTTGCAAGCCTGTACAGGCCAGCTCTAGCACACCACTGGAACAGCACACCCTGTCCAGTCAGGGCTGAATTTCAGTCTTGGCCGGGGGCCCCTCTTCTGTTTGCTTCTTCCTTGGGTCTCTCTCAGCCCTAGAAGCAGTAGCTGTTCCCCATGAAGCTATTCCTATATTCTTTAAGATGTCTCTACCTCCTTTAGCAGATAATCCTCTTTTAGTAGTTAATACTTCTTTATATTAAACTTTCGCTGTTCAAATGACTAGTGTGGATTATTTTATGCCTGGACACTTGAAGATGTGACCCTGTCCAGAGAGGCAGACCAGTGTGGGTGAGAGAAAGGGCCAGCACCAAAGACCCATTCACAATAATACTGATATAAAAACTATCACTGCCTGAGCAGCGGCTCTGTGCCAGGCCCAGAACCCTAATGAAGCAGGCATTTTGGCTATTACTCGCAGGAGAAGGCATCCTGATACAGCCATCTTAATCAGCAGACATGAAGTGATGATCTGCAGGTAGGAAGAGGTAAACAGTTTCTCCTAAATCAAGAAAGACACAGGAAAAACCTTAAGGTGCTTATAACTTTTATGGAATCTAGTCCTAAAATTGATTAGACAAAAGTACAATTCTGTCTGGGGACTTCCTCACCTTCCGAACACTGGGAAGGCTCTTTTCTGGCATGAACTCTCTGATGTCTAATAAGCTCTGAACTCCACCTGTAGGCTTTCCCACATTCTTTACATATAAAAGGTTTCTCTCCACTGTGAATTCTCAGATGCTGACTTAGATATGAGCTTTGACTGAGGGCCTTCCCACACTCATTACAATTATAGGGCTTCTCTCCTGAATGAATCCTCTGATGCTGAACAAGATGAGCACTCCACCTGAAGGACTTCCCACATTCATGACATTCATAGGGCTTCTACCCTGTGTGAATTCTCTGATGCTGAATGAGGTTTGAGCTCCGATTAAAAGTTTTCCCACAGTCGCTACACTTATAGGATTTCTCTCCAGAATGAATTCTCTGGTGGGTTATAAGATGTGAGTTATAAATGAGGGCTTTACCACATTCATGGTCTTTCTTCTCTGTTGGAGTTTTCTTATGGGTGACAACCATCTGCCTCGAACTTTTCCCCTGGGCAGGGGACCGCCTCAGTCTCTCCACTTTGGGATTTCTCTGCTGCTGCTCTAAAGTACCCTCAACTGCAGAGGTAGCTTCAAATGTAGAGGCACCGGTGGCGAGTTTTTCTGAGACCACCTGTGATTCCACGTCAGCAATGGGCGGTTGTGGCGATGATCCTTTGTCCTCGGGCTCCGGGTCATCTTCTGCAACAACTGATGGAAAACGTAAATATACCTGTTCTGGATGTACGGAGAAATGACACTTGGATTAGGATTTATATTTCTGGCATGAAAATAAAAGCTTAAAAAATATTCAACATACACACAACAAAGTCTAGAAGGGTATTTTCTTTGTGAGATCAGCCCTGTGCTAACATCTGCCAATCCTCCTCTTTTTTTTTTTTTGCTGAGGAAGACTGGCCCTGGGCTAACATCCGTGCCCACCTTCCTCCACTTTATATGGGACACGGCCACAGCATGGCTCGCCAAGCAGTGCGTCGGTGCGCACCCGGGATCCGAACCGGTGAACCCCAGGCTGCCGCAGTGCGTCGGTGCGCACCCGGGATCCGAACCGGTGAACCCCAGGCTGCCGCAGCAGAGCGCGTGCACTTAACCGCTTGCGCCACCGGGCCAGCCTCCCAGGTATTTTCTTAAATACGAACAATGGTTATCTCTTAGTGATGGGACTGTGCGGGGGAGGGTGTTTCTTCTTTTTTCTTTTCCTCCTGTTTTTTCTAATTACTCCTTAATGGAACACTGCAAAAATGTTATTTGAAAAATAAAATAAGTTTCAAAGCAGAATCTTCTTTTTAAGATTTACTCTTTAAAACTATGAGAAAAAATAATATTTTCAAGAAATTGGGGAGTGGTCAACTGACGTTGTGAGGGAAGGGAAAAACAAGAAAGAAGAATCACAGGGTTAGGGAAAGGATGTTCCTAAAGACAGACTCACTCTGCCCCTCCTGACTCTGCACCCTGCACCTCTTCCCATTGATTCCAGCCCCATAAATCTACAGCAGCTGAAAAGGATCCCCAAGCGGCCGTCTCCTTTACTGAAGGGACTGCAGTTCCGTGCCTCCATGCTTGGTGCTCTCTGCCTTTCCCTTTGACCTGCTCCTTAAAAAAGAAAGAGAAGAGTGCTCTGCCTTTTTGTTTTTAAAGGTCTGTAACACTTTTTATTTATTTATTTTTTCCCCAAAGCCCCAGTAGATAGCTGTATGTCATAGCTGCACATCCTTCTAGTTGCTGTATGTGGGACGTGACCTCAGCATGGCCGGAGAAGCGGTGTGTCGTGCGCGCCCGGGATCCGAACCCGGGCCGCCAGCAGCAGAGTGCGCGCACTTAACCGCTAAGCCACGGGGCCGGCCCTGTAACACTTTTTGTGTTTTAATTACCTGTAACACTCCCTATAGTCTAAAGAGGACAAAAAGCAATTGCTTTAAGACAACTCAAGAACATTTGATTTAAAAAACGCTTTTTGTTTTTTCAGGTTAAAAGCTTGTAGTGAAAGAAATCTGCAACATGCTTGCTGGAAAAAAAATCAAACGATAGCTAGCTTCTTTTTAAAAGTATCAAGTTGATAAATGAATAGAGACTTACTAAATAGAAGTAAAGGAGACAAGAAAAAGTCTGGAAGATAGGCAAGGAAGTGCCAGGAAATAAAAACATACTTTTAGAATAGACTCTAAGATTAATCTCCGTTTCTAGTTTTTCCCTCTTTGTTGCTAACAAGAATTTGATTTTTCAGATGCTGGTGATTGGTGATGGGGTTGTGGTGTAAAACCAATATTAAATAGAATCTTCTTGGGCCGGCCCCGTGGCTTAGCAGTTAAGTGCACACACTCTGCTACTGGCGGCCCGGGTTCGGATCCCAGGCACGCACCGACGCACCGTTTCTCCGGCCATGCTGAGGCCGCGTCCCACATACAGCAACTAGAAGGATGTGCAGCTATGACATACAACTATCTACTGGGGCTTGGGGGGGGGTAAAAAAAAAGGAGAAGGATTGGCAATAGATGTTAGCTCAGAGCTGGTCTTCCTCAGCAAAAAGAGAAGGATTAGCATGGATGTTAGCTCAGGTCTGATCTTCCTCACACACACACAAAAAAGAATCTTCTTGATTAGCAACATATCTACCTTACGTTACGATGGATCATGACGTTCCAGAGGTGAGCGGGGACAGTTCACAGTCCTGCGGCTCTAAGTCCAGAGTACGCCACAGGGAGAGGGGAGAGGACGTCTGTGAGGATCCTCACAGAGGATCTATGCAGGCCGGGAGGGAAGTTTTTGCAGTAAATTTGAAGGGTAGAAGGTAAGTGCTGACATAAGGGAGTTTCAAACAGGGCTTTCAGATAGGGGTAGGTGGTAGATAGAGGTGATGACAGGCTGTAATCGCATAGGAGTTGCTTTACAGCTTCAAGTGTGTTTTGGGCGGCATGGGGAAGTTGGAAGAGGAAGGACCCCAGGCTGGCCTCCAGCTCAGGGCAGAGGTATTATGAACTAGGAGTCAAGAGCAGTGGAGATGATGAGGCAGGAAGTGAATGAGACATTTCCTGGTCCTGTTTTAGGGCTCTCTAAAGCTAGGAGATGCTGGTGAGGCTTTATAGCTGGATATAAGTTTTATTTAATCTTCAGAGCTACCTTATGAGGTAGATTATTATTATTCCTAATTTCACAGGTGATGAAACCGGCTAAGTCTCTCAGCTAACAGGTAAGAATAATAAGGCCAGGATGATGACGGCCAACTTCTGAGCACCAGCTGTGTGCCCTTCCTACTCCCTCTTCCTCCTCTCTCTCCCCACAGAATCCTGCTCCTCACCACTCTCTGGGAAAGGCTGGGTCTCCTGAGATTCACACTTGAGCTGAGTCGCCTTAGGCTGGAGCTGGATGCTCGGTGCCTCCTGGGCTGCTCCCAGAGGTGCCTTCTCCTCCCGTGGCTCTTCCTGTGCAAGTTCACGTGCAGGGCCTGGGACCTGGAGGTGATCAGGCACCACTCGGTTTATGTAGGACGAAAGCTTCCAAGGAGACTTTAGAGAGCCTCCTCAGAGTCAGCACAGGGGAAGGAAGAGGAGCTAGAGTCTCATTCGGGCTTGAGGGCAGAAGAGACAGAGACAGAAACACAGCTAACTGCTCTACCTGGCCTGAGTGAGGTCTGAACTTGGCCACTCCCCCTGCTGCTGCCCCTCTGTCCAGCCTGAAGGTCACTGATCGGGCTCCCACAACAGATCACATTTCCCCTTCCCACCTGCAGTCTCAGTTCATCAAGTCCTTTCTCTAAATCCTCCGACATAGTCACAGCCCCCTCTCCACTCTTAGGGTGATGTCCCTGCACCCAGGACTGGAGCTCCTCAGGCAGGATGGTCAGGAATTGTTCCAGCACCAGTAACTCCAGGATCTGCTCCTTGGTGTGCCTTTCGGGCCTCAGCCACTCACAGCAGAGCACCCGGAGTTGGCTCAGGGCCTCCTGGGGACCAGGAGTCTCCTGGTAGCAGAGCTGCCTGAAGCGTTGGTGGAAGATCTCTTGACTGGGAGAGTGGTGCCCACGTAGCCTGGTCTCATACTCCCGAGCCTGTTCCTCTTCCTTCGGCTCCATCATCACAATCTTCTCTTGATCCTGTGTACCCTGAAGGGCCAGAAGTTTTGCTGCTGTTAGTGATACAGCCATTCTAGCCTGGACTAGCTCTGCAGAAGGCCCATACCAGCTGGAGTCTTTCAGGGGTACCCTGTAACACAAGAAATCATTCTTCTTTTTTTTCATTCATTAAACATACACTCAGCATCTACAAAGAGCCAAACTCTGTACTATACCCTTTAATCCTTTTCCTCCCCAGAATCCTATTCCACTAAGAGTCACTGCCTTTGAGAAACTTGCAATCTGGTAGACAGATATGTAAAGTGTTTTCTACAATACCACTAGATAAATGCTACAGCAGGAAACAAATAGCAGAAAAAGAAGTGTTCTGGGAGTCCACAGGAAGAAACAAGTTTGAAGCAAAACCCAAGTTTCCAGATTTAGAGCCTAGCGGTGAACAGCTTTCAGTGCAAGGTGACTTGCCTGTTTTCAATTATTGATTCTCTCAAAGGTATTGGAGAGGCAGCCTCCTCCCAAATGACCCCCACCACCTTTTCTCAAATTTCTGTTGCGGCCGCAGCAAAAAAAAAAAATATATATATATATATTTAAATTCCTTCTAAGGGGTTAGATCTTATTCAAACGCCCAGCAGCTGTAGCAGGGTCCTGTTACAGCTGCTATGAGCAAGACTTCTCTCGAGTACGGTGTCCAGCGTTCGGATTATCTAAGAGGGAAGGAGGTGGGACGCACCCAGAAGCCAGGAAAGCGCACAAACGGGCCGCTGGCCGAGGACAAAGCGGGCGCGGACGACCACCGCGGCAGCCTGTCTGTCAGGGTGCCGCCCGGCGGCACCAGCCCCAGCTCCACGTCTACGCACGGCCTTGGGCAGGTGCCCACCCGATAGCCCCGGGGACGGGGCTGCAGTCCGGGCCAGTTACAATTCCCCACTCTGCCGTTCACTTTCCCCCCGGGATCTCGAGAAGCGAGAAGAGGGGCACCGGCCCCCCCACGCCCTCCACACCACATGCCAGAACGCGCGCAGCGGAGCGCGGGGACCGCGGGGACCCGGACCCCTCTCCGCGGGCACACGCGCAGCTCTGGCCTCGGCTCCTCCCAGGGCTGCCCGCCGGCTGTGCTCACCGCAGAACCCGCCGCCGCCCTCCGGGAGCACAGCCGGCGGCCGCCGCCGAGGCGCACCTCGCGGGATCCCGAGGGCCCATCCGGTCCCTCCCGCGCGGCCGTGCCGGGAGGTGTGCGCCTGCGCAGCCGCGGCCGCCGCCTCCACCGTCTAGAGGCCTCCCGGCGCCGTCTTTCTGCCGGCCCGCGGTCACCACGCGAGGCCGGAGAGCGCGAGCCTGGCGCTCCGCTGAGCACAGCGACCTCGCGCGGCCGCGCCGGGAGGCCTCCGGGATCTGCGGCCCCGCGCGCGGAGGCGGGCCGGCGCGAGCGGCCCATTTGACCCGCGGTTGGCGCGCCGCGCAGCTCTGTGCAGCGGTCCCCTAGGGGCCGGCCAGGCTGGCTGCAACGGCTGGGCAGTTCTAGCCCCGGGCACGACCGGTTGCAGCACTTCCTCCTGCATGTTGTTTTCCAGTTACGTCTTCCAGACCTGACCAGAGGGTCACAGCTGAGGAAGAAGGTGCCCTCAAGGAGAAAATATTCCCAACCACCGACCTACCCGTGTCCATTGACAAATAAAAAGCAGTCCCCGGGGAGGAGAAAAAAAGAAATCTAAGGTTTCAGTGTATTGGGCTGGGGCAAATAGGACTTGTTGATAGAGGGAATTATTGCTGTCTTGTTTTCCAATAATAATAGAGAAATACGCATCTGATTATGAGCTCTAGGGAAGGCAACGTAACCATTATGAGAACGGAAAAGTACAGTGGAACAAATTGTAACAAGGAAAAAAATAGAATGCACTAGAACTTGTGCAAACCAGCAAAAACAAGAAAGAATCCAGTTGGATCAAAAGCAAAATTACAAACTGTCTAGAAGGCAATGAAAAGAACACTTCATGGTAAAATCTATGGGACCCAGCAACAGCCATACTTGAAAATGTATAGCCTTAATTACCTCCCTAATTAACGAATACAGATATAAAAGAATTCAAAATTCACCTTAAGAAACCTTAAAAGCATAGTAAAATAAACCCAGAGAAGCAAGGAAGAGTGACTCAATAAAGATAAAAACTAATTAATGAAACGGAAAAATTAAAAATAGTAGAAGGGATAAATTCAAATGCCGATTTCCTTGAAAAGAGAAATAAAGTAGAGAAACTTGTTTAGAGCCTGATTAAGAAAAAGAAATAAAAATTAACAAGGGTAGGAATGAGAAATAAAACATAATCACAGATTCAGAAGAGATTAAAAGAATTAAAGACTATTACATTCAACTTTATAGTAGCATATTTGAAAACCTAGATGAAATTTGAAAACCTAGATGATCTTCTAGCACAATATAAATTACCAAAATTGTGTGTACCAGCTAAATGTTTATAAAACAACCCTGACTCAGGGATGGAAGATCTCAAGAAAGTGCTACAGAGGAATTACATTTAGATGTAACACAAAGCACTGCTTTCAGGCAAACAACACTTCTAAATGGGAATCATTAAAATATGTAACTAGAAACCAGCCACAAAGTTTAATTTGAAATAAATGGATACTTTGCCCAAGCAAGATATGTTTAACCAGAGTTTTTTCTGCAATGTATAGTTTATGCTTATATCTAGAAGAGAAAGAAAAGCAAGAAAGAAAATTACACATACTCCGCTCTTGTAATGAGCATAGTTTTCAATTAAAAAAACTAGACAATTATAAACTTGGACATTCATTCAAGCTTTTATTGAATAAATATATATATATAAACCTGGGTCTGGGTTGGAGGTGGGAGGATACACACACACAGTTCCCTGCTTTCAAAAAGCTCAACGTCTAGGTAGTTGGGAGTGTGAAGAAAACAAGAGAACATCCATAAAAGATTGACAGTATAATAATGGTTTCCTGTGAACTGTGAGATCGGAGAAACAAAGGTTTGTTCATTCAAACAAATTGTGTTTCAGTGTTTGATTTTTTCTTACAATGAACAATGTGAAAAAAAAAATGTGCCAAGGCATTTCCCTTTAAAGAATTGAGTGTGTGCCTGACAGAACTTGTCAGACATGTTACCCGTATTTAAAGAAAAAGTGTAAGTGGTAATAAGGACTCTAAAAGCTACAGGGGGTCAGAGGGCCTGAGATAGAAAACTGGACCTTAAAGGAGTTAGCACAATGCAATAGCTGTTTAGGGACAGTGATTAGACCAGACCCTGAACTTGAGGGTTTCATGAAGTGAGAGACCAATTTGTATGGGATCTGATGAGACAGCATATTAAATGCCAAGCTAAGAACTTTTACTTTGGGTAATGGGCAGCCATGGACTCTTTTTTTTTTTTTTTTGGAGGAAGATTAGCCCTGAGCGAACATCATTGCCAATCCTCCTCTTTTTTGTTTGTTTTTTTTGCTGAGGAAGACTGGCCCTGGGCTAACATCCATGCCCATCTTCCTCTACTTTATATGGGATGCTGCCACAGCATGGCTTGATAAGCGATGCATAGGTCTGTGCCTGGGATCCAAACCTGCGAACCCCGGGCCACTGAAGCAGAGCATGCGAACTCAACCACTACACCCTATTGGCTCTTTTTTTGAATGTGAGTTTACATGTGTTTGTGTGTGAGATGATGAAAGCAGTGTTTGAAGATAATCAAATAGTGGAGTATATGATGGATTAGAAAGGTGAACTGTTTCAAAGCTACTATAACAGCAATGGAAAACCAAGGCTTGGAGAAGCCTTACTGTACTTCACTCTCAGCATCTAAAGATGCTGCCAGATCCGATCCAGAGATCCTTTATGCTAAGAGGAAAGAAAGTACATGGGAGTACAGTCTCCTTGATCACACATCCACAAAAATGGTCGTGGATACCTTTCACAGGTAATCAGGAGAAACCATTTTACCCAAGATTCTAATCAAACTCCAGAGACAGAGAAACCAGTCCTTCCAAACTTGCTGCCTGCTGTTCAAGGCCCTCTTACCACAGGCTTAACTCATGCCCCACCATACAAGACATGGTCACAATGTCACATCCTTTACCAGAAGTTTAGGTCTTCTAATCTCATCGACTTCAAAGTAGGGAGAAACTTCCTCCAAATCTTTATTTCATCAGAGATTCAGAAGCTGGAAGGAGAAATGATTTGCACTCTAGCTCCAGCCAAGGGACATCAACATATTTACCTGCTATGTTTTCAACATCCTCAACTGCTACATTCAAACCCATCCTGCTTCAGGGAAGAAATGGTTTGGAAGAAGGGAGCTAGATAAGGAGTAGATTTAGTAATCAATGTCACTAGTGTGCTTGGTAAAAGCAGATTTGATAGAGTGTTGGGAGAGGGACCTCAATGGGTTGAGGAAGAGACAAAGAATTGGAGATGATGCGGCCAGCCCTGGTGGCCTAGTGGTTAAGTTCAGTGCACTCCACTTTAGTGGCCTGGGTTTGGTTCCCAGCGGTGGACCTACACTACTCATCTATCAGTGGCCATGCTGTGGTGCCAGCTCACATAGAAAATAGAGGCAAGATTGGCAACAGATGTTAGCTCAGGGTGAATCTTCCTCAGCAAAAAAATAATAATAATAATAATTGGAGACGATGAATGCAAACAAGTCTTTAGATAAAAAATTGGCTATGAAGGGAGATGATATAAGCTAAAAATGGGGTCGAGGGAGGGTTCAATTTTGTTTTGTTTTTTAGGACGGAAGACACTTGAACATACTTTTTCACATTTGGGAAGAGGCAGTGGAGAAGAGAGTTGAGGATACAGGAAAGAGATGGGGTAAGTGGATGGAGTGAGGTCCCAGAGGGAATGGGATAGGAAGCACAGATAGAAAGAGGAGTTCTTCTTTTGAGAAGGGAGCAAAGACAGAGGTGGATACAGTGTATGAGAGATGGCTGAGGGGTGAGGATGGGAGCAGAAAGTTGAAAATGTTTCTTTGTAAAGGTCTCTAATTTCTCTGTGAAGTAACAGATCAGATGCTAAGAAGGGGTGGTGGGTGGCTGGTTGGCTGTGTAAAGAGGGAGGGAAGGTATGAAGTGGTTATCAGAGACAACGGGAGAGAATGCTGACTAGAGATTGCATTAATGTTGAGCGCCCAAAGGCATAAGCTTCCTCAACCCAGGTGCAGGCTGGGAAAAGGAGGCCAGTCAGGGCTGTCCACGGTGGGTTTTTGTTTTGGCTAGGTACATGCGATTGAAGGACAATGAGGCAAAAAGGTAAACGAGGCAAAGATATTGGTCAAAGAGTAGTTGCTGAAGTGTTGGACAATGGTATCTAGTAGGAAAAGGGTAAAAACCAGGGAAGGACGATGGATGGGATGCAGTAGAAAAGTCACTGGACTGGAGAGCCCGAGGAGTTATAAGAATGCAAAGGTTAAACCACGCCACAGGGCCTCGGCTCCTCTGAAATAATTCAGATAGTCCAAAGAATCTTACCCAACTCACTCAAATTTGCTGTCTGATATGAAAAAGTTAAGACTTCCTCATTCTCTCTGATTATTACCTTCTCAAAACCAGTTAAGCCACCTACAGGAATTATAGTTCTCTCCCTGTCATATTTGCAGGATATTTATTGATCTGATCTCTCAATACTATCATAAAACAGCTTAATCCCAGCCTCTCCAAGAAAAGTCCTAATTCAACTCTGTAGTACTATAGACATGTTTCTCAGATTAACTGCTAAATTTGTTTCTCCCAGATATAGCATCCTACAGAAGGACAAATACTGCATGGTTCCACTTATATGTAAGTATCTAAAATAGTCAAACTCCTAAAAGCAGCGAGTAGAATGGTGGTTGCCAGGGGGAGGGAGGATTAGGGAGTTGCTGTTCACCAGATGCGGTTTCAGTTATGGAAGACGGGTAAGTTCTAGAGATCTGCTGTACAACATTGTGCCTACGGTTAACAATACTATATCACACACTTAAAAATTTGTTAAGAGGGTAAATCTCATGTTAAGTGTTCTTACCACAAAAAAGGAAAAAAAGATACAGCATCCTTGAAAATTGGTATAAATTCCTCCCCCACTGCCCCCACTTCTCGCCATTTACTTACACTAGGCCAAGCCCCTTCTAACTTCAGGCAAGATCAGGAAATGCAGAATCCTGTAATCTTCCAGAAGCCTTTAGCAGGAGAGAACATGTCTCCTTTCCTTCGGAGTACCTGAGATAATCACTGCCCAGGGGAACTGCTGATCACAACAGCGGCCGTCTGTTGTCTGTTGTGTGTCTAGAACTACGTTAGTGCTGAACAAAAGTGTCTCATTCCATCTTCACAACAGGCCCACAGGGAGGGGTCATTATCTTGATGTTACAGATAAGAAAACCAAGGCTTAGAAACGTACAACAAACTTGCCTAAGATCACACAGAGAAAAATGACAGAGCCTGGAGTGTCAGTATGTCAGACGCCAAAGTGCCATTAAACTTTTATTTTTTATTTTTTTTAAACTTTATTTATTTTTTCCCCCAAAGCCCCAGTAGATAGTTGTATGTCATAGCTGCACATCCTTCTAGTTGCTGTATGTGGGACACAGCCTCAGCATGGCTGGAGAAGTGGTGCGTTGGTGCGCGCCCGAGATCCAAACCCGGGTCACCAGCAGCGGAGCACGCGCACTTAACCGCTAAGCCATGGGGCCGGCCCCGCCATTAAACTTTTAAATGCTACAGAAGAGATTTAGTCACAACTTCCACGCTTACATGAAAAAGGCAACTGTCCTCTAACTTCCTATCCACTTCCTTTTCCTAATTAAATTAGCTGCTTCTGTATCTAATTTTACTAGGAATAGAGAAACAAGCTCAAACTCCCTAACCTACATATTGACATTTATTCTAATGAGAAAACCTCAGGATCATTTGCAGACTTTGGGATTAGACTCTGTCCCAGGAAGAACCTTCCACCCTGGAGTTCAGGATAGCATCCCTTATATTCCCCTGGGATGGTTCATATTATGGATAAAAAGACAGGGGGAAAGCTCTCAGAGTCCTGGTGCTGCTGAATAGGACACACAAGACGCCATTCTGTGATGCTGTAGGTGTTTTATACGCAAGTTCCTCCATTTGCAAGATTTCTCGTGGTGTGGGATCTCTGATGATAAAGGGGTGAAAATGTAATTACAGGCTTACCCCATCAAGGTTTCTGTGGGAAGCCTTTAGGAAGGACATACCTGCACATGGCCTGAGGCTAAGTACTCTAAAGTGAATCCAATGGAAACTGCTCTTAGGAAGCTTAGAATTTTCCAAGTAGTTATGATGGCTAGGTAGACACAACAGTAATTAAAAACAGACAAATATCTATATATATAGATGTAGATATCTATATCCATCCATCCACCTATCTATCTATCTATCTATCTATCTATCTACCTACCTACCTACCTATCATCTATATCATTACTGTCTTCCTAGGGTTATGATCCTGTGTGGTTTCTCTGATGCTGAGTAAGACCTGAGCTCTGATGGAAAGTTTTTCCACATTCATTATGTTCGTAAACTTTCTCTCCAGTATGAATTTTCTGATGCCTAACAAGGTCTGAGCCTCATCTGAAGGCTTTTCCACATTCATTACCTTCGTAGGGCTTTTCTCCACTATGAATTCTATGATGTTGAATAAGGTCTGAGCTCTGGTTAAAAGTCTTGGAACACTGATTGCATTCATAGGGTTTCTTTCCATTGTGAATTCTTTGATGCTGAATGAGTTCTGAGCTCCCCCAAAAGGCATTCACTGCATTTATAAGGCCTCTCACTTGTATGGATTCTCTGATGTTCTATAAGGACTGAGTTCCTACTGAAGGCCTTTCCACATTCACTGCACTCATAAGGTTTTTCTCCAGTGTGAATTGTTTGATGTCTAATAAGATCCGAGCTGCCTCAGAAGGTTTTTCCACATTCATTACATTCATAAGGCTTCTCTTCCTTGTGAATTCTCTGCTGTCCATTAAGTTCTGAATCTGAACTAAAAGCTTTCTCATATTCAAGTTTTTCTCCAATAGGAAGTCTCTGATGTTTAAGAAAAACTGTGTGCCCACTGAAGTCCTTCCCACATTCCGGGCATTCGTAGGGTTTTTCTCCACTATGGATTCTTTGATGCTGAGTAAGAAGGGAACTCTGCCTGAAGGCTTTTCTGCATTTGCTGCATTCATACGGTTTCTCCTCAGCATGAATTCTCTTGTGGGTAACAAGATGTGAGCTCTGACTGAATGCTTTCCCACAGTCATTACAGTCATAGAGTTTCTCTCCACTGTGAATTTTGTGATGTATAAGAAGATCTGAGCTTTGATTGAAGGCCTTTCCACATTCATTACATATATATGGCTTCCCTCCACTATGAGAATTCTGGTGCAGGATAAGGTTTGAGCTTCCCCTGAAAGCTTTTCCACACTGATTACATTTGTAGGGATTCTCCTCACTATGAATTTGCTGATGTCGAACGAGATTGGAGCTCTGACTAAAGTCTTTGCCACAGTCACCACAAACATAAGGTTTCCTTCCTGTGTGAATTCTTCGTTGTATAACCAGGTTTGAGCTCCTACTGAAAACCTTCCCACACTCATTGCACTTATGGATTCTCTTTATGGTATGGATTTTACAATGCTGAGTAAGTTCTGACTTCTGTTTGAAGCTCTGGCCACATGCCTTGCACCTATAGGTTCTCTCCTCTGCAGAAACTCTCTGATATGTAACAAATGGGCACAGATCACAAATTCTCACGTTCTTATCACCCTCAAGTTTTCCCTCTCCTATAAGGGTTTTCTTAAGGGTAATGCTCACTTGACTGAACCCCCTATCCTCAAAAGAGGATGGTAGCAGTCCGGCCTCTGATGAGTTTACCTGTTGTCTCTCCAGGCTGTTCTTAAATTCACTGGGTCCTAAGAATTTAGATCCTTGGTGTACTTGTATTGGGTGTCCTGATTCTATTTCTTCAGAAATTTCCTGCTTTAGCTTCCGTTCCTTCTTCTTAGTTTTCTTTTCATTATCTGAAACACAAATTAAAAGCATAAATGGTTACCTTCTCAGGTTAAGAGAAAATAAATTCTTAGAAGGGGCAGCAAATAATCAAAGTAAAACATTCCTAGGTTTGGATTGAGCTTCTAAAGTCTCAAAAACGGTTTTATAATCGTAGAGAAAGACTTCTAAACCTAACTTTGGTCTCTATGGTTTATAAAAGCAGTTCCCAAACTTGGCTGATTGTCAGAAACACATGGGAGAGCTACTGAATCAGAATTTGAGTCCAGGGCCTGGCCCCGTGGCTGAGTGGTTAAAGTTCCACATGCTCTGCTTCGGTGGCCCGGGTTTGCGGGTTTGGATCCCAGGCACGGACCTACTCCACTCACCAGCCATGCTGTGGCAGTGCCCAAATACAAAAAAATAGAGGCAGATTGGCACAGGTGTTAGCTCAGGGCTAATCTACCTCAAGCAAAAAAACAGGAGTATTGGCAACGGATGTTAGCTCAGGGCGAATCTTCCTCAGTGGGGGAAAAAAATTTGAGTCCACTTCATTCTTCTCACTGCAGACTGTCTTTCTCCTTTATTACCTTAGCTCCTGGATCTTAAAATGAAA
This sequence comes from Diceros bicornis minor, assembly GCF_020826845.1. Classification (NCBI taxonomy): domain Eukaryota; kingdom Metazoa; phylum Chordata; class Mammalia; order Perissodactyla; family Rhinocerotidae; genus Diceros; species Diceros bicornis. The sequence goes on from NC_080757.1 coordinate 11,847,183, forward strand.
AGACCAACCCTGGATGAACTAGAATTTCTTAGTTCCAGTTCCAAAATGTTAGATAAAAGAATCAGTTGTCCCAGTTTAGGTCAAGTGTCAACTTCTACTCTAATCAGGGGTGGCAGGGGAGAGAGCAGGGCTATGGGGGATCACACAGGATAAACTTGTTTGTTGGGAGCCCCTCTGTAGGTGAGAAGGGCAGTTAGGTAGATCTAGAGCAGCCCAGGTACTGCTAAAGCTGTTTATGACATGATTTTTGCCTGAGAGGTGAGACCCTTCATTACAGTTTCATCTTCTTGGCCATTTAGTGGATATACTCAATATACAGGGGGAAGAATGGAAAGTAGGTTTTATCTCAAGTGTCAACTATGAAGGATTGAAAAGTAGTTGCCTTAAAGCACCACTTTAAGTGCTGAGGCTGTTCATGGGCAACAGCCCACAGGCAAAGTGTGGATTACTTAAATCCGTCATGGGTGTGTGGGGGAGCACAGAGAGTAGTGGAGGTAAACGAAGGATGGGATAGGCTTGCTATCCCTACATAGGAGCAAAGTAAAGATGCCAATAGAACTTAGAAAATATTACTCTTTAATAATTATCCAGCAAGTATCAACACATAATGGCTGAAATTATCTCTATGTAGAAATAACTCAAAGAAGTAAGTAGGGAGATCCTGGAACTCCTAAGTCCAATCAAGGTTACCAGGACCTGGTTTCAAGAGGAGCATGAGTGGAGTATGATTATAATGAAGACAGTAGAGGGGCCGGCCCGGTGGTGTAGCAGTTAAGTGCACGCACTGCTCTTTCGCGGCCCGGGGTTCACAGGTTCGGATACTGGGCACGCGCTGAGGCACCACTTGTCAAGCCATGCTGTGGCAGCGTCCCATATAAAGTAGAGAAGATGGAAACAGATGTTAGCCCAGGGCCAATCTTCCTCAGCAAAAAAGAGGAGGATTGGCATCTGATGTTAGCTCAGGGCCAATCTTCCTCACACACACACAAAAAAAGACAGCCCAACACAATTGCTTGTATTAAAGCCCATCTGAAGAAACACTAGGTTACAGTTTAGAAAAGATGGAGCCAGAGAGTAAAAATGGGCCTGTGTCTCCAGCACTGATTCAGGGGGAGGGTGCTCACTCCACCTGATGAGGGTATTCTGTCCCCTTGGCAGACAGCCACCCTCCTCCCAAGAGCAGGCAGATATACCAAGTGATCAGAGTTGGATGACACTTGCATTAATATTACCCAGATAATGCCTCTGCTTTGCTTCCATGCCCACTAAGCAAACTTCTGATTAGAATTTAGCTTCTTCTATAGGTTTTCCCAGAGATAGAATGTGTTGACAGCCTACTCAACTTCTGATCAGGCAGTTGTATTTTTCCCTGGTTTTTACATCACTCTCTTGTGATTTGGATAGCATTAAGTCTATTTCCCTGGCCTGAACAATTCTGGATAGGTACACTGACAATGTAAAATTTCTGGACCTGGAAAGTGGAGGGCCAGACCCCGAAACCTGGTGATCAGAGCATAAGGCCCAGTTAAAAAGCCAGCTGGCCTTCCTGGACAAAATCTACATCTCATCGCCAAGTGAAATGGTAAATGTTTTCTCTTAGAAATCAGTTTATTTTTAAATTAACAATTCTGAAACTGGCATGCTTTCCTAATATTCTTGTCTCTGATAATGCCCTCCCCCAAGCTCCCAATCTTATGTTTTCTTAAATAATTTTTCCCTACTGTACTGGGTTGAATGGTATCCCCCCCAAATTCATGTCTATCTGGAACCTGTGGATGTGACCTTATTTGGAAATAGGGTCTTTGCAGATGTAATCAAGTTAAAATGAGGTTGTTAGGGTGGGCTCTAAATCCAATATGACTGGTGTCATTATAAGAAGAGGGACATTTGCACACAGAGACACAGGTAAGACAGCTGTATGAACATGGAGGCAGAGATTGGTGTTATGCTGCCACAGCCAAGGAACCCCTGGGGCTACCAGAAGCTGGAAGAGGCAGGAAAGGATCCTCCTATAGAGGCTTCAGAGGGAGCATGGCCCTGCCAACACCTTGACTTTGGACTTGTAGACTCCATAACTGTGAGGAAATAAATTTCTGTTGTTTTAAGCCAGCCAGTTTGTGGTAATTTGTTATAGCAGCCCTAGGAAACTAATACACTTACTATGAAGTCCAATTGATTTTTCAGAAAAAAAAATGTCAGTCTTTCCATCCGACTCATTTCCCACTAACACCACTCTTGTAGCTTTCCGGATTTCACTAGATTATCATAAGAGAGTGGAGCATAGTGGTTAAGAACATGGGCTCTGGATACAGACTCCTGGGTCTGCCTCTACCATTTACTTGCTGTGTGGCCTTCAGTTACTTAACCTTTCTGTGCCTCTGTTTCCTCATCTGTAAAATGTGGACAGTAATAGTACTTAAGAGAGGTTTTGTGAGGATTAAATGAGTCAATACACGTAAAGTGCTAGAATTAACACCTGGCACACAGTTAGCATTCAGTAAATAATGGACAGTTTAAATTTTGTTACTTGGTTAATAATCTTGACACCAAGATTTTCCTGCTCCAATTCAGACTGGACAATGCTGTTAGTTATACATCACTTTCATCATGTTAATCACTGTTCAAAAACCTTTAATTCTCCTATTTATTACTGTATCAGATCTAACTTTCTTTATTTGACTTTGAAAAATGTCCATAATCTGGTCCCAACATAGTCATCTGCTGTTATCTTCCTTTACTCCGTATGGGCAGGGGTATTGTTCACTGTTATATCCCAGTGCCTAGAATAGAGTTTGGCACATTGTATTCACTCAGTAATTACCTATTCAGTGAATGAATACAGCCCAATTCAAAACTGCTGCTCTAAAGAGCCAAGTCCACCTCTGCCTTCCAAGTCCAAATCAGGTCCTCCCTCCTGTAGAAGGTCTTTCTGAGAAAGTGGTTAAGAGCACAGACTCAGGAACCAGACTTAGTTCAAATTCTGGCTCTGTCACTCTCTAACTGGAAACCTTAGACACATTTCCTAACTTCTCTGTACCTTACCTATTTCACGGGGTTTCCACCTTTGTAGGGTTTTCACCTGCTTCATAGGGTTGATAAGGATTAAATGAATGAATATAAAGCACTTAGAATGGTGCCTGCCGCATAGTAGGCACTAGGTAAGTATTAGGAGAAAAATAAGTACATAAAATATGAGACACAAAATTTAACTTTTAGTTATACACGGTCATATTGTTTCCCAAACTCAAGATCATTTGACCTTGTCTCCTCTCTTGATTTTCAATTGTTCTTTTTTTTTTTTTTTTTTTTAAATTTAGACATTTTATTTACTTTTCCACATCACCCATCATGGCTATAAGCAGCTAAATCTTGTACCTCCTCAGGAAAACATAGCACTACTGAGTGACTATTATATCCTATGGAGAAATCAATTGTTCTTAAAATATCTCTTTTATCGGTTTTTCCTTTCAACTCTTAACATTATAAATCAGGAGTATATCATTCTCTCTTCCGGACTATTTCAACAGTCTCAAAACAGGTCTGTTTCCTGCCTTCCTCTAATTTTATCTATTTATCCCTCACTACTGTGAAAATACTTTTTCTAAATTAACACTTATTGTGTCAGTCTCCCATTCAAAGTGCAAATATTCTGGATTCTGGGAGCAGTCTAAGATCTAACCCTCCAACTGTAGTGACTGACAGCTCTTTCATCACAACAGATTTTAGATTTGTACTAAAATCTAAAATTTAGAGTCAGCATAAGTGCAAGGCATCAGGCTGTCTCCTTTTATTTGCTAGAGGCATTTTTGGGCAGTGAGCCTCTGACTTTTTAGAGAAGACATTTCAAAACAGGGAACAGAGGCAGTTCTGTATCCCCGAGGGATTTAGAAGTCTGTGATGCTTGCTCAAATTGCAAGAAGCCACCACCCTGACACTCATCCAACCCAAAAGAAATTTCATTTTGCGAAGGTCAAAAGGTCCCCATGAATAACTTTCGAGTCGCTGAAGAAGCTCCTTACCCAGCAAGCCCCTGTCCCCTGCACTGTCCTGCACTCGGTCCTCGCAGAGGTCGCCTTGTGCATGGACTGGTAGAGCACAGTGCCCGGCCGCGTCCCGCTCCGTCTCTGGGCACGGAGACAGTTCTGGAGGCGCCGGGCTAGGAAGAGCCATCCTGCCAGTCCCGGGCCAGGAGCCAGGGGGCCGGTGGCTGGCGAGCGGCCGGGAGGATCTCAAAGCTGCGGGGTGGGGGCTGCGAGTGCGAACCCAAGGGACGGGCCAGGCCGGACCGGGCCCTGGCGGCTCGGCCAGAGAGGCAGAAGACGGGAGCCCGGGCGCCCAGCTCCGCACGCGCGGCCACTGCGGGGCCTCGTCGCCGGGCCGCCCCCAGTGCCCCCCTCACTCAGCGCCTCCTCCGCGGCCTGGGCCATTGTGCCCCACCGCAACCCGTCACTGGGAGCCGCGGCCCCTCGGGGGAGCTGGCGACCGGGACTGCCCGTTCCCTCCGCCCGCAGCCACCCAGCGCCGGCCCCCGCGGCCCGCCCGCCTCCTCCTCCCTCCCTAGACAAGCAGGGAGGGGGCAGCACTGCCGCCCACGTGAGCCGTCGTCTCTGCCGGTGTCAGCGGCTCGGCTCCGGGTCGCTGAGCTTGCGGAGAGGGGAAGGACCCAGTCCCCGCCCAGGAAGGGCTCAGCCTAGAGAGGGCGACAAGAAAAAGATTACTACTGTACTGTCCTGGCTGTGGCTTGTGGGAGCACAGAGGAAGCACCTGACCCCGACTGGCTGTGTATCGGGGAAGGCTGTGCAGCAGTTGGGAGATGATGCTGTAATGCCTAAGACGACGGGCTTTGGAGTCAGGCAGGCCTGGATTTGAAATCCAGTTTCTTCACTTACTAGCTCCGGGTCTCTGGGCAAATTACCTTGCCTTTCTGACGTTAGTTTCCTGTTTAGAAAACGGGGGTAACAGTAGTACCACCATCGAAGACACAGGCAAAGAATGCAAGACAAAATTGGTGTTAAGTTCCTATCATGGTACCTGACAAGTATGAAGTACTAAGAAAATCATGGAGCTAGGGAAAGAGGGAGGGAGCATTCCTGGCAAAGGGAAGAGCTTGTGGAAAGGCCATAGGGCAAGAGGGCAGTGCCTAGGTCCTTGGGGAACTGCAGATAGTTCAGGGGTAAAAGTTGTATTTAGAAAGGTAAGCACTTTGCAGAAAGCCCTCCCCAACTTGGTCAGACTCCCCACTGCAGTATGTTGCCTCTCCTTTGTGGCACCTAACCATGGTTGTGTTAGCCTACAAATAAAGAGCCAAAATGAGTAGCAGGCGTTTATGTTGGGATCAAAGAATTGCAATTCCGGGAGCACAAATTCAGGTAGAAACCCAAATAGTGTTCCTCTAGGGAGTAAAAGTCAGGGGCTTAAAGGCAAAGAAGGGAGGTTGTATTACAAAGAATTTTAATTGGAGTTGGAGGCAGAGAGCTAGTCTTGGCTAAATATTGACTGACTATTGATTCTATCTTCAGAAAGTCCACAATCCTCAGTCTTTGTGATCAGGATGTACGTTCTCCTCCTGACTTCTCAAACAATTGCTGGTAAACAATTGCCATTTTAGCCCAATCCAAAGGTTTGGCCCAGCCCAAGGTCCAAGACAGCAAAACAGTTTCTCTGGAAAGGCAGCTCCGACTCCATTTTAAAATGGCTCCACTAACATAAATTTTGACAGTTATAATTTATTTATGATTCTAATTAATCTCTCCTCTGCTATTATAAGCTCTAGCAGGGCAGAGACTGTTGTCTACTTCTGCTCACCCCTCTTTGTACCCGCCAGTGCCTGACATACATATTAGAAGCTCAATAAATATTTACTGAATGAGTGGATGAATGGGGCCAGATCAGAACACATCTGTCACGTTAAGGACTCGACTTCAGGCTCAGGTGACTGTGAAACCACTGTAGAAGTTTAGAGAGGGGTGGCACTATCAGATTTGTTCTCAAGAAAGATCATTTAGGCTGCTCTATAGAGAAATGGAAACAGGGAGGTATGTTAGGAGGCTATGGTAATAATACAAGCAAGAGATGATGATGGCCTCACTCTAAGGGCAACAAAAATCAAGAAAAGTGGACTAAATTGGCAGTATTGGGTAACATTCCTTTCCTCGACTATACTTACATGCTCTCTCTTTAAGGTGGTAGTGTGTTGTTTCCTTTGAAATATTTATATGGAGAAACCTCTTACTGCACGTTCCAATCACCCCTGTTCCTCAAGGAGATCTGATAATCTGTCAGCTTTGGTCCTCCTGGAGTTTAGTTCTTTAATTATTTAACGTCTCTTGAAAGCAAACTTTTATCCTTTAGGCTCTTTTCTCAAAGTTTCAACGTAGGCCAGTCTCTGACAGGTAGATCTTATTCTGCGGAATTCAGGCTTACAAATTGGACATTGCTACATTCACTTCTACCCATTAAAGCTTTGAATGGGCCTTCATTTCATGAATTGTCTGCTTAACTCTTTTGTCCTTCTTCAGCCCCTACTGGACTCTAAGCTCCTCGAAGAATAATGACTGTCTTTCTCTAGCCCTATCTATCTAATTGTGGCCCCTGGCACATATTAGACACTCAATAAGTATTTCTTGCATAACTTTTATTTCAACATTCACAGTTGAAAGCATTTCCATTCTGTAACAAAAATCTCCCTCTGCTTTCAAAAGTCCAATATACTCAATATAATTCAAGCTCTATCAGGGATGAAATGAAAAGGTTAATTTTCAGTCTGGGGTCTTCAAGCAATAGTTAATATTTTAAAAATCTCAAGGCAAATTATGTATTTGCCCACAAAAGGAATAAAAAGACTAAGGAAAATGTTAAGTTATTTGCTGTGGGCCGGAATTTTAGTACCTGAGTCTGGTTATGTTATGCCAATCAGAAGCAGGATTGGTGGTTATACATGTATGCGAATAGCTAAAAATAAAGAACTAATTATTATTTAATAAATGTAGTTTGGTAAACAAAAGATTTTAAAAAACAGTGCACAGCGGAGTAAAAAAGAGGATCCTAATGTTTAAAAAGCTGGAAACCACTGCATTAAATTACCTTCGAGTCTCTTTCAATATCCTGCTTATCCTTATAAACATCGCTCTCACTGTACAGCACTGTAAATACATGTAAAGGAGATGGAGATAGGCTGTTTAGAATAAATTCCCAATTCCTCTCTTTTATAAAAATAGGATGCTAAAATGTTTCAGTTAGCTAAAGGTTTTGATTAGTTAGAATCTGGGATAACTCAAAATTTAAGTATCTTTAATTTTTAATTCAAGTGTATCACTGATAGCTATTTTGAATTCCTTTGGCTTCCCAAATATATTTAAAAGATATCCTCACGTAAAAAGATTATTAGGAGCCAGCCCTGTTGGCCTAGCAGTTAAAGTTCGGCGTGCTCTGTTTCGGTGGCCCAGGTCTGGTTCCTGGGCACGGAATGACACCACTCCTCTGTCAGTAGCCATGCTGTGGCGGCCGCTCACATAGAAGAACTAGGAGGACCTACAACTAGAATATACAACTACATACTGGGGCTTTGGGGAATTAAAAAAAGATTATTAGTTTATGTGAGATTACTGAGGAGCTTAAACCTCTGAGGCAGGTGATGGGAGTAGGCAGGCTTCTGGAGCCCGGGGAACACATCATCCATAAGCAGCCAGCTGTCAGGGATGGTGTGGATGGGCTTCTCTACTTCAAGACATCCCACTACTGTTCAGGATGCCCCTCTGGGGAAGCCATAGCCCTTAACGCTTTGAACTTTAACAGGTCATATTCTTCACACCAGCCATAAGACACCACTGTATCTTATATGTTGCTTGTAAATACTTCATCTTCTGTTTAAACAAAATTAAAGCTCCAGATGCCCTTTTATATGTTAACAGTAAATTTCAGTTTTCTCATTTAAACCTCACAATTACACCATAAGGTACATTATTCTATCACCATTCTATTAATGGGGAAAATAAGGATCAGAGGAGTTACATAATTTGCTCCAGGTCCCGAAGCCAATATGTTGTACTGGGATTCAAACCCATGTCTCTGCTCCCTCCTCTACACCAGGTTGCCTCTCTTGAAACAGTTCATCAAACTAAAGGTTTCTATTAGACTCTTGGTTCCCCTTGGGATGCACTGCCACTGCCCACATCGCACGGACACGCTTGCTTAAATGGCCCCAGGTGACTAGTGTTCTAAATATCTATGGTCAGGGTTTCTCAACCATGGCACTATTGACACTTGGGGCCAGATAATTCTTTGTTGTGGGGGGTGTTGTGTATTATAAAATATTTAGCAACATCCCTGGTTTGGAATATTTTCTTCCCAGTAGTGACAACCAAAATGTCTCTGGACATTGCCAGATATCCCCTGGGAGGCAAAGTCCCCCCAGCTGAGAACCACTGATCCCCACCGTGCATCTCAAAAGCTACTCCCACTGAGGAAAAATACGAGGTTAAACTTCTCTTTGCCTTAAATTGTCCCATTTAGTAACTTTCTTATCTGATGACTTGTGTAAGTTGATATACAATCTGCCAGTAGCTCAGAGTACAAGAAATATTTGATGATTGAGTTTGATTGCACAGACAGGCAGGGCCTAATTACCAATATTAGTTATCAGATGAAATGACGACTGAGCTCCCTTCAGAGTTCCATGTAGACTCTCCAATTCTCAAATAAGCTGTGCCCGATTACAAAGCCCTGGTTCAAACAAAACCACTCTCCCTAAAACCACCTGACCCTTCACAGTAGTTGCTTTCGTCTAATTTCCACCTATTCACATCCCCTGGCACTCAGTCTAACCCTATGCCCAACACTTACTGTCCTCCTGTCCCTTCCTCTTTCATCTCCTGATTCTACTAGTAGTCACTACTCTTTCTCTGGGGACATCTCACTGGCTCTTGTGTCCTAGCCTTCAGATCCTGTTGTCAAGCCATTTCTACTACTTTTTGTTTCCTCTCGATTAGTGCATCATTCTAATTAGCACTATCACATATGCATAAGCATATTTTTATAAGGAAGACAAAAGAGGAGTATGTATAAAACATATCTATAGGGAAGAATTTATCCAAGAGAAACATTTAATCACCCTAAAGTACTTAAAGCAGATTTATACTTGTCACTGGACTAGTAGTCAAGATCAAAATGGCTCCTTCCATGAAGAATTTAGTTTTGGGCTTATTGCCAAAGTGATTTCTAATGATTTTACTAATGACAGAAGTCCCCTAAAACAGTCTCAAGTAATTATATCCTTGGGACCATACTCCAGTGTGAACTCTGAGGCAGAAAAAAGGTGATTATGTCCAAGAACTTTTCCACTTGATTACACTTATATGTTTCCCATCCTGCAGGACTCTTCCAGTGGTCTCCTACCTTCAAATGGTTTTCAACAATAAAAATCGTCTATAGTGCAATAAGATGTGGTCTCCATCAGGCTTTTCCTACATTCATTAGGTTTCTGTTACGTATCAGAATAAGTCCTGTTTGAAGACTCGCTCACATTCCCCAAGTTCCTTTCCAGTATGAAGTTTCTGATGTTTAAGAAGAGCTGTGCGCCCACAGAAGGCCTTCCCACAGTTGCTACACTCAAAGGGTTTCTCTCCAGTGTGAATTCTCTGGTGATTAATAAGGTGTGAGTTCTGACTGAAGGCCTTCCCGCATTCAGGGCATTCATAGGGTTTCTCTCCAGTATGAACACGGTGGTGTTTAATAAGATCTGAGCTGCCCCTAAAAGATTTCCCACATTTATTGCATACATAAGGTTTTTCTCCACTATGAATTCTATGATGTCTCATAAGGTCTGAGCTCTGGTTGAAAGTTTTCCCACATTCTCTACATTCATATGGTTTCTCTCCTGTATGAGTTACCTGATGTCTAACGAGGTCTGAGCTGCCTCGGAAAGTTCTACCACACTGATTACACTGATAAGCTTTCTCTTCTTGGTGAATTCTCTGCTCTTCTCTAAGTAACTCATCCTTGCTGAATGTTTCCTTACATCCTTCAAGTTTCTCTCCAGTATGCAGTCTCTGATGTTTGAGAAAAGCTGTGTGCCAGATGAAGAGTTTTCCACATTCCTTACATTCATAGGGTTTCTCACCACTGTGGATTCTCTGATGTTGAATAAGGAGTGAATGCTGCCGGAAGGCTTTCCCACATTCATTGCACTGATAGGGTTTCTCTCCAGTGTGAATTTTCTGATGTGTAACAAGGTGCGACCTCTGGCTAAAGGCTTTCCCACACTCACTACATTCATATGGTTTCTCTCCAGTATGAATTATCCAGTGCCGAATTAGATCTGAACTTCCCCGGAAAGTTTTTCCACACTCAGTACATTCATAAGGTTTTTCTTCCCTATGAATTTTCTGTTGTCTGATAACGTCCAAGTCAGAAGTGCATGCTTTTTCACATTCAAGTTCCTTTCCAGTATGTAGTCTCTGATGTTTAAGAAAAGCTGTGCGCCCACTGAAGGATTTCCCACATTGGCAACATTCATAGGGTTTCTCTCCACTGTGGAGTCTCTGGTGTTCAGTAAGGCGTGAACGCTGCCTGAAGGCCTTTTCACATTCACTACATTTGAAGGGTTTCTCTCCAGTATGAATTCTCTGATGGGTGACAAGGTGTGAACTCTGACTGAAGGTTTGTCCACATTCATAACATTCATAAGGTTTCTCTCCAGTGTGAATTCTGTGATGTATAATAAGATCTGAGCTTTGATTGAAGGCCTTGCCACATTCATTACATATATATGGCTTCCCTCCACTATGAATTCTCTGGTGTAGGACAAGGTTTGAGCTTCCCTTGAAGGCCTTTCCACACTCTTTACATTCATAGGGATTCTCGCCGCTATGAATTCTCTTATGTCTAACCAGGTTAGAGCTCTGATTGAAGTCTTTTCCACATACGCAACATATATAAGGTTTCTTTCCAGTATGAATTCTCTGATGTATAATAAGATTTGAACTTTGATTAAAGTCTTTCCCACATTCATTACATACATATGGTTTCTTTCCTGTATGAATTCTCTGATGTATAATCAGATTTGAGCTCCGACTGAAAGTTTTTCCACATTCCTTACATTCATAGGTTTTCTTTATATTATCAGTTTTCAGATGTTCAGTTACTTCTGACTTCTCTTTGAAGCTCTCACCACAGTCTTCATATCTGTGGGATCTTTCTCCTGCAGAAAGTATTTTTTCTCTTTCATTACATCCATGGCCTCTCTCTCCTATAATGGCTGTCTTAGGGATGAGATTCACTTCCCTGATGCCTCTCTCTTGGGAAAGAGGATGTCTCACTGCATCTTCTAAGGGGCTTACCCAATGCCTCAATAATCTGTCCTCAGGATCACCAGTTTCAACTAACCCACATTCCTCAGAGATCTGTCTTTGGAGTCTTTCTGATTCAGCCTTTGCTGACTCTTTTTCTTCAGAAATTTCCATCTTTGACTTCCAATCCTTCATCTTATTCCTTGTCTCAGAATCTGAAATGATAAGCAGACCATTCTATAATTCCTAAATTACAAGTATCACCTCTTAACTATCCTGGGAAGTCTAAGAGGGAGGAACAAAGAACTAAGAAGAGGATTCTTACCTGCCAGGGCTGAGATTCAGACTTTTTTGAGAGATTGTGGCTACCACAGGAACACACACCCTATTGGTGGAGAAGAAACTTGCCAGGGTGCAGGCTGGAGCTGGTGTGTGGGAGTGGCCTACAGGGTGGTAGAAAAATTCACTGGAGGAGGTGGGCAGTCTGAAGCTGGTCCACAGGAAGTGGCCTGTCTGATGGGGTAGGAACTTGCTGGACCCTGTGGCTGGGCCAAAACAGGTTCATAGGAGGCAGCCTACTAAGGTGAGTGCCATCAGCCTCCCACAAGTTGATCTGCTGGCAGCCACACCAATAAATAAAAATAAAATTAAATAAAAATAAAATAAAATAACTAACTAAATAAAATAAAATAACAGCATCCCAGCACCAAGAAGAGAAGTTCCTTTTTCCTATGGCCTTGCATTGTCCCTCCAGCATCCTCTATTGACAAAATCTAAATCTTGTGTCACCTGGCAAAGGAGAAATGGTCCAGATCCAATAACACAAGCAAAACAAAGTAGGGTAGATTTGAAGTTGAGGAGCAATAAACTAATAACTCATTCCTCCCAATATACCATGACAGTTAAACAAATCTGAAACTATGCCCTAGAATAAAAATGTTTGGGTGTCATTTTAATAGAATTCAATTCTCCCTTTCTCAAGCCTGACATTTTTGTTTTTGGTATTCTGGTGGAACTGAGTCCTTTTGTATGGCAATTTGGTGTCTTCCCGCAATTGGAAGACAAATGAGCTCATTGCTCTTGAGTGTCCATCAAATCCCTGACTTTGCCCAGTCACAGAAACACATTTCTGAGTTCCTTGAGAGAGTCATTTCACCTTGACCCTGGTCAAGTGGCTAGCCCTCTCCAGTCATTAATCTTTTTGCAATGAGTAAGAGGCAACACAGCAAAGTGATTAAGAGCGTGGACTCCTAATCAAACTGCCTGGTTTGAATCCTGTTTCTATCACTTAGTGACTGTGTGACCTTTGACAAGTCACTGGAGCTCTCTGTGCCTCAGCTTCCTCATCTCTAAAATGGAGATAATAGGATTTACCTCACAGAGTTGTTATGAGAATTAAATATATGTAAATATATGCAAAATATTTACAACAATGCTTGGCGTTTACAAGCACTATATAAGTGTCAGCTGCTGTTATTATTACTATTATTATTATTAATCTTTACCCTTTAAGTCCAAGAATCTTCATTAAATAATGTTTCCCTAGCACAAATCCAGGCTGGATTTCATTTAAATAACATTCAAATAAAATACCAGAAAGAATTGGTTTTGTCCTAGTTTTCTCTTAAAGTGCTTTTTTTGCGTTTGTTTGATATATATTGTTCAAAATTCAGAAACAGATTATTAAAATATGGTAAAGGCATTTCTCAAAACCCACTGAAAACAATTAAAAGTATGACAAAGGAGGTAAACTCCATCTTCAAAAAGAGGGCCATATACAGACATCTCTCCAGTATCATATGCCTGAACGGCATATTCAGTGGTCTTGTGATTAGAGTGAAGTGATCCAGAGGCGTGGTGGGGAGGGGTGGCACAGAGAAAGTGGGGACTGTCCCTGTAGAGATCTTGTTTGACATATCAGAGTGGCAGGGGAGAAGATGCTAAAGAAGAAACCATGCTGGAAGGTCATTTCTATTATCTTCCACTAGTTCTAGCTAAGGAACGCTGACAGAGGTGACACAAGGTGAAGGGGGAGCAGATAGTGTGACTGTCAAAAAACCTGTGATCTAAAGGGCTTCTTGTACCATCTCGATCTCTGGAAACCTGAAGGGAGACAAGCCTGTAGACTGATGAAACGGTGTTTGTGGCAGCAAATCTGTATGAAGGCTGTGAAGAGCCCCAGCTCACTTCCATCTGCCTCTTCCCACAGACTCTTTAATAGAGAGCCTGCTCCAGTCACTGCTGAGTAGTGCTAAGGTAACTTTGTAGGATGTGTGCCTGAAAATAGCTTGTTGTTTTAGGAAAGGAAGAAACATGAGTAACAGAGGGATGAGGAGCATACATCCAAGAGGAATACCAAAAGAATTAATAGGAAGCATTGAGCAGAGTTCTCCATCATCTCAAAGAAATTATAGACAAAATCACTCTTTAAATAAAAACTCAAAGATGAGATACAAGGGTTCAAAATAGATTATAAAACAATAAAAAGGTTATAAAACAGTAAAAAGAAGTAAGAAGTAATTTGGCAGAGCTGAGGAAAGAAACGGAAGGGAAAACTAAAAGCATAATGTAGATGAAATTGACCTAAGAAACAACAAAAATAATCAGAGGCATGATGAGGCCTGGAGAAATCACACAGAATGAGATGGATAAAACTATCATTATAGAGAAGACCAGCAACAATAGAAAGATATTCAAATACATATAACTAATGTTCCTAAAGAAGAGAAAAGAACGAACAGAAGGAAAAAAACATTCAAATATATAACAGTAGAAAATGTTGTTGAAATAAAGACTTGACTATTGGCAGGGTACACTGTAGTCCACAAAAAGTTGATATAGAACAGTCAACACCAAGATATGTCCTGGTGAAGTAACTAAATTTCAGGAACTGAACAAATGGGCATCTAGGCAGAGAAACAAGTAATGTGCAAGAGAGAACTTCAGGTCGACTTTACACTTCTCCACAGGCACACTTCATGCCAGAATAGAGTGATGCCTACAAAGTTCTGAAAAGAAACAAAATGCGATCCGATCATTTTTTACCCAGTAAAGTGTGCTCTCATCTCAAAAGCAAAAGGCAAACATTCTTAAGTAGGTAAAAACTCAGAGAATACGGCACCCAGAAGCCCTTTCTGAAAAGAACTACTGGACAGTGAGATATAGCTGATGAAGAAATGAATTAAAATAAACATTCAGGAACTGAGAGGACACTGCAAAAGAATGGATGGTGAGCATCGAATCAATTTAAATGTAGAACCGAGATTAAACAATTGGAAATTACTTTTGTAGAATAGAAAGTAAATGCTTTAAACCATGACAATGTAAAAATAACTATATTTATAAAAATTGCACTATGAGGAAGAGAGGTGTTGGGAGTAAGTATAAACTGTGCTAATTTACCTATCTTTCGTGACAGGGAATCAATAGATACCTTAATCTAAAGTAGAAATGTATAATTTAAAAAAAGGACTCCAAACCCTTAATGTGTTTCATAATTATTTTTTCATAATTTTAGAGGAAGTAGCTTTTAAAATTAGAAACACTTTTTCCATAACATTTTTGTTAATCACAAAAATACTATATGCTTTTTATAGGAAAATCAAGAACAGAGAAAAGCACAGAGAAGAAAATAAGTACTCATCATCCCGCGATCCTGCCACCCAAAGACGGCCACTGCCAATGCTTTGTTGTTCTCCCAGTCTTATTTCTGGCATATGTTTTTTCTGATACAAAAATGGGATCATACTATACATGCCCTTTTTGTCTTCTTTGCCCTACTTGGGATATTGGAGCTGGACCTTGAAACATTTCTCCTTAGTCAGCTAGCTTTGTCAATAGAGGGCGCTACAGGAACACCATAAGCCACACAAAGAAAGGGATTTTTCTTCTGGTGCCTGAGTGTTTTGTTTTTTGGTGGGGCCACCAAATCATCTGGTAGGCTTGATGTCTTCTGGTGGACCAGCTCTGGCCCGCCCATACCCTCCAGTGAGTTTTTCTACCACTCATCAGGCCTTTCCTATGGACTACCTCCCACCTGCCTACACCTTTCAGTAAATTTCTCTGCTACTGGGCAGGCCATGCTTACAGACCAGCTCTGGCCTATGCCCTCTGACAAGTTTCTTCACCACCAGCAGGTTGTTGTTCCTTTGGCAGCCACAACCTTTCCAAAAAAGTCTGAATCTCAGCTTTGGGGTGGGGGAGTCCTGTTCTAAATTCTTGGTTCTTTCTCTTAGTCCTAGCTGTAAGGCTGCTTCCTGCATTATCTATTTCTATATTCCTTAGAGTTCTCTTTTAAGCCTTTCAGTAGTTAGCTACCTTTCACTAGTTAAAGATTCTGTATAGCAAATGTCCCTTGTTTAAATTACTGGTATAGTTTTTATCTTCTGACTGGATCCTGACTGATATGGATACATAGTATCATTTCATTTTATTTATTTATTTTTTTAATTTTATTTATTTATTTATTTTGTTTTCCCCCAAAGCCCCAGTAGATATTGTATATCATCGCTGCACATCCTCCTAGTTGCTGTATGTGGGACGTGGCCTCAGCATGGCCCGAGAAGCAATGCGTCGGTGCGTGCCCGGGATCCGAACCTAGGCCGCCAGCAGCAGAGCGCACGCACTTAACCGCTAAGACACGGGGCCGGCCCGTATCATTTCATTTTAGATCTAGAACAAACTGAATACCATGCAAGAAAAGTAACAAGGGGCATAGAAAGGGGAAACAAAAAATTGTTTGGAAATAGTGATAAAAGGACTCCTCTCTATAAGAATCATTAGGATCAGCCTTTGCCACCGGCATGGGTGTGGTGAAGTACCCCGTCCTCAGCCCCGCATAGCTCTCTCTGCAGAGATGGGTGGCCACACTGCTCAAATTTCTCATCCAATTCCATAGGTGAAAGGAATAGGGAGTAATTGAAGGAAATCTTCCCCTTAGAGGATGTCCGGAGCAGAAGGGTACAGACACAGGTTTGATCAGAGATGAGTTCTCCTCTACAGTCCAATCCAGCTGCACTCATAGTTTCTGGGAAATGGGCATCAGTGTTTCACCTCATCCACTGATTTGTTTACCTAACACACATTAACTGAGCACCCACTACACTCCAGACATTGTACTAGGTATTGCGAATACAAAAGTGAACATAAGATATGGTCCCTGGCCTCAAGGAACCTACAGTTTAATGGTGGGGAGATAAATGTGTAAATGGATAATAACAAGATAATGTGACCAGCGCTCCATAAGGTAAGCACTGTCTACTATGGGAAAACCCACATAGAACATGGTGACTGATGTGGGGGAAGAAAAGAGTCAAGAGTGACTTTCAGTTTTCTGACTTGGGCAATGGGTGGGATATGGCGCTGTTTATGAAAACAGAGGTCAGAGGAGGAAGAGGAGCTTCTGAGGGTAGGTTTTGAAGATCTGAAGATGAGTTGACTTTTGGTTAGCTACTGATTTCCAACAGGACTAGAGAGACAGAGATAGTGCAAGCTCAGGGAGAGTCGAGGAACTGTTGATTCCCAAGTCCACAGATTAGCCCAGACATCCTTCAACAATGAGCAGAAGCATCCTGCCTCCAAGAGTCAAAGCCACGGGAATCCTTAATCCTCCAATTCCACTGAGCTCTTTAAAAACTTTTCTTGGTTTTTGTTTTTCAAGGAGAACTCAAGAGTGTATGGATTCTAAGTTAGAGGAGAGAGCCCTTACCCAGTGAGACCAGCTCTGTCTCCTCTAGCATCTCTTCCTTGCAGAGACTCCACTGGGTGCAGACCCAGTGCCCAGCATCCCTCTGTGATTCATTCACAGCCACATCCTGCAGCATCTTGAATTCCTGAAATAGAAGCTCCTGCTCAATAACTACCTAATAAAGAGTCAGTAGCAGATACCCATACCTTGCCTACTCCATACCTTGCCTTCTCTTTTTAAATCTCTACCACTTCCCGCATTACCCTGGGTCTCAGGAGATAATCTTGCCCCTTGCTTTAAAAACGTGTGAGACCGTGCGGTAAAAATCATCTCACATTGCCCTGTCTTTTCAATGACTCTTCATCTTTACTGTATTTCTTACATTCTCTAGCATTTATTTGCTCTGTAACGGAGCCCTGCTATGGGCTCAGCACCGTGCTAGGTGGTTAGAATACAACCATGAGGAGGGCAGAGTCCCTGTCCTTGAGGAGCCTGTGGTGGCCGCTACAGACAATGTCAATTAAATGGGTTAATTAGCGCACAAGAAGGGCAAGCATGGGGTACTGTGGGACCGCACAGGCAGAGCACAACCTTGGGAGACGGGTGAGGAAACTTCCTGAAGGAGGTACTTCTAAGGTGAGGCCTGAAAGACAATTTGAGATAACTAGACGAAAAGAAAAAGGAAGGGCTTTCAGACCGAGGCTATCATATGTACAGAGCCAGGAGGTGAGAGAAGCTATGACGCGTTCACGCATGCACCAAATGACGGAGCCCAGAGTACAAGACAGTAAAAGATGAGGCTGGTGAAGTACTGGTCGAATCATGGAGGCCTTGTATACCAGCTAAGAAGCTTGGACTATCTCCCGAAGGCAATGGGAGCCACTGAAGGGGTCAAAGCAGAACGACATAATTAGATTTATCTTTTAAAAAGACTGTTCTTGCTTTATAGAGAATGGACTGGAGGGTGCACGGCTGAAGGCTGGGATATCAGTTAGGACACTATAGCAGTAGTCTGTGTTGGAGACAGCGAGGGCCTAAATGAGCTACTGGCAGAGAAGTGGATTGAGTCAATATATTGAAGAAGCAAAAACAGGCAGAATTGGTGCTACCCTACTTGGGGGGGGGGTGAGGAAAAGAGAAGGCATTATGGATGACATCCAAGTTTCTAACTTGATCAACTGCCCAAGTTGGGTAGTTGTAGTGAAAGAGTGGGGGTGAGGGAAAGGCAGTGGTGAATTCCATTTCAGACACGTTATATGTGAGGTACCTGTGGGGTATCCAGGAGGAAATGTCCAGGAAGCCAATGGATCAACGGGTCAGGAACCCAGGAGGAAAATCTAGAATGGAGACACAGATTTTGGAATCATCAGCAGTAACGAAAGCAGAAAAGTGACACTGGTGATACAGGTTGGAGACAGCTTGGAGGCCTGAACAGAACACGGGCTTTGGAAACAAGCAGGACCAAGTTAGAATCTTGGCTTCTCAATCTCCCTCAACCACCTTTTCCTCAAATGCAAAACAGAAATAATACCACTTATTCCAAAGTGTCATTGTACAGATCAACCCCCCCACCCCCATATATAGAAAGACACACACTACTACAGTGCAAGCATCTCTAGAATGTAAGCCCCATGGGCGTGGGGGTCTTTGTCTGTTTTGCTCAGTAATTGGAACAGTAGCTGGAACACAGTGGGCACTCAATAAAAAATTGTTGAATAAATGAATAGTAGGTTAACTCTCTTCCCTCTTTCCTTGACTAAATAATCCCTGAAACTCTCTTCTCCCTTGGCTTCTTTAATGCATGATATTCCAATCACTCCACTTCTTTATCGACCTTTTCAGCTTTCGCCTCCTATTAAACGTTACTAAGGTTCAGCCCCCAGTCCTCTCTTTATATTCAACATCTCAATGACCATATCACCTCTGGCTTCAATTATCACCTTTGTCTGGAATGAATCATAAATCTAAAACTCCTATTCTTCACCCACATTTTAGTCTACGTTCACAATGCATCTTTGGTTCAACGTCTTGCTGACAGTCAAGACGAATCAAATGAATAAAAATGAACTCATCATTTTTGCTCCTAACCTTATCCCCTTCTTACTACCCATTTCTGCCCTTAGTGAGTCAGAGCCTGTGGGGAAGGGGCCCGGCAACTGTGCTTCCCAAGCTCCCCAGGTGACTCTCAGGTATGCTACAATTTGAGAAGCCCTGCTCTAGTCATCTTGAATTCCTCCCTCTCTATCCCTCTATCTATACCAACTACCTCACTCTGCAAACTGCTCCAACCCCATCTTAATCCAGCACCTTCTCATCTCATCCTTAGATTCCTGTAAAATCTCTAAATATGCTTTCTGGCTCCAATCCATGCTGATACACTGTCATACGAAATCATTTTCTAAAACACTGCTTTCACTGACACCAATGATCAAAAGTTTACCATGAATTTTCTATCACCTATTAATGGAAATAATAGCTTCTTTTTGACTTACAGAGCTGCCTTAGTATCCCAGGGCTGCTGTCACAAAGTACCACAAATTGGGTGGCTTAAAACCACAGAAATTTATTCTCTTACAGGTCCGGAGGCTAGAAGTCTGAAATGAAGGTATTGGCAGGGTTGCTTCCTTCTGCAGGCTCTAAAGGAAAACTTCCACGCCTCTCTCCTAGCTTCTGGTGAGAGCTGGCAATCCTTGTGTTCCTTGCTTTGTAGATGCATCACTCCAATCTCTGCCCCCATCTTCACATGATATTCTCCCTGTGTCTGTGTCTTCATATGACCATCTTCTTATAAGGACACCAGTCATATTGAATTAGGGCCCACTCTACTCCAGGATGACTTCATCTTAACTAATTATATCTGACCCTGTTTGCAGATAAGGTCATATCTTGAGGTACTAGGGATTAGGACCTCAATCTATCTTTTTGGGGGGACACAATTCAACCCATGACAATAGCACTACTCGATGATTCACCTAAGAGCAAACCTATGCTCTTGTATCCTCCCTAACTTTCCCATCTACTGTGCTTCTCTCCATTCTGTCCCTTTGCCCATGACTCTCCTGTGTGGTCTTCCGGCTTTCCTCCATCTAATCTGGAATCAAGAAGTCAAATGGCAAGCCAGCTCTGATGGCCTAGTGGTTAAAGTTCAGCACTCTCACCGGTTCAGGGGGCCGGATTCGCTTCCCGGTCGCAGAACCACACCACCTGTCTGTCACTTGCCATGCTGTGGCGGCCACTCACATAGAACTAGAAGGACCTACAACTAGGATATACAACCATGCACAGGGGCTTTGGGGAGGGAAAAAAAGAGGAAGATTGGCAACACATGTTAGCTCAGGGTGAATCTTTCCCTGCAAAAAACAAACAAAGACACAAAAGCATTAAAAAAAAAAAAAAAAGAACTCAAATGGCTGCAAGAGCCCAGGCAGTTAATCAGGAGTGAAGCAAACTAGGTGATAAATGACAACCGATACTTTGTTTCAGTGTCACTTTGTTTCAGTGTCACGGAGACAACTAAGAATAGTTGGGACTGAGGATCTGGAAATTTTATGCTGAGTCTAAAGTGGGCTGCTACTCTCCTGCTAATTGCACCATGCAGGCATGTGGGCCCCGTTTGGCCACATCATCTGATTTTTGAAGAGATGCTGAAAATCTAGATTTTGTGTGAGTGGATGTGAAAGAAATTTCCTGATTTGAAAATGTTGGCCATTAATTCAAATAAAAACAAACAGCATAAGCCAAGAATGTGTCTACAGCCCAATCTGGCCCAAGGGGGATCATTTTCAACCCCTGACTTACACAAATACTTCTCACCTCAGTTAGTACCTCTAACCATTTCCATCCTTTTAAATTCATATTCATGTGCATGCATTAGGTGATGCTAAACAAAGACAGAGTCCCTGCCTAGAGTCCCTGGAAGACAGACACACACACACACAACAAGGTAATAAGTGCTTATGAATTAGATACTAAATAAGCACTAGCTAAATAAGCTAAAAAAGATGAAACGCTTAAAGATGGAGGTAGGGAGGTGGCGATCCTCGAAGGCTTCCCAAAGGAAATGACTTTTGAAGTTACTCCTAAAACGACATGGCAGGCGGACCTTTACAAAAAGAGACGAGCCTAAATCTCTCCCTCCTCTGAACTCCAACAGTCCAAATATTTTAGATCAAGTATTAGAACATGCCTGAACCATACAGTTCATTCCTGTGGTTCGGTCTAGTCTCCCCCACCGGCTGTCACTAACTCCTGGAGCATGGAAACCAGATCTTACACTTCAAGTTACATCTACAAACGCGCCTGGGGCAGCGGCGGTCAGGGAATAGGGTCCATTTATGCCTGAGGGTCGATTCTGGGCCTGGGGGAGATGCAGTTTGCGGTACCCAAGGAGGGAACTGGAGCAGACAAGGCTTGGGGACGCGGCAGCGGGAGGGTCGTGGGAGGGGTACGCCGAGACCCAAAAGAGGGCCAAAGGCACAGAAAGCCCGGCCCCGCGCACCATGCGCCTTCGTCCCCGAGGCCCCAGCCTGCCCCCACTCAGAGAAATGAGGGGTCGGGGGCCTGCCTCCGAAGATCTGCTCGCCACCCCGCTTCCCTGAGGGACTCAGGCGTCGGGGCCCCCAGCTCTGCGAACGCAGCGGGGTCTCACCTCCAGGCCACCCCCAGCCTCCCGCTCGACCGGGGACCCCTCCACGGCCGCCATCGCGCAGCCTGCTCCTCATTCGCGCGCGGCGCCACCACCTCGGACACCGCGCCCGCGGCCGGCAGCCACTTCCGGCCTGCTTCCCAAACCCGCCATACCCCCGCCACCGCCCCGCCCCGCCCCGCCGCCGGACCCCGGCTGAGCCTTCCAATCCGCGCGCGCGCCCAGGCCGCCTCCCACCGGCTCAGGTCTCTGCCCTGCGCAGACTCGGCCGGCTGCGCCGTCCCTCGGTCTCGCGTGAGTCGACTGCCCGAGGGTGCCGCGCCGCGCAGCTTGGTGCACCTGCGGCGCAGCGCTGCGTGAGCGAGGCTACCACCGAGACGCGGAGGCCTCCGGGGGGACTAGACTTGCCTAAGGCCGGGTTGTGGCCTGTTGGTCCGTGTGGGCGACCTCGTCAAATGATTTTACATTTTTGTTCTGACTTTTTAATCTTTCTCTTTTTTTCCCCTGTAGGGCTTTGTGGTCTCATTCATTGATGCCTTCTATTTGCAGTGCCCTGTCAAAGGCTTGGCGATACAGAGAGAAACAAGGATAGCGTAATGTTTAAAAGGGCAAGTTCTAAAGTGAGAAAGTCAGACGCTCAAAGTCAGAATCGCTGACCCACCGCTTACGGGCTGTGTGACTGGGCAAGTTACTTAACCTCTCTGAGTCCCATTTAATGGGCCATCTTTCTTTTCCTTACTGTTTTTAAATGCTGTCTTTATCATTAAGTTTACATATGTATTGTATGTTTCTATCCACTTATCTATTTGTCTCTTCTTTGATAATAAACAGTTATAATTACTATTGTGAACTTTTAAATATGTTTTAAAATCTGATAGGGCTAGTCCTCTCTCTATTTACTCTTCGTTTCTCAGAAAAGTTGTACCCATGAATATTTTCTTGTATTTCTTATATTACTTTTAAAATAACAAAATAAAGGTGGTTCTTTCTTTTCTTTTCTTTTTTTTTTTTTTTGGTTTAAGAACCAAGAACTGCTTAAGCCAGAGGAATGAAAATCGAGGGTCCAGGGAAGGACAGTAGCTACATTTTTGTTGAGAAATGTAAAGTCATGTTAAGAGTGGTTTATTTTGGCTTTTTAGCCTTTTTTTTTTTTTTTTTTTTTTAAGAACAAAGAGCTCTTCTTTCTGGTCTCTTCTGGGCCTAACGTGCTGCCCTTGTCAGCGGTGTGGGTTCATTAGGTAATTCATTTGTTCTACAAATATGTATGGAGTGCCCGCTCTCTGCCAGGCACTAGTAAGACACAGATGAATGTTGAGTAAAACCCAAGGCCCTCTCATGGAACTTAAAGTCATATGGAGGAGACATGTAAACAATTCCAGGCATAAATATATGATAACTGTGGTGAGTGCTATGTTGGAGAGTACATAGTGCCCTAAGGGCTTATAAAAAATTTGAGAGCCATCCCTGATGGTGTGGTTCAAGTTCCCGCTCTCACCAGTTGGGCAGCTCGGGTTCCCTTCCAGGTGGCAGAACCACACCACCCGGCTGTCAGTTGCCACGCTGTGGCAGCAGCTCCCATAGAAGAACTAGAAAGACTTACAACTATGATACACAACGATGCACTGGGGCTTTGGGGAGGGGGAAAATAATCAGTCATTTCTTAAAAAAGAAAAAAAAAAAGATTTGAACTACACAGGAAGGTCTGTGAAGGCTTTTTGGAATCAGGCTTTCCCAGAAGAGTTAGGCAGATGAAGGACAATGAAGTAATAGAAACTCAACTCTAACTTGAGCATAACTTGGCTCATGTAACAGGAAAGTCAGAGGGTAGACTGGCTTTGGGAAAAGCCAGAATTCAGGGATTTAAGCACCGTCATCAGGACTTCTTTCTCTCTCTCCATCTCTTAATTTTGCTTTCCCTCTGTGGTGACTTAATAGATTTTTTTTTTCCACCTGGAGATATGTTTCGGCACCCAGGATTACAGAAGGAGAGCCTCTATAGAAATTACAGAAAAAGGACTCTGATTGGTCCTGCTTGAATAACATGTCCAACCCTGGACCAATCACTATATCCAGTGGATGAGGTACTCTGGCCAGCTTGAATTAGATGTTGGGATAGGGGAAGGGATCCATGTTACTACAGGATCCATCAGGTGATGGAAAGAAAAGATGGGGTGTTTTTGTTTATACTAGAAAAATGAGACAGCACTTTGGTCAGGCAAAGTGGCAGATGTCTACTATGGGAGGCTGTAGGGGGAGAGCATAACAGGCAGCAGGAACTACACCTGCAAGGCCCTGTGGCAGCTGACAACTCCCCTGGGAAAGGCCAGTGTGGGTGGACGGCAAGGAGCAGCGCGGCGTGAGATGAGCTTGGGAAGATTGTGCCACACCACAGAGCGCCTGGAAAGTCATATGTAGGGTTTTTGGCTTTATCCCAAGGGAAACAGAGAACTATTAGGGGTTAAACTGGGCGGGTACCTGGGTGTGAGGAGGGGGAGCCACAATCCAACTATAACTGCCTGAGACCCCAAGCCAGAACTGCCTGGTCCAGCCCCTTGCAAATTCCTGACCATAGAAACTGTCAGAGAGAATGAAATGATTGATATTGTTTTAAGCCAGTAAATTTTGGGGTGATTTGTTATGCTGCAATAGATAGCCAGAACAGGAAGCATCTATCACTACCATGTAATCAGCTTTGTATCAGCTTTCTCTGCCGTATTCTCATGTGTTAATGCCTTTGCTTGTGATTCAAGCAATTTCCACCATCACTTTTGCGTACTCTGTGAAATCCTTTTATTGGAAGATTTGCAATTTTACTTTGTAATAAATTTTCATTGTACAGTATTTTTATTTTATTATACAATATTTACGTCACCTGAGGGACAAGATGTTTACTAGATAGGTGGGGATAGACATGAATATTAAGTGGGGAGGGATTTTTGCATAGGGAGTATTTGGAAGTTGATGGGTGAATATTTTCATGTTTTGATGAATTTTCCCTACCCAGGCTCATAACTGTGGAGATTTAGATAATGAATATTTGAAAAATGAGGACCCCCAGTAATTATCTTCAGAGCAGGGCTGTTTCATTGGTGATTAAGGTAAGGAGACGTGAATCCCTTCATTGGCAGTGCAGTGATTTTAGTTGCCTTTGAAATCTTCATAACTCACCATGGCTTCGTTGTCATAGTTATTAATGTTCTAGAATCACAGAGATGGAAGGCACTCTGAAGATCATAGCCTTCTATCTCTTTTTTGAGCATAATCAGCCCTCCTACCTCCCTTCCATTTTCTCTCCTTCCTTCCCCACCTTCCTTCCACAATATTTATTGGGCTCCCATATGTGCTAGGCATTGAGTGAACGAAAACAAGTATTAAGAAAAAAAGGGAGTCAGCCTGGTGGTGCAGTGGTTAATTTCGTGCGTTCCACTGTGGTGGCCCTGGGTTCGCCGGTTCGGATCCTGGGCGCAGACATGTGCACTGCTCCTCAAGCCATGTTGAGGCATCCCATGTAGAAGAGTCACAACTCACAACTATGATACACAACTATGTACTGGAGCTTTGGGGGAAAAAAAAGAAAAAGAGGAAGATTGGCAACATGTTAGCGCAGGGCCAATCTGCCTCAAAAAAAAAAAAAGCCATGAATGTTTGTGTTTCCTTCTCAGCAGCAAGCATTTATTGAGAGTTACTGTCACCGCCAAATAGGGGTCCTCTACTCGCCGCAAAGACAAGCCAACAGTCCAGAGGCAAGGTGGTAGGAGAGAAAGGGTCTTTTATTATTACAGCTTGCTAGCAAGGGGGAAGATGGTGGATGAATGTCCTAAAGAACCATCTTAAAACTACAAAATTTTGAAGGAGTTATACAGGGCAAACGGGCTGAAAAGAAGGGAGGTCTCAGAATGCGACCATCTGGTGTTGTAGTCCTTGAGACGCCGGATCATCCCTTTTCCTTGTCACTGGTGATGGATACCAGCACAGGGCTCCTCTCTGGAGGTTGTTACATTCCTGGGAAAACTTAAAGAACAAAGTTACTGCCTTATCGCAATAGGGAGGTCTATGTATAAGCTAAGGCTGAGAAAGTAGCAAAACATGCATATTCCTCACAAGCAGGTGTGGACTTATCCAGGCTACCTGCAAACTAAGGCATTGCTGCCTCAGCAAAGAGGGTGTCTTGTGGATCAGGGTGATTTGTAATTTCTACATGCTTCCTCTCTACGAGATGGCTTCCCTTATGCTAACTTATGCTAACATTTGGCTATATCTATCATAGCTATTTAGGCAGCGCTAACATTACCTTGCACTACTGTTTTTTTCTGGATGCAGTTTTAAAAATCTCTCACTGTGTAGATCAGAGACCAAGCAAAATCAAGAAAAGAAGAGAGAAAGAAAAAGATCTTTAAATAAAGAAAATAATCTATTAACTTGTTTTAACCGTTGTTTTTGGCTGTTTGGTCTGAGTTACAGGAGTAACAAAGAGATCTACATTGGTTATCTCATTTCTAGAAAGACCTTTAAGTAAATGGCTCAATTTTCTGTCTGAATTACAGAATACCCCCAAACAAAATATGGGCAAAATGTTCAGTTATTTTTTCTTAACAGCAAAGGCCTTTTTGCCCAAAATATGTGGACTTCCTAATGCACCACTAGGTGGCAGTGGTTTGTAGCCTGTGGTGATGAACAGATCAAAACATCTTAAATACACCTTATTTTTAGACAACAGAAAAATAAGCTTACTAATTATACAAGAATCACATGGCTTTTGGCCTTTTACCTTGTAAACTAAAAGTCTACATCTGTGAAAAGATGTCCACAAAATAGGGTTAAATTTTAAAGCAAGTTGCAGAACAATATGCATACTTCCTCCCTTTCTCCCTTGATGGCTCTCTCACTTCCTCCCGGCTTCCACAAATATTTACTGACACCCACCACATGCCAACACCTTCTAAGTCACTAGAAATACACTGGTGAGAAAATCAGCATTAGCACAGCTCCTGTGGATCTGTAGTCTCCTATAGGTGGACGGATATGTTTCTCGTAACAATATTACGAAGAACATCTTTATACATTTGCTTGAGTTTTTCTAGGGCAGTGGTTCTCAAAGTGTGCTTTGGGCCATGAGATCAAAACTATTTTCATAATAGTACTAAGATGTTATTTGCCCTTATTCATGCTTACTCTCTCATGAATGTACACTGGAGCTTTCCAGAGGCTACATGATGATGATGTTGCAACAGATTGACTGCAGAAGCGGGTATGAGAATCTGGATGTTTTCTGTTAAGCCAGACGTTAAAGAGATTCACAAAAATGTAACACAATGTCACTCTTCTCACTAATTTTTTTGTTTCGGAAAATAGAATTATTTTAATAAAAATGTTATTTATATTAACAGGACTGGATTTATTGTTATTTTTGTTTGTTTGGGTTATTTTTTTTTGGTGAGGAAGATTGGCCCTGAGCCAGCATCTATTGCCAATCTTCCTCTTTTTGCTGAGGAAGATTGGCTCTGAGCTAACATCTGTGCCCATCTTCCTCCATTTTGTATGTGGGATGCCGCCACAGCATGGCTTGATGAGCAGTGCTTCAGTCTGCATCCGGGATTCGAACCTGTGAATCCCGGGCCACCAAAGTGGAGCATGTGAGCTTAACCACTAGGCTACCAGGCCAGCTCCGATGGATTTATTGTTATTTTAAATGAATTAATAAATATTTTAAATCTTTCTCGGTTTTAATTTCTACTCAGGTAAATATAAATAGATATCTTCTGCATATACTAAATCTCTTTGGCGTCCTCAGTCATTTTCAAGAGTGGAATAGAGAGCTGGTACCAAAAAATTTGAAAGCTCCTGTTCTAGGGTGTGTATTCCGGAAGTGGGGTCCCTGGGTCATGCAGGGTGTCCGCGTTTTCTTTTCTTTTTTTTTTGTGAGGAGGACTAGCCCTGAGCTAACATCCGATGCCAATTCTCCCCTTTTTGCTTGAGGAAGATTGGCCTTGGGCTAACATCTGTGCCCATCTTCCTCTACTTCGTATGGGACGCCACCACAGCATGACTTAACAAGCGGTGGGTCGGTGCACGCCTGGGATCCGAACCTGTGGATCCCGGGCCGCTGCAGTGGAGCATGCGCACTTAACTGCTGCGCCACCAGGCTGGCCCCCACATTTTCAATTTTAATAAATGTTGCCAAATTGCTCTCCAAAGTGGCTAAAGCTGACCTTTTTAAGATAGCCGTATATAGGTTTTTTTCAGGCAAATCTAAACGTGTAAAGAATTATGGAATTATTATTAAACTAGGTGAGTAATACAACAGAGATTTGATCTATGAAATATTGATTGAATATCTTTTCTAAACAGTAGTGAGAAATGCAGGGCAGTATTTATTTTTAGCATACTCAGAGGAAGTTTTTCTTGGTCACTGAGAATAGCACTGTAGAGTGTCAATATTAAATGTATCGGAAAATTTATTTTTGTTTGGTGTCTCATGGGAAGTAGAGGTGTACAAGTTATGCAAATAAACTTTTTTTTTACCATCAGGGGAATTTCATTTTTCTTAAATTCTACCTTCTGCAAATTTTTGTTAAAACCTAAGCCATGTTCCACTGACACCCAATTTGTAAAAAAATGATGAGGCATCTAATGTTAAAAAAAAAAAATTTCAAAGGCTGATAGTTTATAGGTCACTTTATAAGTGATCAAGTTTATTTTAAGCAATTTTGTGTTGTTTTTTGATTGCAGAATATTAGAATTGTTCAAGTGTAGCTGATCTAAAACTTTAGCTGCACTAAATTTTGGCAGCGAGATGTACGTAAATATAAAAAACTGAGTTTTACAGTTGAAGGACCAAGATGCAACGATATTAACTGGCTGTTTCTTACAATGGTTTTGCACGTGGTGATTTGCACATTCTGTGCTAGTAAAATGAAATGTGACCGCAGTCCATTGTTACCTGTCTATTTATGGTGGAGGGCTTTGGGCGACCAAGTGCTAATCTAGATGAGATTTCATCCTGCTGCTTGGCCATGGCAGAGCCTGCACAGGTGCACCCAGGGAAAGCGGATGGGGTAGGTCAGGGGCTGAAGCACGCTACCATTCAGGAGACATGTCTGGGCAGTAGTAATGCTATTGATGCAACATGTACCACAGAACAAATGGAAATTGTTTTTTATTTGTTGTTAGAAGACTTTCCAGCCACCAGTGGGGCTAACTGAGGCAACTGTGTCTTCAGTAGAGGAGAAGATCTGCTGTATTTATTTGTGTCAATAGCTAGGCTCCCAGCAGGTAATGGTCTCTGAAGCTGTTGATCCAGGTGTGAATATGTTTGAATGTGGAATTCTACATGGGGGGGTCCTTTTCGAGCCGTTTGGATTACTGACTTTACTTGAATCACTTTAAGCAGTAAAGAACTTAAAATAATCTAATTCAGCTATTTATTTGATAGCAGAAAACGAGACCTAGGAAGGATCAGTTATTCATGCATTCATTTGAAAAATAATTTTTTTTTTTGGTGAGGAAGATTGGCCCTGAGCTAACATCTGTTGCCTATCTTCCTCTTTTTGCTGAGGAAGATTAGCCCTGAGCTAACGTCTGTGCCCATCTTCCTCCATTTTGTATGTGGGATGCTGCCACAGCATGGCTTGGTGAGCAGTGCGTAGGTCCACTCCTGGGATCCGAACCTGAGGAACCCTGGGCTGCTGAAGCAGAGTGCACGAACTTAACCACTACACCACTGGGCTGGCCACGACAAATAATTTTTTTTTTTTTTGAGGAAGATTGGCCCTGAGCTAACGTCTGTTGCCAATCTTCCTCTTCTTTTCCCTTTTTTCTCCCCAAAGCCCCAGTAGATAGTTGTATGTCATAGTTGTACATCCTTCTAGTTGCTCTATGTGGGACGCCGCCTCAGCATGGCTTGATGAGCAGCGCATAGGTCCACGCCCAAGATCCAAACCAGTGAACCCTGGGCCGTGAAGGGGAGCATGCAAACTTAATCACTACGCCATCAGCCTGGCCCTCCAAAGATAATTTTTAATGCTCACTCTGTGCAAACAATGACCTAATCATGAATATGTCAAGTGACCATGTAATTTATCATCCAAACCCAGACACTTCTGAGAGTGAAAAGGGGTACTACTACTAATAATACCAAGACATCAAACAAAAGCCCAAACTGTCCCGGGCAAACCTGAATGTAGAGTCACCTTAAGACATAATGCTAACCCTCAAGGAGCCCAACATCTAATGGGAAGGAGAGATGTGTAACCACAAGATGGGGATCATCATGCATTGCAATAAGTGCAAGAGAAATGCCGAGGAAGGGTGCCCCTGACCCCATGAGGAAAGATCTCTCAGAGAAAGCGATGCTCCAGCTGAGGGCCAAGGGGCGAGTCGCAGTTTATCAGGTGGAGAAGGAGGGAAAGGGTGTTCTCAGCAGGAGGAAGAGAATATACAAAGCCTTAGCACTATTTTGATGCTCTGGGGGAGCTGCAAGTGGTTTCCCCCAATCAGAGCGCATGGCGGGAGGAGGGGAGGAGCTGAAACAAGGCCCGTGGGGACCAGGTTATCAGGGCCTTGGCTGGTGCGCTGAGTGTGGCTTTTATCCTTGTGAGCATGAGGGAGCCACCGAAGGATTTTAAGCGGGGCCATGACGTAATCAGATTTGTGCTTTAGAAAGTTCACTCTGACAGCAAGTGGGAGATGGATTGGAGGAGGAGGGAGCAGTCAAGAGGCTTCTGCATTCAGCCAGATGAAAGATGACAAGACCACAATTAGGCAGTGATAATGGGGATGGACCTTACGAGGCAGAGTTGAAAGCATTTAAAGAATATTGGCTCATGTATCTAAAAAATTCAGAGGTTATGCCTGCGTTAAGCACAGCTGCACACAGGAGCCCGAACAACGCCATTAGGATCTGGATTCTCTCTTATCTCAGTTCAGTGTCCTCTGTGACAGGTTCTACCTTGAGAATTTATATCCCCTCAGCTGCAAATCCAGTGGGAAAGAACACGTGCCCTGGTACTCAGAGCATCATCCAGTCAGTCACCCAAGGGAATGGGAGGCTCTGATTGGCCAAGCTGGGTCACATGCTCTAGCCCTGAGTTGGGGATGAGGCTCCTCACAAATTACACCGACTTGAGAGAAGAGGAAGTGGATTCAACAGGAAAATCAGGGGCTTTTGCTGGAAAGAGTGGAATACATATTGGGGAAGTGAAGAACAAGCTTCCACCGTGGAGGCCGAGCTGGGCTGACCTCCAGGACGTTGCTCTGACCGCTGGCCCCTGGCAGCTCTGGAGAGGGCTACAGAGCAAGGTCAGGAAAAGGTCATCCTTAGCCAGGAGGGAGTCTTATCATCTTTCGCTCAATTTCCATAGAGGAGGAGAGTCCCTTTGTCTTCCTGTGAGGAGAGGGGAGGGACTGACTTGACTGAGTTGAGTCCAGGACATTTGCTGAGAATATAGACGGAACTATTTTGCCTCAAAAGGGAGAACAGGCTTCAACCCCTCTCTCTGACCCATGTGCAGTTCCTCCTCCATTTTCTCTTCCCAAGAAGCGGTGAGGTGATCACAAGGAGTTAGGGTGATACCAAGAAGCCTCCGTCTTTACCTCAGCCCTGGAGTGCAGGCTCTGCAGCCGTCTTGTCTTTGGGTGATTTCAAGGTAAATTGCAGACATCAGTATACTTCCCCCTAAATACTTCAGTGTGCATGTCATTAACTGGAGTTCAATATCTGTTCACAGCTTTTTCTTTTGAGGTAAAACTTGCTTAGGTTGAGCTGCAGAAACCTTGTGTGTATTCACTGAGTTTTGACAAATGCATACACCTGTGTAGCCCACACCTGGAGGACTTTTTGTTACCTGAGAGTGACCAGAGAAGCCAGTGGCCCCTGCCTGAGGTTTTATCCAAGGGGGTGGGGGAGAACTAGCCCATCAGAGTGGGTTTCAGGGAACAGCGAGGTGGAGGGAGGATAAGCTCTCTTTACACCCCAGCAGACCTGCCTGTTCAGGGTCATGGTTACATTGTACAGTGAGCCCCTCAGGACTCTGACACAGAGAAGTGCTCAGCCACTGTCGCTCCTCTTATTGTTGCTGTTGCTGTTATTGTTGTTATCCTCATCTGACTGGCAACGCTTGGTCTACCTTAATTGGTCAAAACCCGGTAGGAGAGGGGTGAATGGCAGAATCTGGACAACACACCTTACCCTGAACTTCCTAACATCTCTGAGCAAATAACAAATAGTGTTAGTTGTGAAAGTCAACTGACCCAGGGAGTTCACAGGTTGCCTATCCAGCAGCTACGCCCTCCTTTTTCCTTGATGACAAAGCCCACCTCCAGCCAAAAAGGCTGAAAATACCCAATGTTCACTCCCCAGCCTTTCCTATAGCTGGGCATGTGAACCAATCCAGACCAATAAAATATTAGGGATAGTTGCTGGGGGCTTCTGGGAAAGATTTTCTCCCTAGTAAAAAGAGCTACGTGGAAGGAAATGCCTCTTTCCTTCCTGATTTTAAATATTATCATGTGGGGATGTGATGTATGGAGCTATGGCAGCTACCTTGCCACCATGAGGGTAAAGCTAAGAGAATCAGAGAAAAGTCAGCCCATACTCCTGCATCTTAGAGCTGCTGAATTCTGGAGTGCTTAGCTCTAGACTTTTTGTTTTGTGAGGTCATAAATTCCTCACTGTTTGTTGCCTTTGGTTGGATAGTCTATTCTTTGCAGCCTAAAGGATACTAACTGATACACATGATTTGTAAAATTTATTGCTGGTAATACCAGAGCATTTTCTGAAAACAATCTTATTTGTATCACAAAGAAGATCAAACTGTTAACTATTTTAAAGAAAACTATAATCCACTGATTTGTGATATGAGTAAACCACCAGTTCTCAAAACAGTTAAGGCGGCAGAACAAGAGTTGTTTTAAAATGATGGTTTTCAATATTTGTAGGGATTTCAACATCATCATAGTCATCTTCAGGCTCCATGCAGCTTGGGAGGGAAACTGTCTTCCTATTTCTAACTTTATCTATTTTCTAACTTTATCTATGTAGCTGTTTGCTGATGTGGGGTTTCCTGTGGGGCTAGAATACACAAAGAGGTCCTGTGAAATCCTGGTATATTTAATTCTATCATCCCAACTGGTAATAATTTTTTTCACCAAACTGGTAAAAACATCGCTTTATTATAGGTGCCCAGCATAAAATCTCAACCAAATTACCCACACCCAGAGAAAAATGGCTTCTTTGTTTTTGTCAAACTGATTGGGAGATTTTCCATTAAGTTTCAACATCCGATAAGTATTTATTAAGTGCCAGGGTTTGTGCTGGATACTGGGAATATAGCAGTGAGGCAGACAAGTTCTATCCCAAAAGAGTCCCCAGATTAGAAATGAGGATGGAAAAGTAGTCAGGCAATTATAACGCAGAGGGAGAAGTCTTTCCATAGGGCCAAGTACGGGGAGCGGTGAGATCCCAGAGGAGTTGACTCATTCACTCGTTTGTTCTTTCAACATGTTTATTGAGCATCTCCAAAGTGCCTGGGCACTGTGCTAAGAACAGAGAAAACAATAGGGGGAAGGGAGACACAGCCCCTGCCCTCACGTTGCTCTCAGTCTAATGGAGGAGAAAGACAGGTAAATGGGTAGTTACAGCATGCTAACACTATGAGAGGAGAGCATCTAAGAGGGCACCAGACCCAAATTTGGGGCGGTGAGGAAGGAATCTACGCAGATGATCAGAAAGTGGGGAAGAATGTTCCAGACAGAGAGGAGAGTACTGTGCATAGCCACAGGGACAAGAGAGACCACAGACAAGGTCACTTCAAATGGCCGGAGCAAAAATTTGGGTGGAGTGGAAGTTGCAAGGGGGTGGGGCAGGAGAAAGTTGGCAAGAAATAACCGGTGACCAGATCCTGACAAATCTTGCACCCCATGTTAAGGAGTTTGGGCTTTTTTGGAGGATATTGGGTAAAGAAGAGATTTAAGCAAGGGAATGAAGTGGTCAGATGTTCACTTTAGAAAGCGGAGAGCTACTTGAGAGACGCAATCCCCAGGAGGTGGGAACGTTGGAAAGACGATCACAGATAGTGTGCTCGTTTCTGACTTCAGCACTTAAGAAGATAGCAGAGCACAAGAAGTTTGGAAGGGGGGTATGTAATCAGTTCCTTTCAGTGTTTGTTGAACTTGAGGGGCTGTGGGAGAGTCATATGGGGATGTCCTGGAGGCAACCTCGTCTGGAAATGAGGGGAGAGAGCTCAGCTGGAGTCTGCGATTTGGAAGTCATCAGAGCAGAGGTGGCGTGGAGCCCACGGGCATCGGCGAGATCACTCATGAGTGTTTAGAGTGAGATGAGGGCAGGGACGGGGACAGAACCCTGAGGAAGACCAGCACTAAAGAGTGTTCCAGAGAGAGAGGGAGGCTCCAAACAAGACTGAGATAGGCCAGACAGGTGGTAGGAGAACAAGGAGACAGCAGGGTCCCGGAGACCAAGGAGCAGTTAACCTTTACCTGGAAATTGCTTTTAACTTTTGCCAGAGATGTGGATGGTTTATAGAAAATTTCTGAGGAGAGCATACATGTGAAATACTTCTATCCTTTAGCTTTTTTTTCCCCCCCCTATAATTTGGAAAAAGAGCCCTCTCTTTGGCTGGTGGAATACCACAGTTCCATAAGAACGTAGTTAGAGAAGCACTGGCCTAAAATAAGGAAGTATTAACAGGATGCTGGAGTCTCCATGGAGTCTAGAAAGAGAGAACCCCGGAGGAGGCACATGTCCCCACTGGTCCGGCAGTGGTTTTGGGAGGAAGCTTCAATACAGCAGGAACACAATTCCCAATTCTTGAGGAGGAGCTCAGTCCAAGGGTCACTCCTGGGCCTTTTAATGGTTTTCCCCGGAAGCTTGCTCTTTAGCTAGATTTCCCAGGAGTTGTTTAGAAATCAGCATCTTGTGAGTCTAGTTAGAAAGCATCCAGTCCTAGGGCTCTAGTAAATGAACTTGAAGGAACTGATGAGGTTCAGGAGCCTGCAAAGCTGACCTGGGCCTCTTGTTTAACAGACAGCAGTCTGCTTCCTTGGCATCTCATTAGCTGCAGCACGTCGCACCGGAGTTTCTGCCTCTAGACGCTCAGGGACAGGGATCTGGAAGGAAGGGGCTTGGCGCTGTTCACATAGCACTTTATCTAAGGGAGGAAGCAGTAATGAAAATGGCGGGGGAGGCCGCTGAGCCCCCTGAACCCTCACCTTGAATTTGCTGTTTAACCGCCCCTCCATTCCTATTCCCCATGATTTTTCCTGGGGAAACCTACTTTTCCTGTAGCTCCCCCAATGCACATATTGCAAAGTGACATCCCCTCGTGTAACTTCTGTCCTTTGTTGACTGTTACAGTGCACCCGGGGAGCACAGGAGAAAACCTGGGTGAGAACTGGCACCTCTATGGTCAGTCTGGCCGAGGTCACTGAGAGGTGCTGGGGTGTGGCTGTGTGCAGGTGGGGAGAGTTCACATGAACGAGAAGCGCTCCCGCCCTTGAAGAACCCACAAGGCTTGACGGAGTTACTTGCTCACAAGAGCACTCAGCTGGAACTACCACCCACAGCCCCTCAATGTGTGAAGTGGGTGGGGAGGGTGGGGACAAGACTGTGTGCTCCGTGGGGGCCGTGCTAGGGATGGGACCCTGGGAGGCTCTGTACAATCAAACCCCAAGATTTAAGATCACTTAGAACCAGACAAACAAGAGAGGGAAAGGGGGAAGAGTGCCGAGAACTGAGTGGTTTCTCACGGGTGGGAGCCACGGAACCCAGAGGTCCTCTCCATGGAACTCGCTCAACAGAAGCTCGAGGTCTGGCTCGTCTCAGTCTTCAAGGCTGAGCATCTGCGTCTTTCCTCTGGCTGCAGCCATCTGATCAACGATGCTCCTGTGTCTAAGGTTTGGGAAGTGCTTATCTTACAGAGCTTCATAACATTGCCACAAGCTTTCGGGATCGGATACCTATGAAGTTCAACCCCTCTTGATTGTTTTAAAATAAGTTGTGTGAACCCTCTTCAGCTTGCCAAAAAGGAGAAACGTTTGTTTCTAAGTGATGCTTTTCTGTATTTGCAGGGATGTCAACATCGTCATAGTCTTCTTCAGGCTCAATGTAGCTCGGAATGGAAGATTTCTTCTTATTTTTAACCTTTTTGAGCAGTGTGTATGTAGCTGGTGGCTTACTTGGGGTTTCCTGTGGAGCTAGAAAACACAAAAAAGTCCTTAGATGCAAAGCTATTGTGTGTTTACATAATTTTGACCAAGTGGCTCAGCATGATTTTCATGGATTTTGGTGATCTTCCCACCTCTTGGTGGACCAGATCTCCATTTTATAGAGAAAACTGTAGCTCAGACATGACACAGTCTCGAGATCACCCCAGTGAGTAAATGGCAAATGGTATACATCTTAACTCTGCGTCCCTCTGCCTAAGACTGCACTGGAGTGGGAACCATGAAACAGAAACTTAGGTGAGAAACTGACCAGAGCCAGTAGCCAAATGAGTAGTGTTGGGTTTACAGATCCTAATTCTCATAAGGAAGTGATACAAACCATATTTCCTTTTTGGCACATCCCACTCAATGACTTACACTGTTCTCCAGAATTATCTGTAATTGCTCATGTTCTAATCTCTGCTAAGAAGGAAGGGGACAGTGGTGTTTTCAAAAGGTGGAATTAGTGGAGAACGGGTACATTGCAAAAGGACTAAAGTGGCCAGAGGAGGGATGGTGAAATAGCTCAGCCCCACCTTTGATGAGGATTGGAACCACCTCTACCACAATCTCATCTTTTCCTAAGAGAACCTGAAAAACTACCACCATTTCATTTCCTGCAGAGCTCTGCAGTTAGACAGATCCAAGATCATATTCAGGCTTCAGCAGTCACTAGCTGTGTGACTGTGGGTAAGTCACTTAACTTCTCTGTGCCTCAGTGTCCTCATCTGTCAAAGGAGAATAATAAGGTACCTGCCTCATAGAGTTGTTGAGAGGATTAAAGGAGATAATGTCTGTAAAGAGCCTAGCATGGGGCCTGATA
Source organism: Diceros bicornis minor (assembly GCF_020826845.1). Lineage (NCBI taxonomy): Eukaryota > Metazoa > Chordata > Mammalia > Perissodactyla > Rhinocerotidae > Diceros > Diceros bicornis. Next base: position 11,883,839 of record NC_080757.1, read on the forward strand.
CACAGTACTCAATAAATATTGGGTAATGTTAATATTATTATTTATCCATTCAATCAAAACATTTTTATTAATTATCTACTAAGCTCCAGGCACTGTTCCTAGTGGTGGGTAAACAGTGGTGAACAAGACAAGAAAGTTTTCTATTTCCTATAGAGTTTATATTCTAGTGGAGGAGAGAGATAATAAACAAATGAACAAAAACTAAATAAGACAATTTCGGGTAATTCCCATAAGTTTCATAGAGAAAATTAGCAGGATTACTTTAGATAGGGTGGTGAGGAATGGCCTCTGAGCCTCTGGCCTGACATTTGAGCTGACACCTGAAGGATGAAGTAAAGCCAGCTTTGCGAAGAGCTTAAGGAAGAACATTCCGGTCAAGGGAACCAGGCAGTTTTTCTTTTTTTTTTTTGAGGAAGATTGGCCCTGAGCTAACATCTGTTGCCAATCTTCCTCTTTTTCTTTTTTCTCCCCAAAGCCCCAGTACATAGTTGTGTATACTAGTTGTAGGTCCTTCTAGTTCTTCCATATGGGACGCTGCCTCAGCACGGCTTGATGAGCGTTGAGTAGGTCCACGCCCAGGATCCGAACTGGTGAACCCGGGGCCTGCGAAGTGGAATGCGTGAACTTAACTGCTACGTCACCAGGCTGGCCCCCAGGCAGTTTTCTGATAGGAAGTGTGAGAGGCCCAGGGACACCCCAAGTTCTTTTTCACTCATGCTCCAACCTGGGATTTGAATATGGATTTACACACTGAATGTCAGGAGCATTGGTACTTATTCTGCCGGTTTTTTAACTTTTTCATCTCTTTTAAAGAGGATGCTGCCATCTGCAAATCCTAGTGTTACGGACTCAATGTTTGTGTCCCCACCAAATTCATACATTGAAGCCTTAATCGCATCACCACCACCCTCCCCCCCATGGCTGTATGTGGAGATGAGGCCTCTAAGGAGGCAATTAAGGTTAAATAAGGGTTGGGCCCTAGTACCATAGGATTAGTGTCCTTTTAAGGAGAGACATCAGAGAGCTATCTGTCTCTCTCTCTTCTCCAGCCCTCACCCTCGCCCCCCATGCACGCACAGCAAGAAAGCAGCCCCCTGCAAGCCAGGAAGAGAGCCCTCCCTAGAAACCAAATCTGCTGGCACCTTAATCTTGGACTTCTAGCCTCCAGAACAGTGAGAAAAGAAATTTCCATTGTTTAAGCCACCCTGCCTATGGTATTTTGTTGTGGGAAGCCTGAGGTGACTAAGACATTTGGACAACTGTCTTATCCCACCCCAAATGAAACTGTTATCAGCAAAATTTACTCACCGGCATGTTCTGAAGAAAGCAAACCCCGGGGTGGCAGAGGGGGTAATTGAACTGACGACTGGTTAGTGACGTTCCTGGAGAGAGAGAGACGGGAGGAGTCGGGTTCTGGTTTTGACCATGCCATAGTCAGTGGATTTAAAGGAAAACATCAAAGAAAATGGACAGGATTGAACATTTGAATCCTGGTCCCTAAAAGTTGGCAGCACTTCCTTCCCTTTCCAGGTCTGGCATCCCATTTGTAACTGGCACTCTAAAGAAACCATTTCCTCTAGCCCAGGGGGACACTGGCTTTGAGGGGAGGGAGTTGAAGCCCTGGACCTTAGAGCATGGAGCACACCTCCCTTTGTTCACTTGAGCTGGATTAGGACACGGAGGCAAGCACCAGGTGTATTTTTATTTGCAAACAGAGGTACTCCTAAAGCTATACGTACACACACCATGTGACAGCAATTCTACAACTGGATTTATACTTTACCAAACACGTGCTTGCCTATGTTCACCAAGACATGTACGAGCATGTTCATAGCAACACTACTCATAACAATCACAGACTGGACACTGCCCAAGTGTCCAGTGGCAGCAGAATGGATAAATTCATCATGGTATACTCCCACAGTGGATGACTCTGTAGCAATGAGAATAAACAGTCTACAACCACACACGATGAATCTCACAAAAAACGATGAGCAAAAGAAGCCAAACACCAAATAATACATACTGTATAATTCCATTTATATAAAGCATAAAAACAGGAAAAAACTAACCTATAATATTTCAGATAGTGGTTATCTTTGGGGTGTAATGGCTGAAAGGGAATATAAGGTGTTGGGGTGCTGGTAATTTTGTTTCTTGATCTGGGTGCCAGCTACCTGGGTCTGTTCAGTTTGTGGAAATTCACGGAGTTGTACTCTTACCAATAGTCAGCCCTGGTGGTCTAGTGGTTAATATTTGGCGCTCTCACCGCCCCAGCCCAGGTTCATTTTCCGGTCAGGGAACCACACTGCCCATCTGTCGGTTGTCATACTGTGGCAGCTGCGTGTTGCTGTGATGCTGAAAACTATGCCACTGGTATTTCAAATACCAGCAGGGTCACCCATGGTGGACAGGTTTCAGCGGAGCTTCTGGACTAAGACCGAGACTAGGAAGAAGGATCTGGCCACCCACTTCCAAAAAATTGGCCATGAAAAGCCTATGAAGCAGTGGAGCACTGTCTGATAGAGCGCCGGAAGGTGAGAGGATGGCGCAGAAAGACTGGGCAGGGTTCTGCTCTGCTGAACACAGAGTCAGAATCCACTCAACGGCAACAACGATAAACTCTTACTACATGTACTTTTCTGTATTCATATCATACTCGGTGAGAAGTTTTAACAAAAAGATAGACTCCAAGAAAGGCTCTTTACCTAGACCCCCATTTCCCTTTATGTACTCTGTTTTCCAAAGTGGTACGAGATTCTTCTGAGCCAAGTTTTGGCCTCCTGTATGTGGTTAAGTCCCCCTGGGAATGCATAAGCATTTTTAGGTTGTTGGGATGAGTGAAGAAGGGGACACGTGGCAAGAGCTCCATTTGTGGCCTCTCTCCACCCCTCCTTGGCTCTTCCCAGGAGAGGAGGGAAATTTATCTGACTTTGGGAAAGATCTGGCTGCTCCCACTTTCTCCTCCAGAGCCAGCCTGACTGCAGAAATATATATTCTGCTCGGGTCTTTGTCATTCAGAGAAAGGACTGTGCAGGAAAGTCTGCCTGGTTTTGAATTAGGAAATGCGCTTGCCCATGGAGAAGAGCCACATTCTGCAATGCCAGTTTGATTCTCGATAAAGGCAATATTTTGGTTAGCTAACTGCATGACACATTTGTCTTACTCCTCTAGGAGATCAGAACTGGTGGGGAAGAGGTCTATTATTTGCTGGATCTCTTGAGCCCCAACAAAAGTCATTTTAGAAAAGCATAGATTTTGTTTCAGATAGTGTATACATTCCAAAGAAAGGACTGGCCCTTGACCAGATCCTAGGAGATAACCTCTGAGCTCTCGGAATATCCTGCCTGATAAGAGTGTCTTTGTGTACCTAGGGCCTTGGGCCAGCCAGATAGTTTGTGCTAACAAGCTGATTGATGGAGAATGCCTGCTTGTGTTTGCCTGGGGCCCTGGGTCATGCTGTATTGGTTTGGCCTCTGGAGGGGCTAGAGACTCAGTAGCTAAAGTAGGTCGTTTGGTCGCTTTGTGCTAATGTGACTGACCCCCAGTAAAAACCCTAGAAACCAAGGCTCGGTTGAGCTTCTCTGGTTGGCAATGCTTCACACGTCGATGCTGGGCAATCAGCGCTGTCCACGTGGCTCCAGTGGGAGAGGACAACTGGAAGCTTGCTCTTGGTCTCTCCTGGACGCCATCCTGTGCGCCTTTCCCTTTGCTGAGTTTAATCCGTATCCCTTCATTGTAATAACCCATAACTAAATATAAGAGCTTTTCTGGGTCCTGTGAGTCCTTCTAGTGAATCATCGAGCCTAAAGGTGGTCTTGGGAACCCCGACACGGATAGCAATCATAAAGCCCCAAAGACAGCACAAAATGCAAAAGTAAAGCCAATGGCATATTTTTGTTCAACACAATTGCTTTTAGAGGACTAGACTTGTACTCCATCTGAAGAAAAGAAAAGTCGATCTAACCCTGAATGGTGGGCCCAGAACACAGCACCTCACCTGTGACCTCTATCAAATCAGATGAGACGAGGAGGACCTGGGGAGCAGAGAGAGCCAGGTGGTGCCCTGCACCCCCAAAGCCCTGAGACCTCTCCCCTTAAAGTGGGGAGAGCTGGCAGACACGACATTTCACTGGCTCCATGGTAAGATTGGGCGTTCCAGTCTCACCAACACGGGAGTGGAAGTAGACAGGCAGTTCTCAGAATTAGAAAGCAGAAGGATTTCTCCCCACTTACTCATACATCTTTTCTTCCTCTCTTTGATTTTGTTTCACAGGCTTGGCAATTTTCAATTTCTTGCCTAAGGAAAAAAATAAGCAGATTCATTTAGGAAGAATTAGCAAAAGTTGTGATTTTAGAGTTTAGAAGTCCTCAGAGACAAGGTGGGTTCAGGACTTTTGGAAGAAGAACCACCAAGAGGAAACAGCCTTAAGGACACAGAGCACTAAGTGGTGGAACTGACCCCAGGCCGTCTGACCACAGAGCCTCTCCCTGAGCCTTTCACTGAGCCAACGAGGGCAGGCCCCGGGGCTGTGTTTATTTCCTCATTGCCTAGTATTATGCCTGGCGCGTAGTTGACACTCAGAAATGTTGGCCGAATAAACAACCAAAAGTGTGGTTGGGAGGAAATGAGATAAAGAATGGGCAAAGCAGTTTGTAAACTGTGACGTGCTGGATATATAAGTTATTAATTATAACCTGCTTTTTAATAGGAGTGGGTCAAGATAAAAGGTTTTGTTCAGGGTCATACTTTTGTCCAGATCTGAGAATGAAACATTTTAAGAAGGCAAATGGATAGAGGACTACAGGGGCCAGAATACACTTTTGGTGTTAATAAAAACCAATTACCATCAAGCGGTAGAGGGGAAAGAACATTGAACAGGAAGCCCAGCAGACTCAAGTTCTGGTCCCAACTCTGCCACCAACCCCTATGAGACCTTAACCAAGGCGTCACCTCTGTATGAATCTTAATTTTTTTATTATCTAAAAAGAGATCGAGAAGAATGACACGAAGATTTCACTTCTTGTGCAGCCCTGACCTTTCGGCAGTGGGCTGAACAGGAATCTGAGGCTGTGTCTAGATGCAACGGGAGGACAGTGCCTTGATCACAGAGGGATGCCTGCCCAGGGTGCCCCAGGGGAACGTGGCTGTCCCTCTCAGCATGTTTACCACCCCCAGGTGTACTCCAGGCTTAGGTCATCATGTAAAGGGATAAGATCTCAAGAAAACACACCATCGAATCAAAGATTTCATGTTTCTGGAAATGAATAGCAAAATGGAAAACCCACCTGTAGATAATCTAAACTTAGTGTTAACCTCTAGGTAGCTGCTTATTTACGTCTGAGGATGCCAAGAACCTCTGGCCAAGGTGGATATAATACCAGAAATTCAGAGTATTATCTTAGAGTAGGCAATCATGGTGGTCAAACATGTTGATTATGGATTGAGTCCATTTTTCCTGCCTTAAGACAGTTGTTTTTTAAACCACTTTATTGAGGTATGACTGACATACAAAAAGCTGTATATCTTTAATATATACAAGTACATAACTTGATGAGTTTGAAATCAAGACAGTTTTTGACATTTCATGGATTTGTGCTCTTTCAAGTCCCAGAGATAAGATGCTGTGATCAGAAGCCACTTTGGAGGGAGAAAACACTGGAGCATAGTGTGCCTTGAAACATTCTGCTTTCACCCAAGTCCTTGGGGCTGGAAGAGTTCTTGGAGATTAGTTAACCTTCCTCCCTTCACCATGCAGATAGGAAAACCGAGGCCAAAAGATACAAGTTAGTAGCAGGGCTAGGACTCAAACCCAGAATGTGTGACGCTGAATCTAAAATTCAGCCTCTACAGGCACAGGACTAACCTTGCCCTAAAGGAGCCCTGTGCACTGATAACCACCACTTCTCTGCCCCCCCTCCACCTGCCCAGGTGAGATGGCCATTACCTTGTCTAACCAGCTGCCTACAGACACAGTACATGATGACGCCCAGGCCCATGGAGACAATGATGATGGTCACAGCTAAAATGATCCAGAAATTGTCCCTCCACCAATCCATTGCAGTGGAATCCTGAGAAGAATGGAGATAGAGGAATGAAGCATGAGTGAAAGGCATCCGGGGTTAGGGGGTGGCAGGGACAGTTATCTACCATGTTGTGGAGATAACATCTGCTTAGAGATCAGGCAGACACTGGTTCACAATCAGACTCTGCTCATTAGCAGCTGGGAGACCTCAGGCAAGTCATTTAACCTTCTCTGAGCCTCTGTGTTCTCATCTGCAAGATGGGTGTGATACTGTCTACCACCATTTTACAGGGGATTTATGAGGATTAGAGATAAGATAGGTACTTACTAGGTGTCACCGACTAATTGCCCCAAGGAACTCAAGAGTGGGTTTGGAAGCATTTAACTGTTTTTCCAAATTGTTTTTTTCCTTTTATTATGTTAAGGAATGCAATCACCAACCACCCTCAACCAGACCAAGCCTCACCATAAGAGCTATGTCTATGACCTTTGCCTTATTTTTAATGCTAAGATCTCTCCAGGAGGAGCTTAGGCCTTATTACCATAACCTGCAGTGCGTGTGGAAACATGTTTTCCAACTGAGCCTGCGCAAATGAATACCCGCCTCTCCCTTTTGAATATTCATTTCCCACCCAAAATAAAAGGTCCCTGCTTCCCTTTGTTTGGGGAGAGAGCCATGACTTTGGAAATTATTCCGCATGGTCTCCTATTTGCTGCAAATATACCTTACTTCATGTGACAACTACTTCTGGTGGAGAGTCTGATTTAACTGGCCAGGAGGCTAGCCCACTTTGGTTTTGGTAACATAGGTAGTCTAGAAATGGCAGACAGAATCACTGCTCTTTCTTATATCGTCAAACATGCATCCGGAAGAGGAAATGCCATTTAAAGCAATAACTGACTGTAGTTGTTTTTATATCAAAGGGGCGACAGACAATTCATAACAGGGAGAGAGAATTTTGAGAGCTCTGTTTTTTTTTTCTTCTTGAGGTGGGGGTTAGAAAAATACCCTGACGGGTCTCTTTGAGTGAGGTGTGGTCAGAAGGGGGAAGGTAAAGATGCAAAGCAAACTAGCTGGTCTGCACAAGAAAAGTAACAGGAATTTTGGGGCTGAAGACTGGCCGGCTAGAGAGGAGGGTCTGGGAAGAGGGAGGCAGCAGAGGGAGAGGTCAAGAAGAGAGTAGATCTGAAATGTTCTCCCCATAAAAAAAGAAATGGCGATTATGTGGTGGGATGGAGGTGTTAGCTAACCTATGGTGGTAATCATATTACAATATATAAGTGTATCAAATCAGCATGTTGTACACCTTAAACTTACACATTGTTATATGTGAATTATATCTCAATAAAGCTGGAAAAAAGGAAGAAAAGAAAAAAGAAGTAGAAGAGAGCAGAACGTCCCCACAGTAGAAAATGACCAGTGCATTTGAAGGAGTTATGTCTAATATTCAGTCTTCAGTTGTTGCCTGTATAATGCTGTGTTGCAATCTTCCGTTACCATCAAATCTTCAATTAAATTGCACAACAAAAGCTCGTATGAACAGAACCTGGGGAGAAATGACATGTGTGCAGTGATTTTCCAAGCCAGGGGTGACACATGGGCAAGTGGAGAGAAGAGCAGCTGCCAAGTGCCAAGTGGCAGTGGGGAGTAGGCTGCAGGATGGACTCAGAGGAGCAGCCTCTGGGAATTCAGGGAGATCTTGGGGAGGGGCTGGGCTCCTCTCATCTATGGAATGAGCATTGTGCCAGTTCATTTGGATATTAAAGTAAAAATGATCCTTGAGGCCTGGGAGATATCTTGGCAGATGCTGGTTATGTGAGAATTGACTTCCTCTGTCACCATTTAGCCAATGGAAACTCACCCATGCATGTTTGGGTAGTACCATTTCTGGTTCATGCTTTTGAGTAATATTAGTAATATAAACACAGCCTCAGGCAGGTGGCAGAGGAATAGCGACAAAATGAGGCTGCTGTTAAACCACTATTACTACAAAGACCTTCTAACTTGGCTTACTCTGTAAACATGTGTTTGTATTACTGGCTTGGTGTCTTCATTTATTAATTTGTTATATCATGATTTGGATTTTCTGTTCCAAACTTTGTTTCTTTTAGTGAAGGTTTGGCTTGATCAAATATAAGGTTCTTTGGCTATTAATAAAGTTATATGTGGCAAAACCAATTGTGTGTAACTAGCACTCTTCTAGACACATCGTTCTGCGGCTTACTTTTTTGCTCAACATTATGTTTTCGTCATTTATCCATGTTGGTGGATGTGCTGGGGATTTACTCTTAAGAGGAAGTGTCAGCTACCCAGGATAACTCACCTCCAAGGCATGCACTGGTAGAGGTTTTCTTGTAGATCACCTTTTCAGGATGCACAAAAGAAAGCAATACAGAAAGGAGAACACAGGGAAAAAGAAAAACCATGGAGACTGGAAACTTGGCTCTCAGTAGGGGCCTGGGAAATTTGGTTTAGCTGGGCCCACTGAGGGCAAAGGGCACTGGACTTAAGAAGATGCCACATATCACAGGGCGGCCTCTGCTCAACAAACCTAAATGGGAGCCTCACCTTCTTTGCCTCTGGGGAACCAGATGGATGGATGGATGGATGGATGGATGGATGGATGGATGGTTGGATGGGTAGGTGGGTGGGTGGGTGGGTGGGTGGATGGATGGATGGATGGATGGGTGGGTGGGTTGGTGGATAGATAGATACAGATACATAGATAGATAGATAGATAGATAGATAGATAGATGATAGATAGATAGATAGATAGATAGATAGATAAATAGATAGATAGATAGATGATAGATAGATAGAATTTTCTTCCCTCTATTTTGTCATTCTTTTCTCTTATTCGAATGTTTGTCTCCTAGTTCTTTGTCTAATTTTCCTCTCGTATTTTCTATCTCTTTGTCTTTTTGTTTTACTCTTGAAGGATTTCTCCAAAAAGCAACATTAACATACTCTTTAGAGCTGTAGAAGTAAAGACCAGAACACAAGAGTTAAAAGCTGTTGCATCTGAGGAGTATGTCTGGATAGAAGGATGGAAGTGGGAAGACAGGGGGCTGAAACTCCCCACTATAAACCCTCTGAATCAGTTGACCTTTTAACTATTTGCATTTGCATTTACTTTGGTAAAATTGAAAAAAGAGTCAATCAACCATACAAGGTAGCTTCCATGAAAAGCCATGGCTCAGATCTCAAATTCAAAGAAATTTCATTCTCATCAGATTCCTGGGGAAGAAAGAGGAAGCAGAATGATGTCAGAAAGTGAAACTATGTGTCGCTTTTCAGAACCATGCAGAATGATAAGTATTTTGCAGTTGTGTTCTTATAAATCGAATGGATTTGATTTGCCATTAGATGTTTCGAGTGTGTTCAGTGCACCAAGCAGTCTGCAAGTGCTTTCCTTTCTCTCACCTCATTTCATCCTCACCACTACACCATTTTCCAGACAGGGAGCTGAGATTGAGGTGAAATGACCTGCACAAGGCCACCCAGGTAGGAAGGAGGGTGGAATGGCTTTCTCTCTATGTCACAGGGCTTCCTCTGTTGATGTTAGTCATGATGCCCCCAAGTCATCAAGGAAAGACCAAATGGCATTCAGGATATCTTACTTTGTGTGTGTGTGTGTGAGGAAGATTGGCCCTGAGCTAACATCCATTGCCAATCTTCCTCTTTTTGCTGAGGATGATTAGCCCTGAGTTAACATCTGTGCCCATCTTCCTCTATTTTGCATGTGGGACGCCTCCACAGCATGGCTTGGTGAGCAGTGCGTACGTCCGTGCCTGGGATTCGAACCTGCGAACCCCAGGCCACTGAAGCAGAGAGCACGAACTTAACTACTACGCCACTGGGCCGGCCCCTGGATATCTTACTTTAAAAGGAGCATTGCTGTGGTAGTAATATGGTGGTGTGAGGGGCCAAAGAATTCCCCAGAATGAATGATCAGGGCCACAATTGAGAGTAAAAGTCCCAAGTTCCCCACATTCTAAGACTGGAGAAACAGCACTCTTCTCCATGGATTGCTGAGAGATGCCTTTTCAACAGAACCAAGAAGAGCTTATCTTTTTGAGAGAGTGTGGCTGAGGGAGGGGAGCCCCCAGAGAATCACTTCCATTCCCGGTTGGATGTCCTCTGGGCTCCCAGGCTATTTTAATGGCCAGGGTGCCATCGGAGAGGAGAGAGGAGCTCTGGGGAGAGACAGAGGGGAGTACAGCCATTGGGGGGCATGTAATGGGTGCATGATCAAGTTCAGGCCCCGGACAGTTATGGAAGCCGAATCCCACCTGTGTCGGCAGACCTGGAGCAGACAAGATGGAGGGGGGCAGGCCTCTTGAGAGCTACTGAAGCATGGCGCAAAGAAATGTTTGCATGAGAAGGTGCTGGTGGTCAGCCCAAAGACGCAGGCTAGTCTCTCAAGGGACCACAAAGGATTTCTCAAAGGCCAGGGGTTGAGTCTCCACCCAACACCACAAAGTAGATCGGCAGCAATGGCTCACTAATGGGAGACTTGCTGTGGAAAACTGTCCCTGTCTTTCCTCCTCAACCCAATACAGGGAAGTAAGGCAGGGGAATGGTGCTGAGGATGCTGGGGCAGCCCACCCCTCTCTCTAATCCCCTCACTGGGGCCAAGCAAGGAGCTTTGAGTCCAAGGTAAAACTGAAGTTTTAAAATGGGCATGACTAAATTTTTAAAACCGAAATGAGCCTGCTTGGCAATCAAAAGTAACTTGAAAGTTTTGGAATTGGACTGAAATGTCATTGGGGGAGGCCACTCCCCACTGGAACAAGGTGAGGGCCAGGCAGCAGCAGTCATTAGAAACAAACTGCATTCGTTTCTTGTGGCTGCTCTAAAAAATGATCATAAACATAGCGACTTAAAACCACGCAAATGTATTGTCTTATCGTTCTGGAGGTCAGAAGTCCAACATAAGGTCACTGGGCGAAATCAAAGTGTGGGCAGGGCTGCGTCCCTTCTGGAGGCTCCACTGGAGAAGCCATTTCCTTGTTCTTTTCAATTTCCAGAGGCTCATGACCCCTTCTTCTGTCTTCAAAGTGAGCAGTGTCGTGTCCCTCTGACAATTCTTCCATAGTTATATCTCCCTCTGACCTCCTCGTCTGCCTCCCTCTCCCATTTATAAGGACTCTTGTGATTACATTGGTCTGCCTGGATAATCCAGAATCATCTCCCCATCTCCGGGTCAGCTGATTAGCAACCTTAATTCCACCTACAACCTTCGTTCCCCTTTGCCATGTAATCTGATGTATTCACAGGTTCTGGGGATTGGGAGGTAGACATCTTGGGGTGGGTGGGGTCACCACGCAAACCACTTCATGCTCAGACCTCAATGAGACTCTTTAGTTAAGGTGGTTCCATGGGTTTATATATTTAAAAATTTTGGTTTTTGCCTTCGATTGATGTCTCAGGAAGGAAAGGGGGAAAAAGTGAGTGACAATTCTATCTTTGACTGGAAGTCCATCACGTAGTGTCTGACGTTGCTGACCCAGTCAAGAAGCAGTGGGGACCTGTCACAAGTGCTGGGAACAGACACTGTTTAATACAGACAGGTCTCTATTTCTGGGAGGTGACTGCCAAATGGGAGGGAAGATCTGCTTTTAAGAGTTTGAGGGCATAGGAAGGTTCTCAAGGCAGGACTTGGTCTCAGAAATAAAGCAGGGCCCTGTGAGCCAGAGTAGGGGCCCATGGTTCAGTCCAGACCAGAAGAGGGTAGGCTCTAATGTGGGACCAGAGCTGGTCTAACTTTTGACAAGAGATTTTCACATATTGAGGTATACGGTCTAACTATTAGGGTTCAAAACTGGTTCAGCCTGAACTAAAGAAGCCTGACTTATGGCCTATCAAACATACACTGTACATCTGCTTTAGCCATTAAAGTAACGAATGCACCCTCTTAAGATAAGAATGCATACTTCCCCTCCTGCGCCCTCTTGGTAACACCTGTATTAGTCCCTTTCCGGACATCAGGCTCATGTTGACCTGTTAATTTGCAACTAAATACCTCTTTGAAACTTTGATGAAAATGTATCCTGGGTGTGTTTAATGTATATTCTTTGTTCTAAAAAGACACAAGACTGTACTGAAAACCATGCTTGTCTGGAATGCTTTCTAAGGCCTTTCTGGGTTATAGTCCTCACTTCGGCTCAAGTAAAACTCACCTTATTCCTCTTACCTATAGAATGGTTACTGGTTATTTTGCGTCGACACCTTGAACCATAGGCCAGCAGGGCCCAGGGCGTGGGGGGATGAGGGGCTGAGTCCACAGGTACAGGTGTCTGGGTCCCGGCTGCTGGGAGGAGTCAGGGAGCTGCAGGGCCTGACCTCAATTTCTGTCAACTGGGGGAGCATTTGGTGGACACCATGCACGGAAGAAGGAAGAGTGAGAGGAACCATGGGAATACCCTTAATTATCAGTTATCGAGTACTTTGGGTGTATCAGGCCCTGGGCCAAGAACTTGAGGAATATTGGAAGTTTCCAACCCTGCCTGAACCTTGGAACCACCTGGGGAGCCTGAAAAACTACTGCTGTTTGCACCACATCAGATGCTCTGATTTAATGGACCTGGGGTGGAGTCTGGCCACTGGGGTTTTGTTTGTTTTAATAAAGTTTTCCAGGGCCGCCCCGTGGCTTAGCGGTTGAGTGCGGCGGCCCGGGTTCGGATCCCGGGCGCTCACCGACGCACTGCTTCTCCGGCCATGCTGAGGCCGCGTCCCACATACAGCAACTAGAAGGATGTGAAACTGTGATGTACAACTATCTACTGGGGCTTTGGGGGAAAATAAATAAATAAATAAAAAATTAAATAAAGTTCTCCAGATGATTCTAATATGAGGCCAAAGTTGAGAATCAGTGATATACATGTTATCACTTCATCCTTATTATAATCGGGGGGTGGGGAGGGGGTTATTATTACCCCTATTTGACAAATGAAGAAATAGAACTCAGAGAGATTAAACAATTTGCTACAGGCAACACAGCCAGTAATTGACTAACCTAAGCTTGCAGCTCAGCCCAGTTTGATGCCAAAGTTCATGCTCTTTTTACTCTGCCAGGCTGACACCAACCTGATAAATGTTGCTTTTCATAACAGAACTGAAAGCAGAAGCCTCGTTCAAGAACTTCCAATATTGGCAAGACCTCAGCCTTTAGCTGTGACTTGTTCCACATAATAAGAACCTCAATATGAAAATGCACTTTAGAAAAGTAAAACGCATCGGGCGCTACCTTACCACAAGTTCTAAGTACCATGTATGTCCCATCTCATTTACTCCTCACAACGGCTCTATAAGGCAGGTCATAATAACTACCCCATTTTACAGATAAGAAAATTGAGGCTTAGAAAAGTCCAATAACTTGCCCAAGATTCCACAGAGGGTGAAAAGTCAGAAGCCAAACCCAGGTCCTTCTGACTCTAGGGCCCTGACTTGTGACCACCAAGCCAGGGCTTTGGGAGATGTATTTAAATGCAGATACCAGGGTCCTACGTCCCTACTCCACTCCCAATTCTAATTTGTAGGTCTGGTGTGGCACTCGGAAATCGGCATTTTTAACATGCACTCCAGGCGATTCCCAGGCATCAGGGAGGAACACTGCATCCAGCCGTCTGCAGAGGCCCCAGCTGGGGCAGGAAAGGAAGCTGGAGGCTTGCTCCCCACAACAGTCAAAGGCAGCAGCAGCAGAGGCTGGGTGGAGCGAAAAGCACTCAGAAAGACTCCTTGAACCCAAACGCCTTATCTGTTTGCTTGTCACAGTACCTGGAATTGCATCATCAACAAGTCACTTCTCTCCAGAGCAAAGGTCCATTCCCTCCGCTCCCCCTTCCCCTCCGTTTAAACTCCTTTGCTTGGGTGTGCCAGATATTGAGGAAGAGAAACTGATTTTTACTGGGGTGTGAATGAGGTCATTGGACCCTCGGGATTCCTTCCCTGGGCCACTGGCAGGAGCAGGGGCATCCTAGAACCTTGTCCAAAGGCCTTAGAGGATCGTCAAAACTGAATACGATGGGAATGAAGACCCTGTTGTCTAGGCATCGTCCTCCCTGCTTGCTGCCCCTCCCTGCTCAGGAGCTCAGGGCTCCTATACGCCCTCTCTCCCTCTCTCCCCAGTCATCCTGCCTTCAGGACTGACTCTGAATCGCATTCACTCTGTAACCTCCATGACTGATAACAGCTTCACGGGGGCTCACAGTCAGTGCAATGAAAGCCCAGGAGGCAAGAGAAGCTTGAATTTCAAGAAGGGAGGAAACTGAGATTGACGAACGTTGCTTGTTTAAAGTACGAGAGACTTCAGTGTGTTTATAAACCGTGAAGGGCCAGGAGAGAGGACAAGAATGAAATACAGAGACAGGAAAGAGAGCTGAAGCAAGATCTGAAGAAGAGCAGAGGAGAGACTTTCAGGGACCCAGATGAAAGAATGAGCTTTTGAAAGGGAACAAGGATGGAGCCAGACTGGGGCATGGGGCAGGAAGTTGAGAGCTCACCCCCACGCTCCCATTCCCTCTGAAGTAGGAGGCAGTCACTGCGGGGGGGAGGCAGACCCCCGCAGTGTGTCATGATTGAGATGTGAAATGCATTTTTCTTCTGAGCCCATGGACTCTTACCCTGATGGCTGTCTCTTGGCTTATTTGGTCATTTGTTCACTGTCTGTCTCCCACACCAGTGTGTAAGCTCCTCGAGAGCGAGGGCCTTGCCTCTGTCTTTACCACTGTGTCCAGTGCCTAGACCATCACCTGGAACACAGTAGGTGCTCCGTACATTTCTGCGAATATATGAATGAATGCCTGATGCCCCCACCTCTTTCCTCTGCTACTGGTGCACTTCCCTTCTGATGACACAGGTGGGAGGCAGTTTGGATGCAGGGTCTGAAATTCAAGCGCTGTGCGTTCTAACTCTAAAGCCACCTCAGCGGGACATGCGACCCTGGGCAGACTCCCTGTTCTCCATCTGCCATCGGCTGCTAGCCTTCAGCAGCTGGCTGGGAAGCAGAGGCCCTGCAAGTGTTGGGGGGTGGAGTTCCAGCCTCTCTCTTGTTTCTCCCCATTCCTCCAGGAACCCAGGATATTCTCCTCAGGGAGCCTGTTGTCATTCTGAGTGTGTCAGGGTGGGAGAGTAGCTAAGAGCCACCACCAGGCCAGCCTCAACTCTCACTTCCTCAAAAGGCATTTCTGGAGAGTCAGCAACAGAAATCACACTCACTATCTACTACCGGGAATTCTGGAGACTGTGGGTTTTTTCCGCATTTGCTTTTTTTTTTTTTTTTTTTAAACCAAGATCCTCCGAGTAAGAAATCCAGTTTGCAATGCGGCAGTTACACATATATTCACACAGATGAGATAAGTTTCACAAAATGTCTTGATGACATGATGCACTCCAACATTTGCTCTCCTATTTTAGCCTATTTCATGAAAAAAAGAACTGAGTGTAAGCCCCTAAATTTATTTCAAAACCCACTAATGGTCATGTCCTGTATATTGAAAAACTTGAGCTCCTCTCATGAAAAATAAATGATCTGAAACAGCCATGAGTCTCAAAAGGTGTGGGTAGTATGCATGGGAAGGGGGGAACAGTAGAGTTTCAGAAAGTTGGAGTTGGAAGAGACTTCAAACAAGTCTCTGTGGGAAGAGGCAGACTTGCAAACCACTCAGTAGGAAGATGGGGAGACCTGGATTTGAGTTCAGCTCCTTGCTCTCTGTCATTAAAGGGCTGCGTGGCCCTGGACACAGATCCGCATACCTGATGCCGGCACTGTCCCCGATAGCAGCCACTGGCCCCGTGAGGCTACTGAGCAGATTCTAGCAGCTAGTTGGAGCTGAAATGTGCTGTGAGTGTAAAATCCAGTGTAAAAACTGGATTTCAAAGACAGTATGGAAAGAAGAATGTAAAGATCGCATTAATAAACGTTTATATTGATTACATGTCGAAATCATAATGTTTTGGATATATTGGGTTAAGTTAAATGTATTATTAAAATGAATTTCAGCTTTTTCTTTTTCTTGTTCTCCCACTTGAAATTTTCCCCCTTTGCCCTGCTCATACTCAGATTCTTAGGATCAACCATCTGGGCATGTTGTACTTACTGATGTCAGCTCCAAAAATGTAAAACTGTGTAAAAATAGAATGGAATTCAACAGAAGAATGGATAAACAGGCTGGTGTATTCATACAATGAAATGCTACCCAGAAGTTTAAAAGAATGAATTACTGATACACACAACAACTTAGATGAATCCTGACAACATTACATTAAGTGAGAGAAGCCAGATACAGATGAGGACAATCTGCGTGGACTCTTTATATGAAGTCCAAGAATGGGCTACACTACTGTGTGGTGGTAGAAATCAGAGAGCGGTTGCCATGGGGAGGAAAGGGTCTGATTGAAAAGGGGCACAAGAGAACGTTTTGGGGTGATGGAATTTTCTACATCTTGTCTTGGGCAATGGTTACAGAGTATATACAATTGTCAAATGTATTGAACTGTACACTTAAGACACACATTTTATTGCTGTTGATTATATCTCATTAAAAAACAAAAATAAAAAATAGAATGAGCTGCCTTTAAAGTACTTAGCTGGCTGTGCAGGGAATGAAGCTTGCTGGCAGGAACTGGAGACTATTGAATTCTTCTGGGTATTGGGGGGGGGACTTGGGGTTCTAGGGGAGAGGAGGATGAGAAGAAATGGGAGGAGAGGAAAGGGAGCCAGCCAGATGGTATGAAGGCGTGAGAAGCAGCTGGTGGAAAGTGCTCAGGGATGGTGTGGCCAAGACCCTTTAAGAACAGGGCCATATTACGTTCAGTGTGCAGTTGTTTACTCTGCTGCATTAGAAACCTCTCCTGTGGCCCCTGCCCAATCTTTAGTAAAGTTCACTGCATCTGCCAATGCTCTGGTGAGCAGTTTTGTTTTGACTGTGGGGAACCAAGAAAGGGGCTGAGTTTCACCCCTGGGTCAGTGCAGCATGGGACAGAGGCTCACTCGCGGGGACTCAGAGTACAGTGCTAACCATGGGAAAGAGGCGGCCTCCTGGGGAACCCACAGAAGTCTTGGGGAGCTTTGGGCTTCTGCAGTGCGTGGAACGAGGGTTTGAGCTGCTCTCAACCTAGATCTCAAAGGTGTGGGAGGCTGTAGATAATATTTGGGCTACACTTGCTAGTCAGCATGAGCAGTTCTTGCCCAAATTCACCTCTAGTTCCCAGACTGTCACTGCCAATGCTCCGTGAGACCAACTTCCCACCTGACTTCCTCGCTGATGTCAGCTCCTGAAATGGCCACGGACAGTTGATGGCAACTTAAAATCCAAGTGTGCACTGGGAAGGGCAGGGCATCGTAATTAAAATGAGTCCAGCCTCTCCTCTCCCTCTCTCTATCCTCCCATTTCTGTGAAAGGCTGAGTATAAATCCAAGAGAACTAAGCAGAGAGTGAAGTGACCACGCCCTTTGTGGCCATGCGGAGCCATGCTGATTGATGCGCCTCCTTCAGTGTGATAGCTTATCCCACCGTTAGGGTAACACTCTCAGGTTAATATTGTGTCTGATTTATTTCATTATAGGACTCAACTCTGTACGCACTCACCCATCCTAGTTTATTGCTCCCCTGGCATATTTGTCTGCCCACAGATAGAAACTACATCTATTGGTTAGCAAAAATGAAAAATAATGATAAAATCCTATTCTGGCAACGCTGTGGTGAAACGGATCCTCCCACAGGCCAGTGGCAGTATACAATGATTTAAATTTTTTTTTTTTTGAAAGCAAATGGTAATATATTTAAAAAATGGTCATATCCTTTGATTCCATAATATCATTTCTAGAAATCTAGCCTAAGAAGTAATCCAAAGGAAGTAAAAGCTAAATGCATAAATATGTTTACCTCAGTATAGATAAACAGGGAGCTACCTAGCAAACAGTGGGGGATTGAGGAAGAAAATTCCAGAAGGGCCACTTGATAGGATAGGATGCAGCAATCAGGCCATAGGAAGAAAACATCATGAGCAGACTGTTGGGACACCACATAAAATGAAAAAGGCAGAATACAACATTCCGTCTGTGCTGCAGCCACATCTTCACATAACGTGACCTGAGTATGTGCTAGAAACAACTGGGAGACAAACACGGAAAAATGATTTGGATTTTTTTAGTGTGTGAGAGCAGGAGCTTGCTTTCTTTCCCTACCACCCAGCCTTGCTGAGAAGCATAAAATAAACACATTTTCAAAAATTTAAGTATCACATCTTGAAAGAGCTTCTGCTCCCTACTCCAAATCGGTTGCTTTTCTAGTATTTTTGAGATGTTTGGTGTTATGTGTTTGCCCTTAGCTGAACCTTCCAGAGTTGCAGATTATTCAAGATTCCTAGTAAGTTTATCTCAGGACTTCTATAACCCAGAAGTCCTTCCCTGGGTCCAACCAAATTGTCTCTTGCTGGTGCTTACTTTTCTTATTCATTTGGTTCTAAGAATGTAGAGGAGAACTCAAAACCTGTCACTCAGAGGCCCTCTGGCAAAAACGCTGCTGTCCTAAGTGGGTGGAGGGGACTAGGGATGCCTGTGCCTTGATGACAGCAGTGAAGTTTGTATTTCTACTTCTAGAATGTATTTACATTGACAAAATAAAACAATGATAACTTTTCAAAATAGCCACACCTAGGAAAAAAAGACTAGAAGGCAAAACACCAAGCTCTTTACCGTGGTTGTTGTGAAGGGGTGGAATTTGAGGTCATTGTTCTCCTCATTTCTCTACAGTTTTCCACTTTTCAGGGAAGGAAAAAAAGATTCTAAAAAAAATAAAAAGGAGCTCCAGGCCTTGTCTGCTCCAGGCTCAGCAATCCCACTTTCGATGTTCCCTCAGGGGGCCATGCGTGCAAAGAGCCAGCAAAAGGAGTGACTTTAGGGACAAATGATGCGTGAGAAGGTAGAAGTGAAACCGACAAAGCCGAAACCAGGTCTCCTTTGTGGTAAATTTCCAGAGAGCAAGAGCAGGCGGCTGGATTGAGATCTGACCCCAGCCCAGCAGACCTTGATCCCGAGGCCTCTGGAAGGCAGGATGCCTTATAAGCAAATCCCTGAATGTCCAAGACAGTGACACAGACACCAAGGCTGGTGGTGTTCCAGGTCCTTCATCCAAGGGCTCCCAGATGTAGCCCGAAGTTCACATGGGGTCAATGCCTCGACCCCCACCCCCACTCCAGCACAGGCCCACTAGGGTCCTCTCACATAACAGTTACCAACCTCACCCTCAGAATCCAGAGAGTGAGAACAACCCCTTTACAGTAGACACACTCACTCCCAGTCATTATGTCATTTCAACCTGAGAGGTAAGCTTCTTCATCACACCCAAGGAAATAGAGGCTCAGAGAGGTGAAGTAATTCTGAGGTCACCCAGTCAGTGACCGGCAGAGTGGATTCTTCAAGGCCAGTGTCTCTCCAACTCCACCCAGCCATTGTGCCAAGGCCCAGCTACAATCCCCCAGTCCCAGCCCAGTTGGTCACTCAGACAGACCCATGCTCAGATGCTTACCTGGGTCGCCAGGGTGTCCAGATGTGAGCTGCTGAGGAGAGAGCAGTGTGCCGAGTGCTGTGGCTCAGGTGCAGCTGGTGAGAGACGTTCCTCGGCCACAGGCTTTCCTCCCACCCCGGAGCAGCGAGCGCCAGCCTGACCACACTTCCCCTTTCTGCTCAGCCCACGGGGGAGAGGCCCAGACACAGTCACCAGGCAAGCAATGCCTCTTCCAGGGAGGCGCCTCTTAAGGCTTTCCAGGAGCCAGAATCTTCTCAGTGTCCCTTGTGCTTCCGCACAGGCCACCTGAGGACCATCCTGGTGTGGAGGGGTCAGGCCCTGGGGTGGAGACTTGGCAGTATGTAGGGGAGATGGGGGTGTCCCCACTGACAAGCCTGCCCTGAGCATTCCCGGAGTTCCAGAGGATGGGAGGACCCACTCCCACCCAGAGACAGACCTGGGTAAGAAACCAGCTCACATGTGACCAACACACCATCCCACAAGGAGAGCAGCTCTCGAAAACCTGGGGGAACCCTGGAACTGCTGACCCAGCTTCTGCTCAGGGAGGCGCGGGAAAGCCTCCTGTGTCTAAGGGTGTATAACAGGCTGCATCAAGAAATGGGTCCAGTTGACTATTTTGGCTGAATTGAGTCTCTCCCCAAAACACTACAAGACAGAATTCCTAGCAAGGCTCACAGCTCTTAAAATGGGGCCGGGGTGGGGAAACCAATCAACCATTTTGTTGAATTGACTGTTCTGACTGAAATGAGCAGTCACATCAGTAAAAATAGACAAACTGATGTGCACTGGGTCTGCTCGGAGCAAACAAGTTATTCTCAGCAATAATGATGATACCCTCAGATGGCTGGTAAATGTTTAGCAAGTGGCTCTTGGGGAAGAAACGATTCCTGATTTGTAGTGTTTGCTAATTTCCGTGATGTAAATATTCCCACCATGGCCGATTTCAAGCTACTAACAGGACATCACTGGACTTGGAATTGGGAGATGTGCAGCGTCAGCAGCGCGGAATTGATAAACCCCATTATTGAGCACCTGCTGGGGACCCGGGCCGGAAACCAGCGTTATACATGCCTGATCTCACCTCAGCTTACTTACCTGGAAGCTTATCATCTCCATTTTACAGGTAAGAACGTCAAAGCTCCGGGAGGTTACATCATGAATCTACCCTGCACAGCCAGGGAAGGACATGGAACCCAGGTCTGCCCATGTGCAAAGCCTGTGCTCTTTCTAATAAGAAAGACTTGATCCAAAGTTTAGTGGCTCAAAAACCTCCCTATAAGCAAACTTAAAAGATCTTTTGAGAAGCAAATAAATGCTTCTGTGGGTAGAGCTCGTCCTCTGCTACCAAAGCAGTGACTCTTCGGTTTGGGTTCCAATGATTTATCCAATAAATGATTTGCTAACCCTTTTGGATGGCCCTATTCAGCTGTGACACAGAGAACTTGCTAGAACTACTGCTGCCCACTATGCTCTTTGCACAGCAAGTCCAAGCCTGGGTGTCGGGAGATCAGAATTCCAGGCTCAGTTTGCAAACAACTTCCTACGTGAATCCTCTCCTCTCTGAGCCTCAATTTCCTCATTTGTAAAATAAAAGAGTTTGACTGATGAACACTGAGGTGCCTCAGGGATGGTGCCATGAGTCTCTCTTCTGTTATCGTCTGCTCTCCACAACTGGGACAGGGGTCCTCCTCTACTACCCTCCCCAACCACGGCACCCAGCACAGTTCTGGGCATGACAGAAAATGCCTCATAGATATATGTTGACTGAAAAAAGAAGCCAGGCAACCCACTGAGAGAAGAAGTGAGTTACATACACCAAAGGAGGCAACTTCATTCTAGCAAACGTGAGGGCCTACTTTGCCAGGCCCTGTGCTGGGCAGCACGAGGGCCAGAGAGAAGAATCAGACCCAGCGCCTGCCCTCAGGGAAGTCTCTCAGGCTGTAGGAGGAAGATGAAGACATAATACAATGCAGGTGAAGTTCAAGGCCCTTCACTTTGTGCCAGGCCCTGTGCTCACAAGTCTCCACTCAGGGCTGAGCAAGTCATGGTTCTGGGTGGAGCCCATGTTCTCCAGGAGGGAATGGCACAGAAGTAATTACTACTGAAAGCAATGAATGCTGGGGCCCTGGGAGCACCGAAGTGGAAAGGCTGAGAGGGTCCCAGTAGTAGCATTTGAACTGGGCCTTGAAGGATGTGTGGGAGCTCACCAAGTGGAGTGAATGTGAAAAGACCAAGCCAGAGTGTCTGCAGAGCAGCAGGTGGCTGTGTGGCTGACCAGGAGTGAATGTGTCGGCAGAGGGAGGCCTGAGAGCAGTTTAGGCCCCACACCAGGGCACCTGGACCTGCCCGCTTCCTTGCCACCCACACTCTTCCGCTGGCTCCACCATTGCCTTTCCGCTACAAGAGGAGGGCAGGAAGTCCGGGTGGTCGTGTTTGGCCTTCTGTCTGCACATCTGAAATGCCAGCTGCCGGTCTGGGTAACTAAAGAGGCCCCGAGGGAGGTCCAGGAGAATGGAGGGGGCCCTCTTGTGGTCATCTGGGTGCTTTCCTTTTCTCAGGATTCTGGTCCAGCTTGACCTCTCAAGGAGCATGGCTGGACACACAAGACATTCACCTCTTAAAGCCACAGAACCAGAGACCATCAGACTAGAGGAGACTCAGAAGGGATTCTAGGCCCCTCCTCACCCTATGATTCAACATCCTTGTCAATATCCTGCCAGGCAGCACACAGCTTCGGCTGTGTTGTCCTTCCCACTAAGCCATCCAAATCTGAATAAAATGAGGGTCTTACCCCTTGTGCCACTTCACAAGTGTCAATTAATCCCTGCCATGAGCAACAGTTGAAGAAAGGGCTGTATGGGGCTGTATGGGCAGGAATAATATTTAAAGGGGCTGTGGTTTCTGCCTTCTAATCGCAAAACTGCTAACACAGGCAGGAAGGTTCCACTTGTATCGTGTGGCATCAAAACATAGAACCAGAACCAATGGATGGAAGCTCTCAGTGTGAAAGTAAGCCCTTGTGGTAGCAGCTGGCACCTTGGAGGGAATGGCTACTGAAGGGTGGAGGCCTGGAAGCTTAACATAATGTAGTTTGATATCTTGAACCGTAGGGCACAGTTGGGCAACCTGATACAGTGGAAAGAGCACTCGATTTGGCAAACTCAGATTTGTGTGAGGTCCTCCCAGCTGCAGACTAAGCGGCTCTTTCCACTGTACCAGGCTGCTGACGACCTGGAAACAGGGTGCCATAACTTGGACGGAAAACTCTCACCTCCCTTATTATTGAGCCCCATACATCAAGTCCAACAACTTCATTGCCCTATGGTTCAAAGTATCAAACTACCTTAAGTTAAAAGAAAAAAAAACCCAGTTCCTATTTTGGAATAGGAATATTTTGGTCTAGTGTTTCCCCATGGAGACTTACAATCATTGTCCATCCCATGACATGGCTAAAATATCAGCCCAGGGCCTTGCTGCATGTGCTCTGCTGCTCAGGTAGCTTTCTTGGGAGTTCACCTAGCTGGAAACGCAAGCAAGAGTCGGCCATTGGAGCAGGAGCAGGAGCCTCCCTTCCGTTGTCTAACCACCTCTGAGCTGTCCCTTCGCGTGCATATCCTCCATGGGAGATGAGAGGTGGTTGTGTGTCTGCACTGGGAGCCAGGACACCCCAGGAAAAAGCAGTGGTGCCTCATGACACCATCTGTTAGTAGTCAGGTATTTGGTCAAGTATTTATTGAGTGCCTCCTCTGTGCCGGTTACCGAGTACGATGGTGAACAGGACCCAGTTCTTGTCTTCAAGTGACTCACAGTCCAGTGGGGATAAAGACAAGTGAATAGATTACTACAGTCAGGATAATTGTGACAGTGAACACAATATAGAGTCAAAATAGACTCCAGTACACTGGGAATTTAGGATATGATAGAGGTGGCATTTCAGATCAGCTTGGAGAAGATGGATTCTTCATTGCATGGTACTGTCCAGTCTCTTTGAAAAACTACCTGATTCCAATCTCGCTTCTCACAGGAAAACACATTCCAGGGATAGCAAAGATTTAACTTTAAAATATGAAATTATAGAAGTACCAGAAGAAAATATGGATAATTTTCTTTTTTAAATTATCATGGGTAGGGAAAGACTTTCTCTAAGTTAGCTACAAGACCAAAAAACATAAAAGAAAGCATTGATAAATCTGATTCTATTTTTTTAAAGTTTCTGAAAGATAAGAGAAACCAGACACATAGGTGACAGATAGATGCCTAAATGGGGAAAAATATTTGGTCCCTAAATGGGAAAGGGTCAATGTTTCTAACTTGAAAACATCTCTTACAAGCTAATAAGAAATAAAATGAACATCCCAATAGAAAAATGGGCAAAAGGTATAAACAGGCAATTCATGGGAGACACACAAATAGTTGGCAAACATAGGAAAAGTTATGACACCTCACCAATCATAAAAGGCAAGTGCATAAAGACAGTTTATTACAAGGAGAACTTAAACTTATACAGCCTTTCTGGAGGGCAACTGGGCAATATGTATTTGTATTCATTTGTTAGGGCTGCTGCAGCAAAGTACCAGGAACTCATTGGTTTAAAACAAAAGAAATTTATTGTCTCACAGTTCCGGAGGCTAGAAGTTCAAAAGCTTCAAAGATCTAATTGCATGGATCCCCCAGATAGTCCCAGGGCCTTGGGTCACATACACATCAGCACACGAAGATGAATGGTTTACTTAGTTTCAAGGATATGGACGTAGAGGTGTATTAGAGGAGTACAGAAAGTATATAATAACAACTAGAAAGACCTTTGTCCCATCATCCCAGAGAGCCACCAGTGTATGAAATGTGAACAAAGCACATAGGAAGCCCAGAAGGAGACAGAGACACCCCTCCCCAGGCAGGATGGGGAGGAATAGGAGGTATAGAGGATGGTTAGCAACGTAACAGGCATATCTGAATACACGCAATTTAAGAGTACTGCCTGTAGGGGGATGTCCAGGTATGTCCCCATGAGCCTCACTAACCCTCTGTGGTGAGCTGAATAATGGCTCCCAAAGACAGCCCAGTCCCCAGACAGAACCTGTGAGTATGTTACTTTATATGGTAAAAGGGCCGCTGCAGATGTGATTAAATTAAGGATTTTGAGATTGAGAGATTTTCCTGGACTATCGGCTGGGCCCAATGCAATCACAAGGGTTCTTCCAAGAGGGAGATAGAAGGTCAGGGTCAGTAGTAGGAGTTGTGACCATGGGAGTAAGAGGTTGGAGTGATGGAAGAAGGGGCCGTGAGCCAAGGAATGCTGGCAGCCTCCAGGAGCTAAAAAAGGTGAGGACACAGGTTCTACCTTAGTCTCCAGAAGGAACCAGCCCTGCCAACCCATTTTAGACTTCTGACATCCAGATTTGTAAGAGATTAAATCTGTGTTGTTTTAAGCCCCTAAATTTGCGGTAATTTGCTACAGCAGCAACGGGAAACTAACACCTCCTCCAGCATCTCCAGGACCCTCCCAATACCTTCTTCTTGTTTATGTCTAAGCCAGCTCCAGGATGGTTTCTGTCATTTGCTACCAAAACAATCTTTTCAGAACGACAGCAAGGGTCATATTGACAGATCGTCTCCCCCACACAGTCAGCTCCTTCTTTTTATCTCCACCATTCTGTTCCATGGAGCCTTCTAGATGGTCACAGTCATCATTTGTTGTTCGGTTGATAACTAAGGGGGTGGGGTGGGAGGAGGAAGGTTTATTTTTAAAAATCACAACACACAAAGTTTAGTCTCTGAAAAGCTGTGAAATCTTGCCCAGTTTCAGCTTTGCCCACAGGAACCCACCCAGAAAAGTATTCAAATTGGCAACTCTCTCTCTTTTTTAATTTTTATTTTGGTAAAATGTACATAACATAAAATTTCCCATTTTAACCATTTTTAAGTGTACAGTTCGGTGGCATTAAGCATATTCACACTGTTGTGCAACCATCACCACCATCCATCTCCAGAACTTTTTCATCTTCCCAAACTGAAACTCTGCCCCTATTAAACACGAACTCCCTATCCTCCCTTCCCCCAGCCCTTGGTAGCAACTTTTTCTTGAAAAAGCCTAAAGCAATTTCAAAACCTTCAAAAGCCAACCATTTTACCTCCTGGCAAGTGCATGGATGGCCAGGCTCCTGAGCTATCTTCAAACTATTCTAGGGCAAAACAATACAGAAACCTTCAAAGCAAGACTCCTCCCACTCATCCAGAAAAATCTCAACTTTGCCTTCATGACACGTTCCCCTGCCACATGTGCTGCTGCCTGTGGGGAACAAGACACAGAGGTGAGGTCTCCTCGGAGGCCAGAGGGCAACTGAAGGGGAACCAGGTCGCCCCTGTTACTCCCCCCTGAACAAGGACCCTTTTGGGCCTCAATGCTGCAAAGGTGGGCTTTTCTAGGGGTAGGGGCCTACCCAGTTTAGCATTAAAAGCTAGTTTTCAATAAAAGGTAAAATCTTGAGTCTCATGCAGATATAAAAATGAGCACCTATTAAAGATTTTATTCTCATTAATCAATGAGGGAGCCAGGCAGGTGTTCTAATAGATTTAAAAGAAAATCCAAGGGACAGACACATTTATAGATCAGGAATATTGAAATGAAAGTGCAGATGTAAGTAAAACTGGTTAATCCACACAGCGGGGCGAGGGGATGGTGGTGTCAATTCAACCTCTACAGGATAGGACAGAATTCCCATGTCTATAGACCAGAATTATTTTTCTGTTGCTATGAGTTATCTACACTTTACAGAGAACTGGGGTCAGAAAACCCAGAAGGATGTCCTCTGGAGTTTAGACAATGCACGGTTTTCCACTGAAACACAGATTTCTCACATGAAAGATGGCAGGGCTGAGGCTTAGGAATTATAAAGAAGAGCAGATCAGTGGAGCTTCTGGGAGGGGAAGGGCATCAGGGGCAGTTTGTAGACTGAGAACAAGGGCCCTCATATTTCTGGGAGATATTAGAGCTTCGACTGTTAAATTGCTACCCATTACCTGGGGTCCCTGCTGAATTTTGCAGCGAAATTCTGATATGAAAGACCCGAGGGCTTGCTTCAGGGACAGCCAAGAAGGTGAAGCCACCAAGCAAGGCCGGAACCCAGAGCCTTCGTGGGCAGGAGGCACACAAGTGTTGGAGATGAAGGCAGAGCTGCAGGGGAGTGGCACACGGGCCACTCAGGCAGCCTGACCAAGGCTGGACCGCTCAGATCAGGCACTGTCTCTGATGTTCTGCACGCCAGGGAGGGCCTCAGGGTCAAACCTGAATGGAGGGATGTGCATTCCAGAACTGGAGCCAGAAAGGACAAGGTTACCCCAAAGGAGCCCCAGGGATTCCCTGAAGGAGGAATCTGGGGGCTCTGTGAGGGAATTCCTGCTTGTGGGGGCAGGATATTCTGGAGCCCTTATGAACACAGCATGGGGCACTCTGCCGGTGATCTCCACTCTGGCACTCCCAAAGCTGAGTGGAGGGCGGAAGTACCCACTGAGCTGAAGAGATTCTCAAAAAGTTACCTAAAACTTCCTCTACCTCCATCCAGCCCTTTCCTGGGATTCTGACTGGAATTGATAAATTGCTGAAAATCTGGAAACATTCTCACTTCTACCACCAGATGGCGCCCCTCACCCTCTCACCCCCGCCCCCGCCCGCGGCCTCCCCCCACCCCACCCCACTGGCTAATTGTTAAACCAAATGAGAGGCCCTCACACCTGCAAAGAAGCCTGGCAGAGCCGAACCCACCCCGCTCCCTCAGGAACCGCGGGAATTCCAAGTCTGTGGATCGAGGGCAGGAGCAGAGCAAAGCAGATACTGCCTGAAGAGCTGAGAATCCAGACAGGGAAAGGAGATCCTGATCAGAAATCTCTTTCTCCAACCCTCCTCACCACACGCTGCTCTTATTCTTTTTATTGTTTCACTTCTATTTGTACAAAGAGTGAAACTCCAACTGTTAAAAATTCATTGGTTCAACAACAAAAAACACCAAACAACCCGATTAAAAAATGGAGAAAGGGAGGCCGGCCTGGTGGCCTAGTGGTTAGGTTCGTGTGCTCCACTCTGGCAGCCTGGGGTTCTGGGGTTCGGATCTGGGGCACGGACATGCATACTGCTTATCAGGCCATGCTGTGGTGGCGTCCCATATAAAGTAGAGGAAGATGGGCATGGATGTTGGCCCAGGGCCAGTCTTCCTCAGCAAAAAAGAGGAGGATTGGCAATAGATGTTAGCTCACGGCTGATCTTCCTCACAAAAAAAAAAAAAAAAAAAGGAGAAAGGACTTGAATGAACATTTCTCCAAAGAAGATATACAAGTGGCCAACAAGCACATGAAAAGATGCTCAACATCATTAATCATTTAGGGAAAGGCAAATCAAAACCACAATGAGATACCATCTCACATCCATTAGGATAGCTACTATTAAAAAAAACAAAACAGAAAATAAAAGTGTTGGCGAGGATGTCAGGAAATTGGAATCCTTGTGCACTGATGGTGGACATGTAAAATGGTGCAGCTGCTATGCAAACCAGTATGGCAGTTCCTCGAAATATTAAAAATAGAACTACCGTATCATCTAGCAATTACACTTCTAGGTATATACTCTAAAGAATTAAAAGCAGGATCTCAAAGAGATATTTGTACATTCATATTCATAGCAGCATTATTCACCATAGCCAAAAAGTGGGAACAACTCAAGCGTCCATCAACGGATGAATAGATAAACAAAATGTGGTATATACATACAAAGGAATACTATTCAGCCTTAAAAAGGAAGGAAATTCTGACACATTACAACATGGATGAACCTTGAGGATACTATGCTAAGTGAAATAAGCCAGTCACAAAAAGACAAATATTGTGTGACTCTAGTCATATGACGAACTTAGAGTAGTCAAATTCATAAAGATGGAAATTAGAATGGTGGTTGTCAGGAACTACAAAGAAGGAAGAAAATTCATTGATAATCAGAATCATACTTCACACATCAAAATTAATTCCAAATAGCTTTCAAAGTTTCAATGTTAAAAATTAAAACAAATATTCTTGAAGTGGGGAAGGCTTTCTGACTGTGTCTTAAAGTCAGAAACCGTAACTGAAAAGGTGATCAGCTTTAGTGAAAGCAAAAAACATTGAAACAAAATTAACCCTTCTTTCCCCAAAATATATTTAATAAGAACTTACCATGTGCTCTGTTCTTGATGCTTGGGAGGACACAGTAGTAAATAAAACAG
Source organism: Diceros bicornis minor (assembly GCF_020826845.1). Taxonomy (NCBI): domain Eukaryota; kingdom Metazoa; phylum Chordata; class Mammalia; order Perissodactyla; family Rhinocerotidae; genus Diceros; species Diceros bicornis. The sequence continues at coordinate 11,912,646 of NC_080757.1, forward strand.
ATAAATCTCTGCTCTTGTACAGTTTATTTTCTAGTTAGGAGACAATCACAAAAGGAAACATAACACAAATAAATATATAATATGTCAGGTGGTAATAAAGATTTTGGAGAAAAATGGAGGAGTGTAAGGGAGATTGGAGTAACAGAGAGTAAGAGTGAGCTGCATTCCAGGCATAAGGAACAGCAAGTACAAATTTGAAAGACAAAGGCAAATTGTGAAAAAATGTCCACACTAGGTGACAAGAGTAATTTTCCTTAATATATAAAAAACTGCCATAAATCCTTATGTAAAAGATGCACAACCAATAGAGAAAACAATGGGCAAAGGACATAAGAATTTCTTCTTCTGAAATTCAAATGGCCAATAAATCTGGAAAGATACTTAGCCTCATCAGTAATCAGGGAAATGCAAATTAAAATGAGATATATTTTCTTCTTATCAGTGTTGGTCAGGATTAAAAAGGCTGCTGGCTGCCTCTCAATACTGTCTCCAGTCTAATGTCACCTCCTCAAAGAGGCTTTTTTTTTTTTTAATTTTATTTATTTATTTTTTTCCCCCAAAGCCCCAGTAGATAGTTGTATGTCATAGCTGCACATCCTTCTAGTTGCTGTATGTGAGACGCGGCCTCAGCATGGCCGGGGAAGTGGTGCGTCGGTGCACGCCTGGGATCCAAATCCCGGCCACCAGCAGCAGAGCGCCCGCACTTAACCACTAAGCTATGGGGCCGGCCCAGAGAGGCTTTGACATTACCTAAAATAACATTCCTTGATGAGAAATTACCAAGTGTTCAATGAATCAGGAAACTACAACTCATAAGGGGGAGAAAAATCCATCAATGGAAACAGACCCTGAAACAACAGAGATGATGGACTCAGAGGACACGAGCATGTTAGGTAGAGACATAGAAGATATATATGATCCAAATCAAACTTCTAGAGATGAAAAATACATGGATTGGGCCGGCCCCATGGCTTAGTGGTTAAGTGCGTGCGCTCCGCGGCTGGCGGCCCGGGTTCAGATCCTGGGTGAGCACCGACGCACCACTTCTGCAGCCATGCTGAGGCCGCATCCCACATACAGCAACTAGAAGGATGTGCAGCTATGACATACAACTATCTACTGGGGCTTTGGGGGGAAGATAAATAAATAAATAAAATCTTTTAAAAAAAATACACGGATGAAATTTATAGATTAGACACTACAGGCTGGTGGTCTAGTGGTTAAGATTCGGCGCTCTCACTGCTATGGCCCAGGTTTATTTCCCGGTCAGGGAACCACACCACCCATCTGTCAGTTGTCATACTGTGGCGGCTGTGTGTTGCTGTGATGCTGAAAGCTGTGCCACATAACAACAGGGCCACCCATGGTGGACAGGTTTCAGTGGAGCTTCCAGACTAAGACAGACGAGGAAGAGGGACTTGGCCACCCACTTCTGAAAAATTGGCCATGAAAAGCCTAGGAATGGCAGCGGAGCACTGTCTGATAGAGTGCCGGAAGGCGAGAGGATGGCGCAGAAAGACGGGGCAGGGTTCTGCTCTGCTGAACACAGGGCCACTAGGAGTTGGAATCGACTCGACCACACTAACAAACAAAGATGATACAGAAGACAAGATTAGTGAATTTAACATAGTAAGAGAAACTATCCATAATGAAACATGGACGAAAAAAAGGCTGAAAATAAATGAACATGGAGTGTGGAATAAGTTCAAGAAGGCTAATATATGACTGGAGCCCTGAAAGGCGGAGGTGCAGAAAAAATACACAAAGAAATAATGAATTCAATTTTTCCAAATTTGATGAAAACTGTAAACCCACAGATCTAAGAAGCTCAATGAACCAAAAGTACAAGAAATATGAAGAAAACTACACCAAGGTACATCATAATCAAACTATTTAAAACTGGCAATAAAGAGAAAATCTAACAGGAGCCAGAGGAAAAAAGGCACATTATGTACATATAGAGAAACAAATATTTCAGCAACCTTCTTTTTAGAATCAATGCGATCCAGAAGATAGTGGAGCAACAGTCTAAAAGTACCAAAAGGGAAAAAAAACTGTCAATCTAGAATTCTATACCTAATGAAAATATCTTGCAGGAAAACTAAGACAATATATTATTAGCTGACCTGAACTGCTAAAGGAAGTCCTTCAGTCAGAGGAAAAATGATACCAGACGGAATCTGGATGTATACAAAGGAATGAAGAGCCTTGAAATGGTAAATATGCAGATAGATATAACAGGTTTTTTATTATTTTAAAAATTAAAAATTCTCAAATTCTAAAAGAGCATCTATGAAAAACCTATAGCTAACATCATTCTTAATGCTGAAATACTGAATACTTTAGCCCTGTGATCAGGATCAAGTCATGGATGTTTGCTTTTACCACTCATGTTCGACATTGTACTGGAAGTTCTAGTCAGTACAATAAAGTAGAGAAAGAAATAAAAGGAATCCAGATTGGAAAAGAAAAAGTAAAACTATATTTATTCACAGAAGATAGATTGTCTATGTGGAAAATTCTATAGAATAACAAGACACTAGAATTAATAAGTGAATTTAATAATGTTGCAGGATATAATACAGAGCTAAACTGTATGTCTATATACTAACAATGATCAATCAGATATTGAAATTTTTAAAAATACCATTTACAATATCATAAAAATATTAATTACTTAGGGAGAGATCTGACAAAGATGTGCAAGACCTGCACATTGAAAACTACAGAACATTGCTAAGAAAAATTTTAAAAAACCTAAATAAGTGGAGATTATATTCATGGATCAGAACACTCAATATCGGTAAGGTATCGATTCTCTCCAAATTGATCTACAAAATCAACATGATTCCAATCAAAATCTCAGTGGGCTTTTTTTGGTGGAACAAGCTGATTCTAAAATTTATATGGAAATGCAAAGGACCTAGAATGACCAAAATAACACTTGGTTCTGCCACTTACTATCTATTTATCCTCCAGTAAATTGCTTAACATAACAGTGCCTCAGTCTCTGAGTTTGTAACCTGGGGATAACACTATACCTACCTCCTAGAGCTGTGAGGATCGCGTGAGTTAAGATATGTAAAGCACATACTTAGAATAATGTCTAGCACAAGCTAAGTATTATAGAGGGCTTATTGCTATTATTGCAGCATTGTATGAGGATTAGAAATTATCTTTATAAAATTTACAGGATGGATTATACTATAGTGACTAAGGAACTGGGGTCTGGAGTCCAAATACTGTGGTTGTGTCACTTATAAATTTATTGTATTATTTTTAAGCTCTTCTCTGGGAGAGTTATTTAACCTTCCAAAATTCAACTTCTATCACTTGCAAAATGGGGATAATGATTGTAGCTTGTACTTACTAAATGTTTACTCAGTATTCCAGGAACTTAATATAATTATCTCATTTAATTATCCCTGCAACTGTTTGAGCTAAGTATTCTTAATAAACCCATTTTATACATGAGAAGACTGAAGCATAAAAAAGTTAAATAACTATGTCAGGTAAATTAGGCTAATAAGTGACAACGACGGGATTCGAATCCAGGTACTCAAAAGTCCAGAGCCCATGACCCATGATATTGATAAGACCGTGTCATATTGCCACCAAAGATAATGATAATATAGTACCCACCTCATAGTATTGTAAAATAAATAAAATAAAATATATATGGAAATGCAAAGGACCTAGAATGGGTAAAATAACATTGAAGAAGAACAAAGTTGGAGGATTTAATACTACCCAATTCAAGGTCTTTAACTACAGTAATAAAAAAACAATGTATTAGTGCAAATATATGAAATATATCAAATATACAAACAGATCAGTGGAACGGAATACAGAGTCAAGAAACAGACCTGCACATACATGGTCGGTTGATTTTCAACAAAGGTGCAAAGGCAATTCACTGGAGAAAGGATAGTTTTTCACTTCTTTAAATAGATCAATGGAACAGAATACAGTGTCCAGAAATAGACGTACACATGTACGGTCAATTGATTTTCAACAAAGCTGCAAAGGCAATTCAGAGGAGAAAGAAAGAATCGTCTTTTCAACAAACAGTGCTGAAACCATAGGACATCCATACGCAAACAAAATAAAACAAAACAACCTAAAAACCAAACAAACAAAACCAAACCAAAATACTCAAAAGGGATCATAGAAGTAAATGTAAAACTTAAAACTTCTGGAAGAAAACATAGGAGAAAATCTTCATGACCTTAGGTTTAGCAAAGATTTCTTAGATACTACATCAAAAGCACTATCCATAAAAGAGAAAAAAATCAATAAATTGGACTTCCTCAACATTAGAAACTTCTATTCAAACGACACTGTTAAGAGAATGAGAAGACAAGCCACAGACTGGAAGACAATATTTGAAAATCATATACTTGATAAAGACATGTATACAGAATATATAAAGAACTTTCAAAACTTAATAAGAAAATAAACAATTCAATTAAAAAATGGGGAAAATATTTGAACAGACACTACATCAAATGGCAAATAAGCACATGAAAACATCCTCAACATCACTAGTGATTAGGAAAATGCAAATTAAAACCTCAATGAGATACCTATACACCTATCAGAATGGCTACAATGAAAAAGACCGAGCATCAAAGTGTTGGTGAGGACGTGGAGGAACAGGAACTCTTATACACTGCCAGTGGGACTGTAAAATGGAGCAACCAGTTTGGAAAACAGTTTGGCAGTTTCTGAAAAAGTTAAACATGTACTTACATAGGACCACCCATTGAGCCCCTAGGTATTCCCCCAAGACGAATGAAAGCACATGTCCACGCAAAGACTTGGACACCAACATTCAGAGCTGTTTTATCTGAGAGTCAAAAACTGGGAGCAATCTAACTGTCCATCAACAGGTAAAAGGATAAACACTTGTAGTTCATTCATGCGAAGGAAAGTATTAACTCAGCAATAAAAAGGGATGAACTATTGATACATACAGCAGCAGGGATGAATCTCAGAATAATTGTGCTGAGTGAAAGAAGCCAGACAAAGAGGAGTACTTACTGTAGGATTCCATTTATATATAAAAACCTCCAAATTGCAAACTAATCTCTAGTGACAGAAAGCATATCAGTGGTTGGGAGGGTGGGGTAGAGGGAGTGGGGAGTGGGAAGAAGGGAGGACAGAAGGACACAAGGAAACTTTTGGGGGTGATGGATATGTTCATTATTTTGACTGTGATGTTGGTTTCTGGGGTGTATATGTGTATATATATGTCTCAAAACTTATCAAATTGTATACTTTACACGTGTGCAGTTTATATGTCAATAATAGCTCAGGAAAGCTGTTTAAAAAAAAAAGGTGAGTCTGGAGGGGTGCTGGATGTCAGACGTGGAGAACTTTGAAAGCCAGACTGAGAGGCGTGGATGACCCTCAGGTGAAGGGCAGCATGGGGTGTTTCCAACAGGATTGGGTCATGAGAAGCTAACCCGGTGGGCAGGGTCTAGAATAGCCTGGAGGGGGAAAGCCAGGTCAGGAGATCCTCACACAGGCCTCACCAGAGGGGTGGGGATGGATCTAGAGATAAAAGGAAGGAAAACTGGATTAGTGATAATTTAGGGCCCATTCCCTGGATCCCAGGGCAGTAATTTGATAAATCAAATCTGGGGCAAGAAAGGCCTTTGGGGCTTGAAAAAAAAATCCTGCCCTGTCCGCTTCTTTCTGGTTTCTCCCTATGAATGGGGTCCTGTGACCGCAGCTCTTTCTGCTGACTGCAGCTGGGCGCTACCGTCTGTGAAAGTGTCACTCACTCAGCTGCGGCTCACCCGGCAGGAAGGGGGCGAGATCCTGCCCAGCCTGGCCTCCAGGGCAGGAAGGGGCCCAATCAGCTGAGAGACTCTTTCTGCTGATCTCGGACACTGCCTTTCCCGGGGCCAAGCCAGGCACTGATTTCTCTCTAAAGTCATGTTCCTCTTTGGGTCTGACCTCCATCTCTCCATGTTTAATGTAAGCCACGCATTTTCATCCCTCCACTGTGGCTTGCTTAAATGGGCCGGGAGTCAGTGCCTGACTTTCCTGCCCACTTCCTCGCTGCCCCTCGTCCCACCTCAGTTTACTCCTGTAATGCCACAGCTGCCACTGTGCCCTTATTAATGGATGACCCCATCAGGTGACAGAAATCTAAATATAACTGTGGCTGCCTGCCTGGCTGGCTGACTTCCTGTGTGTGCTCAGGACAAAGGACCAGAACTTGTGCCTTCCCCAGGCCTGCAGATCCAGATCCTTCTGCAGGGACGTGCTCAGGGCACAGTGTGCAATCTGATGTCAGACAGCAAGAGAAGGTGTGTGTGGTAGGGGACGGCACTGTTCAGAGAAGGATGAGGGCCAAACCAAAAGCCAGAGGCAAGGTTAAGATCCTTGCAGAGTTCCCAAGGGATGGATTCCTGTAAGCTTCACCCTCCCCAGGGGGGACTCTCCCAGGAGCCTTTGACGGACGTCCTAATAGTAAACTGGTGCCTGAATACCCTGCCCAAGCAGAGTGTTTCGTTCTTTCATCCATTTATTCCTTCACACAGCAGATATTCTTTGAAGCCTCTTCACGGAAGCTCTAGTTGCAGACCTACATCCTGCCTTCAAGGAATAGAGATCAAAAAACAAAACCGGAAACTACAAACACTGTGATAAGGGCCCTAAAGGGGTCTTCCCCTCAAATCTGGGAGGGGATGGGTCAAGGAAGCTTTGCTGGAAGAGATCCCATTCAGACTCAAGTCCCGAAATGTTAGTAGGAATAAACTCAGAGGTGTGCCGAGTGGGACAGATGGGCTTGGAGATACCTTCAAGGAACTATAAGCAGTTTGGATATTGGGCACTTAGGATGAGATGGGGATGGGGAGTTGGGACAAGGTGAGGCAAGGCTGGGCACCTTGGTAGGTTCCTGATCCTGAAGGCCTTGTATACCTGCTAAGAAATGTGGGCTGTATCCAGCTAGCAGTGGGGAGCCATTGAAGGTTTTAGGCATGTTAGAGGATCACTCAATACAGAATGGAGAATACATAGGAGGTAAGCAAGTTAGGAGGTGAGGAAACCAGTGAGGAGATGATACAGTCATCCCAGGTGATCAGAGGTGAGGCCTGAGCTGGACACTTGTAGTGAGAAGAATAGAAGGAGACAATCTGAGACATGAATGAAGTGGAATTTGATCTGCCCATCAGCCCTGGGGCCCTAGTATTATCATATAAGCAGGAAACTGATGCTCCACCGTTTGATTCAACTGATACTTACTACTCTATAGAATGTGTAAGAGATATGGCCCCTATGCTGTAGGAGCTTGTTTTGTTATGCTTTTTCCTCCTGCCACAGGGCCTTTGCACATGCTGTTCTCCCTGTTAGGAATGTTCTTTCCTCCCTTCTTTGCCTGGTAACTCTGACTTATGCTTATGATCCCAGTGTTACTTTCTCAGGAAAGTTGTCCCTGATTTTCCAAACTGAGTAGAAGCCCTCTGCTTTCCAGACCTTCACAGCATTCTGTATCTGTTCTTTATAGTTCTTGTCCATGTTGCAATTTTATATTTTTTGCTATTATTTTATTAACGGATGCCCTCCCCTACTAGACTATATGCTCCATTGAGAAGAAGGAAATTGTGTCCCAGTACCTAGCACCATGCATAATAGGTGCTCAATAAATATTTCCTGCATGACTTAATGAATGAAACAAGTCATGTATAATGTTATGGAGCTTGTTCTTTAACAATCATAGACACTTTCTCCCCAGCACCTGAAGAAAGGCAGAATTTTGTATGAAAGCCACAAAGAAATCAAGAATTCTGATTCTGAGGAGTGGCAACAAGCAGCCTGCGACAGCTGGAACAGTCAGGGGAGCCCAGCTCACAGGGCAAGGCCCCAGAAGGGTAATCTTTGACTGCTGGCCCACACTAGACGGTCTTCAAAGCACATCTGAAAATCTACCACAACCCTCCACCTCCGTTCTTTCAATATTTATCGAGCACTTACTACATAGCAGGCCCTGTGCAAGGTGCTGCAGACTCGACAGTGAACAAGATAGAAAAAGACCTGCTCTCTGGGGTTCACAGTCCGTGGGAGACTGTCAATAAAATAATTACCATGAACATATAATTATAGATTGGTGAAAGAGAAGAGCAGAATGGATAAGAGAGCTGAGTGAAGATGAAGACAGTGGCAACCTAGTCTATCCGGGGGCGGGGGGCAGAAAGACTTCTCTGAGAAAGGGACAATTTATGCTGAGACAGGAGGATGAGGGTACTAAGGAGATGGGGTGGGGAGCAGGTGTGGAAACATTGAGGGTGAGAGTAACTGCCCGTGTAAAGGCCCTGAGGTAGGAAAGCCAGCTCTTTGAGGAGCTGAGAAAGGGTCTGGGGGGCTGGGGGGCAGCAGAGAAGGGGACAGAGCTCCTTTACCTTCTAACCTTTCAGGTCCTGAGAGCAATAGACCACAGCACTCCAAAACTTTGCAATGCAAACCATGGACAGCCTGGTGACCTCTGAGTTACCCATCCTCTCTTCTTTCCTCCTTCTCAGTGGATCCTGGGACACAGCCTGTGTTTCTGAGGCCAGTCAGGAGGAGGGGCCCATGTTCTCCTGGTCCTTGTAACCAGAAGAGAAAGAGGCAAGAGAAGAGTCACTTTACAGGCAAGATCTTCCTTCATTCCTTCCATTTATCCACCCATCCATCCGTCCGTCCGTCCGTCCGTCTGTCCATCCATCCATCCAACATTTACTGAACACACCCTGTGCGCTGCACATTCATTCAGTCAGTCTATAAACTTGTACTTGGTGCCTGCGTTATGTTTACGTCTATTACAGATCTTTGGAACTACTTCCTTCAGTTAACTAAGCTTCACGGATCACTTACTAATATATGCCACCCTTTGCTACATATCTACTCATTCAATGCTAACTCACTGGACAAATATTTACTGAGCATGTACCCTGGGTCAGACATTGTGCTTGGGGATTAAGAATAGTCCTGGATTCATTAAGTAATTTGCTCTCATTGAAAGATCTCCAGATTTAGGTGATTCTACCATTAACAACAAAACATTTTTGAGCACACACTACCAATTCCTCCAGTTATTTATTTATAGTTACTCATACTACAGTTATTTTTTTCTCAAAACAGACTCTACACTCGGGGTGAGAGGCATTGTTAATGTCAGTGGATATAAATATGTATTTCAAACATTCTTTTTGATACTTTCTCTCACTCTCTCTTGCTCTCTTGCTCATTCACCAGATTTTTGTCCGATCTGATTAGTACATCATTGTTTTTGCATCATAACGTGGCTGACGAAGGACTTCTACCAGGAAGAAGAGATGCATCAGGTCTGCCAATTCCTGGTTTGGGGCTTGTACCGGCTGTATTGGTTTATCTTCAATCTGCATATCTTTGCAAGCTGCAATACATCACAAGATGCAGAAAGCAAAGATCGAGGTTGCCACTGTGCTCCCACCTGTCAGCTGTGGGTGGGCCTCCCGCTCTTGCATTAGGACACCTGGTGTACCCTGCCTGACCCGTGTTGATCTGATCTATGCACCGGGATGCCAGTGCCAATATGCATAATTTATCTCAGCCGCGTGTGATGTATTTCAACCATTTTAGGTTTAATGCAAAATCACACCTCAGTGGATTGTCTTGCAGATCCTCGAAACAGAAGCCAGGTCCATGGCAGCTGCTATCTCTTATTTCAGAAGTGGAGACAGCTCTAATGTAGCCCACAGGAAGCATCCAATAAGGGATCCTTGATTTTCCTGGCTAAAACCCTCCAATGTCTTCTCACTGCGTTGAGAAAATATCTAAATCCTTTATTGTGGCCCTCAGGTAAGGACAACTGTACAACTCGTTGTCCAAACCCAAACACTGTTGAAAGTGAAAGGGTAGGCCAAATTTTAGAGGGGCCGGACAATAGGTATAAACTGGAAAAATCTCAAGGACACTGGGATGAAGGGCCACTTTAGACATGACCCCAAGTTCTCCAACCTCCTGTCCTACAGCTCCCCCACTCCTTCAGGAAGCTCCAGCCGCGCTGGTCTTCTTGCTGGTCCCGTGCCGTGCTAAGCTTTCTCCTTGGCCGGGTTTTCACACTTGCTGGTCCCTCCACCTGGCACACCATCCAGCTTTTCACACGGCTGGTTCCTTCTCATCATCTCATACTTAGTTCAAATATCACCTCCTCAGAGAAACTGTCTGCAATCACCCAACCTAAGTGGCATCCTCACCCCCTTCCATGCCCCCCACAATGCCACACATTCCCCCTCTATCCATTACCTCATGCTGTTTTTTTAAATAGCACTAATCGCCACGTGAAATTGCCTTTTTATTTATTTATTTGCTTATATATTACATCTTCTCCACTAGATAGTATGCTCCATGAGAGCAGGAATATTGTCTCTTTCATCAAGGTATCCCCAGTACCTAAAACAGTGCCTGGTAGGTAGTAATCACTCTTTAAATATGGAATGAATGAATGGATGGATGAATGAATGAATGAGCACACGACATAAAAACTTTCTTGGGGCTCAGTGACTTGGCCAAGGTAGCCTGCCTAGTGAGGGCAGATTGGGGTTCACAGTAAGTCAGTATCTTTCTGTTACTCCACTCTGCAGTTACATAGCAGAGAACCCAGAGTCCAACATGGACAGTGACATGGCCCCGGGGCAGAGACGAAGCAATGTGGAAGGAAGCCAGCCTGGGGAAAAGACTTTGTACCTGCTCCCTTCTGTGAACTTGCCTTTCTGGTCTCTCCATTTGGAATGCTCTTCTCTGCCTTCACCTGGCTCACTTCTATTAACCAGCTAAGACTGAGCTCAAGATTTGACCTGGTGTCACAGTGGTTAAGTTTGAGTGCTCCACTTCGGCCGTCCCAGGTTTGTGGGTTCAGATCCTGGGCACAGACCTAAACACTGCTCG